>NC_068342.1:18237493-19437493 GCF_014633365.1 Diospyros lotus | reverse complement strand
TGACCACATTGGCATCACAAGGAAAGTCTCTTGCCAAGTGGTGAACAGATAACAAATACTTTTGGTTCTAAAGGTATGATAAGCGGGGCAAACAGCTAACAGCCAAGATGATGGTCATATGGACAAGTCTTAACGTCATTGCATATGTAAAAACAGAATTTGGGGAAGAATACATGGTAAAAAAATAAAAAATAAAAAAAGAATTTGGGGAGGAATGACAAAGGTTTACCTGCATATTGCCAATAAGCAATGAAAAGAGAACCAATCCGAGGATTGAAATGAAAACAGCAAAGAGAATCTCCCCAACGAAAGTGCTAGTTCTGAGATTTTGGCCAAGAGAACTGTAGAAAAGTGAAAGTGGAAAATAGCTTTAGCTCAAAAGATTAGAGTGTGACAGGTTTTTTGCATCAGCACAAATATTTTAAACTAAATGCAGATAATTATCGTGGACTGGATATCATTTAAAAAAGTACCTTGGACATGTTAAGGCACAAATTGAAGGAAAACTGAGAGTCTACATTTAGTTTTACATTTTGTTTTATTGATTATGACTTGCTCCATGGTTGCGAATGAGTTTCTGCTCTACAGACAAATAACTCTCCTCTCATTTGCCTTCTTTTCAGAAGCAAATCAAGCAGTCTTCCTATTTCCTTTAATTCGCAGGGGCTAGTTTCATTTCTGCTCTACTATTTTGTCCATAATAGCTAAAACAAAACTTAAGAAGAAGAAACAAAAGAACTTGAAACATTCAAGCACATGGCATAAGTAATGGCCATTGATATTCAGTGTTGGCTTATTGTTGAGAAATTAGGAAAATGCCAAACCATGCCATCCATCAAAATTAAGAAATAATCCCAAGAAGTCCCATCTACAACAATTTAACCAAACAAAGAAGCACTGAATTGAATAGCTCAATAATGAAGGGTCATACATGCACTAACCTCAGATTTCGGAGTCCCCACCAAAAACAATAAAATAATTTCCGTGGAAAATCTCTCGTCTCCACTATATGAGTCTGAAGAGCATCAAGGAATATTCCAAAGTCAAAGTCTGAAGAGTTCTTTATGTCACTTGGTCCCGGAAGGAGACAAGACTCATGTGGAAATAACTTGTCTACACCCTCTTTTCCCCCTTTTCCACAGTATAAATAGAGGTCATCACAACTATCACGTTCACATAAAATATTCCAACAACTCTCTTGCCTTTCTATTGTGAACAAGTACCAGAAGGCTCCAACAATCTGGCAGATCAGATTTATTTTATTGTCAGAATCACAGACGTGGTATAATCTTCTGTCTGTGCAGTAAACATATTCTCCATGAACTATGAATAGACAGATTTGTAACTCATACCCCATCCTCGATAGATTCTTGTATTTACAACAGGAAGTTAACGATTGCATAATTTGTATAGAAATCAAACACCAAATAAACAATAAAATATTGAAAGGACTATATATATTTACCAGACTAATGATCATACATAATTGTAGCAAAGAAACAATGCATGTGAAGTCAAGAAGGACAAGTCATACATTGATCATAAAGACTAGAACCATTTGAAAACATTATAGCTCAACATCTTTACAAGAACCATCTGCGATTATTTCCTCCTTTTTTTCTTGTTCTAATAACTGGATATGAAGGACAATATATACAGAGTGAAATTAATGAATAAAAATAGGATATCAAAAGAAAATTTCATTTTTTATTCATGCAAAGAGAGCTTCATACACTACATTCAGCTCATGAATTCAAAATTTCAACCGGACAAAGAAATTATTAGTTTCTTAGATTAAATGCTCAGAGACAAGGGGAGAGATTGTGTCTTAATTAGGTAGGACTTGAGAACTGGGGCCAAAGATATCTCACATCATTAATGAGAGAGCTCATTTCCCTGTGCTCCACATGCTTTATTTCACCAAGTTCACTTGTTTACTTTTGCTTCCTTTCCTCATTTCTTATACCCTAGGTTAATTCCTGTTGCTTGTTCATTCTGGAGCACTAACTTAAAATCAAAAACTATAGATATTTACATTTCCACCATTAAAAAATTGAATCAGTAATTTAAATTAATCAATATTATACAGCCAGCTTAAGGAGGCTTAAAAAAATAAATTTGGATAGTGAAACTACAAGTTGAGAGAAATAAGACAATGTTTTGTCAGTAATATATGGCCCTATGAGTTCTCTGAAGCTATGCCTAGATGTTGTATAATTCTGTTCGTTATAAGTATAGAACTTTCTTATTCTTTTAAGTGTCTACGATCTCGAAATAATAGTTCTGCTCCAGCATCTTGGAAGTTCAAAGGTCTGTATGGATCCTGTATCTCTGCTTGAATTTGACACATACATTTACAGCCTATTATATACATCTGCAATTCCCAATAGTAAAAAAACCACAATAGCATAGTATAATAGACAGCAAAACAATGATAACAAAGCAGAGAAGAGGAACAAAGGATGATAGCCTCATTGATCTTTCCATTATTGAGATCTCAACCTTTAAATAGTAGCCCTAAAACTAATATATCAATACAGTGTTCTAAAAATTGGCCTAGGTGGCCGCCTAGGCACCGGCAAGGCGCTAGGCGACCACTGGCAGCCACAAATTTGGCTGTCATGGTCTTAATAAGTAGAGGTAGAGATATCATATAAAAGGGGAGTATACATGTGCGGCAACTAAGGGAAGCAACTAGCTAACTCTAGAAGAGGGTAACTATGTAAATAAAAGGCTAGCAGGAAGGTATTGGCGGGATCCTATATAAAGGACCCAGGCACATGTAAATCGATCATCAAATATATTGAATTGAATTCATTCTCTCATTCCCTCTCAATTTCTCTCTCTGTTTCTATTCTTCTCTCTCTCTATTTCTCTAATTCTCCCGAATTCTTCATAGAACTCGAGAGAATTCTGATCAAATCTTCTAAGATTTGATAATTTGGTATCAGAACAGTTTCGGGCCAAGGAAAGGTGGTAACAGCAATGGCAGAGGGAACTCGAATGAAAAACTTGGAGTCACAGGCGCACCAATTTCATTCGACGGTGACCGACTTGCAAGCTCGGGTCGAGTTGCTAGAAATTGGATCCAACCGCAATCACAAAGCGATTGTGGCAATGGATCGGAAGGTGGACGCATCGTTAGGCGGTTTAGAGAGAAGATTGGATGGAATCAGGGATAAAGTTGGAACTTGGAACTCGGATCAGAGACCAACTGTAGAATTTCATGGTGATGTTTACGCGTCAGAATCAGGTAAGTTTGTCACCTGATTTTACCCTTATAGAGAGAACCGAACCGGTGCTAACCGTGCAAGGAGTGAGGAATGGGAATGTCGTACTCTCTGAATGGGAGATGGCTCCAAGAGAAGAACGGGATAGGAGAATAGATCTAAGGTGGGAAGGACCGGTTACAGTTAATCAACCAGGGTTTCCTATGCCTAAACTAGGTATTCCCATGTTTGAAGGGAGTAATCCCAGGTGGTGGGTGAGAAGGTGCGAACGGATGTTTGGTTGGCACAATGTTCTAGAAGAGCGTCGGGTAGCATTGGCGACTGCCTACCTCAATGATGCAAGAAATGCCTGGTACCAAAGGTGGTCGCAAGCTAGAGGCGAATGCCCGTGGGAGGAGTTTGCTGAGAAATTGTGTGAGCAGTTTGGAGATAGAAATAGAATGGATGTGGTTGAGGAATTTAATAAACTCACACAAGAAGGGGGAGTGCAATCTTATCAAGCCCGGTTCGAGGAGCTCAAATCCATAATAGTCACCCTAAACCCCCACCTCTCGGAGGCATACTTTGTCTCCACTTTTATGAGTGGGTTAAATGAGGAGCTCAGACCTATGGTCAAGATGTTACGACCAGCAATGATGGAACAAGGAGGGGAAGATGCTAAACTACAAGAGGTTTTGATAGAGGCCCTTATGAAGAAGCAGAGGCAGTAGAGCAGGGGAGTCGGTATAGGGCCGACCGGACCGATGGTGAAAGGGTACAATAGGGAGATGGTAAGAGTGAATCCGGGGCAAAGAAATACGACGATTACGACACTTGTCTCTTCCTCCACAGGACCAAATGGGAGATTCGCAAAGCGAAGGAGGCAACTAGGACTATGTTTCAGATGTCGTGACTGTTATTTCCCAGGTCACCAATGCAAGAGACAACTGCTCTTGTTAGAAGGGGACGAGGAAGAAAGAGATGGAGTGGAAGACGTGTTCGAAGTACTAGGGGATGATAACGGAGAAATATCATTGCATGCCCTTAAAGGGCTAGCTAACAATAAAATTATTAAGGTGGAAGGAAGGGTCCAGGAAAAGAGCCTAATGATCCTGATTGATAATGGGAGTACCCACAGTTTCTTGGACGAGGGTATTGCCAAGAGGCTCCAATGCAAGCTGATAGGGACCCAGCCATTGTCTGTGACTGTTGCTAATGGCCATAGAGTGCTAAGCAAATCAGCTTACACTGTTTTCTGTTGGGAGATGCAAGGGGAGCGGATTGAGACTAACTTGAGGCTGCTTAAGCTAGGAGGCTGCAATGTAGTACTCGGGGTGGACTGGATGAAACAAGTGAGCCCAATCAGCTTTGATTTCAATCGAATGGAGGTGACGTTTGAAAAGGAGGGAAGGAAGTTAACCCTTACCGATAGCAAAGAGATTGGTACGTGCAAGATGATCACTGGAAGAAAATTTCAGCACTGCTCCGAAGTAAATGGACGCAGGTAACCCAACTATTCTCCATACAAACGTTAGGAGAGACAACAAAAGGGAAGGATCAGGAAGGGGAGTTGAAAATGGCCACCCACAATGCAAATCCAAACAAATCGGAGGTAACATTCTTACACCAACTTAATATGCTTTTGGCTAAGTATGAGAACGTATTTGTAGAACCTCACTCCCTACCTCCCAAACGAGCCTTTGACCACTCAATTAACCTTAAACCCAACTCTGAGCCTGTTAATATAAGATCTTACAGATACCACCCACACCAGGAAACCAAGATTGAAAGAATAGTCAAGGACATGCTTCAACAATACTTGATCCGTCCTAGCCAAAGCCCATATGCCTCCCTTGTCCTCCTTGTAAAGAAAAAAGACGGAACGTGGCGTTTTTGTATAAACTATCAACAACTTAATGCCTTAACCATAAAGGACAAATTTCCCATTCCCATAATCAAAGACCTACTCGATGAACTAAAGAATGCCACCTATTTTTCTATGTTAGACCTTCGATCAGGCTATCATCAGATTCGCATACATGCTAATGATATCAACAAAATAGCCTTTAGAACCCATCATGGCCATTATGAGTTCTTGGTGATGCCTTTTGGACTCACTAATGCCCCATCCACCTTTCAATCTCTTATGAATCAAGTTTTTGAACCATACCTACGCCACTTTATTCTGGTTTTCTTCAATGACATATTAATATATAGCCCAACTTTCAGCCAACACTTGAAACACCTAAGGACTACATTTGAGGTTCTCAGAAACAACCAATTGTATATTAAGAGGTCTAAATGTGCCTTCGACAAGAAGCAAGTGGAGTATTTGGGGCATGTTATATCAAGAGCGGAGGTGAGTACCCACCCAAGGAAGTGGCTGCTATGGTGGCCTGGCCAAGGCCTACCAACATTAAAGCTTTAAGGGGTTTTTTGGGTTTGACAGGATACTATAGGCGGTTTGTAAGAAATTATGGGGTTATTAGTCGACGCTTAACAGAGAAGTCAAAGAAAGAAGGATTTCATTGGGGACCAGAGGGGGAAAAAGCATTTGAACAATTAAAAGAAGCTATGAGCAAGGCCCCAGTGCTTGGGCTACCAAATTTCAGTAAGCCATTTACACTGGAGACTGACGCATGCAACACGGGAGTGGGGAAAATGCTAATGCAAGAAGGAAGACCGTTGGCGTATGTTAGTCAAGCCTTGTCCCCTAGGCATCTGGGCCTAAGGATATATGAAAAGGAGCTCCTGGCTGTGATAATGGTGGTTGAAAGGTGGCGACATTACTTGGAAGGAAGCCAGTTCATCATTAGAATTGACCACGAAAGTCTTAAATTTTTATTACAACAGAAGCTGCACACCTACCTCCAACGGAAGGGAATGTCCAAGCTGATGGGTCTCGTATATAGCATACAATACAAGAAGGGAAGAGAAAATGTAGTTGTTGATGCCCTCTCTAGATGCCCCGAAGAGGGAGAAGCAGTCGCCCTTACTGTGGTCATTCCAGAATGGTACCGAGAAGTCGAGGCGAGCTATGAAGGAGATGATAAACTGAAAGAGTTATGTGAGCAGTAGATTTTAAGCCCCGACAGGAAGCCAGGGTACACACTGCATCAGGGAATATTGAGGTACAAAGGCAGGGTCATAATTAGTGAGAATGAAGAGCTAAGAAAGAAGATACTGAGTTCCTTTCATGAGTCTCCCATGGGTGGGCACTCGGGAATTCAAAACACATATCATAAGGCGAAGCAAATTTTTTATTGGCCTCACCTCAAACGATATGTGACGGAGTATGTGATGGCGTGTGATGTGTGTAGTAGATGCAAATATGAAATCGTGGCATAACCAGGCTTGTTACAACCCTTACCCATACCTGCACAGGCTTGGGAGAGCATAAGTATGGATTTTATTGAGGGACTTCCCAAGTCGGAAAGGAGGGACTGCATCTCGGTGGTGGTGGATCGATTCACTAAGTATGCACACTTCATTGGCCTAACCCATCCTTACTCCGCCCGAGAGGTAGCTCAAGCTTTCTTAGATCACGTGATGAAACTACATGGGGTTCCCGGGTCGATAATTTCAAATAGGGACAAGATTTTTGCAAGCTTCTTCTGGCAGGAGTTGATGAAATCCCTAGGAGTGAAGCTTAAAATGTCTACAACTTACCATCCTCAAATGAATGGCCAGACGGAGAGGGTTAATCAGTGTGTGGAAGGCTACCTGAGGTGTTTATGCTTCTTGCATCCTAAGGGGTGGCACAAGTGGATCTCCCTGGCACAATGGTGGTACAATACCAGTCACCATGCATCTCTCAAACGAACCCCCTTCAAAGCACTATTTGGATATCGGCCTCCACTGCTCCTAGCAGTAGGGGAGCACACCTCAGTGGCCACTGTGGAGGCCTACTTAGAAAAGAGACTGAGGGTGTTGCAACAACTCAAAGAAGAGCTGGCAGTGGCGCAAAATCAGATGAAGCAATATGCTGATAAGAAGAGGAGCGGAAGGGAGTTCAACGTGGGGGACAGTGTCTACCTCAAGTTCAGGTCGACCCACCTTAAAGCCATTACAAAGGGTCCGGTGACCAAACTCAGCCCCAGGTACTACGGATCCTATGTGATTGAAGCCAAGGTGGGGAAGGTAGCATATTGACTACAGCTTCTTGATGGGTCCCGAATTCACCCGGTTTTCCACGTTTCTTTGCTCAAGCGATCAGTGGGAACACAACAGACATCCTCCACTTTACCCCAACTCTCTCTCGACACAGATGTCACGACAATGCCCAGCTCTATCCTCGACAGACGAGTTTTGTACAAACACGGGGCTCCTATCATACAGATGTTGGTGAAATGGTCAAACCTTACCCCGAAAAAAAGCACATGGGAATATTTACTTAACCGGCTACGGCAATTCCCTCAAGCAGCCAGCCTTCTTAACATTCTTTGGGATAAGAATGATCCCAAGCCGGGGGGAAATTGTCATGGTCTTAATAAGTAAAGGTAGAGATATCATATAAAAGGGGAGTATACATGTGCGGCAGTTAAGGGAAGCAACTAGCTAACTCTAGAAAAGGGTAACTAAGTAAATAAAAGGCTGGCGGGATCCTATATAAAGGACCCGAGCACATGTAAATTGATCATTGAATATATTGAATTGTATTCATTCTCATTCCCTCTCAATTTCTCTCTCTGTTTCTATTATTCTCTCTTTCTATTTCTCTAATTTTCTCGAATTCTTCATAGAACTCGAGAGAATTCTGATCAGATCTTCTAAGATCTGACATTGGCCTGGTCGACCCCCCTAGGCGTCAGCCCAATTAATCGGCCGACGACGATGCCGCTTGGGACGCCTAATTTTTTGCTTATCTCTCAGTCGTCTCCCCATTCTCTAGCACAAGGCCGCCGCCGCCGGTACCTCATCACTGCCTCCAGCTCCATCGCGACCTCCACACCACCTCTACGCCATTGCCACCGTTAAGCTCCATCCTCACCGACGCGTCCTCGCTGACTCAAGCTCCATCTCCGCTATTCTTTCTCCGCCCTAGCCATCCCAGTTTATATATATATATAAGTTTCTATATAAACAGATCTGTTTATATATTTATCTATTTATATATATAAACAATATATTAATAAATCTATTTATATATTTATCTGTTTATGTTTATTTATTTGTTTATAGATATAAACATATATATAAGTTTCATTTATCTTTTTAACTTTAATTTATTTGAAAATAACATGAAATTACATTAAAAACTTAAAAAAAAAAAAAAAAAGCAGTTCGCCTAGGCGTCCTAAGCGCTAGGCCCCAGTCTGGCGCCTGACTAGTGCCTATTACAAAAACACTGCATCACTATTACAAAAATACCATTGTTCAGCAACAGCAACTGGAAAAGAAATAACAAAAAAACAAAATACAAACTAAGAACAACTAAAATGCTAATATACAAAGCTCCAAAGTAAAATACAATAAATTAAAACACACAAATATTTATGTTATGCCCCCTCAAGATGGACCATGAGGATTGAGGATGGCCATCTTGGACAATAATGGAGAAAGCTGGGAACGAGGCAGAACCTTAGTAAACATATCTGCCAACTGATGGTGAGACCGAATAGGAAGAAGCTTGACCAAACCAGCTAAGACCTTGTCACAAACAAAATGGCAGTCAAGCTCTATATGCTTGGTGCATTCATGGAGGACCGAATTAGTAGCAATATGGGCAGCGGCTTGATTATCACAAAATAGGAGAGCAAGAAGAGAAAGAGAAACTTGGAAATCCAACAAGAGCTGGGTAATCCAAGTGAGTTCACTGGCAGTGGAGGCCAAGGTACGATACTCAGCTTCAGCTGAGGAACGAGATACAGTAGCTTGCTTTTTAGAACGCCAGGATGCCAAACAATCACCAAGAAACACACAATAACCCATGATTGAACGCTAGGTATCTAAACAAGAAGCCCAATCAGCATTTGAGAAAGCCTGAAGCTACATAGAGGATGTTGCCGAAAAAAATAAACCCTGGCCAGGGGCAGCCTTAAGGTACTGTAGCAGGTGATAAGCAACATTAAGATGGGATTTCCGAGGGCTGGACACAAACTGACTGAGTTTGTGAACCCCAAAAGTAATATTCGGCCGTGAAATGGTAAGATATAGCAACCTGCCTATCAATCTACAATAAAATGAAGGATCCTCAAGCAAATCACAATTAGAAGCACTAAGTTTCAGATTGGGTATGATAGGCAGAGAAACAGGCTTACTAGCCAAGAGAGATGAATCTTCCAACAATTGCAATGTATAATGTAGAAAAGAATATACCTTTTTCAGATTGAGCAATCTCTAAACCAAGAAAATATCTCAATTTTTCAAGATCCTTAAGTTTGAATTGGCTGTGGAGAAACAACTTAAGATCATTTATAGCTGTAAGATTAGGACCTGTAAGGATGATATTATTCACATACACCGAGCCACAAAAGAAGAGCCCGTGCCCTTAGTAAATAGTGAATAATCAGATTTGGACTGCACAAAACCAAATTGAAGGAGGGCATTGGAAAATTTGGAAAACCACTACCTTGAAGTTTGTTTCAAACCATAAATGGACTTATGTAATCAGAAAACTAATTTCTCCCCTTTTGAACCAATCGAGATTGGAGGCCTATATGCAAGAGGCAATTCCGTATACATTTCTTCAAAAAGATCCCATTAAAAAAAGCATTGTTCACATCTAATTGTACAAGAGACCACCTATTCATAGCAGCAAGAGCCAACAGAATTTTCGTAGTGATCAACTTCGCTACAAGGGAAAAAGTGTCCAAAAAATCCAGACCTTCTTGTTGGGTACATCATTTTGCAACCAAGCTAGTCTTGTGTCTCCCTATAGACCCATCAGACTTGTATTTTATTTTATAAAGCCATTTACACCTAATGGCATGCTTGTGAGGAGGCAAAGAAGTGACTGTCCAAGTGTGGTTGAGATGCATAGCATCTAACTCAGCTTTCATGGCATCTCTACAATGGGCATGGTGAACAGATTGATGATAGAATTGAGGCTCAAAATCTGCTGATACTTGAAGGAAAAAAGAGCTATGAGCAGGAGAAAAAATTGAATAAGAAAGATATTGAGACAAAGGATAAGGACTGTACGTTGAAGGAGGTGTCTTGTGAGAGAGAAGGCTGCAATGAAAATCCTGAAGGTATGTAGGAGGTCTAACCACCCTAGTAGACCTACGAACGGGAATGATAGGAGCAGGATTAGGCAAAAAAGTGGGACCAGCAACAGGGGAAAGAGGATTGATTGTAGGGAAATCTGAAGAAACAGCAGGCAATGGAGCATGAGAATAAGGCAAGTCTATAGCTGGAATTGGGAGCACTAAATCAAGAAAGGGGTCAACCACCTCATCAGGAGTGACAGAATGAAAAAGGAAAATGTGCTCATGAAATTGCACGTCCCGGGAAATTAAGATGGATTTGGTGTGAAGATCATAAAGTTTGTACCCTTTAATATTTGAAGGATACCAAGAAAAATGCAAGCAATGGCCCTAGGATGAAATTTTGACCTATGAGAATGCAATGTGGAGGCAAAACAAAGGCTACCAAATACTCAAAGAGAGGCATAATCAACTGGTGACTGAAACAACAGTTGATAAGGTGTTTTGGAATGCAAGAGAGGAGAATGGGTTCTATTTATCAAGAAAGTGACAGAGAGAATGCAATCACCTCAGAACTGAATGGGAACCCTAGATTGGAAAAAGAGTGCTCGTGCCACATTTAAAAGATGTTGATGTTTCCTTTCAACCACTGAGTTTTGTTTAGGCCTCTCAACACATGAAAACTAGTGTATAACTCCTTTAGAGGCAAAATAATCAGCAAATTTAAGTTCAAGGGCATTGTCTAACCTAAACTTTTTAATGACCATATTGAATTGATTCTCAACCAAGGAAAAGAACTTAGGGATAATGTCCTTAGCTTCTGATTTATGTCTCATAAGGAAAACCCAAGTGTATCTCGGGTAGTCATTAACCAAAGTCAAGAAATACTTATATCCAACATAGGTAGACACATGATAGGGACCCTAAGTGTCACAATGAATCAAATCAAAAGCATTCTGTGATAGATGATTATGAGATATAAAAGACAATCTCCTTTGTTTAGCAAATGGACAAACAAAACAGAAATCCTAATCAGTACTATTGAATTGAAGTTGAGACTTTATTGAATCCAATCTTTTGAAAGAAAGATACCCTAGCCTCTTATGCCAAGTAGTCTTACTAACATGAGCTACTATGGCTTCAGGAATCACAAAATCTACTACACCAGAAATGGCATCCAGGACATATAATCCATCAATCAACTCAGCCTTGCCAATCATCTTCAAAGTGTGTGTATCCTGTATTGTATAGGGATGAGAGGTAAAATTGAGACTCGTGGAATTTTGCCTTACTAATGCACTCACTGAAATGAGGTTAAACTTAAAATGAGGCACATATAGGACATTGTCCAACACTATCTGTGAGGCAAGCTTAACGCAGCCCATGTATTGAACTAAAATTCATGTGTGGTCAGGTAAAGTAACATAAGTATCTTGAATAGGCTTCAACTCAACAAAAGATGCATGATTAGAACACACATGACTTGTGGCTCCAGAGTCCAACACCCAATGATTAGGATTACTAAGCAATGAACTGATATTAATAGAAAGACAGGTACCTGATGCCTAACCAGAAGAAGAAGGGGCATCAAGAGGAGTGGATTCAGCATTGACCTGCTTGGTAACCGAGAGGTGAGAGCTTAACATGCTCAAAAGACTCTGATGTTGCAGTGGACTCAAGGATTGCATAAATCTTTCTACTTCCCGAGTTTGAGAAGAGATAGAGATAGATCCTAACACCTACCTCACAACAAGATTTTTAGTATGATTATTAACAGCCATTTGTTTAGAATTATTTCCCCTTTGTCTAGGCTTATACCCAGGCGGATATCCATGGAAGGAATTTGTAGCACTTATCTATGGTATGTCTACTAAACCCGCAATGAGTACAGTTACCTCTCCCTCTTCTAAGTTTGACCCTAACTAGGCCTATGTGTGTCATTCTTGACCAATAGTGTAACAGGATTAGAATTAGCAAACACATTATGTATGTTCCTTTGGTTCTCTTGTGTAATCAAGGCAAAAACCTTATTGATAGGTGGGATAGGATCCATCAACAGTAATTGTCCTCTAACTTAAGAATAGGTATCATTTAAAGCCATGAGAAAAGGCATGACATACTCAGTGTGATAGTATTCAGCTAAAGACTTCAAACCGCCACACGTACATTTTCCAGATGAACAAGTTGGCCTATAGCTACTAAGTTCATCCCAAATGACCTTTAATTTGATAAAATAGACACTTATCAATAATTGTCCTTGTTGTAAGTTCATCAATTCTCTCTTAAGTTTGAAGATTCGAGGACCATTAGCTTGTTGATATATTTCTTTTAAGTCATTCCATATGCCATAATTCAATATCCATGAAATCACAATATTATTGTTCTGGATCCAAAAATTGAGAAATCAAGCCATTTACAAACCCTACTTTGTTCTTTATCGAGAGTGTGATGAGCATGGCACAACTCCAAGACGAGTAGTTGTCTCCCGTCAAAGGTTGCGACACCAACAAAAATCCGGGATTGTCGGAGTGGTGCAAATAGTAGGGGCTCGAGATATCGTCAATGACAAAGTTGCTCATTGATGAAAAAGATATTTCTGGAAATATAGTCGCCATGGAACAAGAATGAACGATCGAGGAAGGAAAAGAAGAAATCAATAGCAGGAGATTGCCGGAGAGAGCGATCGATTTATAGATCTCCAATCACAAGAGATCGCAATCACAAAAAAGAAGGAACTCTGAACGACGGAGATTCACAACACCAAAACTATGATACACGACATCAATCGAAGAGAGGAAGCGTACCTAAGGCTCGTCGGAGATCAACGGAGAAAGAATCGTGATCAACGGAGACGGAATCGTGAGCCTGGGGTTTTGAATGCTCTAATACCATAACAAAGCAAAGAAGAGGAACAAAGGATAATAACCTCATTGATCTTTCCACTATTGAGATTGTTGGATCATGAGGATATCCGAGACTAAGGCGGTGGAGATTTAGTCTTATATAGAACCTTTCTTCTAGGGATATCCGAATCTGGCTAAGATTAATTCCTAAACTAAAAGTAGGATCTTTCTTAAAGGGTTGCATATATCTTTCCTTTTTCTTATTGTTGATTATCTTTCCTTTCTTGTTGTTGATTATGTTTCCTTTGTTGTTGTATTCCATCTCTATAAGAGAGTTGATTGTGTTCATAGTTTGTATGAATGAGATTATTGATACTCTCCTAAGTTTTACATGGTATCAAAGCCTCGTTAATAGGCTGATACACTAAACCCCTAGTGCCTTCATTGCACCAGCCCCCCCCCCCCCCCATTCATCGGGTTCTTCTTTCACCGTCGTTTTAGTCTATTCGAGTGCCTTCATTACACTATCTGGCCACCACCTACCAACACCGCCACTGCCATTGGGTTCGTCGCCATCAGATCGGCAAACCACCGGAGACCTACCGCTGCTGGAGCCTTCACATCCCCCCACAAGCCGTCGTCCAGTTCGTCTCCGACCCCACGCGCCGGGGCCTTCGCCACCCTCTTGCCTCCAGCTGCTCCAGATCAGCCCTCTGACATTTTTTTAGCCCATCCCTGTGTTAGTGCCCTAATGATATAAACCTTGCAAATATAGTAAAATATATTTTCATATTTTGAGGTCATATCTTCATTCATACCTCTTCAATCATCGTTTATGAATGAACCCTTAGATTTCCTGTTGATGGTCTTATTCTTAAGTGTTAAGAATATGTGACAAAGAACATCGAACTACGGATTTCTTAAATTATAGATTCCCAATCCTTAGATTTCTCAGAAGCGGGTTATGAGTAATCAATTATGGAGTGACACATGAATTACTACCGTTGATTAGTATAAGATACTAATGATAAAAGATGGTGAGTCACATGTCATAATCCATGAGATAGATATAGTAGACATGTGGGCAGATGTTAGTGGAACATCTATTGAATGTGACAAACGTGATAGATTACATGGCTGAGAGAATCTTTGATCTATCACAAGCATTCGATTGTGTTATTGGTCCTTAAACCGGAAGCAACACAGTTGTCTTGTATATCGGTGTCTAAGATTTGCCTTTACTAAAAATCGTCTGGTTACAGGATGGGGAAATGCACTGTGTGGTCTCTGTGCAGTAGCGTATGGAGGAAGGTGATTGCTAATGGGATCCATCAACCTCCAACGCGAGGCGAACATCCTATGCGATCAGTGATAGTTGTGGTTGTATGAACCTCTGACCAGAGTACACTTGATTGGAAAGTGTTTCCAATGTTGGAAGGAGTTTTAATGTGTCATCCTGACCACACCACACTAGATTTTAGCATAGCTATCGAGTTAGTGAGTTTGATCACTAAATGACTCTCACTCGATCAGGATGTTAATTGATGGAGAGATTATAGTACACGGGAATCGAAAGCCCAAATGGGTTCTCATTGAAGTTTGACTTTATTACTAATAGAATTGCCCTCACATAATTCTAGTTGTCACTCAGGGTCTCTTGGGGTACTTCGAGGAGATGGAAAGATCCTCGTTGTAGACCAAAGTTCTTGGTCGGCATCAAAGTGTTTGATACATCCCGATTGCTACTTAATGGTGAATCTAGAAGGTCACACACAGATCCAAATGTGGTTAACTAAACAATTTTAAACCTGTGATTAATGATCGTCATTAATGGTTAATGATAACACTGTTAAGAGTTAACGAATCGGGTTCGAAATTAATTGGAATAACTGTCAAGAGTTGACAAGCATGTCATTAAGAGTTAACAGATCAGGTTTGGAATTAATTAGAGTAACTGCCAAGAGTTAACGGGGGTCTCGGTTTCATCATGAGATGGTGAAAGTGTCATTAAGAGTTAATGGCGGGGCTTAAATGCAATTTGGAGAAACTTAAGGCAAAGAGAAGAAATTGTCGATAGCCCTCTAATGAACTATCGATAGTTTGCTAGAAATTCAAAGGAAATTGTCGACAGTTTCCCTTGAACTGTCGACAGTTTTTGTCGCAAATGTCGCGAACCAGCACGTCTCCTTTGTCGTTTATGCGTCGATTTGGACGACGTGTGGCCAAGGGCTTCGACAAGAAGGACGTCCTTCGTCCTTGGAGGTCTGAGTGGTCTCCCCTTTGTCTCCTCACACTCCCTTTGCGTCGTTTGTCCATATTAGGTATTTTAGGGTTTTGGTCTTGGATATAAAAGGGAAGAATGAGCAAAAATGTTAAATAAGAGAAGGCATTGGCGACTGAGTTTTTTTTTTCTCTCGGCCATTGTGTCCATTTTCTTTTTCCAGTTCCAAAAACCCTAGCCCATTGTTTCCACTTGTTGCTCCAACCATCTCTTGTTTTGCTTGAGTAGAAATCTCATTCCAATAAAGAGTTCATTGGATTTGGTATCCCTTTGTTTTGAAGCCAATATCCAACTTGAATCACCCATAGGAGACTTGTCTAGCACATGGGTCTTCCTATGGGGTTCATCCACAAGAGGAGCATGGACTAACTAGGTCTCCCGTATTTTCGGGAGACGAACTAGTCACCCAGCTTATTGTTCAGGGCAGTAGGAGACTGCCCGGTGGACTGTTCGAGAGCTGTTGGAAGCAAGTAGTTGTTGCCATTGGAGGAAGTTTTCATCCCATACATCGAAATCGGTATCTCCATAAGGTATATCTCTAAATGCCCTATGGAATGTTTTCAGTTTTATGCATATGATCGATTGATACCGAGTCTTGCAAGGTAGTTTTGTGCCTTATTTCTGCTGCGCATTTGATTGTTTTTCAAAAAAGTTTTGAAATCCAAAAACCCTTGCATTTGATACACCAAGAGTTGGCGTCCCTAACACCCTGGTGTCAAAATCCTTGTGTTCAACGTGCCTTCATTGCATCAGATCTCTTTCTCACTAACTGAAACAGCCATGTCAGAAAATTCAGTAGTAACTCTAGATCTGGCAACTAGAGAATCAACTTCAATGGCTCAATCAATGGAAGTCGGAACTAGATCAAGGATTGGAGAGCTGCCCGAAATCCACCAATCCTATCGATTAGATAGTAGGAATTATTTATAATGGGCCCAACTGGTACAAACATTCCTCAAGGGTAAGGGAAAGATCAGCCATCTGACTTCGGCTCCTCCAAAACCGAAAGATCCTGCACTTCCAACATGGGAGGTAGAAGATGCTCAAATCATGTTATGGCTTTGGAATGCCATGCAACTCGAGGTAAGTAAAAACTACATGTTTTTGGGTTCGGCTAGAGAGATTTGGGAAACCGTAAGGTAAACTTACTCTAAAATCCATGATGCATCAGTTATATTTGAGGTTAAAACTAAACTTAGTAGCACTAAACAATGGGGCATGAGTGTTACTGAATACTATAATAGAATGCATGGGTTATGGCTAGAGTTAGACCATTATCAAAATATTAAAATGGTATGCAGTGCTGATGCTACAACTCTTAGTCAAATATTTGAAAGAGATAGAGTGGTTAAGTTCCTAGCAGGCCTCAACTCAAAGTTTGATCAGGTTCGAGTGCAAATCTTAGGGAGAGAAAAGCTTTCAGCACTCCATGAGGTCTTTGCTAAGGTTAGAAGTGAGGAGAATTGAAGGAAAGCAATGCTTCATGAACCTGAATCAGAAAGATCAGCCATGATCTCCAATCAAAGGGCTATTGTAGTGACTGTCTAGTCTAGAAAAATCAGCCATGGCGTCCAACAGAGAAGGTGGACCGAGGATGAAAGTAGGAAAGGGAGAATTTCAGTCTCAGGCTGCAAATAGAGAGGCGCTATGTAATATCCCAAATTTTTTAAAGGGCTCAAGAGTAATTTTAACTTGGGTTATAAGTGAAATTATCAAGAGATTAGGGGCTTACGTATAATTTCTCACAGTTATTAGTACCGAATCGATTGCAGAGAATGCCTTGGAATGTAAATGTCTAAGGAAAATGATATGGTACTAACGAGCATTTCGAGATGCGATTTATGAAACTAAAAGCGGTTAGAACAAAAATAGTTATCGGTACAACTATATTTCAGGCTAAAAAACTGAATTGTCGTATGAGACTTTCGGAAAGTCAACAGAACCATGAGGGGGCTTCAATCTTATGCAATGATCAACCTTGAAGTGGTTTTGGGATGAAACAATAGCCGGTGAGGACATGGGTAAAATCGTTCTTATCGAGTAAGTCTTGAGTTATTAATTTTGCATTTTAAGTATCGTAATGCAAATTAATTTGATGTTTGAGAATGTAATTAGAGAATTTCCCAAGTGGAATTAAGAGGAAATTTGGGATTTAAATGTGTAAATTCTCATACTTTATTGGTATAATATATATAAGTTATATATATATGTGTGTGTGTGTGCAAGTGGGATGGAAAACTTAATGGTTGAGTTTTGTGAAGTGGGATGGAAAGCTTAATGGTTAAGCTTTGTGAAATGGGATGGAAAGCTTAATGGTTAAGTTTTGTGCAAATGGATGGCTATATATAGATGGAGAAATGAGAAGGGGAGCAAGCAAATGGCAATGGCCAAATGAAGACAGCAAGTGAAGATGGCCGAGAGCTTGGAATTAGGAAAGATTATTCGGGCACACACATCAAGGAGGCCTTAAAAGCTAAGTTAAGGTGAGTTTTGGAATTTTTTATATTCTTAAAAAAAAAAATTTAGGAATTTTGGTATAAAGATATTTAGGAAAAGATTTGAATAGATATTTATTTTAGAATATCAGTAAGGAAGAATGGGAGAAAAATAAAGAAAATGTGAGGAAATTAAGAAAAAAATATATATTTATGATGTTTATTTGAGTAATATGATGATTAGGGTGCTTTGAGGCTTGAGGTGAAGCGACCTGTGCAAATTTTGAGGTTGGCACGAAAATCGAAGCTGTGCACGCATATAGAGAAAGCCTAAGAAGCTAAGTTAAGGTAAGAAAAATTCTCTAGAAAATTATAGAAAATCAAGAATGTTATTTTATGAATTGTTAGATAAATATTTGAGAAAATATTGGAGAAATATTTAGTTTGGAGTTATTGAGGAAAAATAGGAAGAAATAGAGGAAAGTTAAGGGGAAATTAGGAAAAAAATGGAATATTGATATTATTGAATAAATATGATGGCCAGGGTATGTTGAGATTCCGAATTGAGTATATTTGAAGTCTGGCACGAGAATCAAGATATTCTGAGATACGGTCGAGGTAAGTGATACTATTCAACTGGATTTAGTTTATGAAAAGGACTTGTAAGTGGTTCGACCTTAAAACCCGATTTCAAGTATATGTTTTATCATGTTGTCATGCCTTGATGTGAGTATGTCATATAGATTGCATTTACATGTATTGATGATGAAATATGTATATGTACGCGATGATATTATTGATCATACATTCGCATAAAGGTTTAAGAGTACGGGCCGGGACCGTTGCTCTTCCAAGGATGCACCCATACACCTCGACCTGGAAATGAAGCTGTAAAAATGGGGAGTAGCAATAAGATATGGTCGGCTCAAACCGAAATGAAATGAAAAATTACATTTTGCATTCATACACGAAATATATTTTGTACCCTTACTTAGATGATTCATCATCTAACCTGGGCTTTGCCCCTGGAATATTCAAACGTTTCAGATGGAGATTATAGTAGAAACAAAGATGAATGAGGCATGCAATGGCACTTAGCAAAGTGCATTATGAATTGAATGTATGTTATGTAACCTATGTATTTAAGTTCTGCTACTTTGAATTTTGAACGTTTTGAGGAATGATGATGTATAATCTTATTTATAGTTAATGAAGATGTAAGAATTTATTTATGATTAATGTTAAAGATGTTAGGTTCAATTTTAGTTTCCGCATTTGATGTTTATGATGATTCTCTTTGGAAATAAATGAATGAAAATTTTGGGATGGATATGAGGAATGATGTGGTTTAGCATTAGTTTTGAAAAAAAAAAATTATTATCCTAAAATTGTCCCAAGTTATAACACACCCGAGAAAGTGGGGTGTTACATGCTATGGTGCACCTTCTGTAATAAACTGAGACATACTAGAGAGACTTGTTTCAAGCTCCATGGAAAGGAAGTGGTTTTGAATCGATTGGGAAGTTTTAAAAGTCTGGCAACCAAGAATCAGACATATGTATGCAGCAACAGTCAAGAAGAAGAGGGATTAACTAATCAAATTGAGTCTATTCCAGCTGAATATTTTTTTTAAACACTAATGAGATCTCTAAGTTGAAGTTGTTCCTCAAGACCCTACAAGACGGTGCATGCTCTCTTGCACACCAAGATTCCTCAGGTAACTGCCTTCATTCAGCATTTTTTCCAGCCTTTAAGATTGTTAAACAAGATATATGGATTCTAGACACTGAGGCCACTGATCACATGACACCCCATTCCCATGTTTTTGATACCTACCAATCTCTTTCAACCTCTAAACAAATCACAATAGCCAATGGAACATCTGTTCCAATTTCAGGCCAGGGTACAGTCACTCTAAACCCTCGATTTTCTATCAAATAGGTTCTTCATGTACCTAGATTATCAGCCAATCTTGTCTCTATTCACTAACTAACCAAAGATTTGAATTGTCGGGCTATTTTTTCCCCTCATTTGTGTGAATTTTAGGCCATGACAATAGGAAAGATGATTGGTGCTGCTAGAGAATGCAATGGGTTGTACTACCTAATGAGGGAAGACACTTATCCTACAAAAGAACAGCTTCCAACTTCCTGGTCATCTCAATCAACATCAAATTATAGGGATATAGGGCTGCAACACTACCGATTGGGTCATCCTCCTTTCACTCTATTAAAATCCATGTTTCCTACATTATTTGGATCTTTAAATCCTAGTCTTTTTCATTGTGATGTTTGTGTTTTGTTTAAGCATCATCATATGTCCTATTCTCCTAGCAATAAAATCCCTTCTACACCATTCACTTTGATCCGCTTAGATGTGTGGGGATCATCTAAAATCTCTAATTGTTCTGGGGCTTGCTAGTTTATCTCTTTCATTGATGATTGTACTCGTATGACTTGGGTTTTTCTATTAAAAGATAAGGCCACCATTAGTTCAGTTCTTCCCACTTTCTGTAAAATGATTGCAACTCAGTTTGGTTCTCCTATCAAAAAATTAGAACTGATAATGTAAGGGACTATTTTAATCATCACTTGCACCAAGTCTTCCAGCAAGAAGGAATAATCCATGAATCTTCATGTGTTGATACTCCCCAACAAAATGCGTAGCTGAAAAGAAGATGTGACACCTCCTTAATGTAGCTCGATCTCTTCTTCATCACCACAATGTTCCTAAATTCTTCTAGGGGGAAGCAGTCCTTACAGCGACCTATCTCATTAACTGAGTCCCTACCAAGTTACTACAAAATCAAAGTCCTTTTCACTATCTATCCTCTTTCTTTCCCGATCAATTCTTGCATTCCTCTCTTCCCCTTCGAGTGTTTGGTTGTGTATCCTTTGTTCACATCCCCAAACAACACCGCGATAAACTTGATCCTCAAGCAATCAGATGTGTTTTTCTTGAGTACTCACCCACTCAAAAGGGGTACAAGTGTTATTATCCTCTCACTCGAAAATTTTATGTCTCCAAGGATATCACGTTTGTGAAATCTACACCTTTTTTTAGCTCATCCCAGGCTAGTCCCCAGGGGGAGACGTTGGTTCAAGGTGACCACCCTCCTAGTGACAGCCCTCCTAATGATAGTGACATCCTCTTTCCTTCTGTTAAGCCTATTTCATTAGCTTCTCAACCTCCTACATTTTCTCAACCCCCTAGCCATCCTATTATCTCTCCTCAATCTCCAAAAGGCAGTCATGAATCAGACCTCAATCAAGGTATGACTGAGCAGGAGCAAGGGCAATCAAATACTCAAGAGTTGTCACCCTTTGCCAGGTATAAGGGATCTCCTTATGTATTCAAACATAGATAGCCCTAGCATGCACCATCATCAGCTCCTAGTCAAGTTATGAATCCCATTCAACCATCACCCTTAGTCCAACCTGATGACCTAGACCTACCTATAGCCATTCGAAAAGGGAAAAGAAGTTGCACTCAACACCCATTAACCAACTTCTTTGTTGAAAAAATAATAAAAAAAGGTATTGCGGAAGCAATGGTAAAGTCTCAACGTTATGTTAAACAAAGAGACAGAAAAAAGAAAAAATGTGAGAAGAAGAAAACCAGAATTTGGAGAAAAATAACTTCTTCTTATTGAAATGAAAGCTTGCATTAAAGCTCACACTTATACAAAAGATTGAAATGAAGTCTTATTTATATAGGACTTGAAAACATAACATCCACCAAATAAAACTTAAAAGTTGTAAATAAAACTTTAAATGCGGGATGTTTTGCATTCCAAAATTGAATGCCAAACTTCAATTACAAATGGAGAATATAACAGTGGAGACATAAATGAAAAAACAGAAAATTAAATCAACTTTAATTAAAGAAAAATATCACAAATCTCAACATTCTTGTCCTACCATCTTCTTTCCTAGAATCACAGGGCCTTCTTAGTATCCTTAGACTCCATTAAAATCCTTAAGTCAGTTGACGAGGCTCTAAAAGATCTGAACTGGAGGCAAGCCATGTTAAAGGAGATGAAAACTTTGAAAAAGAATCATACATGGGACTTAGTGCCTCAATCACAGGGTGTTACACTAGTTGGTTGCAGGTGAATTTTCAATATCAAATACAATGCTGATGGAACCCTAGAGAGATACAAAGTTAGATTGGTCACCAAGGGCTACACTCAATCATATGGCATAGACTATCTTGAGACATTTGCTCTTGTGGGAAAGATGGCAACTATGAGAGTTCTTTTATCCTTAACAACTTATTATGGATGGAGCCTACAGTAGTTGGATGTCAAAAATGCATTTCTACATGGAGATTTGGAAGAAGAAGTTTTTTTGGAGTTGCCCCCTGGATTTCAAGAAGGGGAAGCAGGGCAAGTGTGCAGACTAAAGAAGGCACTCTATGGGCTCAAACAGTCCCCAAGAGCATGGTTTGGTAGGTTTTCCAGGGCCATGACAGGTATGAGATATAACCAAAGTGGGGATGATCATACACTCTTCTTTAAGTATTCAGACAAAGAAAAGGTTATCGCTCTATTAGTATATGTAGATGACATAATAGTCAAAGGGAATGATGCAGAGGAACAGAAGATTCTCAAGGACAAGTTAGCCAAGGAATTCGAGATTAAGGACCTTGGTCCCCTCAAGTATTTTTTATGGATTGAAGTTGCCTATTCTAAGGCTAGAATATTTCTCTCCCAAAGGAAATATGTGATGGACTTGTTAGCTGAGACAGGGGTATCAAGAGGAAGAGGATCTAATGTGCCGGTAGAGCCTAATAGCCAGTTGGGAGTTGATCCTTATAGTCAACTAATAGATAAGGGTAGATACCAAAGGCTCGTAGGCCTTCTAATATACCTGTCTCACACTAAGCTTGATATTGCCTTTGGTGTTAGCCTAATGAGCCAATTCATGCACAACCCGACAAAAGAACATATGCAGGCAGTAAGGAAGATCTTCAACTATTTGAAGGCTACCCCAGGTAAGGGAATCTTGTTTAAATCATGAGAAGAACTGGATATTAAGGGATTTACATATGCAAACTATTCAGGATCTCTTATTGACAGAAGATCAACTAGTGGGTATTGTGTATTTCTTGGTGGAAATCTTGTGTCATGGAGGAGCAAGAAGCAAAGTGTTGTGGCAAGATCAAGTGCGGAGGCTGAATTCAGAGCAATGACACTTGGCCTATGTGAGTTGCTGTGGCTAAGAATCATCCTAGAAGATTTGAAGATCAAGGTTCAAAGCTCAATCAAGGTGTTCTGTGACAACCAATCAGCCATCAGCATTGCCCATATTCCTGTCCAACATGACAAGACAAAGCATGTTGAAATAGACCGGCACTTCATTAAAGAGAAGTTGGATGTAGGCCTGATCAAAATACCCTATGTTCCATCTAAGGAACAAGTGGCGGATGTGTTAACTAAAGGGCTTGCAGTTAAGAGATTCAAGGATTTAATATGCAAGCTGAGAATGATTGACATGCACTCTCTAGCTTGAGGGAGAGTGTTAGATCATGAGGATATCCGAGACTAAGGCGATGGAGATTTAGTCTAATATAGAACCTTCCTTCTAGGAATATCCGAATCTGGTTAGGATTAATTCCTAAACTAGAATTAGGATCTTTCTTAAAGGGCTATATATATCTTTCTTTTTTCTTATTGTTGATTATCTTTCCTTGTCGTTGATTATGTTTTCTTTGTTGTTGTATTCCCTCTCTATAAGAGAGCTGATTGTGTTCATAGTTTGTATGAACGAGATTATTGATTCTCTCCTAAGTTTTAAAGAGATCTCGGTCTTTAAATAGTAGCCCTAAAACTAATACATCAATATTACAAAAATACTATTGTTCAGCAACAGCAACTGGAAAAGAAATAACAAAACAATAAAATACAAACTAACAACAACTAAAATGCTAATATACAAAGCTCCAAAGTAAAATACAATGAATTAAAAACACAAATACTATGTTAAATAGCAAAGTGAAAATCATGAACTAAAATAGTTTCCCTTAGTGTTTGGTTCTATGGAAGCTTAATAAGAATACAAAACGAATTAAATGAAACTTACGTGACTGGCAAGCATGTACAGAAGGAGATTAAAAGCAGCTCCAGCCCAAGCTGTTTCTGCGAATAAGCCAGAAGTTCTTGTCACTTCTTTAATTAGAGGGTAAATGCGAATAAACCTCGGGATATATTGTGAGAATATAACAAACTTCAATAACTCCTTGGTGATCAGTGCAACTGGCTTATCTATGTTGGGGATAGCTAGCAAGATCACAACCTGAAAAATTCAGGTACTACATCAGAAAAATCGCTTTCCAACATCAGATTTTTATTTTCAAAGGAAATTGATTAACTGGCTGATCTTGCAAACTAAATGGCAAACCAAATGTCTTCTTTTCAATACATGACAAATAACAAATGGAAATGGTAGATGAAAATTTTCTCATTTCTAACTGATAATTGTCAATTGCCAATGTTTCTATTGGCAATGACTTTCTTGGGAGGGTTTTTCTCTTTGGTTGTATTCCAAAGAAAAAAATACACTTTCTCCATCGTTATTTTAGTGCATAAAGAATTAGGACGGACCTGTGGGAGGGGTAGAATTGATAAAATATCAATGATGAAGTGGGAGGACAAGTATCTCTTGGCTATAGCATAAGGATCTTCAATCAACTCACCCCTTCCAAATACTCTTGAAGAAGGGGCAATAAACCCTGTTCGGAACTGGAAGATAATGTGAAGTACATAGAAGATATCTGTGAATGAGCGAAGAACACAAGCAGTGATCTCCAATGGTCTATCCAAACTGAGGCACTTCCTTTTGCCATCAATCACTGGGATGTAAAAGAACAATGGATCCAAAGACACGGCAATCACGCATACAAGTACAAATATTTTGTTCCACTTCTGGAGAAATGCCCCCTGTGGATCCAGAATTTTCGTCCTGGCACCCAATCTTTTTGTTGGCTGATGAACATCTGATCGATGAGCGCTTGACGATGATGTAAACCTTTTAATCCATTCAAAGAATCTCTCGAATCCTCTCCGAATACGCTCCGCTGCCAATTCCACAAATGATCGGCTACTTGTCGTGAATAGTCCATTTTTGGGGGGATATTGAAGCTCGGAATTTGAAGATGCTGCTGAACTCCAGTCCTGAAATCTGATTTAACAGTGGAAAATTGAAGGAAAGCTGGCTCGATTTTCCAGGGAAAGATAGAAAATTTTCTCAAAACAGGATCTGTTTTCCTTTGCACAATTTATGAGAACATTAGTTGATTAGTTGATGCACCATTTTGGAGTGAGCATGTAGCTGAGAATCCATGGCTGTGAGGACTGATTCTGATTGTTTTTAATGGCAATTTATCAATCTGCTTTAAATTAGTTATCTCTTTTTTTCTTCTCATCTTTTCTCTATTATTTATTATATTTATATATTAGTCGCTTAATTTACTTAATTCTACTACAATTAAAAATAAAAATATAATATATATATATATATATATTAATGTGCTATTGTCATATACATATTAAGCCAAATTATCAAAAAAAAAATTCTTGAATTTTGTACCTTGTATCAATCATATAATAAATTTTAATTTTTATCAAATATATATTTAAACTCTTATGATTGTAAAAATTACATAATAATGTCAAATTTAAACAAACCACACCACTTTCCTTCTAAAGATTATTTTTTTTTATTTTAAGGAATCAACTAACCAATAGAGTGGTGGCCAATGAAGGTTCTAATTGTTGGAACCATTGTAGTCAAAGTAACCTATCCACCCTAAACCCATCCACCGTGGATGGGTTCCAAGAAAGAAAGAAAGGCAGGAGAAAGAAGAAGAGCTTTGGCTGCCAAGACCCCTCACTAGCGGGGTTCACGGCTAGTTCATTTTTCCTGTACCATTCCTACTGCATCCTTTTCTTTTCTCTCTCTTTCTCATACAAATATACACACATTAATTCTGGAGATTCCATAATTGATTGATGTTCTAGGTTTTTGAAATCATCACAATTCCATAAACAAGGGGTGTTCTAGTTGAGAAATCTTTATTTGTGGAATCACACTGATTCCAAAAATTTGGAATCTCTCTCTCTCTCTCTCTCTCTCTCTCTCTACTTACATCAATTTTGGAGATTCCATAACTAATTGATGTTCCAGGTTTCTAGAATCATCTCAATTCTCAAAATAAGGGTTATTCTAGAATCATGAGTTCTCTCACTCTCTCTCTCTCACACCAACACTCACACCGATTATAGATATTCTATAACTAATAAATATTCTAATTTTTCTAAAAACACAATAGTTTGATAAAGAAGGAGATTTCATAACCAATCAATGTTCTAATTTTTCCAAAAACACAATAGTTTGATAAACAGGGATTGTTTTGGAATTACTATTTTAGAAATTACAATTCTAACAAGTTTTGAAATCACAATAATAAAGAGAGAGAAGCAACAATGATAGCAAGAAAAAGAAGATGCATCTCGCAAAACCCTTGCCAATGATGGGTTTTGGCTAATGAGGGGATATGAGTGTAATTTTTTATTTTTTTATTTTTTGATGAATTTTTATAAAATAAATTAGGCTATGTTCTTTTTACTATTTTTAAATTATTTTTAATTTTTTAATTTTCTAAAATAATGAAAACGTATTCTCTTTATTGTTTTTAAAAATACATTTCTAAAAATAAAAAAAATTATAAAAAAAACTCAAAATAATAAAAAATTGTTTTAAATATTTTCATCCAAAACAAACTCTAAATTTAAAATACATTTATTTATTTATTTATTCATATTTTATTATTATAATGGATAAAATATTAAAACGCAAAGAGAACCCAAGCTTTTAGATGAAAAGTTTCATATTGGTTTAAATTTGATAGTGCGATATAATTATTACAATTATGAAAATTCAAGTATATATTTGATAAAAATTAAAATTATATACTTGATACATGAGATAAAATTTAATTTTTTTAATAATTTACCCTATATATTAATGCTGTCTATAAAATGTTTAAAATGCCATACTCATGCATGCTTAGTGTGTTGAGTGTATCAAACATTAAGTGGTTGTGGGCCTTGTGGCACCTGTTTTAGACTCACTACTTTAGTATGTATATTTCGATATTGTGTTCATATTTCATTACTAATAATAAAAACAATAAATTGTTGGGTTACCTAGTTACCATTTCGTAGTTAATTCCTCCCCACCCATCTCTCTGTAGTTGCTGGCAATGGTCGTTCTTCATCCTTACGGTACGTACCGCCACTAACCATTGTTTTTCTTAGAAGACCAGAACATTTATTCTATTCCATTTTGTTATTTGAGCCTTTTTATTTTTGTAATTAGTGACAGACTAGGAGAATGTTTCTTAAATATTTTATTAGAGAATTTTCAAAATTTTGAAAAATTCTTCTTCTTCCGTTCAAATGACCCAAATCATAGGAGTGTGGAATGATGAACATTTATTTTCTTTTCTTTTTTAATTTTTTTCGAACTTTACCCAGAAAACAAGATAAGGAACAAAACAGACACAATGACATGAAGATCGCAAAAGAACTTGAAAATAAGAACTGTTTGGTGAACATGCTAACCTCACAAATCTATCTCGGTTGGAATTCATAAGTCTAGGTAACAATTTACCAGAGGGCTTTTGGCTTTACTCGCATCTTTGATTTATCATCTGAATGTCCTGCAACAATGGGATCTTCGTTAAACCTAATCAAATGCAGAGCTACAGCAGACTATACAAGCGGCACGGGATCATAAAATTGACGCAGAATCCTCTTCGTTCTCCCTCTATTAGATAAAAAACAACATACGTTATGGATTCACAGTCACAAATACACATTCAATACGAAAAGTGATTTTCCGTTTGGTTGCAGAGAAAACAGAGGCGAAGTGAGGAAATCAAAGGTTTCGAAAATATTTGACGCTGGCTGCTTCCATCTTTCGTCCTTTTCCTTCATTGTACTTAAAAAATAAAAATAAAAATGATAATAATGAATAAATAAGGAAGAGTTATTAAGGAGAGAAGAAGTCACCAGAAGAAGCGAGGAGAGGTTTCGAGTTCCGTCCGTGCGTACTGCGCTTTGACGTTTCCTGGATTTTCTCGGCAGCCAAACGGAGAAGGGAAAGAATGCAAAGTAGTGAAGCTCCGGCAGAATCGGAAATGTAAGAGTTAAAGAAGTGAAAGGATGCTTCGGATGAGAAGCTACGCGGAGAGACAGAGACGATGGACTCAGTCGCCGGTCGCCGTTTAATTTTGTTGTTTTTTGGAGCGAGAAGACTTGGCGGGGGGGGGACGGGAGAGAACAGTCAGCTTTTGAAACGACTCCAGATTTTTAATTTAATTCACGGCCAGACGTAGTTTAACAAGGATGGTATTGGTGGCTACTTCAAGATAAATCAAATAAATAAATGGAAAGAACGTACACCAAAGCAGGCCATGGTTCATCTAAAAAAACTCACTAGTTTAAAATGGGAAAGTTGGGTTATTTGTTACTAATAGTTGTAAAATCCAAATTTTTCACTCAAAAATTCTAATTAAAGGTGATTGATGGGTTTAGAGCACTAAATTTTATATACAAAATCTCCTTAATAGACCATCTATATAAAATTGAATTATAACAAATTTTATCTCTTTTAAATCTCTAACGTCCTCCCTAATTCTGAAATTTCATACTAATTAATTTAACGTAAAACCAATTCACAATATTTTCTTAGGTTATGCTCACCCACATAATAGTGGTTATAAGTTAACTTTAATATTACTTGTGTAACGTTACCAATTCTCACTTCCAAAACAAAAATTGACTAGTTAAAGTTGATATATAGCTTCAAGAGATTTAAGTTTATAAAAATCTATTTAATAGACTATCAATAAAAAATTAACTCGTGACAATGATATTTATAATTATTAATATAAATATGACATGGGAGAAAAGATTTGTCTTATTAATATTTCTAATTACCGACATTCAAAATGTATAATCGAACTATTAATTTAGTCTACTAATATATATATATATATATATATGTTTAACTTTCAAATGAGTAGTATAATGTTTTGAAATTTCATACTAACTAATTTAACGCGAGTCCAATTCACAACACTTTCTTAGGTTATGTTTACCCACATACTAGTGGTAATAAAATAACTCTAATATCACTTATCTAACATCACCAATTCTCACTTAAAAAAATTACTTAGTTAAAATTAATGTATACATTTAAGATATTTAAGTTTATAAACATATATTCAATAGTCTATCGTTGAAAAATTAAGTCGTGACAATGATATTCATAATTATTAATATGAATACGATATGGGAGAAAATATTTGCCTTATTAATATTCAAAATGTATAATCGAACCGTTAATTTAGTCTACTAAAAAATATAGAAAAGTAGTGCATCTATATATACATGTTTGACTTTCAAAGGGGTGGTATATTGCTTTGAAATTTCATACTAATTAATTTAATGCAAGTCCAATTCACAACACTTTCTTAGGTTAAGTTCACCCACATATTAGTGCTCATAAGTTTAACTCTAATATTACTTATGTAACATCACTAATTCTCACTTAAAAAAATTGATTAGTTAAAGTTAATATATGAGTTCAAGAGATTTAAATTTATAAATATCGATCTATTTGATAGTCTATCAATGAAAAATTAGATAGTCACAATAATATTCATAATTATTAATACAAATATGAGATGGGAGAAAAGATCAGCCTTATAATTGTTTCTGATTATTAACATTTGGAATGTATAATTGACTGCTACTAGAAAATATAGAAAAGTAGTGCATATATATATATATATATATGTATGTATGTTTGACTTCTAGATGGGTAGTATATTCCTTTGGTTGCATGCAGGTGCTTGACAAAGCAAGTGTGTACGTGTTAGGATGGCCGTCATTACTTTGTCTCGTGGTTGTGGGTATCTCAACCAAATTTTTTTCTTAAAGGGAGATAGATTGAGTACTCAAAAATATTTAAAATATTTGTCAGTTATACATAGTGACGGATATAGAGTCTGCTATTTAATTATATATTATAATTTATATATTAAAAATTAAATTAAACATATTGTTACAAATTTGAAATCTGACTTATTTATAATATCTTTCGTTTCTTACCTTTGCCATCAACAAACTAAAGTGGTATTTTTTATTATTTAATATTAAAATAATTTAAAACATTACAATTGTTGTAATATGTCCTCCAAGGGATTCTTTCGAAGAAGACACCATAATCAAGATAAGATGTCTTTTTTTTTTTTGGGGGGGGGGGGGGGGGGGGGAAAGGATATTCCTTGGAGAAAGAAGTCTCTCGAACAATATCATCTCTCATCAAGAAAGCATTGCATTCCTACATGTGCGTGCGTGTCACGTGTCTCAATTATCGACCAATAACTATAAATAATCCTCAACCCCTCATATTGAGGGGGCTTTTTCTTCTTTTTTTGACTTTCAAAATTCAAACACTGTGACAACACAAGTTCTCTAGGAGAATTACCTTTTTTCCAGATGACTCTCTAGTGTGTCTTACCGTACAATTTTGTATAATTTCATCTACATTTGGATGTCAACACAGCATTTTTTAACTTAAGCATTAGAGGACCTATGCGAAAAAAAGTCCCTACTTGCCGTCTGTTGACATACAAGAACCGCCAACCGGAGTCCGAGAGCCCACAATGTGATAACGGGTGCCGAAGAGTAAGGAACAGAAGCAAAAGAACAAACAAGAAGCACACAGGATTTTTACGTGGTTCGGCCCGAATCGTGCCTAGTCCACGACTGTTCTTTGGTTATTCTGGCAGAGTCACAGTATGTAATTCAGTCATCCTTCTCTTACAGTGGCGTATCCTCCTCTATAAATAGAGTCGTGTTGTTTACAATTCGAATCAATTCTAAGTATGGAATGAGTCTATTTCGTTGATGGCGCTTTCCTTATCGTTCGGAATATCAGGGATAGGTTCCTTGTCTTCAGGGATTTGAATTACTTCTGATAGATAGGTGTATATCGCTTCCGATTATCTTGCGGTCTTCTGGCTGTTCTAATCTTTGGCGCATCTTTCGGCGAAACTGAAGTCGTGATGTTGTGATGCTGGGATGTTGTTTCAAGCGAACTCGCTGTCTTCAAGCGACCTGACTTTTTACCGTGAGACTTTTCATTGGTGGTCCGCGATCTCTGGGTCTGGCGGGCCTCTAAGGAATTCCGGCCGGCCTATTGGGCCTTGGGTATTTTGGGTTCGCCCTGCGGGACCGGGTCCAGCCCGCTAGCTGATTCTCGGAGATCGCCCATAACATAAGCCCCCCAGCTCTTAGAGCGAGCTGCGGACTGAGAGCTGTTTTAGTTGCCGCGACCTGTTTATCCGCGTTTCGAACTATCTCCCGTCCCTTCCTCGAGAAACGTTTCGAATGGCACGTCTTGTCCGTACCGTTTTTTATGTGTGCACTTTCCCATTACTGCGCGTGATTATGCCTGTAGGCCCCACAAGATATCGTGCGGCCGATTTACTTGGGGCATGCCATGAGCCGTTTTTTGATCCGACGGTCGAGATCTTTCGAGTAAAAGGTATAAATAACGGGTAGAGGCTTCCTTCTTCCCTCTTCGCTTGTCATTTCAAATTTTTGCTTGTGCAAAGGCTTTTTCTTCCATCTTCGCACTCAACATCGGTTACGATCGCCTTCTTGGTTTTTGGGTGCCTTTGCTGCCGTTCCCGACTCCGGCACCACTCGCCTACTATTTTTCCGGTAAGTTCCAAGTATTTTGGGTTCGCCTTTTGGTTATCTGCAATTCATCCCTACTCGCGTACTGCCTTCTTCGTGATGGCTATCTTTTTCCAGTTTCGGAGCGTCGTTTGCCTCTTTTTGGCTCGCGGCTGTAGAAGCGAGCTCGTCTTGCGTTTAGATATCTTCCAGGCTGGAATGTCCAGCCCCCCGCGGATCTTGCGCGACCTGATTGAATGGGGGGAGTCCTTAGGGATTTTTTCTTTCTCGTGAGCATTGGTCGGCTTCTGGCGACTTGACTCTAATTTTGTCGTAGATGTCCCTCTCAGGTCACAAGCTCCGCAACTACAAGATAGGAGACATGGACACTCCGACTTCTTCGGAACCATGCGAAGTATGGGAAGAGACTGTTCAAGAGCTCTCCTATCGGCGAGATGGGGGCGCTCGGGAACTCGCTTCGTTCATCTCTACTGCTTCGTCTCAGCGGTCTGAGGATGACCAAAACGCCCGCGAGGTGTTCGAGCGTCATCCTTCAAACGTGACCTTCAGCGAGCTCAATTCATGGGTTAAGGAGTATAACTTCCCTTCGAGCTCCAGTGCCATGGTTCCTTTTCCTGAGGATCATGCTGCCAACCCCCCAAAATGGTTCATTGCTCTGAGCCTTCAACATCTAGAATCTGGTTTTAGGTTTCCAGTCCCTCCTTACTTGATAGCCCTCCTGAACGACCTGAGACTTTCACCTTTCCAGCTCACCCTAAACTCCTACACCCAACTTTCTTCATTAGCTCTCCTTTTTAAGAGGGCAGGCCTTGAGCCTCCATCCCCTAGCATCATTAGGTTCCTCTTCTCTTTCAAGGGTTTAGGTAGCGGGCTGTACTATCTCACAGCTCGTAGGTCCAAATATAAAGATCTCTTGCCAAAAGGTAAGGCAAAGGGGAAGTCTAACGTAGGGGCGTATAAGGCACGGTGGTTTTTTACCTCTTGCATTTCTCTTCATGAGCTCACGAGCTACGGCTTTGTTCAATGTCCCAGTAAGCGAGCTCATATCCTTGTCTTTCATGCATTTCCCTTATTTTGACTAACTGCTTTCTTTTTCAGATACCTCTGGTGAAAAGCCCAGCTTGACTAAGGACGAGGTTGAGCTGCTCGAGAGTGTTGCGGCTCTAAAGACGAACACCGACGACATCGAGCCTTCTAACGACCTGCTTCGCAAGTTCGGGCTCGCCCCCTCCCTTAACGTAAAGGAGATAGACAAGAAGAGGATAGGGGCTTGGGAGAGGAAGGACGTTAAGTCCGCCCTTGAATAGATTGACTTGGGTGCGAGCTCGGACGAAGGTGATCGAGAAGAACATGCCGGTTCATCGATGCCGAAGACAGTAAAACTGAAGTACGCCCCGCGCGGCAAGCCGGCGGCGACCTTTGCTGCAACTCCATCAACTTCGACCTCGTAGGCTCGGGTGGATGCGCCCGGGTTTGAAGGGTCCATAGTACCTGCGGCCGATCCTCCGGTGATTCCATCTGCTCTACCCACCCCAGAGACAGTCACAACCCACGACCCTGAGGTGGTTGTGGCCATACTTGCTCGTGGGAAGGCTCGAGCCAAAAGTTGAACTGCCTCAGCTTCTGGGAGCAAGAGGAACGCTCCATCGACTTCGTCTCCTACTACAAGGAGCCAAGCCGAGAAGAAGAAAAAGGCCGCCGCTCCTCCGGACTTTGCGGCCCAAGAGGTTTCTGTAGGGGGAGTATACTTCGACCTCCTTTCGGACAACCTGAACCGAGTCCTTGGGAATTCTACCCAGGCCTTGGAGAAGGAGAGTGTCACGGGAGAGAGACTCCCACTCTTTTTTGCTCGTCACGGCCTCTTGGTAAGCTTTCCTTGTTTTTCATATCTTCGCTGTTCCTTTTGTTTGCAAGTTTACACGGTTTGTTTTGCCTTTCAATCTGTCCTCAGCTACGTCAAACAAGCGGAGGAGCTCTTTGTCCTCCAGAATGAGAAGGAGAGGCTTGCGACTCTCGCGAGGGACCTTAAGGAGGATAAGAAGAAGTTGCAAGATAGCCTCTCCTATCTGACGAGGGAGACCCGGAAAATGCAGAGTCATTAGGAGGGGCTTGCGGACCGCGTTCGGGTGGCCGAGGAGGCTAAGAGGGAAGCTGAGGATGAGCTTTTTAAGGAGAAATCCATGTATGCCGAGACCTTGTCCAGTTATAATGTGAAGCTTAAGAAAGCTTCGAAGGAGCTGGAGGAAAGCAGGAAGGCACAGAGGTCGGCCGAGGAGCGAGCTGAAGCTGTTGCTCGCGAGCTGGAAAAGTCCAAGGAGGAGCTCGTGCGGAAAGAAATCGAGGTTGGAGCTCGGGTGACTCGAGAGCGCGAAGAGGCTGCTTTAGAAAATTCAATCGAGTTTCTGTATACTTTGTGGATAGTTCACCTCGAGCTGGACGTCTCTTTCTTTGGTGATGATGCCGTGGAAGAGTTCGCAAGGTATGCAGCCGAGGCAGCTGAAGGAGAGGCTACTGGAACTTCCATTCAGCCTAATCAGACCGAGGTAGCTGAAGGAGAGACTGCTGGGACTTCCACTCAGCCTGATCAGACCGAAGCTACCCCTCTTACTCAAGATGCTGCCGGCCTTCCTCATGAAACCGTGGCTCCCCCCTCTAGTTAGGGTTTTTCTCCCCCCCCCTTTTTTTTTGTATGACATTTATGTTACAATGAAACCCCAATGCTTTTGTATCTCTTTGGTTTTTTTCTTTGAGCTCAGATTTGGTCGAGCTTTTGGGTCTTGGTAGCTCAAGTCTCGGCAGGTCAGGCTAACTTGTCGAGTAGAGATGTTAGGTCGTGTCGGAGCGGGCTTTGAATTGGCTTTGGGTCGTTGTTTCGAAATTTCTGCCCTGCGAGCTTGTTATCAGCTGTTCAAAGACCCGTCAAGGAGCTCGCACCTCGCAACGTTTCGGATATTGGCCTAGCCCAATGCTCAACCTCGCATCCCCTTACCTCGCATCCCCTAGCTCGCAGTTCGTCAGGCGATCTGGGAGCTAAGGTTTAATTCGCCGGCGACCTATCCTTTGCTTTACGAAGTTGGACCGTCATCTTGGGACTCGCCATATCCTTGGGAACAACTTTTGGACTCCGGGAATAGTTAGCGGACCCAGGAACGAGGGCTACCATTACGACCCCGCTTTTCATGGTTTTGACCGTGCATCCCCCTGTGTTCCAGGACGGGGCTTATAAATACCCCATTTGTTTTCAAGCTATCGAGGCATGTTTATTCTGGGTTGCTTAGTGGAATGTTCTTGCAGGCGTGAGGCTGTTCGCTGTACTCCGGTATTTCAGCTGCGGCCAAGCGGTCCGGCAATCTTCTTCTTCCTTTTCTGTCGAATGTGGGATGAAGAAGATTGCCGGCCGCTCGGTCAAAGCTGAAGATTGTTGGATCGCGCGGCTAAAGCTTGAAGACTGCCGGGCCTCTTGGGGTCCGGCCAACTGTGTCTTTTTCTTGCTTTCGGGGGAGGCCAGAGATCATTGTGGACTCTGGTTATCCTCTAGTTTGTGTAGGCTTCATTCCTTCATGTTGTAGTTCGGTAGAAAATTCTTGTATCAGAGACCTTGTAATAAAACGATGTTCGCTTTGAATTAATCCTGTGATCTTAAAGAGTTTCTTAGAACGATTGTTCTCTAATAATAAATCTTTGATTGTAGGTCGCAGGTTGTTTGTTTCGAAAGCTTTGCCTAGTTGAGTGGCAGGTCGTGAATAAACTTTAAACGCTTTAACTAGTTCGTCGAGAGGATAAATGATCTGCTATTGAAATAACTTATAAAACCAAAACGAGCTGTTGCAAACATAGAGAGAGAGAGAGAGAGTTGTATCGGGACTTGGCCGAATCATACGCCTGTATAGACCATTTCACGATCTCGGCTAACGGGTTGTGGCTCGAGATGAGCTTCATGTGATATAGCCAAGATACATGTCCAGGTAGGTCGCGGAGCGACCTCAGCTAACACATCAGGGCTCTCCCATAAGTTTTTGCATGGAAGTTGAAGACCCAACCAAGATATATGTCCAGGTAGGTCGCATAGCGGCCTCAGCTAACATACCATGGTTCTTCCGTGGGGATGAAAAGGGATCTCAGCTAGTGATCCCTTCGCTCGAGATGGAAGTGGTTGCCCAGGTAGGCGCCAAACCATGACATTGGGTCAAGATGAATGGGCCTTAGCTAGCAAACCACGACCTGGGGGAGGACCAAGAGGAATGCTCAGATAAGCCACAAACCATAGCCCATCGACTAGGATGAATGAGCCCCAGCTCGCAAACCATGGTTTTTACCCTTCCCCTGAAAATGTTAAGATGTTGTGGTGGAGAACAGGCAACAAAGTGCAGTAAAACTGATCAGGCAAAAATTTATTAATCTCAATCGAGCATAAAGAATTGTAACATGAAACATAGGCAAAAATAAACACTTTTACTGATAGTAGGGGCGAAGGTGCTCCGCGTTCCAGGCTCGCGGGAGGACAGCCCCATCCATGTTGGCCAGATGGTACGCCCCATTGCCCAAGTCTTTGTGGATGACAAAGGGTCCTTCCCAGTTTGGGCCAAGCGTGCCGTCACTGGCTTTCCGAGCTGCAGGAAGTATTAAGCACAGTACGCGATCTCCAACTTTATAATGCCTGACCCGGACTTTTCTGTTATAGTAACGCGCTACCCTTTGTTGGTATACGACGATCTTTAAACGAGCTATGTCTCTTGCTCCCTCTAGTAGGTCCAAATTTACAGCTAGCAGTTCGTGATTCCCTTCTTGGTTGAAGGTGGCTCTTCGCTGGCATGTCACCTCGTATTCTGCTGGGATCATAGATTCGGATCCTTAGGCCAACGAAAAATGAGTCTCCCCTATGCTGGTGCGAGCTGTCATCCGATATGCCCAGAGCACTGTTTGCAATTCGTCTGCCCAAGCACCCTTCCTGTTCTCCAGCTTCGTCTTTAGGGCATGCTTGATGATCTTGTTAACTGCCTCTACTTGCCCGTTCGCTTGGGGATGGTCTACGGCCGTGAAGCTCTTTTGAATGCCTAGTGACTCGCAAAACCGAATGAACTGCTCGCTGGTGAATTGAGTCCCGTTGTCCGTAATTATTTGTTGTGGGACCCTAAACCTGCAAATGATATTATCCCAGACGAATTTTTGTACCTTGGAGGTGGAGATTTCGGCGAGTTCTTTCACTTCGTCCCACTTGGTGAAGTAATCTACCGCCACGATAGCGTGCTTGCAGTTGCCTCGAGCCGTTGGGAGTGGCCCGATCAGGTCCATGCCCCAGAAAGCAAATGGCCATAGGCTGCTCATCTGTTGGAGGTAGACCGGAGGGGCTCGCATGATTTTAGCAAACCGTTGGCACTTTTCACACTTTTTCACCAGCTCTATCGCATCCTGTTTCATCGTGGGCCAATAGAATCCCTGCTGAAGTGCTTTCTGGGCTAGCGACAGAGCCCCAGCTTGGTTGCCGCAATGTCCAGCATGTATTTCCTCCAGCACGGTCTGATAATCAGGGACCTCGATACACCTTAACAGTGGAGCTGTGAATCCTCGCTTATATAACACCTCATCATAGATACAGTAGCGGATAGCTCGAGCTCGCAGTCTACGCACTTCGAGTTTGTTCATTGGCAGCTTTTCGCCCCGTAGATACTCCAAAATAGGACTCATCCATGAACCCTGGGGTGCGTCAATCACCATCGTCTCAGCCGATTGTTCCATGCTAGGGGCGGATAGGAATTCCACCGGTATAGCCCTCAGGAACTCTGTATCTCGCGCAGTTACAAGTCGAGCTAGTGCATCCGCATGGGAATTTTGAGAATGGGGAATCTGGCGTACCTCGAATTTTGGGAGAAGGGCCAGAAGCTCGCGCACTTTGAGCAGGTATGCCGCTATCTTTGCACCTTTCGCTTGATATTCCCCCCGCATTTGATTAAGGACCAGTTGGGAGTCGCTGAAGATTACAATTGCTTCGACTCATACCTCCTTTGTCAAGCATAGCCCTGCGAGCAATGCCTCGTACTCGGCCTCATTGTTGGTTGCTGGGAAACCGAATCGTAGCGCCCAGAAGACCCTGTGGCCCTCCGGGCTGATTAACAAAACTTCAGCCCCAGCTCCTTGATCAGTTGACGATCCGTCAACATATAGCTCCCAAGACGGTCCTTCCGAGGCTTCTTCTCCCACTTGGGCTGGTCTAGTGAATTCAGCAATGAAATCCGCGAGTGCTTGTCCTTTAATAGCCGTCCTTGGTTTGTATTCCAAGTCGAACTGAGCGAGCTCGATAGCCCATTTCAGCAGGAGACCTGAAGTGTCTGGTTTTTGCAAAATTTGCTTCTGGGGTACTTGGTCAGGATGTTGATCTGATGGGCTTGGAAATAGGGACACAACTTCCTCGATGCTGTGACTAGGTAGTATGCAAGCTTCTCCATCGGTGTGTACTTTGTTTCCGCGTCCACCAACCTCTTGCTGACGTAGTAGACGGGGTATTGCACCCCTTCTTCCTCCCGAACCAATGTTGCCCTAAGAGCGTGCTCTGACATTCCCAGGTAGACGACCAATTTTTCCCCATCCTTAGGTTTTGAAAGTAACGGCGCTTGCCCCATGTACGCCTTCAACTGTTGGAAGGCGAGCTCGCATTCTTCACTCCAATTGAAGCCTTGGGCCCTCCTTAACGTATTGAAGAAAGGAATACACTTGTTAGTCGCCTTGGAGATAAGCCGGTTCAAGGCAGCGACCTGACCGGTAAGGCTCTACACATCCTTCTTCTTTGTGGGAGATCTCATATCCAGCAAGGCCTTTATTTTTTTTGGGTTGGCCTCGATGCCTCTGTTGTTGACCATGAATCCCAAGAATTTCCCGGAAGCCACTCCAAAAGCGCACTTTAGTGGATTTAGTTTCATGTGGTAGCTCCTAAGGATCTCGAACATTTCTCCTAAATCGCGAACATGATCTGCGACCTGCTTAGATTTAACCAGCATATCGTCGACATATACTTCCATTGTTCTCCCAATTTGCGCTTCGAACATCGTATTCACGAGCCTCTGGTAGGTGGCCCCAGCATTCTTCAGTCCAAACGGCATAACTTTGCAGCAGTACAACCCACGATCAGTGATAAACGACGTGTGCTCCTCTTCGCTAGGATTCATGGGGATTTAGTTGTATCCCGAGTAGGCATCCATGAAACTGAGGAGCTGGTGCCCTGTTGTTGCATCCACGAGCTGGTCAATTCTGGGAAGGGGAATGCTGTCTTTCGGGCAAGCCTTATTCAGGTCGGTGAAGTCGATGCAGGTCCTCCATTTTTCGTTCTTTTTCTTCACCAGGATTGGATTGGCTACCCAGACTAGGTACTGGGCTTCTCTAATGAATCCATTATCCAGGAACTTATCCACCTCCTCCTTAAGGGCAGCATAACGCTCTGGAGTCATTGGTCTCCTCTTCTGCCGCACTGGTCTGTAACTGGGGTCCACGTTGAGCCTGTGCGACATGACCTCCGGGGCTATGCCTACCATATCTTCATGGTTCCATGCAAACACATCTAGGTTAGCTTTAAAGAATTCAACCAATTGACACTTTACCTCAGGGGCTACATTCCTTCCGAGCTTCAGACACCTTTCAGCATCTACCTCGCTGGCCGGGACCTCTTCAAGTTCTTACACCGAACCGGAGGCCTTGTCACAATCCACTTCTCGGGGATCCAGGTCGTAGTTTACCCTGCTCTTCCCTGAAGGTCGCTGAGTTCCGCCTGCGACCAGGTTCACTTTCTTTCCTTTGGCCCCCATTTTAACCGCGTCCTCATAGCAGCGTCTCGCGAGGTGCTGTTCTCCCAGCACGCATCCTGTTCCATTGTTGGTCGGGAACTTGACGGTCAGAGCCCTAGTTGAGGCGACTATGTCCAGCTCGTTCATCACTGGCCACCCGAGTACGACGTCGTACGCTGAGGCACAGTCAATAATGAGGAATTCTGCCATCGCCGTTGCTTCGCGACCTGGGCTCCCAACAGTGAATGGGAGTTTAACCCGCCCTATGGGAACAACTGCGTCTCCCGTGAATTCGTAAAATGGCTCTGGGGATGGGCTCAATTGCTTGGGCCTTAGTCCCATCTGGTCAAAACAGGCCCTATACATCACGTTTACCGAGCTGCTAGTGTCCACCATTATTCTTCGTACCTCCCTGTTGCCGATGTGGGCACGAATGACAAGGGCGTCACTGTGCGGCCAGTGTATGTCCCTGGCATCATCTTTGGAGAAGGTGATTTATTTCATTGCCACCCTAGCTCGCTTAGGCGGTCCCATCTGCTCAACAGATCCTGCTATCAAGACGTGATTAGCTTCGCGCACATACCTTTCATACGACCTGCTCGATGTACCCGCGAGGTGAGGTCCACCGTGGATTGTATAGATCGTTCGGACCGCAGGCGCAGGCGCATGCTCATCCTCGGGGGGAGGTCGTTGTTGATTCGTCTGCTGGGGTGGCTGGTTTGCAGGTCGCACCACGTAATCTCATAGCCGACCCCTTCGAATCAGTTCTTCAATTGCATCTTTCAGGGCGTAGCACTCGGAGGTGTCGTGCCCCACCTCGTTGTGGTACGCACAAAACTTCTCTCGGTTTCTGAACTTATTGGGAGTTTTTATTGGGTTCGGCCTCCCGAAATCTTCTCTCCTCTTTTCCATAGCGAAAATCTTCTCTTGAGAATCCGATAGGGCCGCATAATTGTTGAAACGGCCCTGCCTTGGAGGTCGCTTTTCTCGCTCTTCCCATCGAGCTCACTTGGCTACTTGATTGCTAGACCGCTCATCACGGTTGTCCCTTCCATTTCCCTTGTCGTTTCTTTTCCTGTCTCGGCTAGAACTTCTGGCTTCCTCCCTATGTCCAGCGGGCTTCTTCGAACCGAATGCCTCTTCCCATCGGATCTCCTTTGCGGCTCGCTCATAGAACTCTCCTAGATCTGTAACGGGGGATTTGTAGATGCTCTCATAGAGGTTCCCGTCTTTTCGGAAGCCTGCTGAGATGGCCGTCAAGATACTTTCATCAGAGGGACTTTCGACGTTACTCACCTCACGCCGGAACCTGGTGATGTAGTCCTTGAGGGACTCGCTCGACCTTTGGAAGACCGTGGCGAGGTGGCATGGAGGAGTGAGCTGCCGCCTCAGTGCCTTGTACTGACCGAGGAACCTCCGCTGGCATTCTTCCCAACTGCCAATGCTGCGAGATGGAAGGCTTCTGAGCCAAGCACGCGAAATATCTGCCAAGGTCGCAGGGAACACCCGGCATCTTACCAGCAAGCTAGTGGTCTGCAGGTCCATTTGGACATTGAATGCGTCCAGATGGTCATAGGGGTCGCTGTCCCCATTGTACTGCGGTATGCTTGGAACCTTGAATCTCCTGGGGAGAGCTTCGAGCTCGACTTCTCTCGTGAACGACGTCCTCTCTCCGTAGCCACTATTTTGGCCACGAGTTCCCTACCGCGCCTCCAACTCCTGCACCCTTTGGAGCAACTCCTCCACGGCTGTGCCCTGGTCCACAGATCGCTAGAGCTGCGGTCGCCTGCTTCCTCTCCCCGGGGAGCGATATAACGGGGGGTCTGTACCCCTGGACTTTGAGTTAGAGGAATTTATTGACCCTTCTGGCGAGGGAACTCTGTCAGCTTCTCTTTCATTTGGCGGGGTCCTTTCCTCTCGTGGGTGGCGAGCTCTCCGGGGTGATGGTGGCTCTGGTTGTCTCGAGACCGTTTGCGGCTGGGCCCGGGCAAGGGCCCTGACCGCTTCAGCGAGCTGCCTTACGGTGTTTTCCAATGCCTCCTAGCGTTGCTGCCAGGCCTGAATTGCCTCTGCTCCGACGGTTAGGGCGGCAGGTTGAGCCGGAGCCCGTGGGGGCACTCCTGCAGTGACTCCGGTAATTAGTGGAACCAAAGTTTCCGTTGCTGGGGCAACAGACCCTCCGATAGGCGGATCGACGTGCGATTGGTTGTGACGATTTTTCGGCAAATCAGCGATTGCATCAGAGCTTTGTGCATTCCTTCCTCTTGACATTGCTATCGATCAATGCGGGCCCTCCTTCTAGCGCCAAGATGTTGACGTACGAGAACTGTCAACCGGAGTCCGAGAGCCCACAATGCGATAACGAGTACCGAAAAGTAAGGAACAAAAGCAAAAGAACAAATAAGAAGCACACAGGATTTTTATGTGGTTCGGCCCGAATCGTGCCTGGTCCAGGACTGTTCTCTGGTTATTCTAGCAGAGTCACAGTATGTAATTCAGTCATCCTTCTTTACAGTGGCGTATCCTCCTCTATAAATAGAGTCGTGTTGTTTACAATTCGAATCAGTTCTAAGTATGGAAGGAGTCTATTCCGTTGATGGTGCTTTCCTTATCGTTTGGAATATCAGGGATAGGTTCCATGTCTTCAGGGATTTGAATTACTTTTGATAGGCAGGTGTATATCGCTTCCGATTATCTCGCGGTCTTCTAGCTGTTCTAATCTTTGGCGCATCTTTCAGCGAAGCTGAAGTCATGATGTTGTGATGCTGGGATGTTGTTTCAAGCGAGCTCGCTGTCTTCAAGCGACCTGACTTTTTACCGTGAGACTCTTCATTGGTGGTACTCGATCTCTGGGTCTGGCAGGCCTCTAAGGAATTTCGGTCGGCCTATTGGGCCTTGGGTATTTTGGGTTCGCCTTGCGGGACCGGGTCCAGCCCGCTAGCTGATTCTCGGAGATCGCCCATAACACCGTCTAACCTATTTTTTGTCTTGTAGGTCTTCTTCGAGTCCTATTTTAGTTCTCTCGAACAACTCTCTCCCACACAAGCCTTCTTCTCTCGGTAGGTTTTACCAACTTTTGGAATTGTTGTTTTTTAGGTCTTTTTTTCTTTGTATTAATGTCAAATTCCTTTTTTATTATTGTTGTGAAATTATTTAAATTATGTATATGACCCATTAAACTATAGGTATGGGTATAGGTACTTAAATATATATTTGTTCGAATAATATATTTTGTTAGGATAATATATTTTGGGTATAACTTATTACTCTACAAATACAAGCATAGAGAGTGAAATACTATAGGAAAAATAAAGACACATATACAAGAATGGGTAAAAGGACTCGTCCTATACCTTCATTGCCATTTCTTGGCAAGTGTAATACCCGAGAATTTCTTAAGTACTCAAGTCTAATTATTTTGGGGTATAAGTAAAATTTTCCAAAGTTTTGGGGTTGAAATGTAATTTCTCAAAAGTTGGTGGGACTAAGTGAAAATTTATAGAGATTGAGGACTTGAGGGAAGAGGATCAAAGTGAAAAGAACTGAAAAAAAGATAGTAGAATAGCAAAAGAATGGTGTGAAACTTGCAAAAAATCGTTAACTACCGACCATCGGCATCCAATCGCCAATCAAAGAGAAAGGACAGGCCATCATGGTCTAAGGATAAGCTCAAGGGCGTGGGGTGAATTGATTAGCAGGAGGAACAATTATAAATAACCAAAGTTAGGCTGAGGTTTTATCAAATATTCAATCGGGTAATCCAAGTGTTCAGGGAAAAAATCGAGAGGCATGGATAAGGGGTTTTTGTTTTTCAAGTTGTGGAAATTATTCCTGAAAATTTTAGTGAGTTTTCATGTCAATTTGAGAGTGATTCGAAGTTTGGCCGGAAAGAATTGTAATTGGGCGATTTGGGTTACTTTGGCCAAAATTTTCAAACCACTAGTAAGCTCATTGTGTTTGGAAGAAGGGGTAGAGCAAAATAGAAGAAGAAACCAAGAAGATTGGAGCAAAAACTAGTCTCCGGCATTTAGGCGTGTGGGAGCACACGCTAGGCACGTGGATGAGGTTGTGTGGGCAGCATGCGGAGATGAAGAAAAATGGAAAAAATAGAAAAAAAGGAAAAAATAAATCAAAATTATTTTTTTTTTTGAAAAATTACGAAAAATTAAGAAATTATGTTTTATTAATATTCCAATTTTTTTTGTCAAAACACGCATTTCGAGGTTAGGGTATACATATCGAGAAAGTCTAAGAAACTAAATCAAGGTGATTGATGGATTATTTGTTACTAATAATTGTAATATCCAGATTTTTCACTCAAAAATTCTAGTTAAAAGTGATTGATGGGTTTAAAGCACTAAATTTTATATTCAAAATCTTCTTAATAGATCATCGATATAAAATTAAATTATAATAAATTCCATTTCTTTTAAATCCCTTGTGTCCTCCCTAGGTTTGAAATTTCATACTAGTTAATTTAACTCAAGTTCATTTCATAACACTTTCTTAGGTTACCCTCACCTAGAGAGTAGTGGTAATAAGTTAACTCTAATCTCACTTACATAACATCACCAATTCTAATCTTAAAAAAATTAACTAGTTAAAGTTGATATATGAGTTTAAGAGATTTAAATTTATAAAAATCTATTTAATAGATTATTGATGAGAAATTAGGTCGTGACGATGATATTCATAATTATTAATGTGAATATGAAATGGAAGAAAAGATTCGCCTTATCAATATTTTTGATTACTAACATTCAAATTGTATAATTGAGCTGATAATTTAGTCTACTAGAAAATATAGAAAAGTAGTGCATATATATATATATATGTTTGACTTCTAAATGGGTAGTATATTGCTTTGAAATTTCATACTAATCAATTTAATTCAAGTTCAATTCACAACACTTTCTTTAAGTTATGTTTACCCACATAGCAGTGCTAATAAGTTAACTCTAATATCACTTGTCTAACATCACCAATTCTCACTTAAAAAAATTAATTAGTTAAAATTAATATATACATTTAAGAGATTTAAGTTTATAAACATCTATTCAATAGTCTTTCGGTAAAAAATTAAGTTGTGATAATGATATTCATAATTATTAATATGAATATGACATGGGAGAAGAGATTTGTCTTATTCAATAGTCTTTTGATAAAAAATTAAGTTGTGATAATGATATTCATAATTATTAATATGAATATGACATGGGAGAAGAGATTTGTCTTATCAATATTTCTGATTATTAATATTCAAAATATATAATTGAACCATTAATTTATTCTACTAAAAAATATAAAAAAGTAATGCATATATATATATATATGTTTGACTTTCAAAGGGGTAGTATATTGCTTTGAAATTTCATACTAATTAATTTAATGCAAGTCCAATTCACAACACTTTCTTACGTGAAGTTCACCCACATAGTAGTGCCATAAGTTTAACTCTAATATTACTTATGGAACATCACTAATTCTCACTTAAAAAATTGATTAGTTAAAGTTAATATATGAGTTCCAGAGATTTAAATTTATAAACATCAGTCTATTTGATGGTCTATCAATGAAAAATTAGGTAATCATAATAATATTCATAATTATTAATACGAATATGAGATGGGAGAAAAGATCAATCTTATAATTGTTTTTGATTACTAACCTTTAAAATGTATAAATGAATATGACACCAGAAGTTGTAATGCCCCACTTTCTAAATACATAGCAACGTGAAATATTAGCAGACATCACCTGTGGGCGTTATGGAAACCCTTATCAATGAAAGCGTTTGAGAGAACCTAAAAGCTTAACCAAAGCTAAATAAAGGGGGTTTCCACTGTATTTTCTTTATAAGTACAAGAAATGCTCACGACCTTCAATACTCCAAAAGATAACACATCACTGTAGGTACAGTTACAAGACACCCACACCCATACACTTCTTACAACCTTTAAAATCCTAACTACTATTCACAATGCATCATTCAAAAACTTTCAAAATCCAACAAACAACTCTTACCATGTTCACAGTACATAGTAACCTCGACTTACACCCTCAAGAACATAAAAGGTAAATCCAAGCCTTACATAACCCCTGTTTATACAATTGCGACACACAAGTCTCAAATAAATCCAAAGGTTACATAAGATCCATAGCACATGAATAACATGAAGTTAAACTAGACATCGGCCTCCTCGTAGCCTTTTCTCCTGTTTCTCTCCGGGGTACCTGACATGCTAATATACTTGGGATATTGAATGTCCCAAGGGCATCAACCCAAGTTAGATATTGACATCTAAGTGAGTGCATCAAAGAAGGAAAGCGTGCATGTAAATGAGTTATGCAAAATGACATGAAACCTCTTGTGTGGTAGTGATGCTGAGGTGTTGCAATCACCCTCGCTAATCAATCATGTTCTCACATCTCCATGAATTTTCACCAGTCTAACATGAGATTCTGACTTCAACTAACCACACACACCAAGTGATGGATGACAAAGAGAGAGAAAATACTTGGTTTAAAGGAAAGTCATACTTATGCAAGTAATCACCCTTACCCGTCTGAAGACAAAATGTTCGGTATGTATCATAAGGATGCAAGAAGCATTCACCTTGTTGGTTTGGAAGTGTTAAGGCACTATTCACAGGATTCGAGAATGGTTTTTTGCAAAAATTACATATTTTCGTAACTCAAACTTAGAATATTTTTATATAGGGTCCTAGGGATAAAATATAGGACTAATACTACAAAATTTGGGGCCAAGTGGGCCCCAAATGTACTGGGGGAAGGACCCCCATGCACCTGCACGCACAGCAAGCAGGTGGCGCGTGAGTTGCACATGCCACCCCTTCCATTTTGACTACTTGATGTTTTTTAGCCCGTTCTCCTTCGTTCGGACTCCGATTTGACCCCCGTTTGAACCCACGCGACCCTTATTCAATTCTCTATCGAACCATGGAAAGAAATTGGACTTACCTTGTTGTTTTGAAGCTGTTTCACTCATTTTATAGTGGCGGTGCAAATTTTTCGGTGAAGTATTTTTCCATCTCCTTCTTTGGAAAGCTCTCAAACTCACCTCTCATTTCCTCTTGTTTAATGGTAAGAATGAACCTTCCAAGGTCCTGGTATTTATAGACATCTTCGGCTAATCCGGGCACGCCACGTGTCACTTGGATAAGATAGATAATCATTGCTTTAGTAGGATCGCGCCACGTGTCCCTAGAGATTTGTGCCATTTCATACCCTTGCGACAAGTGTCCATTTGAGATATGTGCCACCACATGCTTAATTTGATTTTCAAGATTCCCCATCATTACATCTCACATGGTAAATTACATTTTCTACATTTCCCATCATTACACCTTTAACATCCCACATGGTTAATTGCATTTTCCACATTTCTCATCATTGCTCACGATTACATTTCTAACAACTTGCTAGCCCATTTGGTTCCCCTAACCACTTAGTTAGTAGATATTTTAAGTTTCTCACAAATAACTCCTTAGCCCAAAACTTCTTTGTACTTACGACACTTGAGCCCTAGAATTTCTTAAGATGATGCCCCCTTGCATTAGTCTCCATGATCTTTCAAAAAATCCTTCATTTGTTCCTCGACAATTACCCAGGAACTTCACATGTATCAACCGTATCCTTCGACTTCCAAGAAAATGCTTTATTTCCCCAAGTATTACATCATATATGAGTTGAAAATCTGGGATGTTACTGAAGCAGTCCGACCAGGAATAATTTTTGGAATAAATTATGTATAAATCTGAATGGGTTCCAATACCAAGAGGTCATAGGGGACCTCTAGGAAGCTAAAGGGACCCTATGGGTGGTCCGATTTTGCGATTAAGGCAACCTTGGAGCATTTTCAAGTGGAATGAAGGTCCTGAGCAGGCGTAGGGACAAAATCAATTTTATCAAATAAAGAATGATTATTAATTTTAGAGAAATCAAATTATTGGGAGGCTTAATGTTAATTAATTAAGGCTTTGGAGGGTTCAAAGGTAATTATCAAAATTCCCAAGAAAAATTAATGAAATTTAGAGGGGAAAATGTGTATAAATAATTGTGTCGCTTGTTGTCTAAGCGTGCTACAATAGTAGCACTTAAATATTGGAAATAGGTTTCTCTCATTTGTAGAGAAGGACCGAGGGAGAGAGAACAATGGGAGAGAGAGCTTGAGAGATGGAAAGGCAGCTCTTGGTTGAGAGCAATGGAGAGAGAGACTGAGTGAGAGAGAAGATGGTAGCTGATCGACGAGCAGCAACTGACGGCAATGACCGCGGCTGGAAGCAACTCTGATCGGTTTTGGTAGCTGTGAAAATGGCTGAAGTAGAGGTTGACGACGGTGGCTGGCGAAGCAGCAGCGGCTGGTAGAGGTGACCATAGGTGGGTCACAGCGAGCAGCAGGGTTAGAGATGGTCGACGGCCGCCTGAAGTGCTTGTGAGGAAGGCCAGCGGGTCGAGGCAGCAATGGTGGATGGGCAACAGCGAGCTCTGTGCGCGCAAGCTAAGACAGGGGCAACAGTTCGCAGTGGTGGCGAGTAGTGACCAGCAAGAGGTCGGAGGCAAGCGACGGCGGTTGAAGCCAGTGGCAGTCGGCGTTGGGGAAGAAGAAGACGCGAGGAGAAGAACAGAGGAAGAAGAAGGAGCCGAGTGGGGGAGAAGGGAGAAGAAGAAAGAAAAGAAAGGAGAAAAAAATGTTAGAAAATTCTAAAAAAAAAATTGAAAATTATTTTGGGGTTTGAAGAGCGTGCTGGAGGCTCGAAAATGGAATTTTGGGCACAAGTGGCTACTCAGGAGGCAAGACCGGTGTGGGCGTTTGGACAGTTTTCTCCCCAGATGAGTCAAGGTAAATTAATATTTTCTTCCCAAATTATTTGCATTAAGCGAGTTAATGCAGAATAATTATTCGTTGGATTAAACCTTAAGTTGGGGTTGTTCGAAAATTTGTTGATGGATAGTTTTACGGTGTGTGGCGAAGTTGAGGGTATTGGTTTAATTTCTATTGATGGGTTTTGTGTGGCATCTAGGTTCTACAAAGGAGGCGGTGGTCCTAAAAGAGTTCGAGATTTAAGCTGAAGTTCGTGCCAAGGCAGGAGAGGCTTTAAGCCAGGTAAGGAATGACCCCAAGTGGTGGTGGTCTAGTTTGCATTTGTAAATGTTTCTTTATGAGTTGCATGTAGTGGTCAACATTACATGATTTATGTTCTAATGTAGTTATGGCCATATGGAGGACTAGTGTTGTGGGAAGGGTTGGTTGATGCCTTAACCAATGAAGGTTATGAGGGCATGGCAGACTACCCATTTTGCATTGTATTTTCGCATTACATGCTTTTTCATGCTTCATTTACTTATACATTGCACCTTTACTGAGTCTTTATGACTCATGAGGCTTACCTCATGTTGTAGATGTTGTAAGTCCAGATGCAAGCAGGGATGGCATAGGGAGGAAATAGCAGCGACTAGCGTTGTTGCCTGAGATGTGGTTATCGTATATTCTCCCGTAATTATATGTGGGATATTCATGTTTGTATGTGTGTGATTGAATGTAAATGTTGTTAATCGCTAGATGTCTCTAGTTGTTATAATTATCATAATGTGGTAGGTGATGGTGGGATTGCGTGATGTATATGGCTTTAATTGGTGGAGTCGAGTTTCGGATTAGGTAAGGATCGAAAAGGTATGTTCCCATAAATCCTTAGTACTCAGTGGATGTTTGATACTCTAATTTTGTACCTGGGTCACATTTGGTTTGCTGTGAGGCGAGCTAAAGAAAGGTGAAACTCACTCGATTTTTGGGTCCCATTCTGCTGTCTTTCCTTTGTCTGTGTAGGGACCGATTTCTCAAGTGGAGCGAAGAGAAGAACGAAGTCTAGCACCCACTTAAAACGTTTCTTGATGAAACATAGTCCAACCCTTTAGTTGTTGGTTTGTTGTGTAAGTAATTTGAGCGATTATTTTTTAGTGGTGTTTTGCAGAAGTCCCGCAGATGAGAGCGAGTGGTTACAATATATATATATATATATGTTTGACTTCCAAATGCAAATGGGTAATATATTGCTTTGGCTGCATGCAACTGCTTGACAAAGCAAGAGTGTACGCGTTAGGATGACCATCATTACTTTATCTCGTGGTCGTGGGTATCTCAATTCTCAACTAAATTTTTTTCTTAAAAGCGAGATAGATTGAGTACTCAATTTTTTTAAAAATATGTGTCAGTTATACATAGAGTGACGAATATAGAGTCTGTTATTTAATTATATATTATAATTTATATATTAAAAACTAAATTAAACATATTGTTATAAATTTGAAATCTGACTTAATTATAATCTCTTTCGTTTTTTACCCTTGCCATCAATAAACTAAAGTGATAATTTTTTATTATTTAATGTATTAAAATAATTTAAAATATTACAATTATTGTAATATGTCTTCCAAGTGACTCTTTTGGAGAAGACATCATGTCCGAGATAAAATGTCCTTTTGAAGGGATGGGGCTTTTCCTTGGAGAAAGAGTTCTCTCAAACATTAGCATATCTCCCATGAAGAAGGCATCGCATCCCTGCACACGTGTGTCATATGTCTCAGTGATCGACCAATGATTATAAATAACTCTTGACCCCTCATATTTAGAGGATTTTTTTCTTCTTTTTTTGACTTTTAAAATTTAGACACTTTGATAATTGTTATTACCAAAATACAACAATTGAATTTTATGATGTGGGACCTACAAGAGCTCGATGTCTCGTAGAATGGGGTAGCCGTGAGGAAAGTCGCCACGAGAGAGTTTGCTTCAAGGTTTTTGCCACAAGGATCCGCCACAAGCTTCTTTGCCACTAGGTTCCGCCACAAGCCTTTTCGCCACTAGGTTTTGCCACAAACCTCTTAGCCACTAAGTTCCACCACAAGTTTCTTTGCCACTAGGTTTAGCCACAAGCCTCTTCGTGTAACACTCCAAATTTTTCGAGCATGTTATAACTTAGGATCTCACTCAGGAATATAATTTTTTTTTCATATCACAATTGCTGCCATACATCACACAAATTCCCAAAAATCTTAATTTTCACCTTCTCATCTTAACAAACCTAATAATCGAATAATTAAGACAGGTCTTAAAATTTCAAATACGGAAGCTAGATCGAACCTAATATGGTTCACAACCATAATGCCTTATTTATTATAAATAAAATCATTCAAGACGTTTACAAGATACATTACAAGGACATCATCTCTCGCAAGTGATAACCAAATATCTTAAACATATCCAAAACATACATAGGTTTGCACATAAATAAAGATATGCTAAATATGCTACAGGTAGTAAATTAAGTTTATTCTTCAGCTACCTCATTTCCTTTAGAGCTGCTTGTTGAACCTGGAATATTTGAATATTCCAAAGACATAGTCCAACTAGAAGATAAATCTTTTAGTGAGAAACTTTAAAACAGTTTATATCAATGCATGAACAAGTATAAAACGTATGAGGAAAATAATGAGGACTACTCCAAAGTGTCTCGAGAACATGTCAGCCTCCTCCAACGAGAGCTTTCTTAATGGCGCATGCATAGCGCCTCTCAGGAGGTCCCTAACCATGTCACATCGGCCTGATCTCATAGAACTCATGCAAGCACCACAATCGCTGTCCCTTAGGCTCACAATCTTCCCTACGAGAGTTTTCTTGATGGTGTACACATAACGCCTATCGGGGGATATCCGACTTTTGCCCTTGGCCAACAACAAATAGGTACAATAGTATGGCTACACGAATTTTATAAATGCAACAGTTAAAAAGCCAACAGCATATATTTTTCAGAAAAATACATTTCATATATGCAACATGATTTCACATAAGAGAACAATAAGAGTTTACGTACAAGAACCTCACAAAACACATCTCATGCAATAGAAGTCTTTCATAAGAGAATAAATTTGGAGTATAGGAGTCTCATCTTGAAGGTTTATCTCTTGGAAGATACAATTTCACAGCAAACGGCCTAGGTTTCTGCAGAAAACACACGTTTTGGTAAACCTAACCTCAAATATTTTTACATAGGGTTGAAGGGCATTAAATTAGGGACAAAATTGGAAAATTTGAAGAAAAACGTGTCCTCACGGGCCGTGGGAGGGGGGGCCCACGTGCCTTTACGAACAGCCCCTTCCCGGCACGTGTATCTCACGCACTACCCTTATATTTCGGATAACATTGCGCTATTTTCGTATTTCAACCATATCTCCTTTATTTTAACTTCGATTTGACCCCGTTTGAACCTACATGACTGTAACACCTCACCTTGCCAGGCATGTCACTATAAGGGTATTTTCGGGAATCATTTTTTTTTTTCCAAGTTCATCACACATGGTGATTTCAAGAACAATCTTCATGTGCAGATAACGAATCCCGAGAACCCCACTCTTGCCCGTTTAACTAACATGATCAATAATCTTAATAACTAAACGAGACATATTATAACCCAGCGGATACATTTACATCAAAATACCATGGCCTACCGCGAGTCCATACAAGGTGTTTCTACACCGAAACACTTATTACAAAACTATCAAATGATAACAATATTATCATACTACCGTTCATACACAACCAAAATACATACTAAACATTCCAAAATGATACAATGACTAGCAAGCTAAACACCGTTGGTCTCAACTGGCCACGTCCTCGCCCTCGCAACAGTCCCTAGCTAGAACGTTTGAATGTTCCAGGGGCATAACCCAGATTAGATGATAAAACATCTAAGTGATGGCATGAAACAGTTTACATAATACATGAAAGACATACGAGCATGGTATACACAGACACAACAATATGCAACACGTCTAACTTGAGAAATCTCCCTGACATACTCAACCTCCTGTGAAAAATCCATTCCACACACAATTGAGGTTGACCTTGCCGCGACATACTTAATCCTCGAGTGCCCTACCATGTCACACATTCACCTGGATTAACCTTGTCCCATTCTCAAGAAGACCCCATCTCGTCCCATACGGACCCAACAACGACACGAAAAACCAATACCCCGATGATATGAAAATCACACGCCATGCACTGACTCTTTTATAAGTAAAAACAGTTGATGCAATATACCACATGATTAATATGAAAATGATGCCACAAGTACATAAGTAAAATGCCTTTGCAAAATAACCCAAGCTCTGGAGGGTATAACCGCTCACTAGAACTGGTTCAACCACAAATATCCTAAGTTCGGGAGGGTAAAACCACTCACCTGAACCCACTATACACACACCAAGATATTTTCAAGATAAGGTAAAGCTAGAATCAAACCACTCACCTCAAACGAAACTCAGAACACCTCGAATCTTGTGTCCAACCTCAATTTTTGTGTAACTCTTCAAGTCTTTTGACCAAACCACCTCCTTACACGCTCTCACGCGCTGCTCAAGTGCTCTGTGCATGTGATGCTTCGCGTACGCTTAAAAAGCCCTCGATCCATTAAACCCGAAGCACTCTTATCTAGCACGAATTTATCACAATTTCGAATGAGAAACCTTTGTCCATGAACCCCTATTTATAGGTTTTGGAAACTTAGCCATCAAGAAACACATATCCTGCAATCATTTCAAATCTTTCAAAATCTTTTCCAATCATTCCAAATCCTCTAAGATCTTCTGCAATCATTTTAAATCTTCCAAGATATTATATAATCATTACCAAATCTTCTAAGATATTCTACAATCATTTCCAAATCCTCTAAGATCTTCTGCAATCATTCTAAATCTTCCAAGATATTATATAATCATTACAAAATCTTCTAAAATATTCTATAATCATTCTAAATCTTCCAAGATATTATATAATTATTACCAAATCTTCTAAGATATTCTGTAATCATTCTAAATCTTCTAAGATTTTATATAATCATTGATATCCGAATCAAATCTTATTCAAATCAAATCTTTATCCAAATCAAAGCATATCCAACAAAATCTTATCCAATCGAAGTCTTATCCTTAAAGTCATCATGAGGTTTCATCTTTATCTCTAAAATTATCATGAGTCTTCATCTTATCTCTAACGTCATCATAAGGCTTCATCTTATCTCTAACGTCATCATGAGACTTCTTCCTTATTTCTAAAGTCATTTATGAGGTTTTTCCTAAATCTCCCAAATGCCCATAGTAAAAAGGTTTCAGGAATTACACATTGGCCCGAACTTTTGGATAATTGCACTTAGACCCTTTTCAACATAGTCCCCGGGCTAATTTTTAATTGCATTATAATCCCTGAAGAATGGATTAATTACGCTAATACCCATAATGTTTAGGTAAATTACACTTTTACCCAAACCTAAAAAATTACGATTTTACCCTGGCTCAGAAATTGAACTTGTCTCCAAACATCCATAATCCTTTAAAATATCTTATTTCCTCAAGTATCTGAATCTAAAAATCTCAAGTATTACATCTCTTATGATCATTCGATTTTCTCAACCTGGTAGATAATTGTACCGGAAACTGTTCCCGATCCAACTTATTTTGATGCCTAAAATCATAACTCGTATTACTTGTCATTACCATACTATTTTCCTTAAAAATCTAGGGTCCAGGGTACTCTCTCCAGTCGTTTTGATCACTTAAGACTGCGATAGTGTGTCCTATAGCCTCATTCTTTTGATAATTCCTTTTATACCCTTCATAAAATACCATTTATATCCTCCAGTCATTCCCGGGTATTACATTCTCCCGCCCTTAATAAATTGTGTCCTCGAAATTTGGCCCGTGATAATTGAATCACTACTATTTCTAATGACTCCCCAATAGACATATCATAGATATATTATTCCTAATCCTTGACAATCATTCTTAACATGATCCATGCTTACCAAACACATTTCTTATTTTCTAGAATACCCAGTTGTTGTTTTGAAAAGGCGGTCACACGACTCCCAAAATAGTTTATAAACCCTAATATCACTTCTAATCGTGTCCTCAAAACCCATTTTATTTGACTAATAATTCTCCCAACATACTCTTATGGTAGTGCATATGTCATAGTCACACAGAAATTGATAACATTGAACTAACTCGGCATTCCTTTCTCTCAATTATCAGTACCTCAATTGCACATTAACTTTAGAGATAATTTTTTTAGCCTTTTACGGCTGGTCACGCAAATCATCAATTTAGGTTTATCAAGAACTCAATTTCTCTTATGACAACCTAACATCCTAGCATGTTACTACTTCTCTTCAAAACACTATCCATCAATCTGATCAGTTTGTCTCAACACAGAACTCTTGTGTTGTTTCAATTCCTTATTTCCCTTTACCACAACATACTATCAACTTGAGCATTTAGATACATACGTCATTTGTGGCACCTCAACCTAGTACCGCCAAATGCTTTATCTCAACTAAGCGGTGATTCTCATGTGAGTAACAATCTCTGTATTAAGTCAAACAAGGTCTCCACTGTTAGAACAGGAGGTGCTACGACACACACCAAGTGGGGGTGAATTGGTTATTTTAAATAAAATAATTGATAGAACTTAAAAAAACTTTTTGATACAGATTGAGATTTTAGAGTTTTAGAGTGTAAACCATAAAAATGACAAATGAACAAAGATAAATATGTGAACCGAGTGAGGAATAATGAAATGCTTGGAAAGATAAATGTATCAAAGAACACAAGTACAAGAAAATACGAGGATTTATAGTGGTTCGGCTTAACCCAAGCCTAATCCACTACCGTAGCTTCTCACTAAGGATTTTTTGAACCATCCACTAAAACCCCCTACTTAAACCAAGTAGGTCCTCTAGTCTAAGACAAGGAATTACAAACCACCCAATCAAATGGGCCCTCTAGCTACACAAGCTAAGAAATTCAACCCCTTGCTTTAGGCAGCAGGTCCCCTAGCATAATAAGCTAGGAAAATAAAAACGATACAAATGAAAGAGAGAAGCTAAGAGTTAACACTCTTAATTACAAGTTCTTTCACAATGAAAACAAGGCTTAACAAAAAATTTACAATGATAGAACAACGAAGCCTTGGAGAGAAAAAATATAACAATGAAAGCACAAACACTGTAAGCTCGAATAAAATGATTTACAATCATTAGATCAACTTGTTTCCGTCCATTAGCCGTCTCTTGGTCCTCCTTGACTTGTATATATAGGCTTCTCAAAAGATTGAACAAAAATATAGCCGTTTGTGACCGTTGAAATTTGAAAAACTAGTCGTTGTAAGCTTTCTACAAAAGAGATAGTCAATAAAAGAAATGCATAGTCGACTATATTTTCAAGTAAAACTAAGACATAGTCGATAGTCAAGAAAGCATAGTCGACTATCTTCTAACAAAAAATACCCATAGTTGACAGACACATACATATAGACAACAGATACAAAATTATAAGAAAAATTTTAAAAATCATGAACAAACATAGTCGACAGAAGAAAAGCCATAGTCGACTATCCTTACACAATGGTCGACAGAATGAAATATAGTCGACAGAAGCCTTAAATAGTCGATAGATTAAACAAGCATAGTCGACTATCCTAGGGCATAGTCGACAGCACAGAACCACATAGTCGACTATCCATTATGAAAAATTGAAAACTCAACTGATAACATGTAGAAGCACACTTGATTGATACAAAACATCACAACATATTTACATTTCTTTAGTTTAAGTAAACCTTACTAGGATTAGATTTAATCTTGTTCCTTACTAGGCGATTTAGTTTTCTCATAATTTTCTTGAATGGAAACCTTTACAGGACCACTTCCGATTTCCACCAGGTCTTTGGTCACACCTAGCATAGTTTTAATAGCTTAGCCTACTGTCTTACAACCCAAATAGAATTTTCATAATGGAACTGAAAGCTCACGTCTTCCTTTATAACAGCTCATTCATATGTTTTCTTAAATCATAACATGTCTCTCGAAAAAACACACTTCCGTTAACCTATCAACACATAACTTACCATATCTTCATGTTGACTTTGTCCCGTTAAAAGATCAACTTATGTTCTTGAGAGTACCAAGATATACCTACTATTGTTCCAACCTCTTATATCACCAACAACAGAATTCAAGACAACTAAGTTAGAGCCAATTGCTCACAATTCCCAGGGTGAGTAATATTAAATACACTTAACCAAAAACTAAGTTAATAATCGTAATTAAATTCTTCCAAAAGGCTATATCTGAAAAACAATCGTCCCACCACTTGCTTAATCTAGCAACACATTTCCTAAGCAAATCCACAACACATGTCTATACCAGAGATTATTCCATTCCTGGTTATGACCTACCTCTACCTATGAACACAATCATTATTCAACTCTAAGTTATCACTTAGTAATGGCCATAACTTCACGAATCTCTATCGTGGATGCAATTATCCTAGAAGAATCTTTCCACAAATCTCCGATAACAGCTCTTTAAACATTATTTCTTCACTCGAGATTACATTTGTTTTCGATTCTCTTCTGACAATCACAGTCCATGTAGCAAATAGAACTGTTGAACGAGAACTTAGAACAGGGTTATGGATTCTAAAAGACATTCGGAACATAGATGAAAATGGTATGGAGATTTGAGGTGAGATTTGAGGTTTGAGGTTTTTAACTTAAATATACTCTCGGTGATAAGAGGAGACAGATAAATTATATTCATGTTTCGGGCACAATGGTGGGAAGTGAGAGAAAGCCGGTAATAAGAGACGTCGAAAGGACATAGATATATGATCAACAAAATTTTAAAAGAAAGAATACTTTGGTGATTATGGTATAACTTGAAGTATAGTATAAAAACTCTTTTGGAAGAATTTTAGTAAATCGTCTTAGTATCTTCCGATTGGGACATGTTAATAATGGTGAAATCAAGCCCTGACGAGATAAGTGAAACGACAGAGGTTACTAAGAGAACTTGTCAAAGGACGTGAGAGAGTAAGAATGGCTTGTAGCTAATGTAAATTTTAAGGTTGAGTTGGATACTCGAGGTAGGGACCTAAGAGGAACAGATTTAGTTAAGAACCAATTAGTGGAAATCCCAAATGGAGACTTAGGGGAAAAAGAACTAATGGATCATAAAGACGAAGTCCCTACTTAGAAATTTGGGGGTTTACCGGTTGAGGTCTTTGAGGTTATTAATTGGAGAATACTAGACCTGATTAAGTGATGGAATTTCAGGTTGGGAGTTGGCATCCAACGATGAGGTTCAAATGTAAGGTTGGTTCGATAGCCATAATTGAGGATCCATGAGATTTGGGATCTGTAAATTGGAGATCATTAGTCAAAATCCTGTTTGCTAAATGTGGGGATATTTGGTGGTTATTAGGAGTAAACAAATTATGGATAGATAGTCTAATATGACATAAAATGATTGTAAAACAAGTTGGTGAATGGTTGAAATCATCAAGATTCGAGGGTACAAATGACTCAATATAGATCGAGGATCCTGAGGAACGATCTGCAGTAAGCAACCCAGGATGATTCGATAAAAGCTTTTGAAAATAGAATTTGAGGGTTTTAAGAATCCGAAATTGTTGATATTGTGATAAAGGATCCAGAATTGATGACAAAGGAAATAAGGAAAGATTACCTTAAGAAAATGACTCATAGGAACAAGTCGTATGTGTTTAGTTTCATATGTTATTCAAGGACAAAGAGAGTCAAGGTGTAGATTTGAGTCTTATGGAAGTTTTAGAAATAGTTGTATCGAGGACATTAACCTAGGATCAGATGAGAAGATCAAATCAAAATTAATTGAGGATCGAATCCTTGTTTGGGGTATTTCAGAAGTTTGTCTTAGTGGTAACTAGTTTGCTCTGAGTGATAATGAAAATTTTCTTTTGGAACCTTTAAGTGTGCTTCCAATTTATTTTCCTTATGAATAGTCACTACGAGACAAAGAGGGAGCAACCGTAAATTGGCTATAGTTAGGACCGAGTTACGATCGAAAAAAAAAATTATTATGATATGAAACGTGAAGTTCGCATGTTTTGAAGATTAGACTCTTCCCTTTAGTTGGAAATTTGGAAAGATCTTTTTGCTTGTAGAGGATTTGCATAATGAAACCTTACGTGAGTATCTAGGGATTGAAAATGATATAGGAATCAATGATAAACTAGACATCTGTGTTTTAGTAGAAAACATTGGAGATTAGGAAGATTTTGGGATAAGAGAATGTTTTACTCTAACTTTGATGTTTCTAAAGGAAAATTTACTCATATTGTATAGACTTGGAGATAAAATGATATTTCAACCTGAGGAGGCGATTACATCTAGAGCTTGAAAAGACCTTAGTCAATTTAGGAAGGTTTAAACTCGAAAGAAAATATGCACACAAAAGGGTCGAATGGATGATAAGTCTTGTCAAGGACCGAGGGGTAGTCATAAAAGTCTTGGCTTGAGTCTTAAGGCACCAAGCAATGAGATAAGACTTGCTAAAGCTCGTAAAGATATCTTAAGACATGATTAGATCTTATCAAGTTGAAATTGATCCTAATAGATTCAAAGAGAGTAATGGGATTGATGATCCATAAAGTGAGGTGTCAAGTTGAAAGATGATCACGAAATAAAATGTCAGAAACATATAAAGGAGCGCGGAGCTTCTAAAAATAGATATGTGATAGACGGAGTATGTGGTTGCAACATAAGTACAGTTACACCCCCTATTATAGTTTCCAAATACGATAGTAGTGCTGGATGGATTTCAAATAATTTTGGAGGAAATGATTATAGCACTTGTAAAGGTAGCAACAAAAAAGTGAGGTTCCATGTCAAGTTGGAAACTAAAGAAGATTAGATTGTAGAAGAAAAATCAAGGTACTGGGAATAAGATGCACCACTTAATTGAGTAATATTTTCAGAAAAGAAAATTGAGAATCCAGGAGATCAGGGATTTGGATTAGTAATAATAGAACCATTATAGCTCTCGGAGGAGGAATGAGGAAATCTAGCATAACGATAACACCATTGATGTTTGGCCTGTAACAACGGATCTGAGACTAGGGACCAAGGTAGAGGACTGGTGGTTGGCTCACGGTTTGGGGTGTGATACCCATGAGTCGGAGCAACACAGTGAACTGTGGAGACGGTCAGATGCCAAGGTTTGGGCGAAAACATGGATGTTATGTACGGATTAGAGTCCAAGTTCCAAGGGACCAGAGCATCGTGGTAGGATCCTTAATCATTCATGGAAAGGTTGGAGGCTTGATGACCTAACCTGGATATTTGCTACAAGGACTGTGATTGTCAAAAGAGAATCGAAAAAAAATGTAATCTCGAGTGAAGAAATAATGTTTAGCGAGCTGTTATCGAAGATTTGTGGAAAGATTCTTCTAGGATAATTGCATCCATGATAGAGATTCGTGAAGTTATGGCCATTACTAAGTGATAACTTAGAGTTGAATAATGATTGTGTTCATAGGTAGAGGTAGGTCGTAACCAGGAATGGAATAATCTCTGGTACAGACATGTGTTGTGGATTTGCTTAGGAAATGTATTGCTAGATTAAGCAAGTGGTGGGACGATTATTTTTCAGATATAGCCTTTTGGAAGAATTTAATTACGATTATTAACCTGGTTTTTGGTTAAGTGTATTTAATATTACGCACCCCGGGAATTGTGAGCAATTGGCTCTGACTTAGTTGTCTTGAATTCTGCTTTTGATGATATAAGAGGTTGGAACAATAGTAGGTATATCTTGGTACTCTCAAGAACATAAGTTGATCTTTTAACGGGACAAAGTCAACATGAAGATATGGTAAGTTATGTGTTGATAGGTTAACGGAAGTGTGTTTTTTCGAGAGACATGTTATGATTTAAGAAAACATATGAATGAGTTGTTATAAAGAAAGACATGAGCTTTCAGTTCCATAATCGACATCTCTTACTACCGGCTCTCTCTCACTTCCCACCATTGTGCCCGAAACATGAATAGAATTTACCCGTCTCCTCTTATCACTGAAAGTATATTCAAGTTAAAAACCTCAAATTTCACCTCCTTGGAGTCTCCATACCATTTTCATCTATGTTCCGAATGTCTCTTAGAATCCATAACCCTGTTCTAAGTTCTAGTTCAATAGTTCTAACCATGCTAAGTTCAACAACCTAGCTTAACCATCCTAGGGTTTTAACCTAGGGCTCTGATACCAATTGTAACACCCCGCCTCGCCAGGCGTGTCACTATAAGGGTATTTTTAGGAATCTTTTTTTTTCCAAGTTGATCACACGCGATGATTTCAAGAACAATCTTCATGTGTAGATAACGAATCCCGAGAACCCCAGTCTTGCCTGTTTAACTAATAAGATCAATAATCTTAATAACTAAACGAGACATATTATAACGCAGCTGATACATTAACATCAAAATACCATGGCCTACCACGAGTTCATACAAGGTGTTTCTACACCGAAACACTTATTACAAAACTACCAAATGATAACAATATTATCATACTACCATTCATACACAACCAAAATACATACTAAACCTTCCAAAATGATACAATGACTAGCAAGCTAAACACCGTTGGTCTCAACTGGCCACGTCCTCTCCCTCGCAACAGTCCCTGGCTGGAACGTTTGAATGTTCCAATGGTATAACCCCGATTAGATGATAAAACATCTAAGTGATGGCGTGAAATAGTTTACATAATGCAAGAAAGACATACGAGCATGGCATACACAGACACAACAACATGCAACACGTTTAACTTGAGAAATCTCCCTAACATACTCAACCTCCCGTGGAAAATCCATTCCACACACCGTTGGGGTTGACCTTGTCGTGACATACTTAATCCTCGAGTGCCCTACCATGTCACTCGTTCACCTAGATTAACCTTGTCCCATTCTCAAGAAGACCCCATCTCGTCCCATACGGACCCAACAACGACACGAAAAACCAATACCCCGATGATATAAAAATCACACGCCATGCACTGACTCTTTTATAAGTAAAAACAGTTGATGCAATATACCACATGATTAATATGAAAATGATGCCACAAGTACATAAGTAAAATGCCTTTGCAAAACAACCCAAGCTCTCGAGGGTATAACCTCTCACTAGAACTGGTTCAACCACAAATATCCTAAGTTCACCTAAAACCACTCACCTGAACCCACTATACACACACCAAGATATTTTCAAAACAAGGTAAAGCTAGAATCAAACCACTCACCTCAAACGAAACTTGTGTCCAACCTCGATTTTTGTGCAACTCTTCAAGTCTTTTGACCAAACCACCTCCTTACACGCCCTCATGCACTGCTCAAGTGCTCTGTGCGCGTGATGCTTCGCATATGCTTAAAAAGCCTTCTATCCACTAAACCCAAAGGACTCTTATCTAGCACGAATTTATCACAATTTCGAATGAGAAACCTTTGGCCATGAACCCTTATTTATAGGTTTTGGAAACTTAGCCACCAAGAAACACATATTCTACAATTATTTCAAATCTTTCAAAATCTTTTCCAATCATTCCAAATCCTCTAAGATCTTCTACAATCATTGTAAATCTTCCAAGATATTATATAATCATTACCAAATCTTCTAAGATATTCTGCAATCATTATAAATCTTCTAAGATTTTATATAATCATTTCTAAATTTTCTAAGATCTTCTACAATCATTCTTAATCTTCCAAGATATTATATAATCATTACTAAATCTTCTAAGATATTCTGTAATCATTCTAAATCTTCTAAGATTTTATATAATCATTTTCAAATCTTCTAAGATTTTATATAATCATTGATATCCGAATCAAATCTTATTCAAATCAAATCTTTATCCAAATCAAAGTATATCCAATAAAATCTTATCCAATCAAAATCTTATCCTTAAAGTCATCATGAGGTTTCATCTTTATCTCTAAAGTCATCATGAGCCTTCATCTTATCTCTAACATCATCATAAGGCTTCATCTTATCTCTAATGTCATCATGAGACTTCTTCCTTATTTCTAAAGTCATTTACGAGACTTTTCCTAAATCTCCCAAATGCCCATAGTAAAAAGGTTTCAAGAATTACACTTTGGCCCGAACTTTTGGGTAATTGCACTTAGACCCTTTTCAACATAGTCCCCGGGCTAATTTTTAATTGCATTTTAGTCTCTGAAGAATGGATTAATTACGTGATACCCATAATTTTAAGGTAAATTACACTTTTACCTGAACCACAAAAATTACGATTTTACCCCTGGCTCAGAAATTGAACTTTTGTCTCCAAACATCCACAATCTCTTAAAATATCATATTCCTCAAATTTTTGAATCTAAAAATCTCGAGTATTACATCCCTTACGATCATTCGATTTTCTCAACCTGGTAGATAATTGTACCGAAAACTGTTCCCGATCCAACTTCTTTTGATGCCTAAAATCATAACTCGTATTACTCGTCATTACCATACTATTTTCCTTAAAAATCTAGGCTCCAGGGTACTCCCTCCGGTCGTTTTGGTCACTTAAGACTGCGATAGTGTGTCCTATAGCCTCATTCTTTTGATAATTCCTTTTATACCCTTCATAAAATACCATTTATATCTTCAAGTCATTCCCGGGTATTACAACGACCCTCTTACCCTTTTACAAGATTATAAAAAATGGACTTACCTCACTTTTTTTCTGACTAATTTTTGAAAACTCCGGCGAAGACCCACTAGTCCGACAAGGCTCGATCTCTCCCGCTTTGTTGTCGATCTCTTCCCTTCTTCTTGTAGAATTTCCTCTCATCTCTCAAGAGCAAGCTCCTCAACTTCAACCCTCAAACTCCCTTGAATGATTTTGAGAACAACCCATGGTCTTTATTTATAGATTCTTTGAACCAATCACATGGTGCCACTTGTCTCAAGGTAAGCCTTAGATTCCAAAGACTCAAAAGTTATAATTGAATGGGTTTTCAAATCCAAAGCTAGATTTTTGAAATCCAAGCTAATATGCCAAACTTCTTTCAAATGGCATTTTGACCCTTATTTCAAGTTCTCCAACTTTGATATTTTATCACACGAACTCTTAATTTCATCCTTATTTCGATTGGATAATTCTCTAATTACAATTACACCTTCAAACATCAAATCTATCGAAATACATAAAATCCAAAATTCATAACTCAAAAATTACTCAATATGTATCATTTCATCCTAGCGCCCTCACAGGACCTTTGTTTTATCCCGAAACCATCTCAAGGTTGTTTTATTTACAAAATTAGAGCCTCCCCAGGGTTCGGTCAATTTCCTGGAAGCCCCTTACCATCATTCAATCTTTTTAGGCTACGACTTAGCTTAACCGAAAACCGTCTCTGATTTGATTTTTTTCAGCGTTATAAATCTCGCCTCGAGATGCTCGTCAAAGATATACCTTTGACCTTAGGTATCTAACCTCCAGGGTACTCCCTGCAGCTAATTCGGTCACTTATTGCCATTTCAAGTACATTTTTCAGTATTTTAAAATCGTCTAAATTAAGTGGCAACCTCACGAAAATGTGGGATATTACATTCTCCCCCCCTTAAAAGAATTTCGTCCACGAAATTTGAAACATATTCGAAATTATTAAAGGTTAAATAATTGTTGCATTCTGGAATACAATTTCTAGAAGAAAATATAAAAATTTCCTACTCTATTTCTATTTCCTCGAACAAATGAGGATATTTCTTCCTAATTATTTCCTCAAGTTCCCACGTTGCCTCGTTATCCGAGTGCTTTCCCCATTGAACCTTTACTAACGGGATCTCCTTATTCCGCAACACTTGAGTTCAACGATCTAAAATTGCTCCAAGTGACTCCAAGTAGGTCAAGTCATTCCTTAGCTAAATCGTCTCCACTCGAACTCCGAGGGTTGGATCTGGCACATGCCTTCAAATTCGAGAGACATGGAACACATTATGAATCCCGGACAAGCTAGGGAGAAGCTCCAATCGATAGGCTAAAGATCCGACTCTTTTCACAATCGGATATGGTCTTATATACCTTAGCTTTAGCTTTCCTTTACCGCTTCCATGTGTCACCAAATGCTGGGGTGACACCTTGAGATACAGTAGATCTCCTACCTCGAACTTTAGATCCCTTCTTCTTTGATATGCGTAAGATTTCTATCGGCTTTGCATAGCTCGGATCCTCTCTTGGATTATTTGAATCTTATCGATAGTCTACTGCACAAGTTCGGGCCCTAACATCTATCGTTCCCCTACTTCGGTCCAACAGATGGGTGACCGTCACTTTCTTCCATACAAAGCCTTATAAGGAGCCATCCCGATACTGTCGTGGTAACTATTGTTGTACGCAAATTCTACCATTGGCAGATGTTCATCCCAATTTCCTCCAAAATTAAGGGCATGGGATCTTAACATATCTTCAAGCGTCTGGATAGTCCTTTCCGATTGCCCATCAGTCTGCGAATGATAAGCCGTACTCAATTTCAGCTAGGTCACCATGCATTCTTGCAAACTCTTCCAAAATCTCGAGGTGAACCTTGGGTCCTAATCTGAAACTATGTGCGGGCCACGCCCCTTGCTACTAGTAACTTGTGTGACAAGCGCGGCCAGCAGCCGCAGGGCCCTTCCGGCTGCCTTGAGCTGTGGTTTAGCCCTTTCCCGAGGTCCACATGAAGCACTTGGGCTAACCCTTCGGTGACCCAGTGCATTCTGTATGCTTAGGTGGGGCCCGACCAAATTGTTTGGCCATTTTTATTGTTTTTATCCGATCCATGAGTGTATGACACCTATGGGCCATGATTAAAATAGGTTGGGGCCATTAATTGGATAATTTATTAGGTATTGGGTTGCTAGTGTATATTTGACATGTATTGGTTGATCCAAGGCCTATTGAGCCTTGTTAGTTAGACTAATAGATGTAGTCCAAGCCCAACACAACTAAAACAATTTTTTTTTTCAAACATTATATAAATTTTCAATTTTTTGAAAGCATTTCTTTAAGATTGAAATAGATGCGACAATTAATTAACATAATTGTGAATGTATCAATTAGATTGATTGCATGGGTGTATGTTATTGATCGAGTCGACCATTTATTTTATGTTAGGAATGAATGCTTGTAAATTTGGATTTTTGAAATAGGGCATGCGTGTCCTGCCTCTCTTATACTCTGATGTGTCCTGCCTCTCTTATACTCTGATGTACATTATCTTCTCATCTCACTCCCCCCGAATGTAACTCGGGGTTTCTGACTCTATGTAATGTATGTAGAATAGATTAGAGTAGTGATAGTTGTAGTTTGTATGAAAAGTAAGAGATGGAGCCAAATTGAAGTCAAGATTCAAAGACCAACGAAGGCTTGAAGAATGTGCTCGAGAAGCAAGTTGTGATTCTTCACCTAGGTTTAACTCGCTAGCTTCCCTTCTATGGCTCGAAGGGGCTAGCCGTAGTTATCCATACCATACACCGATTTGAGTCATTTTTATGCATTATTAATTTGATTAATTGCATGTGATGAGATCTAAATAAATAAATAATAAATTTCTCATTAATATTAAGCCAATTTGCCTTCCATCATTATGAAGCATTAGGTTTCTAGCTGACACGTGATTGTTGAGTCACTCAAAGTCATGTGTCACCTATGATTCCTATGTTTCATGGGCCATGAGATGTCCCTGATTGATGGGTCCGACTTAACTAAAAAGATGGGGTTTGTTGAGTCACTCAAGGCCTTACTTAGTATAGAGACAAAGGTTGCGATTCACATAAGATGTGCATGACAAGGAGTTGTCAACCCAACGTATCTAAGAGTTGCATGGAGATGCAATTGGTAGCAAGTACCTACCTAATTGATCCTAGCACAATTTGTTGAGTCACTCAAGGTTGTGCGAGAGGAGATGGGATCCTAGCCTGCTAGGAAATCTTTCAACGGGATTTCCCAAGTTAAGTCTTGAGGGTGGCGAACTTGTAGAAAATAGTGGGAGCAATCATAAAATGTTACTTCTTGCAATTTATGATTTTATAATTCAATATGATTATAATAATATCTCTATTCGGTTATTGATCCAAAATGTCTGGAAACATGTCGATAAGATCAATATTTGAGGGTAAAAACACCTTCAATGGGACCAACTTCCCCAACTAGGAGATGAATTTGAGGATGGTCCTCACGCATGAGAAGATACTCTATACGATAGAGATTCATCTTCCATCTGAGCCACCAATTGAAGATGATGCAACACATGAGGCTTGGAAGACGCATAAGAGTGATGCGATCATTGCTCAATGCATCATCCTAGCCACCATAACCCCAGAGCATAGGTGACTGTATATGGATTATAGTGCCTATGAAATCATGACCAAGCTTAAGGATCTCTCTGAAGAGCGAACTAGGCATGAACGTTATGACGTTGCAAAAAAGCTCTTTAGGGGTCACGTTAACGATGGATCCTCTATTGAGAAGCATGTCATAGAGATAATACGTTGTATCGATAGATTGATAAAGCTAGGCATGGATATGTATGGGGAACTTACAGTGCATCTTATGTTGCAATCCCTACCCGATATTCATGGACAATTCATCATTAATTCTAACATAATGAAAAGGACTCTTAGAGAGTTACAGTCCATGCTAAAGAGAGCTGAGCCTGAAATGAATAAAAATCCCAAGGGAAATGTTCTCTTGATTGAAGGGCCTAAGGTGCATAAGAGCAAGCCTAAGATAAAGAAAACCAAGAAACAAAAGAAGAAAATTTCTTTTACAGCACCATCTGTAACACCCCGCTTTTCTCTTACCGAGCATGTCACTATGGTGGGGCCCAAAATATACGTAAATTATTTTTTTCTTTCTTTCTCGGTACATAACTTATCCTTAAGTACCAAATTTCAAACAAACCCCCAACATATCATTAAAAATGCGGAAGCGATAATCGAAACCTGATATGGTACATAATCAATTCACTTTATTTATAACATAAAAATTCGTACCATAGTTAACATCATATCCTCAATATTGAAATACATAAATACATGGAGATTCCATAATGTTCTAACAAGGCTAATCATCAATAAAGCATCAGCTAAAACATGTCCGAGACAGCTCGCTGAATCCATTGGCCACGCCATCATGTGCCGTCTCATCTCAACCTGCTCATTGCCTAAGCTGCAAGTCTAAACTGGAACGTTGAATGTTCCAGGGACATAACCCATTAAAAGATGAAACTTCTAGTGAGGGTCCAAAACATATATATGAATGCATGATGCGATAACATGAATAACATTTTCCCTTAACGTAACTTTCCAGACTCACCAGCCCGGCACAGAATCCTAGGCGAATCCCGAACCTCTGCAGGATAAGCCTAATGTTATTCCATAATTGCCCTAGGGGAATTATGGCTACACTCTGAGGGCGATATCCCATTTTCATGCACAAATATCAATGTGACAATAATATCGTGTCATACAATTATCACGACTTTTCATGCAATATGACAAAATGAATATTGCATTCATAACAACATGCATATATAACAAATATATCATGAATATAAGTTCTTGTGAGAAAATCACTCACAGAAACATAGTTAGGATAGGAAAACTCACATTTGCCCAAAGATCAAGATACATCGAAAAGCGCGCATCACCTCGATATGCATGCCCGACCTTGATTCTCGTGCCAATTCTAAAAAGTTGCACTAATCACATCATCTCGATCACCTCAAACATCAAAATGATATTTAATTACTAAATATTCTCAATATTCCATTTAATTCATTTTTCCTTTCCAAAAATCGCAATAAATACCTTGAGACTATTTTCTCAAATCTAATTTCACAACAATTCATTATAGGCTATGAACTTCAAGAGAAAAATACTGGACTTACCCGGATGTTGCGTTTTCACGTAAAATAAAGCTCTTTGGTGTTAAAATCGAGACATCGGGAAGCCCAAACCCAAATATTTTTGCATGGACCTCGATAAAATAATTTTTCAGATTTTTCCCAATTTTTCCCAAGCCCCACGCTCCCTTACGCGCTGGCGCGTGACCGGTACGCACCGGTTGTCTTCTCCGGCAACGACCATGCCGGCATTCTGGGCTAACTCCACCTTCTGATTCCCCTCGTCCATTCAATCCAAATGGCATGTCTTGATGCCCGAAACAAGCACCGAAGGTGCCTCAACCGGGCGGCCAAAGCCTCGGCTTGGCCGTCCGCCTCATTTTCCAGCGAGCTCTCGAACGGCCATAGATCAAATGTTGTTCCATTAGTTATAAGGACCTATTCATTGACATTGCCCTCTGGGCTAGTGTTTGATTTACATAACTATTACTTTATTTCGACTTTGACTAGGAATATTATTTCTATTTCTTGTTTGGACGAGGATCTATTTTTATTTTTATTTAAGGACAATAGTTGTTCGTTTTATAAAAATGAGTTGTTTTATGGTAAAGCAACAGTATGTAACGATTTTTATATCCTTGATGATTGATACTCCTGTTAATAACATAAATATTAAATGACTTAAATTGGGTGATTTGAATAACACTTATTTATGGCATTGTCGCCTTAACTATATAAATGAGACTCGCATATCCACTTGTACAAAGAAGGATATCTTGGCACGTTTAATTATGAATCATATGGTGCTTTCGAATCTTGTTTGCTTGGCAAGATGACTAAGTCTCATTTCAAAGTAAAAGGAGAGAGGACCATAGAAGTGCTAAGGCTTGTGCACATTGATGTGTGCTGGCCCATGTCCACCCACGCTAGAGGTGGATATGTCTACTTCATAACTTTTACTGATGATAGATCAGGTTTTGGTTATGTGTATCTCATGAGACACAAATCTGAGGCTTTTGAAAAGTTCAAAGATTTTAGATTTGAAGTAAAGAAAAAAACTAGGAAAAGCATCAAAGTACTGTGATCAAATCGAGATGGTGAATATTTGAACAGTGAGTTTCTAGATCATCTGAATCAGAATAGGATTGTCTCACAATGGACTCCACCTGGAACACCAAAGATTAATGGTGTGTCTGAAAAGAGGAATATGACCATGTTGGACATGGTCTGGTCCATGATGAGTCGTACTGAACTCCCCACTTCATTTTGGGGATTCACACTTCTCACCGCAATCTTTGTTTTAAACAAGGTTCCAAGATGATGTTTGTTTGTGGGATATCCAAAAGAAATAAATGGATATTACTTGTACCACTTAAATGAATAAAAGGTGTTTTGTTGCCAAGCATGCGGTATTCCTCGAGAAAAAATTTTTAGATGCTACGGCTAGTTGGAGGAATGTTAAGCTCAAAGAGATTTGAGGCAAACCACAAACAAAGGCTCCCCTCTAGGAACTCTAGGAAGATCATACACAAGATGTTATGTTAGTTCCCTAACCTTCTGCACAATAACCTCGTAGGTCGACGAGGGTTCGTAACGAGTAAGAGAGATATGGATTTCTCATCTAGGCACATGGAGATGTGCTTCTAGCTGTGAACGATGAGCCTATTACCTATGATGAGGTAATGTCTGACATTGACTCTGGGTTATGGCAAATGGATGAAAAAACAACTTTCCTTAGAGGAAACCTGGTCAAGGATGTGTATATGACACAGCCTAACGATTTTTTTACCCATGAACATACAAATAAGATTTGCAAGTTGCAAAGATCCATTTATGGACTAAAGCAAGTATCCCAGAGTTGGAATCAATGTTTTGATGAAAAGATCAAACGGTTTGATTTTTCACGAAAAGGAAGTTGATCCTTGTGTTTACAAAAAGGTTAGCGGGAGCGCGGTTACCATTTTTAATCTTATATGTGGACAATATATTGCTTATTAGAAATATCGTTCCCATGTTGCAATCAGTTAAAAGATGGCTTTTAGAAAATTTCTCCATGAAGAATTTGGGAGACGCAACCTATATTCCGAGAATAACGATCTATAGAGATAAATCTAGGAGGTTGTTAGCACTCTCCCAAAGCGCGTACATTGACAATGTGCTAAAGAAGTTTAGCATCAAAGATTTAAAAGAGAGGGAATCTTTCCATATCACATGGAATACATCTCTCCAGGACTATGTGTTTGAGGACACAAGATAAGAGAGATAGGATGAGTCGAGCACCATATGCCTTAGCTATTGGCTCGATCATGTATATGCCATGTTATATACGAGGCCTGATGTCGCATATGCTTTGAGCATATGTAGTAAATATCAGGCTAATCCAGGTGAGAAACACTAGATTGCAGTTAAGAACATCCTTAAGTTCTTGAGAAGAATTGAAGAGATGTTCTTGGTATATGAAGAAAGAGAGCATACCGTGAAGGGGTTTACGGATGCCAGTTTCCAATTCGACTATGATGATTTTAAATCACGTACAGTCGAGATTCATATTTTGCCTAAATGGTGGGGACATGAGTTTGGAAGAGTTCCAACAAGAGATAGTGACAGATTCAATAACTGAAGTCGAATACATAGCAGCCTTCGAAGTAGCTAAGAGAATTGTATGGATCCGTAAGTTCATTAATGAACTTAAAGTGGTGTCCAGCATTATTGATCCAATAATAGTTATTGGGACAACAATGGAGCCATCCCATAAGCAAAAGAACCACAGTCTCATCAACGGATCAAACTTGTATTGCGACATCACCATATGATAATATAGATTATCAGCTGAGGTGACATACATAGAGAAAGTATAGACGGATAACAACGTTGCAGATCCCTTGACTAAAGCTATGTCCTAGGAAAAACATGAAAGTCATGTTCAATCATTAGGTATAAGATACATAAGTGATTGGCTCTAGTGCAAGTGGGAGATTGTTAGTGTAGGTGCTCTAGACCTAATCAGATTGGGCATGTTGTACACTGACAATTGCAATCATATTTATTATTGAATAAAGAGTTATTCAATCTCATAAAAAAAGTCGTTCTATTAGTTTTTTGTTATTATTGTAATGACCGGATGAACTAGATAAAAGTCCATATGATGTATACTGTAATTAATCTATAAAGATGTGAGATGATGCATCACAGTTTCAAGACATCATTAAATGTCCCAAGTCGTAGCAATGTCAAGAATGGACATTGACAATTGTGGTAAGATTTGTATGTGCTATATTTTCACTATGTAATAGCAATGAGGTCTCACACCCATAAGCATAGGGATGCCTAAACAAGTACATAGGTGACCAATGTTGGAGAATGTGTCACTGGACATGACTCGCCATGAGAATCCATTTTGATTATATGTTGATGGAATTCTCATATGAGATGGGTGTAACTAATCCTTAGACCTGAGGTTGTAACGGCCTTCTCATAAGAAGACCGGTATGCTTTAACATCGTTTTGATAGGTCTAGATAAAGGCTGTATGTGGGCGATCGTTGGGCATATCGTGAAGATTATGGAGATGGGTGCATAACTAAGATGGGACTTGTCTATCCCTTGATAGAGGATGATGTATCTAAGGCGCCTTTGGTGGATATTCACTTTCTATTAAGTGAAGATATCTAGATGACCAAAAAAAACTCATGTGATCATAATCAAGAAACACATTGCCAGACTTGAGATCACATAAGATACATTGACGAGAGAATTGAATTACACGGTAACAATGCTCATGAAAGATTATTTGCGGATTATGAATTCTTCTGAATAATTGGATAGGCTTGACGCCTTGCTAGAGGCCAATCTTGTCCTATGTGTTCATACTGACACATTGCCAACATATTCGGAAGCTTAATGAGTCATACTCAAAAGGTACGGTCCCTAGCTTAAACCGGGAGAGTGGATGCATGGTTAAGTGGGACACTTCGACAAGAACTTATGTCGTCGTAGGTTCTCACAAAAAAAGAACAAAGGGACGTAATGACGTCGATATGACAAGGGGTTGTCATAATGGAAAGAGTTTCCTAAAATGACAATTGATTAAATTAGGAAGAAGTTTCTAATTTAATAATTTTCTATTTGTTGGAATAGCAAATAGGAAATAAAATATATTTGGGTTTAAATTAATATTTGAACTAAATAAAGTATTTAGGTCAAATATTAAATATTATATTTAGGCTAAATTAGATTAGGGCTGAATATTATATTTAAACCCATAATAGGATTTGATCCATTTAATTATATTTCTAGTTAGACTAGAATAAACCTATTTAATTAAATTCCTAATTGGACTAAAATAAATGGGCCGGCCCATATCCATTAGGGTTTAAGAAACCATAAACCTCCTTATAAATATCCCTTTATGGGTTGCCCAAAATATAGGAGAGTGATTATTTTTGGTATAGTTTTTCAAGAGTTGAAAAACAATTGTCGTTCACTCTTCCTTGTTTCTTTTTGGCTTCGATTTGAAATGTGCACATTCTTTTTCGTCCATACACAAGCAGCAAAAAGGAGAAAGAGCTAGCACTCATATTCCGCTCTCCTTACCAATGGACGTGTGCCACATATCACGAGTTAGAGGCCGGATGCTTACACGACTCGAATTCGTGAACGACTCAAAAATCTAAATGTTAGATTTTTTTTATTTTGTATGTGAATGATTTGATTTCGACGTTGATCCAATCGGTGGGATCAGAGTAAGGTTCAAAAATTTTGAACTACACTGCTTGTCCCGTAACGATCTCACTTTACTTTCAGATATGCATAAAGGTTTGCAAATTCCTGCAATAAAGCTAAATAAGCTTGCAGATCACTAACTTGTTGTTGGAGGGAAAGAATATGGGACACACAGCCGTAAACAGGATCTTGAACCCTAGCTAGAGCTTCAATAGTGAGTGTAACTGTAATATCCCATGTTTGTATGGGGTTGCCACGTAATTTCGATAAGTTTGGAATACCGAAAGATCAGTTTAATGATAAATTAAGTCGCCAAATTGACTACAAGGAGTGCCCTGAACCTGAGATGCCAAAGGAAAATAATACAGCATTAATGAGCATCCCGAGATAGGATTTATGATATCGAAAGAAATCGGATCGGAAACGATTTTCAGTACAGCTAAAATACAACTGCTATTTAGGCTACAAAATCAAATTGTCATAGGGGACTTCCAGGAAGTTAACGGAAGCTTGAGGGGGCTCCAATTTTTCGTAATGAGCAACCCTTCAGTGGTTTCAAGATAAAACGATAGCCCGGTGAGGACACTGGGGCAGAATCGTCATTATCGAGTAATCTTGAATTATTAATTTTAGATTTCTAGTATCGAAATACAATTTAATTCAGTGTTTGAGGGTATAATTGAAATTACAGAGTTGCCCAAGTGAAATAAGATGAAAATTGGAATTTAATTGTGCAATTTTTTATAAATATTAATGTGATATATAGTGTGTATATATATATATATAAATGTGGCGTATATGAGGCCATTCACAGCCATTCCTCCGTAACTTCAAACCCATGCTTTACATCTTCAAGCCACACCCTACAAGATTGAAGCCATGCATCTGTAAGTTTTGGAAGGCTTTGCACGCAATAGGTGATGGTCGAGGAAGACGTAAGGCCGTGGAGTCTACAAATAGAGGAAGAGTTTGAGGAAGTAAAATGTAATGGAAATGAAAGCTATGGCTGAGAGCACTGGCCGAGAGTTCGCAAGAGGGGAGTCGAGAGAGAGAGAAGAAGATTGCGAAAGGGAAAGGCCAATCGGTGGTGGCCAAACCAACAAGCAGCTATAGCCGCAAGCTTTAAGCGGTCATGGCTACAAGTTCGAGTGAAGCAGGGGCGCGATAACCAGTAGCTGTGAGCGGCTGCAAGCACGGCAACGGCCGGGACGGAGCTGGGTAGTCGGAGGTGGCCGATAGGGCAGCCAAGTGCGTGCAGGCGATAGCGATACGTGCAAGAGTTGCAGATGGTTGCAGGGGAAGAAAAAGAAGAAGAAGAAGGAAGGAAAAAAAGAAGAAGAAAGAAAAATAAAAGAAAAGAAAGAAGAAAAAAAGAAAAGAAAAGAAGAAACTATTGTTTGTGAGTTGCAGGGGAGGAAGCCGAAGAGAGGAAGAAGGAGGGAAGAAAAAAAAAGAAAAGAAAAAAAATGGAGAAGAATAGAAAAAAATGGAGAAAATTCTCATAAAAATCCCAAAAAATAGGAAGTGAATATTTATTAATATTACGAAGATTTTGGGTGAGAAAATGGTTCGGGCACGCGTTTCGAGGATATAGCACGCATATCGAGGAAGCTTGAGAGACGAAGTTAAAATAAGTAAAATTACCTAGAAACTTTCAGAAATTAAAAAATATTATTTTATGAATTTTCATAGGGAAATGTTTGAGACAATATTTGACAAATATTAGTTTGGATTTATTGAGGAAAAATAAGAAGAAATAGAGAAAAAAAATAAAGAAAATGCAAGAAATTATGGAAAAATAGGTTTTAATATTTATTTAAATAAATATGGTGATTAGGATGTTTTGAGGATTAAAGTTGAAGTGGTTTGTGCGAATTTTGAGGTTGGCACGCAAATTTAGGCAATTCACCAATTTTGAGATATGCGCGAATATCGAGGTAGCCCGATAAGCTTAAGAAGGTAAGTGTAATTTTAGAAGATTTGTACAGTTATAAATGATATACCCTTAAGTAGATACTTGGTACTACGTAAGTGATTTATGTTTTAAAAACCCGATCCTCGGAAATGTTTTCATCTTATCGACATGCCAGATGTGTATCTATCACGTAGACTGCATACATGACATGATTATGAAATGCATATGTACACGTTGAAATCATTGATCACACGCAAGTTGTTCGTTTGGGAGTACGAACTAGCACCGCTATCTTACCAAGGGTGCCCCCATACATCCCGATTTCGAAAGAGGTGGTCGTAAAAATGATGAGTAGCATGAAGAGTGCAGTTGGCCCTTACGAAGAAGTAAGACATTGCATTCATGCATGATAAAACATTCTGTACCATTACTTAGATGATTTATTATTTAACTTGGGTTTTGCCCCTAGAATATTCAAACATTCCAAATGAAAACTGTAGCAGATACGAGGATGAATGAGGCATGAAATGACACTTAGTAAAGTGCATGATGAATTGAATGGTGAATAAAATGTATGTAATGTAGCCCATGTATTTAAGTTCTGCTACTTTGAATTCTGAACGTTTTGAGGAATGATGATGTATAACCCCATTTAGGGTTAATGTTAGTTGAAAACTTATGCTTTGTATTAAGTTATGTTGAGAAACGAATGATGTAAGAACTAATTTATGATTAATGTTAAGATGTCAGGTTCGATCCTTGCTTCCGCATTTGATGTGTATAATAATTCTCTTTCGAGAAAATGATTGGAAAATTTTGGGATAGATATGAGAAATGATATGATTTAGCTTTAAGTTTGAAAAAAAAAATTATTATCCCAGAATTGTCCCAAGTTATAATGCACCCGAGAAAGTGGGGCATTACAATAACGACTGCCCCAAATCGGTCACTTACAAGAAGTTGGGCCACGAGGATAGAGGCATTTCTGGCAACAAAATGAGTCGCTCATTTCTCATGGCTAAAATAAGGGGTAAATAAGCAATGTGGGGTACATTGTTAATTCAAGACTATGCAAGTACCGTATCGAGACCAAGTTCTTGGCATGATGGATCTAGATACTGGCTAGATCTAAACGAATCTGGTATAGGTTAGATCTAATTGGATCTAGATGAATCAAGTATGGGTCAGATCTAATTGGATCTAGACGGATAGGGTATAGGTTGGATGGGTCGGATCTAGTCGGGTCGGGTTGGATCTAATCAGGTCAAACCAGATCTGATTTCAGATCTGGCAATAAAGGAGTGGCTGGATCTAGAGGCCGGCGGAGTAACTGCTGGTGGCGTAGTGGTTGAGCGGTGATCAGGAGTAACCGATGGTGGCGCTTACAGGTGACGTGGCAGGTGGAAGGCCAGTAATAATGGCGGTTCAAGCAAGCGGCAATCGATGGAGGGTCAGATCCAAGCAGCTGTAAGGCCGATCTGAATGACAACGACAGTAGCTAGGATCTGGAAGGCGATCGTCAATCGATGCATATCTGACGGTAAGCGGCAACGGCGACAGGTGGAGAGAGGAATAAGGGTCGTGGGGCGATCGTCGGAGGCTCAAGAAACGGTTGGCAAAGGCAGCGACCGGCGATGTGGCGGCTGGCGCGTGGGCTGTTAGTGTGTGCAGGAGAGGCTTAGAGAAGAAGGGAGAGGAAGAAGAAGGGGAAAATAAAGAAAAATTATGAGAAAAAAAATAAGGAAAAGAAAGGAAAAAGAAAATATATAAAAAAAAATTTCTAATATTCTGGAGATTTTGGCAAAAAAAATTATTCAGACACGTGAAAGTTGAGGTTGGACCTTTTCAGGTATTTATAGTCTCGACCTTATGTTTCGGAGCATGGAGCAACATAGGTTTCAAAATAAAATTATTTGAAAATCAGATTTCGAAATGGAATGCTATGGTGTTTCGAAATAACATGTGTTGGCAAATTGTTGTTAGAGGGTCGTGATGGGACACTCTGAAAAAGTTATGTCCATAGCAAGACTCGTGAGGAGAGTCAAGTGAGAATGATCTACTAGAGGCAGGGAAAGCTTGTGATAGCTCAAGGAATTTGGCTGCATATTAATGCAGTAGAGATGAATGATCATGTATGAATCACGTTAAGGCATAGAATGAACTACCTGATGTAAGACTTGCAATTGGCAACTGTGGTATGTGCTAGAAGCATTACAAATATGACGAGATATTTGATGTGTTCACGAACTACGATGAGCCTAATGTATATGTTCTCGTAGAAAGAGCTGAACAAAGAGGTAGTGATGGTAGATGAAGGTCCTTGAGGACTACGACTGCACTACTTCGTATCACCTGAGGTGTGGCAATGAGGTGCTCGACGCTTGGAGTAGGAATGTGCCTACTATAACTGGGTGGATAGCTGTGAGTGGCAGTTGTTGGAGACTTGTTGGCCTACTGACTGTGAGTATAATGCTAAAGGGATCGTCGGATTCTGCCTAGGGTTCCTTGCCCGGCAAGAGAGCTAGGGAAATTACAATAGGGCATATGATTATTCATGTTATTGCATCATGCATTCAGGTATCACATTTTTAAACCCTTACTAGAAGATTTATCTTCTAGTTGGGTTATGCCCCTGGAACATTCAAACGTTCTAGTTAGGATTTATAGCTATAACAAGGGGATGATTGAGAGGTAACAGCATGTGATAATGTGACCGATGGGTTCGACGACTTGTTCCGGCATTTGCTTCTTCATGAGGACTCAGCATATGTTTTTAGTCATGTTTAGAAGTTTATATTATACTGATGCAAAGATATCAAAAGGGCTGGGCCTGATCTGACCTTTTTGTTGTGGGTAGGCCCGACTCGGCCCACGACCCCCTTGTAGAAGGCTGGGTCGGGCTGGGCTAGCCCATGGGCCTAGCAAGCTCGTGGGCCTTAGCCCATAGGGCCTAGCGGGCTGGGTTCGATGGGCCTAGCCCACAAGCCCTGGTAAGTTAGGCCCACCGAGCCCGGCCTTTTTTTTTCTTTTTTTTAAATATTTTTTTAAAAAATAATACATATATAAATATCAAAATAATGTATATATAAAAATCAATTTTTTTTCTTTTTTTCTTTTTAAATAATTTTCTATCTTAAGTTTTAAATATTATTTCATCATTTTATATTTCAAAATTCTATATGCCTTATAAATTTTCTTGTGAATTGATATGAAAAATAATGCACATATAAAAAGGAGAATGTTTATTTATAATTTAAATATATAAAAAATTTAGCTTAAAAATTTTAAATATATTGATAGTTATTATTTATATATATTGTAAATATAAATTTTTTAGCATCCAATATCATTAATTAATAAAAAAAATAACATAGTTAAACAAATAAATGAGCAAGGAACATCAGGAATAACATAAGGCCCGTTTGAACAGTGACGGGTCGGGCCATAGCCCGACCCATCCCAGGTAGGGCCGAGCAGTCCGGCCCTTTTAACATCTCTATATTGATGATCATGTACAATTGTTACAATTTAACGTATTTTTGAGGAATCATTAGACTGTATCTAAGGTGCTTAGTTGTTATTTCGAGAAATAAGTCTTCATGTATTTAAGTACTGAATGATATGATAGTACAAATTCTTGTGTTATGATTAAAGTGGATTCGATTATATACAATATCAGGTTTCGATTTTAGCTTAAGTATTTATAATAATTACCTGTCTTACCTTATTGATTCTTATTTTGGTATGCTGAGAAGATAGAACGGGATTGTCGGTAAATGATTTATATTGAGTTTATTTTGAAAAAAAAATATTCCCGAAATTCCTAAGTTATTTAACTCTCGAAAAAATGTGGGGCGTTACAAATTTGATGCCCTTTTCTATTTTTAGGAAGCTTGGATTGAAGGAGCTAACACCTTCCACTATTTCTCTTCAATTGGCTAATAGAAGTATCAAATATTCAAGAGGAGTAGTGGAAGATGTTTTGGTAAAAAGTAGATAAATTTATTCAAGTGCATTGCATGTGCATTTGAATTGTTTTGACATGGATTAGTTATATGGGTTGCATAAATTTCTCATGAATTGATGTTCATTGACTATTTTGGGAATTTAGCTTAGGGATGCATCTTTCTTACCTTAGTTTAAGAACAAGATGAATCCATACGTTTTTACTTTGAGGTTAGCATGCTAACTAAGATTAGTGAGATGCTGTGAGGTTGAGTCATATTATCTAGTGTCGGGATAAGGTAGGCACCTTCAATGGTCGCTTTAGGTAAGTATGCATAATAAGCATAATCCTAAGGCAGATAGTTAGGAAAATAGGGTTTTCACAAAGAGTTTTACAATCATGTTCATGTTGCACGTCTACACCCATGCACCTATGGTATGCCTTACATAGTAAATGTTGTAATGACCCGTTCCCACCGACATGCATCATTGGTGAATAATCGACTAGATTACTCACGTGACAAACCAACAACTGATGGATTGGACTATGTTTCAACAGGAAACGCCTTAGGTGGGTACTAGGTTTCGTCCTTCCCTTTACTTTACTCAAGGAATCGGTCCTAAAACATAAAAGGAAGCACAGCGGAACAGGACCCGAAACTTGAGTGAGCTTCACCTTTCTTTAGCTCGTCTCATAACAAGCCAAAGGTGACCCAGGCACAAAACTAACACATCAAATTTCGCTGTGTACTAGAAATTTATGGGAACATACATTTTCGATCATTGCCTGATCCGAAACTCGGCTCCACCAACTCAAGCTATATACATCAAGCAATCTCACAATCACCTATCACACTATGATGATTACAACAACTAGATACATCTAACGCTCAACAACATTTACATTCAATCACATGAATACATATATGAATATATACCACGTACAAACTCAAGCAACAACGCTAGTCACCACATCATCCCCTTGGCATCATCCCTGCTTCTATCTGGACATGCATAATCTACAACACGAGGTAAAACCTCATGAGTCATAAAGATTCAGTAAGGGTGCAAATAAATGTAAACAAGATAACATATGTGATGCAATGACAAGTAAATATGTATCAATGGCGAGGCATCACCGACCTTTGAACCCACCTGGTCGAGGAATTAACCTCTCATATTACCCCTAGTATGCATTTAGTCTCTGCGATGGCCATAGGACCCCACTAGACCACCTATAGAACATGCACAACCAGTACTACAACAACATATATTCAACCATATTACCAAACATTCGCAAGGCTGCCACCCTTGGGGCCGTCCCTTACCTAGCTCAAAGACTCTCCTGCCTAGAGAGATAACGCTCGCTTGAACTTCGAACTCTTCTAGGATCACTGCCTCCCCGATCGAACCTAGATGCAACCACACAACCTAATCACATCAAACATTGATCCAGGGCTTATATTTTTGTCACACACAGCAAAAACCACCTATCGACAATCCAACCAACCCCAACTAAAGGTTTAATCCAACCAACAATTATTCTACATTAACTCGCTTAATGCAAATAACTTGGAAAGAAAATATTAATTTACCTCAACCACAGGCATAATTCAACCATCACTTCACATTACATTATCTCACATAATGTAAATAACTATAAAAGAATTAATTACTTTACCTCATCGAATCTGGAAGAGAAAATCGGCCAAACATTTACACTGACGTTGCCACATGAGATGTCACCTTGCGCTCAAAACCCCATTTTCGAGCCTCTGGCACGCTCCTTAAGTACCAAAATAATTTTCAAAATTTTCTCTCATTTTTTTGAAATTTTTTAACATTTTTCCTTTTTTTTTCCCTTATTTTTTTTTCTATTTTCCAAATTTCTTTTATTTCTTTCTTACTTTCTTTCTTTTTTCTTCTTTCTTCTCTTTCCTCTTTCTTCTTCTACCTCTCCCGTGCGTCTGGCCACTGTAGCGCACAGCCATCGGCTTGCTTAGCCACTGCCGGTCACCCCCACGGCAAACAACATCCCACGCAACCACCTGTGCGTTGCCATGGCCGATCATCATTGCTCTAACCTTCCGCCACTACACGCCGCAGCCATCGTCAGTCGCCTCTTGCAGCCATTGGCCGCTCCACACCGGTGCGAACTCGACCAGCCTCTGAATCGCCGGCCACCGCAACCCACAGCTCCGCCACTTCCAGTTTTACTCGTTGCTACCTCTATCGAGCACTCGGCCATGGCCGCCGCTTTCCAGCTGCTGTCGCTTTCTGCTGCCTCTGGCCAGCCACCGTAGCCACCAACTCTCATCCGATCATTATCTCTACCCAACTCTCTGATCTCTCCATCTCTTTTCCATTCCTCTCTATTTCTCTACTCTCTCAGCCCTTCCTTGCAAATAGGAGAAACTCATTTCAAATTTTAAATGCTACTACTGTAGCACACTTGGCCCCAAGTTTGCATATATAAATATATATATATTATACATTTGTCCCTCATTACTTTCATTAATTGCACTTGAAAATTTTTATAAATACATTTAGACCCTCCAATGCTCTAATTAATTACATCAAACTACACAAAATCTTGATTTATAAAAAATTAGTTGCCGGCGCTTACTCGATAAAGGTGGATTTCATCCCCGGGCCTGCATGGAACCTTCATTCCACTAGAAAATACTTCAGGGTTGCATCACTCACAAAACCGGACCACCCCTAGAGTCCTCTCAGCATCCCAGAGGCCTCTTACTATCATTTGGTACCGACACCCATTCGGGATTATACATAAATTATTTCAAAAATTATTCCCGATTTGATGGGTTTTACGTCATTAACCTCACCTCGAGACGTTCACCAATCTCATGCCATTTTCCCTGGACATTCAAGTCCCAGAACATTCTTGTCATCAATTCAACAATTTCATTAATTAATTTCTCAAAATCGATCTTTGAACTTCTCGAACTACTCGAGATTCTTTTAAAATAATCAAAAATTACTTATTTTCTAACATCATATAATATCGGATATTACAAATGTACTCATCATTTTCTCCTTATTTTTAATAATCATTTCAAGTTCTGACGAAGACAACATAGCGATCAAACGACCATGTGGAGGTTAAAGAACAAATGGGATTAAGGGACAAATGTTGCCAATTGGATCAGAGTTTTAAAGTGTGTGTAACAACATTATCGAGGTATTATCGATTTTTATTGGAATGTATTTCCTAGCCTGAGGCTAGGTAGTGGTGTTTGTTTATTTGGAAGAATGTATGTGTACTTCTTTCCAGAGTCTCAATATATGTTTGGTATTATCTATACTTGCCTTAGGTTTGAATGTTTTGTAATATGTCGATTAATCGATCTTGATTGTATGGGCGTACCATTACATGTTAGGTTGTATAAAATTATGGAATTTTTGCAAATGTAGAACGTAAAAATGCTCACGTTTGTTTATGAAGTACACATGAAAAAAGTAATCACCAAGAAAGGTTTCATGCCTTCCTTTTTTTTTTTTTTTTTTTTCATTTACCATAATGAGTGAGAACAATTCAATGGCTTTAAATATGATTATCCTTAAATAACTTTGAATTAGGTGTTCTCATTGAGTAGAAGTGTTTGTGCCCTCTATAATACCCTCGGCTAAGGCTAGGCGGTTGTAGTCTAGAAATAAGAGAATTATAGTCTAGAACCTTATAAGGTTATAGTATAAGTTTCTACTCTGAAAATTTGTTCTGGATCTTTGCGTTTAAGTTTGTTTTGAGTCTAAAGCACACATTTGACGAGATTTATAGATCTTAGAGGAATATGGCAAGCAAGTATAGTGAAACTGTGTGTTTGAGTATAAATAACTAGAAAGAGTGAAGGAGAATCTACAAGTTTGAGGGGCATGTGGATCTAAATCATTGTGAGGAAAATGAATTCTTGTAAGGAGTATTCTATTCGTAAGTGAATATATTCAATGATATGCCCGTAAGATGTATGAACCTAGTAAGAGGAGATACTTGTGGTCATTTTGGATTAAGGGATTGCTTGGAAAGAGAGACAAGTGGATTTCTTGAAAAGAGGGACAAATGGATTGCTTAAGAACAAACATATTCTTTAATGCTTCAATAGTTATTCAGTCACCACTGCAACAATTGTGTGACCTTCTTTTCTTTGCCTTTATTCTTCCTTTTCTCTTTATTCTTCTCTCCTCCTCTCTTTTCTTTCCTTTTCCTCTAGTTCCCACCCTTATTTGATTTGGTTAAAAACATCCACAATTAATGAATTGGTTTAATTTCCAACCATATTTAATTTTCAAACAAAGATCGAAAAACCTCAAAACCTCATTAAAATTCACACTAAAGCACCCAATAATCTTTTCCTCTTTCTCTTCTTTTTCTCTCCTTAACTCTTACTTCTCGATTAAAACACCAAAAGGTCATCAATTTCTATGAGAAGATTTGATTTCAGAGAGTTACCATTTTTTGACAACCACGACAAAAATAACCCAAGACTCACTAAAAACACTTTTGTTTTTAGCCCAATCAAACCTTCTCATTGTCTTTTACAAAACTCCTTTTACCATAACCCTCAACATCCGCCAAAACCCGATCAATTTGTACCCCAAACTTCAATTGAAACCCTTCAATTTATAGCCATACTGGAACCAAAATCCACCAATGAAAAGCCATTGTCGCCCAAAGCGTCATGATTACCCCATGTTTCAGCCCTCCAACTGGCGCCACGATGGCCAAAGATGATAGTGTGGTGTTGTTGCATTAGTCACATGGCAGTAGTTTCAAAAATTTCACTGACCCATTTTTTATTACACTTAGGCCTTACTAGCATTTGTTTATTACATTTTGACCCCTTTTAACATGCAAAAATTACAATTTGATTCTTAGAAAAATTAGAAATATTCTCCCCAAGTCCTCAAGATATTTCAAAAATTAATTGCACTTATAATCTTAATTACACTTACCTTATGTTATCTTAAGTACTTATTGTTATCCAAAATATCCTTAACTTTTTAATTAATTTTGTTGATTAATCTCATTCATGTAATTTAATTTACTATATTATTATCATATATATATATATATGTTTTCCAACATTAGTATAGTTAACATATCTCATAATCATTTATAATATTCATCCCTTTAATTTATCTTTAAAGATATGTGGACACACACGTATATTTCTTTCTTTCTTATTTTCCCAAAATTTTTTGAAATTTTTGTGGTATAATTATAACCAACTCCCTTAGTAAAATTTTGTCTTGAAATTTTCTTAGACTCCTAATTCATTCTCAAAATTGTATATTGCATGTAGATATGATTTGCATCTTAATTAAACCTAATTTCAATTAGCTAAATATTTAGTTCAGTTAGCCTACTTTGGGTTTTCAAAATTGGTGCACCATTTATTTAGGCAATTTCACCATTAGGCTTTTAGAGATGAAACATCTCCTTTAAAAAAAAAAACAAAAGTGTTTCAGTTCCTTCACTTAAACCTATTTTGTAAATTTTTTGTTGAGACTTTTTGATCTCCATTTCAAACCTATTAGTCCGGTCCGCTAAATTCAGATGAGTAGTCAAACCATTAGCATAAGCGACAATCAATTAAGGATTTATGTTCACAATCATTGGGTTGCATTCCCAACCCTGTCATCTCCTAATAGTTAATCCAATGTTGCAATAAGACACTTTCTGGAGAAGAGATATTTTACTAAAGGCAAAATTATTATACTATCCTTGAAAATTACCAATCTGGTGCCATCACGTATCTGTCTCAGGAAACGCCACGTGTCCTCTAAATATTCATCTCATATTTGATTTTGAACGAGGTTGACTTGGTCAATTGAGATTCTTTCCAACGTCTTTTTCAAAGGTTATCCTATCTCTTTTGAGTAAACTCTACGTCATCTTTAAATAGAGGTCAACTTCTATAGGTATGGATTATCCGACGACTGTATGACTTTCCATTTCGGGTATTTTTCTTCTACTGACTTGAGCGTCGGAGTTCTCCCAGAAAATTAAAGGCCCCGCCCTTGCAGGTACTTGCTTCGAGGAAGATCTTGGTGATCGGTCCAATATTATCACCTTCTATTAAAATATTTCATTGATGCTAATCCAATGTTAGCTTGTTACCTCAAATATTTCACTATATATCTTCAATAATTCTTACAGAGAGGATGTATCAATGTAATTGATGACCCCTGATCTACATCTGCAACATAATCCTCTCAAGTGTTGCTTATGTTATTTCCTTTCCTTAGGAGACAGCATGATACCCTTGCTAGGTTCCTTTCTTCAAATGTGCTTCAATCATTTCATAAGAAAAATCAAACCTTTTAAAGTTGCCTTTGCTACACAAAGCATTTCAAATTTAATTTTCATGTCTCGGGATAACTTCATCATCAATCACATTCACCCACCACCATTTCATGATCAGCAGCTTAGGATGCATTTGACAATCATACCATAGAACTTGGCTTTGGTGAAATAGAGTTCCCAGGGATAAACAAACATACCATTGAACCTTATATAATGCATCTAATCTCTTTGATAGGTATAATAACAGTATTTTTAGGACTTACTTCAACTCATGCTCAAAAAGACATTAAGAGAGGTTTAGCCTCCTATTCATTACTGTAGTACGTAATTGGGTTAAGTTGCGCAACATGTGTTGGACCTTGAGATACCATCCGTAAATGAAAAGATTTGTAAGCAGCTGGGCAAGGCTTTAGCCATCTTGAACAGAAATGGTTAGGTGTTGAGGACAAAGTCGATCCTCTTCTTTTGACCATTCCAATTAGCTCATATATTAATATTATCGATGGCTTCCCATTTCCTGAGTTTCTTCAAGCATTCCTTAATTGTCTTATACCAATAAACATGTATCATCAGCATGTAATTAATGTAATAATGATTGCCTCAATCTCAACCTAATTAAAGATAAGATGTGTGAACCTAGTAAAAGTTGATACTTGTAGTCATTTTGTGGTCATTTTGTTCGAGTAGATGTTTAAATTGAGAAGTTTAGTTGAGAAATGGCCAAACGAGGTTTAACTAAAACCAAAGGGAAACTAAGATGTTAAGGAAACTCATGGGAGAATATTCACAAAGTAAAAGACTCGAATATATGTTTAGGAAATTGCTTTAAAAGAGAGACAGGTGGATTGCTTGATAAGAGGCGTAGAAAGGTCGAGAGATGATAAAAACAACCATATTTTCTAATGCTTCAATAGTTATCCGATCACCATTGTAATTGTGTGACCTGACTTGACTCTGCATTGATCATGTGGTCTACAGATGAGTATCTACCTTGCAATTTGCATTGATCACCTAGTCTCAGTTTCTTGACTCTATACTTGGCTGGGCCCAACCAAACTTATTAGTATTAAAGTTCAATGGAGGAGATTGAACGGTATATACAACATTATTAAAAAAAGAAATTCATTACATGTTATAGTTCTTAATTAAGTATATAATTAAAAGATAAAAGCAACAAATATTAATTTTGGTTAATTTATTACATTATAGTTTATTTTTTAATATTGATGATGGTGTTTGAGACCGACCACCCTATGTTGCCTTGACAATTAAATCTCGGGAATGGCAACTTCGGACTTGACGATGTCTGACCTCGAGAATATAGCCTGCAAGACAACGGAGCACCGGGGCTAGGGTAGGCTTCGATGCTCAAGTTAGTAGAGTAAATATAGGTAGTAGAAAATGTAAGAGTTGTAGAGTTGTTATACCTAGTGAAGACCCTTGCCTTTTATAAACAGGTTCGTTATAGGGTACCTAAGATAAAGCCTGAGATGGGCGGGCACGGCTCCCAGGGACCCTGGTCAAGCTGGAACAGGTCTCGTGGTCTGGTCCGAATTTTTTGGACTCCAATTTGGATTGCTCTGCAAGCATTGCCACGTGTCCTTTAACTGGTCGTATAGTACTGTTAGTCATTCCGCATTGTGGACTTGCCACAAGTCAGTCTCTCGAGCAATCCATGTGGCGAGCGTGACTACTAGCGCGCAGAGGTATTCTTGTAATTTCTAAAGTGATTTGAGTGTAGATTTTTTCCAAGATGGGCATGAGTTTTTTTAAGTATGAGATTAACGTTTAACAGAGTCATTTATTACCTTGAAATTGTAAGGGGTGTTTGGTTGGAGAGAGTCATTTATTACCTTGAAATTATAAGGGGTGTTTGGTTGGAGGGCTTGGGTCCCTCTATATAAGCCCAAAGCCCCACCCCTCAATTATCACTTCAAGCCAAACTTCCAACTTTTGAGGTTACTTTTTCCCTCGCTTCTTCCTTGCTTTTCTTTTTGTATATATATATATATATATATATTTTATATTATTTTTAAGCCCCTTCAGGGCCAAAGTCGGCCATAGTCGAGCTCAACCTCGCCGGACCTCGGTCTGACCAAGGTTGGGGCTAGACCCTGGCCGAGCGCCAAGCTCGGCCTCCTGGGGCAGGCGCCGAGCTAGGCTAAGCTAGGGTCAGCCATGGCCGATCTCCCATTGGGGCTTTTGCCTCATTGTTGCCCCCCTTTCCTTTTCTTTTTTATTTTATTTTTTTATTTCTTTTAATATATATATATTTGAAACTTTGGCTAACCTGTTTCTTATTGCTTTCGTCACAGACATAGTTGAGAGTTTCCAAGCCAGGTCACGTTTGCTGAGCTTCATTTTAGCTCGTGCCCAGTTTCGATTTTCCTTTTGTGACTTATGTCCCTTTTCTCCTAGTCAGTTCTTCTCTCCTGGTTAATCTTATTCATTTTAGCATGTCATTTTCTTCTTCCTCTTCCTTGGGCTCAGAAACCTCGAGTAGCAGTCTCCGTAGTGAGGAATTGAGTCGAGAGTCATCCAATCCCTCCCACAGCCCCCTTCGTAAGCTCAAAAAGCATAGAAAGCCTGAAGAAGTTTCTCCTCATCTTCTCTCGGAGTCTCGTTTGAGTAGTGATCCCAACTTAGAGAACTTACCTTAGGATTTGACTATCGACCACTCCACCATAACCAAGAAAGAGTTGATTCCCCTCATTAAGAAATAACAGCTAATTCTTGATGATTATTCGTATAAAGAACCTAGAGGCTTAAAAGCCCACCAGGCCCCCTATGGTTGCATCATCGTGTATGAGCAAGCCCTTGCTGTTGGCCTTAGGTTTCCCCTCGCGGCTCCTATAGTTGAGGTGTTCTCTATTGTGAGGTTATGTATTTCTCAGTTGACTCCCAATGGTTGGAGGTGCCTTGCTGCCTTCGTTCTCTGTTACCGAGCTTGAGATATTGAGCCCAATGCTCAACTCTTTTTTAGAATGTTTAAGGTAATCTCTGTAACACCCCACTTTTCTCAAAGCGTTAAATAACGTAAGATTTTAGGGATATATTTTTTTTCCAACATAAACTCCGCAAAAATCATTCCCCGACAACTCTGTTACACCTTCTCAGTATATCAAACTTAATAATGAATAAACTAAGACAGGTAACTCATCATAAATGCGGAAGCTAGATCGAAATCTCAAATGATACATAACCGTAATTTCTTTATTCATAATATTGAAATCGTATCATCGCTTAACATGACATCATTAAAACTTAATACATAGGTACACATCTCTTAACCATAACAACAGAAACATGCTAAAGATCACCTATGAAAATAACAGGTACATCTCAATAACCTCTTTCCCTTGGCACCGTTACTTTCACATGGAACGTTTGAATATTTCAAGGATATAGTCCAAATTAGATGCTGAATCATCTAAGTGAGAGTTTAAAAATATTTTCATGAATGTATGCAAGACATGAAACAAACCGACACATCCCGACAAGCCCCAGCCCAAGAGAATCTCACACAGCGCTTAACCCCTATCACGAGAAAAGAGCAATCTCTCTAGAGGCAACATAACCACATTGGCATAACACCGTCCTAGCTTAAGAAGGACAACATTAATGCACGAACCCGAGAATCACCCCACCATCATTATGTTCCAACTTAGAAGCTATAACGGCCCGCCTCCCGGAGCCTTTACCGCGGATAGAGGATCCGTGAGAGGGTCATTATTTAAATGATATTGAACAATATCATAAACTAAAACTCTCACAAAACTCTTTTACATTACTCTTTATCTCAAGTCATTTAATAGTCATTCTTACATAATAATTCATAACTTGGGCCCACCTGGGCTTACATAACCTGTATCTACCTCAAAAGCATAAAAGCATTACTCTGACCAAATCGACGACACCCAGGATCTAATCTCGGGAGAGCTCTGCACTTGCTATCATAGCTCAGTGAACTGAACCCACCCCCGTCGAATGTACTTGTTCCCTTGGACAACTCTCTTACCTGGAATGATGGAAAACAAAGATGAGTCACGAGACTCAGCAAGCTCAAGAAAGAAAGGCTGAAGGGTACAGACAAGACTCTTCCCATAACACCCTATGCAATTCGTGCCAATGCAACGTCATGTCATGCCATGCCCAATACCTGCCTTATTTTCAGATGCATAAACATATAATAAACTTCACATAAACGGTCCTTGGGGCCCAAATTAAACACACATTGGCACCCAAGTCCCACATACATACCTATTGGCAGCCTTCTATAGGCTACCATTCCATTTCCCTTACACGTCCATTTCCCTATCACTATCGTCTTATTCTACCATTGCCTTGGGACTCTAACCCCCGATCTTGTTGTTGTTGTGGGACTCTAACCACCAGTCTTGTCGTGGACCATGCCGCCGTGGGTCTCACCCAAAGGTCTTACCATGGCCACGTCTACCACCCATACTCAACACTTAAAATCGCACATTCTCATCATGCAGTGTAACAAATAAGAAATGCAACAGCTTTTATAGCATAAACGTGATGACAAAACCCCCATAAACAAAGCATCAGGCCATGCTACGCCCACATAGGAATACACACATACAAAATGCTCTAAATACACTGGCTCACCTAAAGAACCCAAGTTAGCTCTTAGACCAACCGGGTCATGCAGATGTTCACACATCCCAACACACACAAAGCATGTCCCACTAGTGAGTGCAACACAGTCCCTATGCAGCACACACATCATGATATGCACAAACTAAGGCGGGAATCTGGCAGTACTAGCTCTTCTAACTCGTCTAGCGCTTATCGTAACAGCCGATGACTGGCACCCATACATCCAGCCATCAACTGTCACAACCTACGGTCGACAGTCAGTGGGTTTGTACCCTATACCCTTAAGACACGCATAGACAACATTAAACTTAGTCACTTAGGCTCATCATTTTGCACGTTTTATCCATAACAACATAGACACCATATGCCATTCACGTTCTCATCTATTCTCATACACAGGAAACCATCTCTACATTCATAATAAATTATTAATATAACCCCCATAATCTTGACCACATCCATTTTCTAAGAACCTAGCCCCAACGGGTTCGGCATCATTCCTAAGGGAATCGAAGCGATACGAAGCTCCGTGATGGACGAAATGGAAGATACCATGACATCACTGCTTAACACATTCCGTTAACAATAAACCCATAAATAAAATATAAGTCATAGGGTGGTTGCCACGTGGATTATTTGTTATTAATGCGTGGAACCGAGTTATGGTGAGGTAGGAAATAAAATACGAGAAATTACGGAGACTTTTACGGGAAATAAAGAACAGGAGGCGAGGGTTAGGAGCTTGCCTTTTAATAGCAAATTTCCACCTCTTGGCTTAGTTGTTGCACAAATTAATAAATTTTACTAATGAAACTAAATTTCGATATAAAACCCATACGCGTATCTCCAATAATCTAACTAAATCAGTATAAAATCGAGGCTATTACGGGTATAAAAGGCCATTAAAAATTAGAAAATCAAGAGAGCTTATCTTATTTCACAGATTTTAACATTAAATGCTCACGTACTGCAAAATAATAATAACACTAAAATAAGCCAAAATACGGCTGAAAAACAAGATTTAATCTGTATAAAAATAATATTTTTATGTGAATAATACTCTAATAATTTATTTAACTTATCTGAACACTTAAAACGCAGATTAAATCACATTTAATCTTGATTTTTCTCCTCAAAAATGGCTTTGTGCGCCCTGCTTCTTCTTCTCCCTCAAATTCTTCACTGCCCGCCCACTTCTTCTCTTGAAATAGCCTTAAATTTTCAGCCTCCATCCCTTCTGCTTGCAGCCCACGACGCTCCATATATATAGCAAAAATTAAGTGGCTTGGAAGCCACAAAAAGGAAGGGTATAGAGGCAGCCACGTTTGCAGCCCATTTTCTATAATATTATAATATAATATTTACACCATATTATACATATATATATGTACGTGCAGCCCCTTAATTTCCCAAATACCTTTGCTTCACTTATTAATCTATTATTTTATTATTTATATAAACATATTAATATTTATAATATTTTATTTATTTTAAACACTTAATAGTAATTTAAGTTCTAAAAATTCCCCCAAACTTCCGATTACTTTCCCATTCGAGAATACAATAAATTTAATATTTTTCTTTAAATTTCTTTAAGTCACAAATATTTCATAAATCACCAATCAATCTAAAATGTCAAAATTAATAATTATTATTTATATCCAAAATCTTAGATTATTACAGAAGCATTCCAGACCACGTCAACAGAACCCTGGCCACAAGATGATCAACACTATCCCTAAGAATCCACGTCCATCTCGGAAACAATGCTATCGCTCAAAGGCCCTAGGGTAGTATCCACTCGCAGCCCCGCCACTTAAGCCAATTTGGAGTGGTGTAGACTCTCAGCCCTGCCACTGTTTAACTCACAAGGGTGGTGTCCACTCTCAACCCCCGTCACAAATGGGCATTAATCCTTAGCACGTTTCTCTAGTGCTATCACTTAAGTGCCATATCACAGGTTGACATCCCACATGGACAAACACAAAAACATGCCAATGCTATATACCATGATTCGATGCATCATTTAAAACAACATTTCATGTACATAATTTATCACACAAAATTCAATGCATATACATAAAACATTTAGGGACGAACCTCCCTCATGAAAACAATTATCACAAGTTAAACCATTCACATGCAACAAAACCCCTTGTGCATGTAATCAAATCAAGTTTAGGTAGAAACAAAACCAAGTTTTAGGATAGAACTACTCACCTTGAACAAAACTCAAAACACCTCGAATCTTGTGCCCCACCTTGATTCTCGTACTAGGCTTCTAACGGTTCTCAAACCCAAGTCTCAAGGTACACTGACCATCGAATATATTCAAGGAATTCAACATTCAATCTCTTATTTCTCCATTTCTTCTCCAACTTCTCCAAATGGTGCCTCCTATTTATAGGTCTTGAAACTTGGCCACCAAGTAAGACATATTAGATTATAATATTTCTTAATCATTTCAAATATTCTAAAATCTTCTCTAATCATTCCAAATCTTTTAAAATTCTCTACAATCATTCTTATCCGAATCAAATCTTATTCAAATCAAATCATACCCAATCAAATCTTATAAAAATCTTATCCTATTCAATCAAATCCTATCCTTAAAGTCATCATAAAACTTCATCTTTATCTCTAAAATCATCATGAGACTTTATCCTTATCTTTAAAATCATCATGAGACTTTATCCTTATCTCTAAAGTCATCATGCAACTTCATCCTTATCTCTAAAATCATCATGAGGCTTTATTCTTATCTCTAAAGTCATCATGAGACTTCATCTTATCTCTAACGTCATCATGAGCCTTTATCTTATCTCTAACGTTTTCATGAGCTTTTATCTTATCTCTAAAGTCATCATGAGCCTTTATCTTTAATCTCTCAAATGCTCCTAGGGAAAAGGTTTCAAGAATTACAGTTTAACAAGTAATTGCACTTAGACCCATTTCAACTTGGTCCGCGGACCATTTTTTAATTGCACTTATGCCCTTGGAAAAAGGATTTATTACGTTAATAACCCATGATTGTAGGTAAATTATACTTTTACCCGAACTTCAAAAATTATAATTTTGCCCCTAGCTCAAAAACTGAACTTTTGTCTCCAGACTTCCACAATCCCTTGAAATATCCTATTTCCTCAATGATCCAAATCTAAAAATCTCAAGTATTACATCATTTATGATCATTCGATTTTCCAGGATGAAATTAATTGTACCGAAAACTATCTCCATTCTAATTGCTTTCAATGTCGTAAATCCCGACTCAAGACACTCGTCAATGACATATCTTTTTTCTTAGATATTTATGTTTCAGGGTACTCTCTTCCATCGATTCATCAATTACTTAACTAAATTCTCAAACCGGTTGTTAATTCCTTGAACTTACTACGAAATATGGAGTATTACAATCTCTATTAGCAAGACCGAATCTCGGTTCGTTTTTTCTCCCCTCAATCAGCGTCAATTCATAGTCGATAATCCCACCTCAGTAAAATGATGAAAAAATAGATTTTTATTCGTCGGTTTGAAGGACAAGGATGTCAGTTTCAAGGTACTAGTTGAGTGGGTTTTCCAACCCTCAAGATCCGTAATCCAGGGGTCTCGCATGATGAGCTTCGTAATATTCAGATTTTGAGGGAGTTGAACCCTATCAGTGCTCAGGTATTGATATGTGATTGTACATTGTACCTGGGGGTCTATCCACTCACATTTACTCCGAGCCCGATGTCAATCTGGGTAGTCATTTCTTCCACTATTTCATACCTTTGATTTGTTGTTTTCCTTGTCACTAACATCTTTCCTATGTTTTTGCAGTTGAAATGGTAAGCATGACCTTTATCTGGGGAAAGAACAAGCAGAGACCTGAGGAGGGTGAGGGTGTCTGTAATACCCGAGAAATTCTTGAGGTTATAAATGGAATTTTTGTAATAATAGGGCTATAAGGTACACTATCACAATTTTGAGTGACCGAATCAACACAGGAAGTGCCCAGGAACCTAGATATTTAAGAAAAATGATATAGTATTGACGAGTGATTCGAGACATGATTTTAGGTGTCAAAAGAAGTTGGATCGGGAATGATTTTCGGTATAGCTGTGGATCAGGCTGAAAAATTGAATCGACGTAAGAGACTTTTGAAAAGTCAACAAAGTGTTTTGATGACCTAGATTTTATATATAGAACAACCCTTAAGTGATTTTAGGTTGAAATGAAATGACTTAGGGTCAAATCAATCAATCGAGCTTAAGTGTAATTTGCCAATTTTGCTTGAGGGAGGTCAAAAAGATAATTTTTTAGAAATTTGGAGAATGAAATGAAGGGTATAAAACTTGTGAGCCTTAGAGGTATTATTAGAAAGATCAGGGGCTTCAAGGAAAAGGGCAAACTGAGATTGGAAATTAGTTGAGGGCTGAAATGTAATAAACGAAAATCAGGTCTGAAACCTGCAAAGTCGGCGACCGACTTTCTTGCTGCCGTTTCCAATGATGGGGCGGCCAAGAAAGAGCTGGGGAAGGTTGTATCCGGCGCGGGGAAGCTTGGGGCCTTGGCCTTTGATTGGTTGAAGAATGGCCGGATTTTGCCTATAAATAGCAAGGGTTTTGGCCAAAACTTAGCACACAAATTACTCACTTTTGAGAGTGATTCGAAAGGAGTAAATAGAGGGCTTTTGTTCTTGAGGTATCAAAGATAATTTCTAGAGATTTTGGTGCATTTTGGAGTGAGTTTGAAGTTGTTTTGAGCTTGGCCAAAAAATGAGAGGCGGACGTCAGGGCTGAACCTATAACCGGTCGTTTGAGGCCTTTTTCGGTGGTGTTTCAGGCAACCGAGGGTGCCATCAGGATCAATTGAGGGAGAGCTTCAAGGGGGTGTGATCAGATCAGGCATCGGAGCAGTCGTCGGCGGCCGAAAGTGAGGAAGACGATCAGCGCGTGAGCTACACACGCCACATTTCACTCGCAGACAAGCGCTTGGTGCGTGAGGGTGTGTGAGCTAGTGGTATTTTTTGAAATTAATTTTAATATTTTTTTAAAATTATTTAGGATTTTTTGTGTTGAAAATTTTGAAAAAATATTTGAGGAGATAATTATTTTGGAATTATCAAGGTGATAACTAGGAGAAAAATAGAAGGAATTTTGAGAAGTTAAGGAAAATGGGATTTTGATGCTCTTTTAAATAAATATGGTGTTTAGGGAGTATTGTGACTCGAGGTTGAGGATAAGTTCGGGTGTCTGAGGTTTGGCACCCAAATCGAGGTTGTACACAAGAATCGAGGCGTCCTGAATACATTTGAGGTGAGTGTTCTTACCCTAAAAACTTGGTATTTGTTCTACCTAAATGTGTTATGATTTCATGCAAAATGGTTTTGATGCATGTGAATAGTTCAACCAATGACGGTTAGTTTCATGTGGGAGGTTCGTCCCAAACTTGTTATGCAAGTGCATTGAATTTTGTGCGATAAATGATGTACATAAAATATTGTTTTATATGATGCATCGAGTTTTGGTATGTGGCATTGTCATGTGTTTGTGTTGTCCATATGGGATGTCAACCTAGAATGTTGTCTGGATAGTGTAGTAGTAATTCTCCAAGGGTGTTTTCGGAATAACGTATAGGGGTATCTTGTGTTGGTGTGTATGCCGAGATGACCGCCTCGAGTTCCATGCCTGGCTGTATGGCTAGGGAAGTTACACTAGGACGACGGGTTGTCTATGTGGGATATGGGTTGGGAATGGGTAATGTTTCCAGAATGCTTTTTAGTGGGAACGTAATCCCTGACGTGATTGTGGTGAGCCGGGTTCCTGCGTTGATGTTGACCCTCCTGGGCCGGGAGTGGTAACTATTAATCCTGAGGTGTCAGGGAGATGCGTTGACTTTGACCCTCTTAAGCTAGGACTGTTTGGTGTCAATGTGTCGGTGTGGTGATGTTGCCTTTAGAGAGATTGTTATTTCCCCTTGGTTAGGTTAAGTGATGTGTGGGATTCTCTTGGGCTGGGACTTGTCGGGTTATGTCGTTTTGTTTCATGTCTTGCATACATTCATGAAAACGTGTTTTGAACTCTCACTTGGATGATTCATCATCTAATTTGGACTTTGTCCCTGGAATATGCAAACGTTTCAAGTGAATATAGCGGTGCAAAAGGGAAAGCGAATGTCAAGGAGTGACAGCAATTAGAAAATAGTTTATTGTATGTCACTTTTAATTATGTTTTACATTTTGATGACATCATGTAAAACGATGATTCAACTTTAAAGTTATAAATGAGATGGTTACAATTATATACCATTTGAGGTTTCGATCTAGCTTTCGCATTTGAGATATTTTACCTGTCTTAGTTTATTAATCATTCTAAGTTTGATATACTAAGAAGGTGTTATGAGATTGTCGGGCAACGAACTAGGTGTTAAGTTTATATTGAAAAAAATATATATCCCTGAATCTTACTTTCTCTAATGCCCTGGGAAAAATGGGGTGTTATAGTGCCACTGCCCCCAAGAAGGGAAAAGATGCCTTGGACCCCTCACCAGCAGGAGAAGGGGAGTTTAGCCGTTTTAGGAGGAAGAAAACTTCTCAACCCTCGAGATAACTCATCCCAACATTCGATTCTCCCCCATACTGCCCAAACCATGTTCCCAACTAGGAAGTGAAGGAAAACGATCTCCGTTGGAATAGCCAGGTAGTGAGATGAATGATTCACCACTTCGCCACCCCTGCCAACCGTTAGGTGCTAGTTAAACATTTCTTGGAGGAAGTAGAAGCCGCCTTGTGTAAGCATGTAGCCCAGGTAATCCTTTTTACTTTACTAGCATCTTTTATGCTTAGTTATGCCACCCTTACTCACTTTGCTTATTGTAGGTGGTCACGCTTGTTTCAGACTTTTCTGGACGCTTTGCCCAGGTTTCTAAGAAAACCCTAGAACTAGACACTCAATTGCAAGAGAAGGACGAGGTAGTGGAGAGTCAAAGGAAGGACTTGGAGGAGTTGGTCTCTGAGCGACAGTCTTTAGGCCACCGCATTCAGAAGCTCGAGGAAGAGTTATCCCGAGTGAACTCACTCAATCGTAGATACGAACGCAAGTATGCTGAGCCCACCAAACTTCCTGAGGTGGAGGAGTTCATCTAGTAGAACTTTCAGGAGGCTTGGAAGAAGGGATTTCAAGCCTATGCGACCGAGGTGTTATGAGCTCATCTAGACTTAGACATGTCCAATGTTCGATTTGTTGAAGAAATTGTGGCCGAGATGGAGGAGGACTTGGAGATGGCCGACGACGAAGACGCTTCTCCTAATGCTTGATTTTTTTCTCATTTTCTAGCTAAGACTTTTTGTACCTCCTCCAACACCATGTATTGGACTATTTCGCTTTTATATAATGTCATTCTACTTTGACTCTTCACTTTTTTATTGTGAACATGTGGGCTAGGACTAGTTGAACCCTAATCCTTTGCATAGTTGAAGGGGATTAATTCGACCCTTGGTTCTCCTTTAGTCTACAAATTGAAGGGGACGGTCTAGGGATCTTGACTCTTGATTTTAGCAACTTCTTTGCGGAGGAGGGTGTTGGGCTCTGAGTTATTTCTGGCCATTAGTCCTCATTTGGGGACGGCCTAGGGCTCTTAACCATTGGATTTTAGCCACTCCCTCATGGAGGAGGGTGTTGGGCTTTAATTTTTTTCTAGCCATTAGTCCGCCTTCGACTTGGGAGGGCCTAAGGCTCTTGACCCTTAGATTTTAGCCACTCCTTTGCAAGGAAGGGTGTTGGGCTTTAAGTTCTTTCTGGCCATTAGTCCTCCTTTAACTTAGGGACGGCCTAGGTCTCTTGACCCTTGGATTTTAGCCACTCCCTCACGGAGGAGGATGTTGGGCTTTAAGTTTTTTCTAGCCATTAGTCCGCCTTCGACTTGGAACGGCCTAGGGATCTTGACCCTTGGATTTTAGCCACTCCCTCGCGGAGAAGGTGTTGGGCTTTAAGTTTTTTCTAGCCATTAGTTTGCATTCGACTTGGGATGGCCTGAGGCTCTTGACTCTTGGATTTTAGCCACTCACTCACGGATGAGGGTTTTGGGCTTTAAGTTTTTCCTGGCCTTTAGTCTACCTTCGACTTAGGGACGGCCTAGGGCTCTTGACCCTTGAATTTTTTTTTGGCTAATTTTTTACCTTTGTGAGATTATTATTGGATGGAGAGAATCTGAAGTCTTGCCATTAGTAGTAAAAAGAATACAAAGAGGCTCGAGGAATTCCTTTCTTTTTATAAAACATCCTTAAGTTTTGCACATTTTTAGGTATGCTTCAAGGGCTTGTCTTCCATATCTTCTAGTCAATACGCCCTCAGACTTAAGGATTCCACCACCCGGTACGGTTCTTCCCAATTCGGGGTTAGTTTATTCACGTCCCGAGGATGACTCACGTCAAATTGTGGCAGCACAAGATTTCTTAGCATGCACTCGTTGGTTGTAGTACCTAGCAATGCGCTAGTTATACTTAGCTTGTTGAATCTGCGCGAGATATCCTAATTGCACCTTAGCCCTTGTTCGTTCACCTCAGGATCAAAATACTCCACTTGGTAGCTAGTCACCCCAATCTCGATAGGAATAAGAGCCTCCGAGCCATAGCACAATGTAAAAGGGCATTCTCCTGTAGCTGTCACGGTGTGGTTCGATAGGACCATAGTATGCTAGGGAGCTTATCTACCTATCGGCCGTCCGTTTTCTCAACCCGAGCTCGTAGTCCTTGAAGAATGGTCCTGTTTGTTAGCTCTACCTGAAGAATGGGCTACCAAGGTAAAATGTTGCTTATTCCCCAACTTACAGCACCATTCTTGTACTGACCGATCCTCGAATTGGGTGCCATTATCCGTTATTATCACTCTGGGAATATCGAACTAGCAAACGACGGATTTCCAAAGAAATTATTTTACCCTCTGACTAGTGATAGTCGCCACAAGCTCGGCCTCCACCCACTTCGTAAAGTAGTAAATGGTTGCTATCAAGTATTTGTTCTATCCATCCATTTGTAGAAAGAGCCCAAGGATATCGACTCCCCACTTGGCGAATAGGCAAGGCGACTCCAGGTGGGTAAGTTCAGCCGCTAGGGTGTGAACTAGGTTTAAAGTCCTTTGGCATCTCTCACAGGTCCAGACTTGCTGCATAGCATCGCTCATCATCATCGTCCAGTAGTACCCTTGCCGAAGTGGTTTCTAGGAAAGAGACCGAGCTCCAATATAACTGCCACAAATCCCCTCGTGGATCTCTCTCAAGATGTAGTCGGCCTCAACAGGTCTAACACACATTAGCAGTGGCTGGGTGAAGGACTTATTGTAGAGGTCTGGACCAACCATTACGAACTTAACAGCCTAGCGCTTGAGTTTTCGACTCTCTTGTTCCTCCTTGGGTAACCTCCCCTTGATTATATGTGCTACGATGGGATCCATCCAACTTTCTTCCTTGTCCAAGCAAAGTTGCTCTACTTCTGTCTCTATGCTCCTTTGGGCATGTAGACAGCTCGGGAATTCCGAGGAATGGAAGAAGCCGTTATCCTTGATAGAGTATCCGCTACAGCATTCTGTGCTCATGGGAAATGGTTGATTTTCACTGCCCGACATTGTGCCATAAGATCCTTGGCTATCGCCAAGTACTGGGCCATAATGTCCTCTCAGGCCTCGAACTCTCTTATTACCTATTGTACAATCAAATTCGAGTCAGAATATACCTCTAAATCCCTAACCCCCATCTGCTCTACTAGTCTGAGCCCGACAATGAGGGCCTCGTACTTTACCTCATTGTTAGAGGCATTAAACTAGAAGTGGAAGGCATACGGCCAAGCTTGGCCATCAGGACTCTGGAGTAGTAATCCAGCACCACTGCCCCCGATGCTGGAGCTTCCATCCACAGAGAGAGTCCAAGTTTGGGAAACCCCTTCGTCTTCTTCTTTTGGTAGAGTACCTTCACCTCTGAAGTCTGCTAGAGCCTATGCCTTGATAGCTGGTTGAGGTCGATAGTTGATATCAAAACATATACCTTAATGGCTGACTAGATAGGACGATAATGTGGTGGGCCTTGAAGTAGGGCCTTAGCTTTCGAGCAAACATGATTAGGGCATAAGCCAGCTTCTCTATTGGAGTGTAGTGAATCTTGGCCCCAACCAATCTCTTGCTCACATAGTAGATCAGCTTCTAAACTTTGTCCTCCTCCTGCACCAGAACCTAATTGACATTTTCATTCGAAGCATCCAAATAAATATATAGTGACTTCCCTAGCTGTGGCTTAGCCAGGACTAGAGGGAGACTAGATACTGCATAGGCTGCTCAAACGCCTCTTGCCATTCTTCTGTTCATGCAAAATTTTGGACTCGAGTCAAGGCTTTAAAAAATGGCAATCCCTTTTTTGTGGACCTTGACAAGAACCTCCCCAATGTCATCATCCTTTCGGTTGGTCTCTGCACCTCATTAATACTTCGAGGATGAGGCATCTCTAGGATGGCTTTTATCTTCGAGGGGTTGGCCTCAATTCCCAGATATTACACCATGAACCCTAAGAACTTACCAACTGTAACCCCGAAAGCACACTTGGCCTAGTTGAGCTTTATCTGGTACTGGCGCAAGGTCCGGAAGCACTCCTCCAAGTCACCTTGATGTTGCTTAGCTAAGAGACTCTTAACCAATATATCATCCACATAAGCCTCCCTATTTCGATCGAGCTGAGCTTTAAACAACTTGTTGACCAACCTCTAGTATGTAGCTCCAGCATTCTTAAGCCCTAAGGGCATGACCTGATAAGAAAATGTGGCATTGTCTGTAATGAAGGCAATCTTTTCTTGGTCTTCAAGGTGTAGTAGAATTTGGTGGTACCCTTGGAATGCATCCAAGAAACTCATCAGCAGACACCTGATTAGTGGTCAATTTTGTAAAAGTTTTATTCTAATTTCACCCTTATTTTGATCTTAAAATGGTTTAAATTGAATATTATTATGCATTTTGTGATTATGTGCAGGTTTAAAAAAATATATAAAATATAAAAAATAAAAAAATAAATATAATATATATAATATATGGATTGTAAACCCAACACAAGGAAGGCTCAAGCCCAACACAAGGAAAGCCCAAGGCCAACACAAGGGAAGCCCAAGCCCCACAAGTTGCTTACATCATCGCTTGTATCGTCGCTTACATCATGGGTTGGTATGATGTCATCGTTTACATCAAGTCATGAAGTTCCAAGAACTACACTTTGACCCGAACTTTTTGAGTAATTAGATATTTTGTTTATCTTTATATTTTTAAATTAGGTATTTTGTTTTTCTTTTTATTATTAAATTAGATTTTTTTTGTATTTTTAAATTAGATAATTGTGTGGTCTCCATTGCATCTTGTGGGCTATAAATAATTCACTTGGTTGCATTTGTATCCATCCAATTTTTCATATAATGAAAGTATAGTTGTGTTCTTAGAATTTTTCTCACAAATTTTCAACTTTAGTTTTTCTATATAGTTTTGTTCTTAGAATTTCTCTCTCAAATCTTCAAACTTTAGTTTCTATATAGTTGTGTTATGTTATTCTTATTGTCTTTTAATTATACACCTCCTATATGGTCGGTTAAATATTGTCTTTCAAATATTGTCTCTTAATTATACATCGCCTATATGGTCGGTTAAATATTGTTTCTCAATTATTGTCTCTTAATTATACACCACCTATATGGTCAGTTAAATATTTTCTTTTAATTCCCGTCATTTAAATTTCTGCTAATTTATTTTCAAATGAAGATGAGTAGCTAAATTCAATCTTGGGTTAAGGCAATGACAATATCTAACGCCAATGATTCTCAAAGAAAGCTGCACTTCAAATGTGTAATATTAATCTGATTTAATTTGAGCAGTGTACGTATAGTGTATCTTTGAGTTTGGATTGGAGCATAAGCCTAACTTAGAATTTTCATACCATATCTAGAGATTGCTAGACCTGGAAATATTTTCATACTCAAGCCTAAATGATTAATCTGTATCTATAAATTCTATCTATGGAATATAATTCAATTTATGGTAATTGTTTAACTTAGAATTTTCACGCCATGTATGGAGATTGCTTAAACAAGAATTACCATTATCTTGAATTAAAATTATTGATAGATCTGCAAAACTTAATTCAGATAAATATTACTGATCTTTTCTATTAAATTGGGAATTAATTGGTTTTGACATTGAAATTGTCTTGACCCAAGCTGCTTAAATTTAGTGTTAGTTTAGTTTTAATTCTTGCCTTTAGATCATCTTAATCACCTCCTAAAATCAAATATTCTGTGATTTTTATTTTCATCCATAAATAATCTCCCTGTGAACTGACTCGTACTCATCGAAATATAAATTTAAAATTGTACTACACGCACACTGGCGAGTATAATCGCCCTACACTTGCTTTAATAAGAGGATTGGCGTTTGATGAATTTGGTTATAGTTTTGAACAATAAATGTGCAGGGTAGCGTAATAGTCAACACCCTATTGTGCCGTCTATCAACACATCAATTCTAGGCAGAGGGTAACTATCCTCTAACAGGCTTTGTTGAGATCCTTAAAATCAATAAAGAGTTGCCATTTTCCCAACCCCTTGGAGATGAGAACAACGTTAGCTAGCCACTTTAGATAGTCAACCTCCTGAACGTGATTGGCCTCGATGAGTTTTTCCACCTCAGCCTCTATAACTTTAGCCCATTCTGGGGCAAACTTCCCATTCCTTTGCAATACCAGCATGCAATCTGAGTAGAGCCCCAAATGATGGGTCATAATAGTCGAGTCTATCCCATGCATTTCTAGTGTAGACCATGCGAACACATCACGATACCTTTGCAAGAGTGATAGGACTTCATATTGTAATGGCTCCTGTAACTTGGAACTAATTCGCACTCTCTGATCAGGCTCTTCCCCCAACGAAACTTCCTCCAACTCATCCACCAGCTCTGAGGTCTTTGGCTCCTTCGGACCCTCCAAGATGAAACTGGTGACCACGCTAGGAGGGGCACTAGAACTCTGTCCCACCCCCCTCACTAGCCTCTGTTCTACTCCAATACTTGGGGTCCTTGCCTGTTCCAGCTCCATCTGGCCTTGATTGGCCTGAGGAAAGGCTTCCTAATTCAATCTTGAGTTTGACTCTGACCCTTTTGCAATAGTTGCATTTAAGGAGGCCACGTAGCATTCCCTAGCCTGTCGTTAGTATCCTCTTACCTTGCCAATCCCACTTAGAGTACGGAATTTCAGCACCATGTGATACGTGCTTTGTACTGCCCTCAGAGCACTAAGCCCAGACCTACCGAGGATCATATTGTATGTTGAGGGCACATCAGCAACCAAAAAATCCAGCGTCAGCTAAGACTTGCGAGAACCATTACCGATCGTCAGGGATAGCTAAATTAGCCCCTCCGAATGAATCACCATTCCATCAAAACCAACCAACGGGACTCGAACTGGCCTTAGCTGATTGAGCGTAAATCCCATTCCCAGGAACGCCTTTTTGTAGAGAATCTCTGAAGACCTGCAAAGGTCCACGAGGATTCGCTTCATCTCCCACTTTCCTACCTGAGCAGTGATCACCAGAAAGTCTGAGTAGTTAGGATAGCTTGAAGATCCTCCTCGGAGAAAGTGACGATCACTTTATCCTTTACCGCATTTCTGGGACTAGTGGAGTCTAACCTATTCTGGACCCCCAACCCATTATCTAGAGGCCCAGGAACCATTCCCGCTACTAATGTGTACAAGACAAACTTTTGCCCTACCTCCTCAGTGGGTTGTTTCCCTTCTCTCTGAGGCGGTGTCCGTCTTCGCTCTCGAAAGCGATGACGAGTAGGAGACCTCCCCCTATTCTCCATCTCGGACTCTACTCTGCCTGAGCTCGCGCCTCCTTAGCCAATGAAATCACGGAGGTAACCCCGGTTGATAAGCTTATGAATCTCTTCTTTAAATTGGATGCAGTCTTTGTATTATAGCCATGATCGCAATGGAATCAACAATACTTCTTTTTGCTTCGAGTGTTAGGCGGAGACTTCAGCCAGGGAGGATGCCGTAGATAATCCTTATCTTTAAGTGCTAGTAGAATCTCTGCTTGACTGGAATTGAGGGGAGTAAACTCACCGAGCTTCCACAGGCACCCTTAAAACCCAGGCAATCTTGGGTTCGGGAAGGGCAATAATTAGTCTTCTGTTCAACCACTGGCTTTTTCTTCTCTTTCTCTCTTTCTTTCTTATCAGGCTATTCAGCCCACTTCACCTTCATCATTTCCTCGGCGTTAATGTACTTGTTAGCCTAAGCAAGGACTTATGTGAAGGTCTAAGGCGAAGTCTTGGCCAAGGACTGAGCGAATGGCCCAGCCCTTAAGCCATTTTGGAGCGCCACCATTGCAATCCGCTGATCAAACTCATTGATGCTCAAAGCTTCATTAAACCTAGCCACAAAATCCTTTAGGGACTCACATTGGTTTTGCTTGACGTTAACCAAAGCCATAGAACACTTTCGATGATGCTTCAAATGGGCATAATGGGCTAGGAAACATGTCTTTAATTCTCTCCAGCTGTTGATGGAATGATGGGGAAGGCAAGAGTACCACGTCCGAGCATTACCTCTCAAAGTAGTCGAAAAGGCCCGGCACCACATCGCGTCTGAGCCTGATTGCACCAGCATGTGAGAGGAGAAGAGCTCTACGTGATCATAGGGGTCTATGTTTCTATCGTAGAGCTTGATGGACAAGATACGAAACCTCTCCAGATGAACCTCTGCCATGATGTTCTTACTCAGGGGTTGGTTAGAACCGAAGTGGGGTAGCTTCTTCTTTCCCTTCCTAAGCTCTTGGACTTAACGCTCCAGAAAATGCAACCGCCTCTCCTGTGAGGTCCTTCTTTCCTGTGAGTGAGAATAAATGGATCTTGTCACCTCAGAATGATGGATTTCTTAACCTGATTGGTGGGATGGACGAGGCTCCCGAGTAGGAGGAGGTGACTGGTGCTCCTCCCGATGAGAGGGCACCTACAGACGGCGCTGTTCATTTTGATGTAGATAACCAGTCAACAACTCAGTTAACTATTGGACCTGATTTTCTAACCTGATGAGTCGATCATCTGGCATTGGATTGGGTGGAGGAGGTGGATCCACCCCTTGCGTCGGGGCTTCTAGATTGGCACCAGCTTGACTATAGGTCACGTCTCTTTGAGGAGCCATGCGGTTGTTTATGGTAAGGAGCAAAAATCGTTGACACTTGTGAGAAGATCGAGGTCCTAGGTTAAGAGTGGAAGTCCAAAGCGCAAGGTAAGGAAAGAAGAGGCTGGCGAGCATGGACGTCAGCCCCACGATGGGCTCTAAATGATGATGGTGTTTGAGACTTACCACCCCGTGCCGCCTCGACAATTAGACCTCAAAAATGGCAACTTCGGACTTGGTGATGTCTGACCTCGGGAATGTAGCCCGTAAGACAACGGAGCACCGGGTCTAGGATTCCCTGGGGTAGACTCCAACGCTCAAGCAGTAGAGTAAATGCAAATAGTAAAAAATGTAAGAGCTGAGACTTGTTATATCTGGTGAAGGTCTTTACCTTTTATAGGCAGGTCCTTTATAGGGTACCTAAGATAAAGCCCGAGATAGGCGGGCATGGCTCCCAGGGACCCCGATTAAGCTGGAACGGGTCTCGTGGTCTGGTCCGAATTTTTTGAACTCCTCTCTAGATTGCTCTACAAGCGTTGCCACATGTTCTTTAACTAGTCGTATAGGACTGTTCCTCACTCCGCATTGTGGACTTGTCACGTGTCAGTCTCTCGGTCGATTCACGTGGCTAGCGAAACTATTAGGACATAGAGATATTCTTGTAATTTAGGTAATGCCACATCAAATATATAACAAAAATATATTTCAATTATTTCTATTTCCACATAATCAATTTTTCTAGTGTAATATCCCAGATTATTTTTCTCCACGTTGTAAATATTACATTATATTCAACGAATTGGACTTCAATAATAAGAATTGTGACTTTTTGTCAATTGCTATACATTGCAGTTCCTGTGTGTCACTGTTTGACAAGAGTTATAAATGCACCGAGTATGACTTCATTAACAAGATTGACTAACTTGCTGGTTCCAATTCAAGAATTAATGCACTTCCTGTGTATAGTATGCCACTGTTTGACATGAATATTATTATTATAATCAACAAATTGGCAAAATGCATAAAAATATTATTAAGGATGACTAACTTTGGTCTTTAACCATTTAGCCACTCCAATTTCAAGAAGACCTCTTGTATCTCAAAATTTTTAATATTGCAACAATCACACATCTTCCCTCGAAAACATGCTATGCATGAGTTACATATGTCCCTCTCATTAACCAAGCCAATGAGAGCGCGCCACATGTGATGTGGTATACAATAGAGCCAAACCTCAACGTTGCAACACTAAGAAAATCGAGATTTTGCAAGAGAATAGTAATAGAATCACAATGGATTGCGAAAAAAAAATTTCATAAAATTAGCGATAGATTAGCGATGGAACAATATTCCATCGTTAATATAATAAAAAACATCAAAAAAAAATTAGTGATAGAATTCATAATTTGTTGTTAAAATTGGAAACGGAGAGGCTTATTCGTCGCTAAATTTGAATAATTAAAAAATAAAATTTAAATTTTATTTAGCGACGAAATTAATTTTTCGTCTCTAAAATTGGTGATGGAATTCATAATCCCTCACGAAAATTAGTGATGGACAAGCTTTTTCATCGCTAACGTAATAAAAAAAATTTAAAAACAAAAAAGTTTTTAAATTTTAGCTACAGAAACACAGGTCTGTCGTTAAAATTAGCAACAGATTATTATTTTTGTCCCTAAAATTTAAAAATAAAAAATTAAATTAAATTTTTATTTAGTGACACTAGTTTTAGCGACGAAATGTATTTTTTGTCGTTAAAATTAGCGACGAAAAATAAATTTTGTTGTTAAATAAAAATTTAATTTAATTTTTTTACTTTTTATTTTTAGTGATGAAAATAAGATTTGTCACTAAAATTAGCAACAGATTATCATTTTCGTTGCTAATTTAGGGACGGGTTTGTATTTCTATCATTAAAAATAAAATAATTTTTATATTTATTTAAAAAATAAAAAAATAATTTTTCCCACGTATTTTGAAAATTTGTAACTGAATTAGTGATGAAATATTCAATACATCGCTAAATATAATTTTCTTTTTTTTGTTTTTATAAATATATTTTAAATATTATAAAAATATTTTTTATTTTTTAATGATAGAAATGCAATTTCGTTGCTAAATTTAGCAACAGATAAACTTTTCTATTGCTAACTGGTAAAATTAAAAAAACTAAAAAAATAAAAAATATATAATATAAATTTATTTTAATATAAATTAATTGAAATTATTTTTAAAATTAAATAAAAATATAAAACAAATTATACATTAAAATTAACATTTTATGTTCTTATAAAGTGACATATATATGATCCTAATATAGCACTTCAATTAATCATAAGAGTTGTATGTAAATAATATAAAATATATAATATAAAAATAAATATATATAAATATAAACTAAATTTGAAAAAAAAATTGAAATATATATTAAATGCATAATAATTTACTATAGTTATTGTACTCATTATTTCTATTTTTTTTATTCATTTGGGGTGTTTGAATTTTATACGACTAATCTCTAGAGTCAGGTGACATTCCCTTCTGATGCACCTTTCAGGTAAATTTGAATGTAGACACAATTTATACACACTTAAATCTGGACATTCAGTACAGCCCATGTAGGATTTAAACATTTTAACAAGTATTTTCATTGATTCAAATTCTGATACTCCATGTGAAACTCTAGGTGCTTTATCACTACACCATGTTCGTGGGGGCCATTGTTTCTATTTTTAAACTATATAAATATACTTTGAGTTTGTGATAATATTTTGAATTAAGATTAATAATATATATATCAAGCATTAATAAGTTGACTTATGTATTAAAAGATTTGCAGATAATCTCATTCGTGATTTAAACTTGTTTTTTTCTTTACAAGTCTCTTGGAGACACTAAGAGACACTTTCTTGCATATTGATCGAGACATTATCTCGTATAAAAAAAAATTATTATTATATCTTGACAATAATAATATAAATTCAGCATATAATAATAGTTCTTAAAATTTAACTTGAACATATAATTTTTATTAGAAATAAATTATTTTTAAAATAAATTCACGAACTGTCTCTTTATTTTTTATGATAATATTATTAAAACCATTTTTAAACTCTCTCAATACTTGTCTTCGTGCATCAAGCTCTTCGTTATTTTGTTGATAATCATTTGAGCTCTTTGTATGATAGTCATATATCGTTAGTTTTGAAAATTTATTTTTTTTCTAGTGTTTATTTTTACTTTAATTGTTTATAAGTTTTGCCTCATTATTTTTTTGTGAGACTCGAGATCTACCTTGATCATCAATAAATGTTTTGCGATATTCATTTAATGTAATTCTTATTTATAGAAAAAATTAATTATTTGAGATAACAAACTAATAATAAATAATTTAATATATCAAATTAATTTATTATATTTATTAAATTTATAATATAATTAAATGTTTAAATGAATATTAATTTGAAATGTAATAATTTAAGTTATTTTATTATTACATTTTAGATGATTACAATAAATTATTATTTAAATTATTTAATAATTATCATAATTAAAATTACTCAAAATGAATGCCAAGCTTACCGCAAGGAAAATGCCCCTTCTGGTTAAAAAACAAACCAGTCAAGGACATTTTCATATTATTTTTTATTATTTAAAACCTGAAATAAAGTATTTTGTTTTATTATTTTTTTAATTTCAACCGTTTGCAATTCTTTGTGATAGCCAGAAATAATTTAAAAACACTGAAACGAAGTATTCTCTTTGATTCTTTTTATTTCAAAATTTTGCAATTTTTTGTGGCGAATATTTCATATATATATATAGGAAGACCTGTTTTTAACAATTGAACAGCCCCTTAATGTACGTGTGATGCTAACTCCTCAATTTATTTGATTTTTGAAATATATTTAAATGTAAATTCAGTATATATTTAATTATTAAATATTACACCAAAAAAATGAGAAAGAGGCGGGGAATCTCCCCCGCCCCCCGCGTCCTTCCCCAAATCCCCCCCGTCAGTCAGTGCCTTCTTTAAACCCTTCTCCCTTCTACCTTCTGCAAACCCTTCTCCGTTTCTGGCTCTCTCGCCCTCGCTCTCACCCTTTTGCTCGCTCTCGCGGCTCGCCCTCGCCTCTCGCTCGCGGCTCGCCATCGCCCTTGCTCTTTTACTGGTCTCCCCAATACGCCAGGTTCGTTCTTCTCCTATTGTTTTTTTTTTTTTTTTTTTATGTTTCGCCTTTTACCTTTAATTTTACCGTTTTTGGAAATGCTAAAAAAGTGAGGCAAGGGGAGATCTCCATCTCATTGCAGGCTCCTTTGTGATTTCAAACACAGAAGGAAAGATAGCCTCCTAGTAGTTTGATCTGTTAGTTGGAATGAATGACCAAGAAACAAGAGGATTGATATTTTATTTTTGTTTCTTCGTCTTCTAATTTATTTGGGGAACCCATCGGGGGTCTAAGGGCTTAAAATTGATTTTGCCTTTTATTCTGTTATTTTGGCGAGGGTGTCAGTCTTTTGCTTTTCCATATGGGGGTAATGGTTTGCTCTTGCTAGAATGCTTATATTTATTACTGCAAGCAGGATATGAAAATATGTACTTTCATTTCTTGAAAATGCACAAGTATTTTTGTTTTCATCATGCATGTATTTTGTCAGTGCAAAGAGTAGCTGTTACCCAAACAATTGGTCCTAAGACCATATGCATAATAATATCCAAAAACTTGGGTTGGGTTCTCTTTGTTGTTTTCAAATCATTTTTAGTTTTCAATTTTCTAAAATAAAGACAATTCGTTCTTTTTACTGTTTTTAAAAATGTATTTTTGAAAACAAAAAAAAAAATTAAAAAGAAAACTCAAAACAACAAAAAGTTGTTTTGAGTGTTTTCATTCAAAACAAATTCAAAACTCAAAATACATTTATTTATTTATATTTTATTATTATAATAGAAAAAAATATTATAAAATTCATTAACTTTAAAATTTATATATTTTTTAATAATATATTAACATTGAATATTTTTAATTTATTGAATAATCAAATTTATTGAATAAAATATTATTAAAAAATTATTTTCTAAAGTTCAAGAGAACGTTTATTCTAATTTTTATTTTAAGAAATAATTTTTTAAAATAACAAAGAGAACGCATTTTTTATTTTCTAAAAATAGAGTATCAAAACAGAAAATTAAAAATGAATTCAAAACTCAAAATTAAAAATTAAAAAGTAAAGAGAACGCAATCTTGGTGGTTCTTTTTCTTTAATATTTTGAAAATATTTTTTTAATAATATTTTATTCAATATATTTGATTATTAAGTAAATTATAAATATTTAATGTTAATATATTATTAAAAATATATATATATTTTAAAGTTAATAAATTTTATAATATTTTTTTTCATTACAATAATAAAATATAAATAAATAAATATATTTTGAGTTTTGAGTTTGTTTTGGATGAAAACATGTTTTCAACTTTTTTTGTTTTGATTTTTCTTTATAATTTTTTTTTGTTTTCAAAAATACATTTTTAAAAACAACAAAGAGAACACGTTTTCATTATTTTAGAAAATTAAAAACTAAAAATGACTTGAAAATAGTAAAGAGAATGCAATCTTAGTTTCGCGTCTTCGCCTCTCTGCAATCTATTGTTTGCATAATAAGTTTTTTATGTAATTTACTAGAATAATCAATTTCTTGAGAAGAAAACCCTTGTTTTTCTAATAGCCATGTCACCATTTGAGCTACATCATCTAGGTGAGCTATATTGAAGTATTATATATTATGTTTAATTATTAATGATATTAATTTTATAATTGATTTATTTTATCGGAGGTATGACAGGTGCCAGAGTACGTTATCGTGCCGTACGTAATGGTTCTACACTTAACTCTTCTGGGTCCATTGCTGCTCTTTTGGTTCTACATCTCATTTTTTAATAATAAATTTTTAAAAAAATAGCAACGGAATATTCGTTGCTATCGATCTCTGTTTTGTGACGGAAATTTTTGTTGCTAATCCGTCGCTAAATTGACGATAAATCTGTCGCAAAAAAAAAAAAAAAAAAATTAGCGACAGACAGAGTCCGTCGTTGATCTGTCGCTAAATTGATTTAGCGATGGAATATTTTTGTTACTAAAATAAAAAATTCGTTATTAAATTATTAATTTAGCGACAGATGAATGACTGAATTATTTTGAAATTAAAAGTTAAAGGTGCTCAACTTAAAGTTGAGAGGGGAAATAACCAAACTGTCACAGTTGAAGTACATCTTTATGCTTTTTGCCTCAACAAATTAGAGTTCAATTCTAACATCCAGTCCGCAAAGTCATCGTGCAGAATAAACAAGCCTGAAGGCTTGACCAGATGTTGCAAATACAGAAGCTTGACTCAGAGTAGTCCCCCAAACCAGGCGACAATCTGCAGGGCGGAAAGAAATCATTAAACCATGGAGCTGGACATTAACCACTGGAAGAATTTATGGGACACATGGGATATCAGGGCATTGATCATCACGTCTCTCTCTCTTCAAGCTCTTCTAATCTTATTGGGGCCCTTGAGGAAGAGTACTGTAAGAGGATTCATCCTCTTACTTCTCTGGCTCGCCTACTTGCTGGCCGACGCTGTAGCCATCTTCGTCGTTGGACTCATCTTCAGGAGCCAACAACGCAAGGAGGCTGACCTTTCCATTCACCCATTCCCTTATGACAATGCCTATCTTCTCGCGTTATGGTCGCCCTTCCTCTTAGTCCACCTCGGCGGCCCGGACACCATTACTGCCTTCGCACTTGAAGACAACCAGCTCTGGCTTCGCCACCTTCTTCAGTTTCTAGTCCAGTCGGGCACTACGGCTTACGTATTCATCCTCACCCTCTCGACAAACAAGTTTTGGCTTCCCACCCTCCTGATGTTTCTCGCGGGGCTCATCAAATACTCGGAGCGAACGCGCTCTCTGTACCTCGCCAGCATTGGGAAATTCAGGAAGAGTTTAGACCCCGATGTTGCCAAGGCAGCAGTTACGGCTATCCGAATCTGTGATAAAGGGGAACAAAAGGATTTATCTGATATTGAAGTGATCAAGGTTGCTTATATGTTCTCCCAGGCCTTCAAAGGCCTTATTGCCGATCTCATTTTTGATTCATTCCACTGGGACTCGAGCCGAGGCTTCTTCATGAATTTGACTGCCAAGGATGCCTTCAAAATAGTGGAGGTGGAGCTCAATTTCCTCTATGAAATTCTCTACACCAAGGTTGTGGTGATCCAAGGCCTGGCCGGATTTTGTCTCCGATTTATCTCCTTCTGTTCAGTTGTGGTGGCATTTTCATTGTTTGCTTCCAGGGAAAAGAAGGAGCTTCATCCAATTGATATTAGAATTACCTATGCTTTGTTCATCGGTGGAATTTCTCTCGACATTACAGCTTTCTTTATGATGATTTTGTCTGATTCAACTGCCGTTGCACTCACCAAATCAGAGGATCCATCTCGGGTCACTAGAATTCTGGCCAAACTCCTTTTTGTCAAGAGGCAAAGGTGGGTTGTTGAAGACACATCAAAGCCTTATCCCTTTCGTTTGAAGCTGGTTCAGCCTCTCCTCCGCCGGAGATGGTCTGAATGCATCTCTCAATTCAGCCTGATCCATTACTGTCTGCACACCCGTTCTGAATGGACGGAAAAGGTCATCGACTCTTTGGGTCTCACTGATATTCTAGACGGCTTGAAGTACGTGAACACGAAGAGATTTGACACAAGACTGAGAAACTTCATCTTCGAAGAGTTGAGATCGAAGTGTTTCGAGACCCATGAATTAGTGAACGCCAGGAAGGTAGCTTTGGCCAGGGGCGAATGGGTTCTTAACAACGTAGGTTGTGATACCTTGCTTACATTTGTTAGTGACTTTCTTTATGATGATAGTCTATTATTGTGGCACATTGCTACCGAGCTATTATACGGTACTGATAGAGGCAACGATCACAACAAGGATCTTCGTGAATTCTCTAAGCTCTTGTCGGATTACACGTTTTATCTCCTGATTAGGCAGCCAAATTTGATGCCTGCAGCAGCAAGTATCACGCAAGAAAGATTCAGGGATACCTGTGCGGTGGCCAAGGATTTCCTTGGGAAGCAGAAGAGAAAAAGGAAAACCTCCTTTTGTATCCCTTGTGTGGATAAATGCTTCTGCTCTAGGAAATCAGAGAACGAACAGAAACAAAGCCCATTTAATCAAAGTGCACCTGGTTCCGGTTCTTGTCGAGAGATCTTTCGTTGCTTCATGAAATGGGGTAGCAACGAGAAAAAAGGATGGGATTTTGAATACGAGAAAGCCTGCAATTCCATCCTTGCTGTTGAGAATGAAAATGAAATAGAAAACGTTCGACACGACAAATCATTATTGTTTACTGGAAGCATACTGGCCAAGGAGCTAAAAATGTACGAAGAGAAAGAGGGAAAAGACAAATGGGAGATAATGAGCAAAGTGTGGGTTGAGTTGATATCTTATGCAGCTTGTCATTGCGGAGGCAACGCTCATGCTGCACAACTTTGTCAAGGTGGGCAACTAATCACTGTGGTGTGGCTGTTGATGGCTCATTTAGGCTTGGGGGAGCAGTTTGATTTCATTTAAGACGACCAAATACCGGTTCATCGCTACGGGTAGGCTTATGACTTAACTGCCAAAGTCTCTTCATGTCTTCCTCCTCTGTCGCTGTGGGATAGATGGGGGGATTTCCTTTTAGTAAAATTTTCTTGAGCTATGTTTCGATATATCATTTTCCTTCTTGTAGTAATTTTTTGGTTCCCTTTTGCACCCCTCTTAATTACAATAAAAGGTAAATTTCTTTACGAAGTGATAATTGGTTACTAAGAGATATTAATTAGAAGATTCAAACTCATAACTTCATCCTTAGCATAGGAAGTTTGTCACCACCTAATCAAGCTTCTTGTTTCAATTTATACCCAATTATCACTGCTCAATCTAACCTCAATTAAAGCTGGTTTTTCCAAGAAAATTCATATTTAGATAAACAAAAAAAATTCAACATAATACTCTATATCTTAAACCTAAACTCAACCCCAAATCCATATATATTATTCACATTATTAGGAGTATGAAATATTTTAAATGCCCCTAACAATTTTTTTTATTTCTATACACTTTATTAAAAACATTTCATAACTTAGACGGTGAAAAACAAATGTAATATGGATTGAAAATAGGTTTATTCTTTTTGCATTAACAATTCGGGTTATCTATATATATTTATATTTTAATACTATAGTGCTCCTATTTTAATCTTGTAAGATTACATTGTACTATTTCGATATTCTAACTTACTTTGCTCCTATTTTAATCTTGGGTTTATTTTTGTGATACTTACATTTTAGTATTCCGATCATAATAGCATCTTTATAAAATCATCAACTTCTTTTAATTTGTAAATCTCACAAGTTTCATTATGTTTAAATTAATAATTTGTTATGACCCATAAAATGCATTATTATAATATACATTGCGATGCCACGTGATTACCGTTCCGGTGCTACGATATTGTATTTGCGCCGGTATGATTTTACTTTTGCAATGCTATGATATTATTATATAAACTAGTTCTTGACCCTAGCGATGCACGGGAAATAATATCTAATAAAAATATGTATAAAATAATAGTTCAAAATATGAAATTTACATTATAGCAAATTTAATATATTATATAAATTAGTGAATAAATAACAATTTTATTTTATTGTGATTAAAATAAATTTTGGAAGACTTCTTTGTATACAACATTTGTGGTCAAAGTTGTTTGTTCACCCTCTTTATAACATATTAGCATCTTCAACCCACTGCATCTTGTGATTCTTGATATTGCAACGTATAGTTGCCCATTTATCTGCTTGAAGAATTAATGTTAAAACCATAATTAATTATATTTATCTGTTGTTTAATGTGTCCGAGATATATTTTTTTATTTATAAATATTTATCTATTGTATTCAATAAATTGAATAATTCATTTTTTAGTGAATTGGAATCTGGTGTATTCAATAAATTGAATAAATCATTAGTAAATAATTCATTTTTTGGTGCATTAGAACCTATTATATTCAATAAATTGAATGTTAAGCTTTGGAAAAAATAAATAAATTAGCACAGTCAACTTATTAAGTCTCCTTCTTCCTAGTTTTATTTGATAGTTGTACATTTGGTAATATTTATCTGCTTGAAGAATTAACATTGAAACTATCATTAACCATATTTACCAAATTGAATAAATTTCAAAAACTTTTCATCACTGTTTAATGTGTCTAAGATATATTTTTTTATTTTTTAATTCTTAAATATTTATCTATTATATTTAATAAATTGAATAATTTATTTTTTGATGCATTGAAGTTGTTGTATTCACTAAATTGAATAATTTAGTTTTTTGTGCATTGAAACTTGAGGTATTCAATAAATTGAATGTCGACAAAGTAATAGATTGGGAGAAAAAAATAATTTAACACAGTTTAAGTGAGAAACTGTATTAACAATGACTATCTTGCTTTATATATATAAAGATATTATATATTATTATATTATATAATGATAAGATAATTTTTTGTGACTTAATTAATACTTTAAGTATCTATTCATATTCCTCATAAATAGTATTTATTTTTGATTGTTTGATGGATTAATTAAATATTTAATATTTACATAATAATGTATTGGAAAATGATCATGATTAGCATTGAAAAACTTAAGTATTTAAAATCTATTATTAATTTTACAGTACTTATTATTTTAAAACAATTAAAAATTTTAAATTATTAATGCAAATTACTAAATGCAATAAGTATTAAATGCAAATTATTAATGCAAGTTTTGAGGGGAATTTTTTTTTTAGACTATTCTACTTATATATATATATATATAAAGATATTATATATTATTATATTATATAAAGATAAGATAATTTTCTGTGACTTAATTAATACTTTAAGTGTCTATTCATATTCCTCATAAATAGTATTTATTTTTGATTGATTGATGAATTAATTAAATATTTAATATTCACATAATAATGTATTGGAAAACCTATTATTAGCATTAAAAAACTCATGTATTTAAAATTTATTATTAATTTTACAATAATTAATATTTATTATTTCAAAACAATTGAAAATTTTAAATTATTAATGCAAATCACTAAATGCAAATTATTAATGCAATAAGTACTAAATCCAAATTATTAATGCAAATTTTGGGGAAATTTTTTTTTTCCAAACTATCTTACTTTTATATATATAAAGATATTATATATTATTATATTATATAAAGATAAGATTTTATTTAATGTATAATTTTCTGTGACTTAGTTAATGCTTTAAGTGTCTATTCATATTTCTCATAAATAGTATTTATTTTTGATTGATTGACGGATTAATTAAATATTTAATATTCACGTAATAATGTATTGGAAAACCTATGATTAACATTGAAAAACTCGTATATTTAAAATTTATTATTAATTTTACAACAATTAGTACATATTATTTCAAAACAATTGAAAGATTTAAATTATTAATGCAAATTACAAAATATAAATTATTAATACAATAAGTACTAAATGCAAATCATTGATGCAAGTTTTGGGGGAAAATTTTATTACTACTTATTATTTCAAAACAATTGAAAGATTTAAATTATTAATGTAAATTACAAAATACAAATTATTAAGGCAATAAGTATTAATTGCAAATCATTATTGCAAGTTTTGAGGGCAAATTTATTTTTTCAAGACTATCCTACTTTTATATATATAAAGATTATATATAATATATAATATTTATATTATATTATATAAATATAGAATTTTATATAAATGAACAATTTTTTGTAACTTAATTAATAGTTTAAGTGTTTATTCATATTTCTCATAAATAATATTTATTTTTTATTGATTGACGGATTAATTAAATATATAATATTTACATAATAATGTATTGGAAAACCCATGATTAGCATTGAAAAACTCGTGTATTTAAAATTCATTATTAATTTTACAATAATTAGTACATATTATTTCAAAACAATTGAAATATTTAAATTATTAATATAAATTACAAAATATAAATTATTAATACAATAAGTATTATATGCAAATCATTAATGCAAGTTTTGGGAAAATTTTATTACTATTTATTATTTCAAAGCAATTGAAAATTTTAAATTATTAATACAAATTACAAAATAAAAATTATTAATGCAATAAGTATTAATTGTAAATCATCAATGCAAATTTTGGGAGGAAATTTCTTTTTTCATGACTATCCTACTTTTATATATATAAAGATTTTATCAAAAAAATTAACTATTATAATTAAATATCATTCAATAAACTTTTATTTTTTACACCCTCTAACATATATATGTCGCTATTATAGTATTGCGTTAATATTATTATTATTATATAATTGTAAATTGTTATAAACATTAATACTGTATTAATATTATTAATTATTATAGTATTAATATATCATAAGCGTTAAGTAAAGGAAAACGATTGCAAATTCTTAATTAAGTTTTAAGTGTATTAAATGCAAAGTGAAAGGATTGCAAAGAAACCCCCGAAAGTGAATGAATTATGTATTTAAAAAGAAAAAGAAAAAAAAAAGGAGCATACTCACTAAAGGTTAAATTCGATAAAAGATCATGTGAATTGGTACATTAAAGTAACTTAAACTTGATTCTAATTTTAAAATTAAATTTGTTAATGAGTGAAGATTAAACTCAATAAAGGTTGATTCATTAAATCTCATAAATAAATTTGATTAGCAAAGCGTGAACAAATTTGTGAATAAACTCAATTAGAAGTTCAAGAACATACTCGATTAAAATCTCAACAATAAGTTCGTGAATAGATTTGTTTATAAATATATTAATATTTTTATAAATATATTATTTAACATAAAATTTTAAATACTATAATAATTTTTATTTTTTAAATAATTACAATTTTGAATACTCTAAAAGGTAGTCAAAAAGATAAAAAGAAACCTAATTGGAACCAGCCCAGCCCGTGAGTAGGCTGACGAAAAAAACAAGGTTGTAATAAACTTGTCATTTTCTTACTTCCATAGAAATGTTATCTTACTTCCATTCTAGGATAGGCAATGACTGCAATAAACTCGTCTTTTTCTGATATTAACTGTAACTTGCTGACACACAACGCAATGCAAAACATATTTCGCCACATCCATCTTAAGGCCATCCCACCACAATTGTCATTAGAGGTTGTAATACATCTTCGTCGTACCAGGGTGGATGGTGTAACGCGCTTTCAGGGCCTCAGATAAAATCTCTTGCCTCAATCTCTCATCATTAGGTACACAAATTCGGCCCTAAAACAACACAAACCGTCACCCTTCTGATTGAATCCAACAAGAGTGAATTTCTCCACATCTTTCAAAATCTGAGCTAGTTTCACATCATTGGGTTGTTGAACCCGAATTTTCTCAATCAAATCTGGCTGCACTCTCATAAATACACAATACACTGTAGGTCGCTCCTCAACAGTAGAGATAGACATCTCACTCATCTACTTCATCAAAATCCATTCCTGGACCATCATAGTCGCTACGGAAGCTTCTCTTCGACTCAATGCATCAGCCACCACGTTGGCCCTTCCCGAGTGATAGAAAATTTCGCAATCATAGTCCTTGAATAACTCAATCCATCTCCATTGCCTCATATTTAGCTCATTCTAGGAGAAAAGATACTTTAGGCCTTGTGGTCCGTTTAAATTTCAACCTTTTCACCATGCAGATAATGCCTCCAAATCTTGAGTGCAAAAACAATTGCCGCTAACTCCAAATCAGGAGTTGGGTAACTCATCTCGTGCTTCTTCAACTATTGTGAGGCATAGGCATTCACCCACCCATCCTACATCAGACCCAATCCTGAATGAGAGGCATCGCTATACATGGTAAACTTCTTCCCGCTTCTCAGAATAGCCAATACTGGGGTTGTAGTCAATCTCTTTTTCATCTCTTAGAAGCAATTTTCACATGCCTAATTCCATTCAAACTTGATTCCCTTCCAAGTTAATTTAGTCATAGGCAACGATAGACGAGAAAAACCTTCAATAAATCTCTTATAGTACCCTGCCAATCATAAGAAACTTCTAATGCCAATCACCATAGTTAGTCTTAGCCAATCAATGACAGCCTTGATCTTTTTGGGGTCTAATGAAATACCCTCACCAGACACAACATGTCCTAAGAAACCCACTTGTCTTTGCCAGAAATCGCACTTACTGAATTTGGCATACAATTGCTTTTCTCTAAACCTTTGCAGGGCTGTTTTGAGATAGACCTCATGTTCTTCCAAACTTGGGGAGTAGATCAAGATGTCATCAACAAACACTATCAGCAAATAGTCGAGATACTCCCTGAAGACCCTATTCATCGTGTCCATGAACACTGTCAGGGCAGTCGTCAACCCAAATAGCATAACCACAAACTCAAAGTGGCCATACTAGTGTGAAATGAGTTCTTCTACACATCCTCTTCTCTGACCCTCACTTGGTGATATCCCAACTTCAAATCAATCTTTGAAAAGACTGAGGCTCCCCGGAGTTGGTCCAACAAGTCATCAACACATGGAAGTGGGTATTAGTTCTTCAGTCACTTGGTTCAACTACCGATAATCTATGCACAACCTCATTAATCCATCATTTTTTCTCATGAACAACACCGGTGCACCCTAAGGCAAGGCACTCGGGCGAATAAATCCCTTCTCAATTAATTCCTTCAATTGAATCTTCAACTCCTTCAATTCATTGGGGGTCATCCTATATGAAGCCTTAGAAATAGGTTAAGCTCCTAGCATCAATTCAATTGAAAATCCCACTTCTCTTAGAGGCGGTAAACCTGATAATTCTTCCAGAAATACATCAGGAAAATCTTGAACCATGGGAATATCTAACAACTCTACTTTATTCTCATTACTCGTCACAAAGGCCAAATACGCCTCACATCCATGCCGCATCAATTTCTCAGCCTTCATTACTAAAATCTAGGGCGTATAACTTATTGGTTTGATACCTCAATACACTATAATCGACTGTTGAGGCAACTCAAAATGGATGACTTTGTGCCGATAATCTACCTCGGCATAATGTTGAAACAACGAGTCCATGCCCAAGATGAGATCAAAGTCTTTTATGTCTTAACACTACAAGGTTTCCCGACAATTCCTTATCATGAACCCTAATCTTACAATCCCTATACACTTCGCTACCCACCATTTCTATATTTCTCAACGTAGTCACAATCAAATAGTATGGAAGCAAGGTTTTAGGAATAGACATACGTGTAATATCCCGAAATTTGAAAATAAATAATAATTATTCAAATCAGTGTTTAAGGACATTATTGAATATTTGGGAATTTAAGAGGAATTATTTATTTATGTGGTTTTGAGGAAAATAAAGAATTAAATGTATTTAATTAAATTATTTGAAAGTAGTTAATCATTATTATTTATTGTATTCGTGGGTTTAAAGGAAATATTAATTTATTTGGGTATTTGGAGATTTAAGAAAAATGTTTGTTTATATTATTTTGAGAAAATAATTATTTATTGGAGAGTATTTAGAAAAATAATAAAATAAATTATTTTAGTAGAATTTCTAAAAAATTTGGGGTATAACTGTAATAAGAGGAATTGGAGTTTGGGGGCGTATGTGCAATTAATAGAAATCTGGGGTGTTGAACGCGATTTGCGGAAGTGGTTGCAAATCACTTTAAATTTAATACGCAGTGTATATATGTTGAAGGCGAGCGCGGGTGCGAGCGGTTGCGCGCGCGAGGCTGGGGGATTTTGCTATTTTATTCGGCCAAGGGGGGCTGAAACGACGTCGTTTCGGCCCATGGCGATGGCAGCTTGCACGGCTGCAAGTTGCGCCACGTGGCTGCGTTCTGGCCACCCTTTTTGCACCATTTTAAAGCCCATTTCGGGTTTTTCTGAAGTAGCAAACAGAAGGGAAAAAAATGAAGAAGAAGCAGCGTCGCCGTAGTGGAGAAAATGGAGGAATTTGAGGGGAAAATCAAGATTAAATGGGATTTAATCACCATTTAATTTGCTATGTAAGTAAAGAATTATGTATTAAACATTTTGTACGGTTAGAATTTCATTTTGGGTCCAATTTATTAATTTTAGGAGTTATTCTATTTTACAGCGTGTATTATTTTGGTGGCATTTAAGCGTAGAAACGCTGTAAACAGCTAAATAAAGGCAAGCTCCCTCTATCCTTTCGCAATCTCTTTCCATTTTATGAACCCCTCGTATTCCCTTAATTCGTTTCGGTGTCATGTATTAATTATACGAATTGAGGATTTTATTAGTATGATTTAATTTAAATTAAAGATGAGACTCATTGGGGTTTTATTTGTGGTGTGCTTACGTGGGATTTTATATGGTTAAATTATTTATATTACTCGGTTAAATTTAATTAATGTGAGCCATGATTTTATTAATTGCTAGAGAAACTTTTTACTTCACAGCGGGAATGCAAGAAAAGCAAGAAACAACCTTGTAAAGGCAAGCTCCTAAGCCCCTCATCGTGTTCTTTAATTCCCGTGAGAGACTCTGTGGTTTCTCATATTTTATGCCCTCCCTTACTCTAATTCGACGCCTAGCATTATTTATTGAGATAATATTCAATTGTTTTAATTTAAATTAAATCCGAGACTTCTATAGTTTTATTTATTGTGTGCTTGTGGGGGTTTGTATCGCCCCTACTCTTTTCGGAATGATGCCGAACCCAGCTTGGGGACTAGGTTCCTAGACGTGCGGGTTTATTTACGGTTTTTCTCGGATTTATTTATGGTTCGGTTAGAGCTATCGAGCAGTGGGGCAAGAGTTGGTTGTTGGTGACGTTGGGGTAGACTATTGTACAGCCCTAATGTGGATCGTCGGGTGGACACTCATAGTCACTGGCCGTTGACTGGTGTCAGGGCACTGCTGACTAGCTCTGCTAGTATGTGATTTACTGCACGTTTAGATTCATTATATTACTGTTCATGATTTAATATGCACATGGGTACGGGTTACATGTTGGGATATTCATTTATTGAGTATGCTTGGACACAGACATTCTAGCTTGGTTAGGTTGCATCCAGCACGGGTATATGCATCGCGTGTGGTTTACTATGTGGGCAGAGCATGGCCTGATGCCTGGATGTATGGGTGCCAGTGTATCACGTTGATGCTCACTACGCCATTGCATTTCTATGTGCATTGCATGGCTACTGGTAGTATATAGTTCTCGGACGGGAGTACCATTCCGAGGGAGCCTATGGCTCGGGTGTCGAGAGTACCGACATGGACGGGTGACGGGAGTACCGACCTGGGACAGCACGCACAGGTTTGTAGAGATATTTGTTGCATTTTAGGGCTGCAGGCAGGTTAGTATGTGACTTGGGTGCCGTGTGTCTTGTGTGGGCCCCAAGGACCGATATGTGTTTTATTATGCTATACTGTTGTGTTGTAGCGTCTCATGCCTTGTGTGTACCTAGGGGTTTATTCTGGGGAGAGTCTATTGGATATGATCAGCCTTCAGCCTTTCTTTTCTTATGCTTGCTGAGTCTCTCGACTCACTTTACTTTCCATCATTCCAGGTAGTGGCAGCGTGGGCCATGGCAAGGGAGTCGGCTTTTAATGGCAGAGTCGGTATGGTGTACAGGCAGTCCTGTCAGTCTCTGTCAACTCTAATGGTTATGTAGGGTTTATTCTTTTATTTCTGACTGTGCCAGGTTATACCTCGTGTCTCGTGTCTGTCGGCACAGGAGTTTGTATTCTTTTATTTTTCTTATGACTGCTGTGTTAGCGGGGTACCTGTAGTGCATGCATGTATATATGGTTTTGGTTCCATTGTTTTAAGTCTTGTGTATGCATGCCAGGGTAATTTTTGCCTTGTGTCTCATTTTTTTTCCTTCCATAGGCGCTCCCGTTCGGGTGGTTGGGGATATCCGGGCGGGGGTGCTTACAATACGACACGCAACTCGAGGAGTAATAAATGAGTATTTGGATCCTATGTCAAACAAAACACGTACATCAAGATCATAAAGCGAAAGAATACATTGGATCATATCATTCCCTCTCTCGGCCTCCGCTGAGGTTAAGGCAGAAACCTGCCCCTAGACATGGGGCCTGTCAGCTCTTGTAGAATGTTGCGTTTGTGGCAGTGCTAATGGTGGAGTCGTCCCCTGGACTCTAGGTACTATCGGCTCCTGACCCAACCTATAACCCTAACCTCCATGCCTCTGGCTTCCCTGCTGCTGCGATTGATTACAAACATTGGCCTTGTGGCCCTTCTGATCACATCTATAACATGTCACCTTTTCATTGCCTGCCACACCCAAATTCTAAGGGTAATCCTTCTGCAAATGTCATGTCTGCCCACATAGGGAACATGCTCCTTTAGAAAAATGACATGGCTCTCGATGTCTCTTCCCACAAGTCTTGCATGGTGGGTTCCCTATTGCATTCCTCCCTGAACTTGCCTCCCATTTTCTCTTTTTTTCATTCCCTCGTCCATGAGATGAACCCGCTCCCTTAGAAGCTACTTGTGCCATCCTCAATTAATTCCTCTCTTTCTCAATGGTGTAAGCCCTCTCTACTGTGACGCCCCGGCCCCACTAACGGGTGCCACGATAACCTACATTACAACCCCAGCCTACTCGAAGAACGGTTATGCCCCTGCCAATATAAATCTTTAAAATAATTTGAGCACCCTAGGTGGGGTCCAGGCTTCGCCGCCTTCGACCGGACAAGAGCTTGGGAGTAAATTGCAAGGGCAGCGGAAACTCACCCGAGCCTCGTACCCGATTAGGCCCTTGGAGCATAAATCCAATTTCAAACAAATATCATAAGCCCAATAAATTACTTCAACCATCAAACATAATTAAACATAACCCAGTTTTCGGCTGTGGCCGACAGGTACAAGTTCCCTACCTTACTGGGTTTACTCATAGTAGGAACCTTAACTTGGTTCCGGTTTACTTTAAGTTAAGCCATATCCGACACTCATAGCTAACACACAATAGTTATATTACATTATTAACATTCGGGGTTAACCCACACCCCCACGGTTAACAGTCGCTGCCAACTGGCGGCTCCTCTATTAGTACCGCCTTTCCTTTCTCGGATCTCGAGCCACCTGCTGGGTTAGTGGGAAAATACAGGAGTGAGTCCCGAGGACTCAGTAAGGGTAATATGAGTTGTAGTAAACTAAAATGCATGACAATTATAGAATAATGTGAAGTGCATCATGCATGCTGGACTGTTCAGCTCACCCTAAATCGAATTTTGATAGCCCCACTGATTTCATTTAGGACCCCATTTCGAGACTCACACGGCCCAAATCTCCAACCCCATGCCTAGACACTTCCCCCACAGTCTATTACAAGTTATGCCAAAATAATTTACACACAAACCATATTAAACCTTACCACGCGTTAATCTCGTGCTGCGCGTTGGTTTCACGTTCCAATTTCCTATACAATCGTAAAATAAAAATAATTTAATTAAACGTGCAATTTTAATTATCGTCGATACATCACTAATTAATTTAGCTAAACATGCGACTGATTCATAAATAACACTATTAAATAAATTTAAAACATTTTTATACCTCGCGTACACACACGGGCAAAGTTTCGACGTGCTAAATTTTACAGAGCATTTCAACAGTGAAATCACTGCTATTTATAAGCGCCAGGAGGGAGCAATTCGGCCAGGGGAAGACAAATTGGGCGGCCAAGGGTCTCCCACATGCTACCACGTGGCAGCAAAGGAGAATGGGTGGGTGGCGCATGGCCACCCACTCGGCATGGCCAGGGGCACACGCTTAGCGCCTTGGCCGCATGGTTGCGCGCGGCTTTACCGCGCGCACAGGCGCATGCATGGGCGCTGCCTGGCGCCAGCTGTTACATCTACTAGGGTAACATAATTCGTAATCCTAGCACCAGCTAACGGGTATCTGATCTTTACTCGAAGTCCTTTCTGAAATTTTGTGGCCTTCTTCTCCTCTATGGATACCAAGTGGGGGGAAAATCTTGCCAAAGATATGAACTCTGCTTTATAGTGGGCTACTGACTTGTTTTCTTATGTCAACTCAATAAATTCGTAGATCTTCTGCTCCCAAATCCATGCAGGAAAATATGTTCCATGGAACACCTCCCAAAATTCTGCCCATGTCGGTTCTAGTTCCCCATACCTTTGCCTTATGGTTTCCCACCACCTTTCTGCATCATCACAAAATAGAAATGTGGCCAACTGAACTTTCTGGGCATCATTACACCCCATGGCCGGAAAATGTTTCTCCATGGATAATATTCAGCTCTCAGCTGCCACCACATCTGTTACCCCAAGAGCCCAGATAGGGGTAGTATATATCGAGGATAAGTAAGGAAGAAAACAACACCAACTGGATACCTTTTGGGCTGAATGTAGGCAAATAACTCTCGGGTTAAGCGTGATTGAGCTGGGGAAGCTCAAGGACGGGTGACCCCCTGGGAAGTTCTCGTAGGCCTATCAGGGTAAGTTGTTCTGATCCTTCCTATCGCTTGATGGGGGATGTTACAACATCTGCCCCTCTATGAAATTTTAGGGGCCTAAGGGCCATAAAGTTCTTCAACAATTAACTTCCAGCATTACCATCATTTCTTTGAGCTTCCACCTCCTGAGTCACCGAATTGAAAGTTTTCCCAACATTGCCCTTATTCGGAATTGGCTCAACTCCTACCTCCTCGGCGCCTGGCCTTGCTCCCTTTGATGAGCCATGAAGAACTCGAAATGCCTCAACATACCCGCCACTACACCCCTCAATTCACTCACCTCTTGACGTAAGTCTGCAGTAGCAAGTGCAAGCGGTGGAGTAGGGGTAGCCTGTCCCCTGCCTCAAGTTTGGGTGGGTGGTTTATCTCTTCGGCCACTCATTTCCTACACAACCAAATCATCTTAGAATACAATCTCAAATTAAATCCTTACTTTGGACTACTAAACTTAGTCCTAACTCTACTCGACACTTCCTATGTGTATAGAGACTCCTCTCATCTCAATCTTTGCTCTAATACCAAGCTGTCAGGGCCCACTTTTGGATTTACCCACTAGCATAGGAAGTGCGAGAGAAGATCCATTCAAAATGGGCATAGATGCAAAAAGATTTTCAAGATAATTCATTCATCATTTCTCATTAACCATAAGCCAAAATAAAAGGCTACATCACTCTCTACATACATTGGGCCTGCCACCCACACAATTTCAAAATAAAAAAGCAATAAACTAACTACAAAATAAATCTTCTACACCGCCCTCAAAACAACACCCCTGGATCTTGAGGCTTGGACATCGTTGTACACAATTTAATCCTAGGCTCTAGCCCCACTAGATTCACCCTCAGCAATTACCTTTTTCTTATCTGGAATGACAAGAATAAGCAAGGCTTCAGCAAGTATATATATACAACAAATGAAGCAATAGAATTAAGGTATGGATAGACCAAAATAGAGTACACCTGACTCTCCAAATACAAATAAGAATCACTTATTAAATTCCTATCATTATGATCATTCCCATGCCACCATCATTATGCATCTCATGCATCACATTGGTCCTCAAGGCCTTTCATTCACATGCATGTATACACACACACACACACATATATATAAATCAATCAGCCACTCATTTGGCTTAAGCATTGCTTGTCGGGCTTATGACCACCTTAACCCGCGTTAGGTGCTCTTTTAGGATATCATTTTATCACCTCGCAGTACATAGCCATCGCATAAATAATAATAATCATGTTACGCGTCACACATGAAATCCCATGATCATGCCAACCATGTACGTGTCATGAAAATTTCCCAACATGATTCAAGAAATATGCCAAGAGAAATATTATGAATTCTAGATTATGTCACAAAAATCAAATTTCAATTTGGATAACATCACAAGGAGTTACGCCCTAATTACTGGAGCATTTTCTAACTACAAACAAAAAATTTAGATTCAAGTTGGTACTTCACGGGCCTCTATCAGAATCTTTTCCAAATTATGCACTAAATTGAAACCTATCGAGTCTAGTTTACAACCCAACAAATGGTTTGCGAATCAGATATTTACACAAAAATTATGCTTGAAAGAGTACAAGGTAAACTCAACCAAAATTCAACTTAGGTCAACCGAAGAAGGGCAAAAAGCTGACCTATGATCTTAGGTTGACCAAACCTTCGACCGAAAATACCTACAAACTGCTAGACGACTTAGGTCGACCAAAGTTACAATGAAGCTGAAAAATAACAGACACACCCAAACTCCTAAGATAAGTTTCCTAAGATTTCCTAACCCCCAAATTTGTCATTCCTTGAATGAAAATAAGATGAAATATACTTTCATAGAGACTTTTAATGAGACTCAATGACAAATATTATGAATATATAACAATAATAATTTGACGATGTTATCTTACAAATTATTGGCACGATCACTCAAAAAAACTATACTAAGATTGTTTAATTGGATTGCAGCTCTAATATAAGAAGACTAGTCAGTTTCGTACAATTTTTACTGAGCTTTCTGGATGGGAAGAAATAAAACCAACAGCAACTCTCGTCCCACATCGACTCAAGGTATCATACCAACACTTCTCATAATGCCATCTGCAGTCCACAGTAGTACGCCGAGCTGGGTTGCGCCAGCTTGTAACTCGAGTGATGGCATTAAGGTTGCGGGACAGGGGCTTGGCCCACTCAGGCAGGGGCCAGACGGGTGCGCTTCTGTGGCTTGCCCGCTCCAAGTTGGGAGTTGGGCCATGAGTCTTCGGTGAAGACCGGGGCCGCTTGGCTCCTAGAGTGGAGGGCACTGCGTGAGGCTGGGTTCACAGAGCAGCGAACACCTCCCGCTCTCGACGGTGGAAGGATTACAAGCCGCTGCATTCCTGGCCCATTATGGTGCCTGGTGAGCCTGCCTATAAATGAACTGCAACCTTTTTTGTTTTCCTTTAGATTTTTTCTCCAATTGGTTAATGCTAAAAATCAAGATTCAAACCCTTAAATATATAATAAATAATTTATATTGAGTACATAAAACAACTAATTAATATATAAGTAATTAATTGATGAATTAAAGGTTTTTTTGAGACTCTTAACTTTTTGCCTTTTCTTAATTTTATATTGACTTTGACCACCACCATCCTCTCAACTAATTAAACTACAAATTCAATGGCAAGGTGTCTTAATAAAACTGCATGCGTGTATTCCTTCCTTCCTTCCTACCTACCTCCTCCAACATGTTGAAGATTGTACAGTGTTACAACTTTCACTAGCGCTACTGAATAAATTCATGCACGAAGGAAGATTAGATTAAGAATTCAGCACCAATTAATGACCAAAGGAACATATAATATGTTCTCAATATTAACTACTGCCAGTAAGCGAGTCTATACTCAAAACGCCACATTCAAAAATTCAATTGCTATCAAAACATCCTGTAACGCACCTCAAAACAAAAATAGAAACAGAAAGAAATAATAATTATATTTAGAGAAACAAATATATTAATTATATTGAGAACAATATCAAAACAAATAATTATATTTAGAGAAACCTGAAAGAAAAAATAGTAAATAATTTACATTTACTATTTTAATAAAATAGTATAGTAATAATAATGATAGTCTTGAATATTTCATACATTTTTTATTAAAAGAAATATCATGTTTACCATACATTTTTCTGCATACATGTAGCATGGAATTAATTGTGGATGCCAATAATACAAGTTTAGCCCACTATGGTCCTAAATTTGTGCATGTAGCGGAGCCCAGATGAAATTGTATAGCCGTGCACATCTTTTTGTATTGAAATCAGGATGATTTTTACAAATTGAAATTTTATTCATATGGATAATTGGTGATGTCGGGGCGAAGATCACCAACTATACCAAAAGTTCAAAAATTTCTGTAAGGACGGAACCTTTGTCTCTTGACTAGGATAATATGTGACGATCAAGTTAATATTTAAAAAGTAGTTAAATAAAATATTAGTAAATTTTTAAAGACAAATGTTAGAAAACTTTATTTATTGAAACTTTTTCCTTTATTTAAGTCGAACTTTCAACAATTGAATGAGATTTTCTCAAAAATATCATCCCCTGATATTTCAAATTTTAGAATAGGATATCTTGGGTGTGAATTACTTCTCTGAATAACAGAGAAGTGGTTACATGATGTATCACATTTTGATGGACAAAACTCGTAATATGTTATAATTAATGACGTGGGTTCAATAATTTAGCTTTTCTTAAAGAAAAATTAGAAATGAATTTGATATGTTATGGGGAAAAACGTCCACTAAAAAACAAAAATCCCAAACTAAAAACAAGCCTAAATGCAATCCATAATAGTTTTCAGGAGACTAAAACATATTTGAAAACCCAAATTCTCTTAAGGAGACTTAGATCTCCTAAAAATCATAAGTGGTCCTAAAAAGATTCTAGTCTTTTAGATATTATAACTAGTTTTGGGAAACTAGAATCTTTCGAAAACCAACATACCAATCCCTCTCAAAAAAGTCTCAAATATAATGTAAACATCATAACTCTGACATCTAAAAATCTTTCTGAGAAATTCATAAACAATAGACATGATCAACAAAAGTCTTAATCCTAGTTGATTTAAGAATGGGTAGATACTCATCACAAACCCTTATTCTCTTTTATAAAAAGACCAAATTTCATTCAAAAAAATATATATATATACACTTCTAATACTAATTTTAAAATTATATTCAAGTCTCAACAAATTTGAGTGTCTAAATTAAGTATTGAAGTATTTGCAAAATGGTTGCTATGTGACCTCGTAATCTTTTTTTTTCTTTTTAAACAAATGCTAAACAGGTTGAGATCGACGTTTTTGATAAATAAATTTATTATTATATTTAAATGATAATAAAATTTATAAATAAAAATAATGTTAAAGGCTTGTGCTCGTAAAAAATGAGCAGCCAAGGTGGTTGAACGCTCATTACGTTAATGTTGGAAAGGCACAATTTTACTGCGGAATGAGTTCTGGGCCTTATAGGAGTACATATAATTAAGGGGTTTTTTTTCATGAATAATAATTTTCAAGGTAAATGAGTGCAAATTATATTTATATATGTCTTTAATTACAACAGATAATATCTCATATATATGAGATGTAGTCGAAATTTTAACGACTACACACTTATAATATACATATAAAGTAAATTATATCGTTGATTTTTGTCACAATCGCTTAACTTTAATTTTTGTTAAAATTAAATCACTCTTTTATTTTTTGTCAAACTGTTGTAACAAATATTAACATGACATATATTAATATAAACTCTAAAATTATAGATTTAGGTTAGTTTTAACATTAAATGATTTTAGACTTTATATTATATATGCATACCACGTTAATTTTTATTAATAAAATTTAACGAAAATTAAAATAAAGACTGAATTTTAATTAACAAATTAAGATGAAAGTTTAGTAGTGGCTATTTCAGTATTTACAAAAAATTAATAAAGTTTAGTAGTGGCAAAAATTAATATTTCAGTATTTACAACAAAAACAAAGTTTAGTAGTGGCTACTTAAAAAAATTAAAATATAATAATTAGGGTTTGTAATATTTCGATTTGGTTTTGATTTTTAGCAAAATCATAATCAAACTAAACTTAAACTATTAAAATCAAAACCAAACCATTACTCATTGATTTTAAAAATTAAAAATCATAACTAAACCATTCGATTCGATTTTAATCATAATTTTTTTAGTTTGATCCATAATCTCCCATCAAGTTTTATTTTTTTTAAATATTTAATTACTTATTTTTATTAATAATTATTTAATTGATAAAAATAAAATAATTTAAGATTATATTTTATTTTTATTTGTTAATTACTTTATAAATATTAAATATTTTATATATTTGTAATACATTACTTAAAATACTTGTAAAAAATACATTAGTCAATATATATTATGTGTATATATAATATATTAAATAAATAAATATTATATATATATATATATTCAGTTCAATTTAGTTCGATTACTCGTAAATTTGTTTTGAATTTTGGTTTGAATTTAGTGAAAGTCGTGATCAAATCATATCCATTAAAACAGTATTTAGTTTTTCCTCAAATCAAATCATTACCCAGTCAAATAATTTTTAATCGCGTTAACCAATTTGATTTCAATTTGATTTTTTACGATTTCGATTACAATTGTCATCCCAAAGAATAATTAATTTGCTGTGGGCACAAAATTTAAAAGACTAAAAGTGTAATTTACCCTCCATAAATACGCACGTGTGTGTGTGTTAGTGGTAGTGTGCCACAAATCGCCATCTGGCCGAAAAAAGAGAGGTTAAAGTAGAAAAAACAGGAGGAGGAGGATGCGTGGGTGTTGGATCAATGGTTTGTTTTTTCAAAGGTAGCAAGCATATCTTCAATATTCAATTATACTTGAATGGAATGTACTTTTCTAAAAGGTAACGTTTATTAAAATAAATTATATTAAGATAAAATTATAATATTTTTTAAATTAAAATATAGAATAGTTAAGATAAATTTAAAAAATATTCTAAAATTTTTATCAGATTATTTTTTAAAATATATTGAAAAATATATGAATTATTTTTTCTTATTTATACGGTTTAAGATAAATTTATCTAAAAAAAAGTAAATAAATTTATTTGAACAATTTAAAATAAGAAGTCGCGTGACTTCTTTTTTAAGAGTTATCGGATAAATTTAACAAATATAATAGAAAATACTTTTATTTGAAATACTTTCTATATTTTACTTTTTTCAACTAATATCTTAATTAACAAATACGTTACCAATGTATCCGACACATAAGTTAATGGGTAATGACAATAACAATTATAGTATAATAATCATATATTTAATCTAATTAAAGCAAGATATATAGATAGATAGATAGAGAGATAGATAGGTGGGGTGCAAAGTTAAAAGGTTTGGTGGGTTGTCGACGCATAAAACAACCACAAAATTAGGCACAAACTGCATTATAATTGGATACGTGGAATGATTTTTGGTCTAAAGTATAAGTTTACTATCGCTTTATGTGAAGAGACTTTAGTTCTGTACATCATTAACCAACAAAACACTCTAAAAGCATATCACACTTGGTTATAGTTTATGTTTACACTTTTTTTTTTTTTTAAATGAATTGGGAGGATCACATTTATAAGATTTTTTTTTTTTCTTTCTTTGTTGATCTCTTCTTGTTGAGAGGTTGTTCTCATAATTGGAATCCCTAATTTACTTTACCATATAGGGATAAGGCTAGACATTTCACCACCCTTTTTTGAGAATTAAACAAAAGTTAATAATTTGTTTATCTTGTTGACCTTAATTACTATAATTTTGTGACTTGTGGGTCAATCTACGATGCTCCTATTTAAGGGGTTGTTCAGGAATTGCCTGATAGTAACTCCGAATTAAGCTTGGTGTTGATAGGTTTCCTGTTAACCTTAATTTTTTTGATCTAGTAAAAATATATTATATATATAAGAAGGGACATGCATGTTATGTTAAAATATTTATCTAATTTTCTAAAAATATAAACATTTTTTTAAACCCATAAGTAACCAAATAGTCCCACCATTTTTCTCTATACCTTTTCATGTCCATTCACTAGCTTTATCTTTTAATAAAGTTTGAAGCATTGGTAAGGAGATGCATAAATAAATAGATATATAAATATATATATTTCTGGAGTAGCTGGGATTAGTGGGTTATCTCTCTGCTTGGAGATTAAAACCCTTGGGATAATTAATAAAGGAAGTGGAGTTTCTGAAAGATGTGGTTGGCCATTTGGATCCAACGCCGGCATTAGTTGTACATTACAGATGTTAAAACAGCATTGGTGTGGCTTTAGCAAGTGTGGAAAAGGGTGACAAACTTTTGCTAATCTAGGTACATGCATGGCCTGTCGGAAATGGTGTGGTTGTTGAGTGGAGAAAGCAAATGTGTCAACAAAATATACTTTTATTTATATATGTGTTACTAATAAACAATTTTTTTTTCTAAAAATATAAAATACTATAGTTTGATGTAGAGACAGAAGTGTATGTAGGTGTCGTTTGATGAGAGTTATTTATGGAAGATTTGTTTTTCCAAAGGAGAGAGATGGATGGAGTGGTGTATGCATGATTGGAATGGAATTAAGGACCATATATGCACCAGATGTTGCATTGCCATGCAAACCTCATATATATATATATATATGTATCATCAGATTAGTTGTTGAATTTAATTTAATCTATGTGCTTGTTTAATTAATTGTCAAGGTGGCCAAACATAAGAACCTTCTAGTTCCTTGCATATTATTTCTTGGTTGCTTTCGTTTTTTATTTTATTTTATTTTATTTTATTGGAATTCTTTCACATCTTTTTAATTATACAGTCATTTAAGATATGATTTTGTGAATTTTTTTTATTTTTTATTTTTTACTTCTAAGCTTTTATGTCTATTCAAGATATATATATATATATTTCCAATTTTACCAAAATGGGTATAAAGAGATAAAATGTCACCCCTTTAAACACCTCTTAACATGGATCAATCAAAAGAAGGCATGGTAGCAAAAAAATGTATGTGGGTCAAGAGTGACTTTGACCTTTGAAAAAATTTACCCTTGAAAAATAATATTTTATAGAAGCATATACCTAAGTTAAAGAAATAATAAAATCATGAGTTCCTAATTCATTCAATTAATTGACAAATTTTAAGACTGAATTATTAAATAACAAATGTCTTAAGAAATTAAATCATGTATTTAGAAAATATTTAAAATTATCATTTCTATATATATATATATAAGAAGCCATTTTTTATTTTTAAAAATAGAGAAAATATAATTTATATATATATATATAATTGAAAAAAAAAAAGAAAAGAAAAGGAAGATGAAGGGGTAATTAAGGAAGGTACCTAAAATTGACCCAGTCAAACGTACTTGCATGGTAAGTTCAAGAAAAGAAGGCATTGAGTCATGGTCAATTGGTAATGGACGTGACGTCCCAACCTGCAACTTTCTATGAATTAATTTTTAGTCAACTTTCTATGATTTTTTAATATTATATATATATATTTGATTCTCTCCTCTTCAATGCCTCCAGACCCTACACACAGTACACTCCCCAGGCGCGCGTTAACTTTCATGGAAAGTTCGGAGGAAATAATAAGGCTAAAGTCATACCAGCCCCCTCACCTTTCCCATTAAACCATTTTGTGTCCTTAACTTCAACAAAGATCTATTAGTCCTTTCAACTTTTAATTTTGAATCTAACACATATCTGGGTCAACGCGTGTATTATACACGTGATGGAGGCGCGTGCAGCACATCACCTTCTTCTTCCCCTTTGTCTCTGGCGACCTCCTCTCGTTCGTTGCCTCTCTCCTCCCGCTTGCTGCCGCTTCTTGCCTCTCTCTCGCTCTCGCTCTCTTTGTCGGTGGTCATCAGCAGCGTCTGAGGTGTCGACCGAGGTTAGGGGGCCGTCAATAGCAACTGCTAGGCGTGGGCGAGCAGAAGGTGATGGCATCGATTGGAGTCGGGGGGCGGCGTGGGAGGTGGGTCGCAGGCAGATCTGGGCGTTGGGCGTCTTCTTCCTCTCTCTCCCTCTCTCTCTGTCAGTCTTTCTCGCTCTCGCTCTCGCTCTTTCTCTCTGTATCCCTCGCTCTCGTTCTCTCTCTCCGTCTGTATCTCTCACTCTCGCTCTGTATCTCTCTCTCTTTCTCTGTATCTCTCGCTCTCTGTATCCCTCGCTCTCTCTGTATCTCTCGCTCTCCCTATCTCTCTGTCGTCTCAGGCAGCTATCAACCGCTGGCGACCGCCAACCTTCTTCCTCTCTTACAGATCGAGACAAGTGGCACACTTTCATTAGCTTGATCAATGTGGGCCCCACATCAGATGGCATGTGCAACTCACGTAGCAATGCTTGCTACAATAAGGTATGTAACTATTACAAAATTAGTAATTAAGATATATAATAGGTTTAAATTTGGAAGTTGAGAGGGCTAATAGGTCCTTGTTTAAGTTAAGGGGGCAAAATAGTTAAATGGTGAAAGGTGAGAGGGCTGGATATGCCTTTAGCCAAATAATAATAATGTTTGCAGAAGAAAACCAATTAAGATTAATAATTTCCAAAGCTTTTAAAACTCTTTTAACATTATTGGAACCTTCCCTCCCTCGCATCCATTGAATTGAAGCTAGCTCTGATAATATAAAAGTCATTTTCTATTGTGCGTGTTAGACCCTTTAACTCTTATATTTCTCATGGAATCCAATGTTCTCTCTCTCTCTCTCTCTATATATATATATATATATGCATATATATATGCTTTTAAATTAACAAATGTAAAGTAATTTTAACTAAAATATAATATTTATTATTATTATATTATTCACATCAGGTAATATAATAATTATCTAATTAACACGAGTAATTTGAAGGAGTGAGTGTGAATTCTACGGCGTAACAACAATATTTCAATATATATATTACAGAAGTGACTTGTACTAAGTATGAAAAAAATAATAAATAATTTTAAGTAAAAATTTATTAATTGATTTTTGACTTTGACTGTTTAAATTTTAACTTTTTAATTAAAATTTTAAATAACACAAGTTTTAGTGTAATGGTAAACTTGTTTTAGAAATTAGTTTAAAGGTTTGAGTTTGAGTTTTATTAATGTAATTAATTTTTGTTTTTTTACTAAAATATATAAAAATATTTTTAACAAATACTTTATTAGTATAACTTTAAAATATCAAAACTTGATATTAAATAGTACGGATGGTAGCCATGAGACTTATTAAACCAATTAATTAAGAGAAATATTATATTTATAAATAAGTTTGACTAATAATACTTAGGAATTGATGTAACATACACAAATTTATAATATTTTTATTTAAATTTATAGTAATTTTATTTAAAGTTGATAATAAATTTACTCATTACTATAAAATATTATTAATTATATATATAATTATTATAAATTTATACATATTATATTAATTTATAAAACTTGTGTGTGAATAGCAATTCTCTTTAATTAATACTTGGTAAAGGTGAAATCGCTCACCCCGAGCGCCCCTCACACTCGGCCCAACAGAACGTGGGAGGAGATTAATCATGATGACCCAGCCGGACGCAGTGGCTAAACCTGGGCTCACCGCGCACAAGGAGCTCCCTCTCACTTTGGAGAGAAGTACCCCCACACTGTCGCTTGCAAGACTCGATCATTGATATTGGTTCAAGATTCACCACGAAAAACACTTTATGCCCATTTTCTCGATCAACTGGGCTGCTCATGTGGGCCTCTTTCATTAATACTTGAACTTAAAAGAAACGTCTAAAAGCTATTTGTCAAAGTCAATAGAGGCGACGGCGAAGAATCAATAATGTTCCAGGAAGGTAACTTGCCAATGACTAAACTACCCTTGTCTTCACTTTATTGGGAAATTGTTCTTATTTGCTGTATATTAAAATTTACACAAATTTCATTTTAAGTTTGATAAAAAGACATTGTTGGTTTGTGTGTTTTTAAAATAATATTAATTTTTATTGATCTTGCATTAATTTTTTTTGTCAAAAAATAATTGTTAATATTTATAAAATATCCAAGATATCCTCATATTAGCATTTGTTTATCTTTTTTTGACAAAATACATATTTTACTCTTTATATTTGTATTTTTTTTATCTAGACATTTGAACTTTTTATTATTTCAATTACATTCCTTAAATGTGTTTAATTCATTGTTCTCAATAAATTTGTCGAAATGTGCAATTGACTCGAAATTACATAATTCAAAGGTTTAATTGAAATAATAAAAAATTCAAGAAGTATAATTGAAATAACAAAAATTTTAAATATTTAAATAAAAAATGTGCAAATACAGTGAGTAAATATATGTATTTTGTCATCTTTCTTTCTCTCTCATTTCTACCTCTCTATTTCTTTAATTCTAACTCACATGCCAGTGGTGTTACAAGAAAATCTTATCAATGTGTTTTGCAGTGATCACGACTTTTGTAATATCTCAAGAGCTCAGAGAGGGGTAGTATATATTGAAAATAAGTAATGAATGAAACAATACCACCTGGATACCTTTTGGGCTAAATGTAAGCAAGGAACTTCAAGGTTAAGCGTGCTTGAGTTGGTGAAGCTCAAGACTGGATGACTCCTTGAGAAGTTCGTGTAGACCCATCAGGATAAGTTGTTCTGGTCCTTCTTATCGCTCAATACAGGATGTTACAAGTAATATTAGAGCCGACTCCCAAGTCTTTGAGCACGATGGTGGGGTAAACCTCAACGAGGACATTGAGTCCCTAAGGAGGGTGCGTATAGGCACCTTAGGCGAATCCCACATTGGCTATGCAAAAGGAGAGATCTGTGACCGATTATAAAGTCGCATGACGAGGACGTCATGTACTCAATGGGAGATAATGTAATACCTCGAGAGCCTAGATATGGATAATATATATCGAGGATAAGTAAGGAAATAAATAACACTAGTTGGATATTTTTTGGGTTGAATGTAAACAAAGAACTCTCGAGTTAAGCGTGTTTGAACTAAAAAAACTCAAGAATTAATGATCCCCTGGGAAGTTTGTTTAGACCCATCAGAGTAAGTTGTTCTAATCTTTTCTATTACTCGATATGGGATGTTACAACTTCTCTGATCTTTTATTGATTGTTAAACTCACGGAGTTGGCCAACAAGATAAGACAAAAAAAAAAAAGAAAAGAAGAAAAGAGAAGGAATAGAAATATAAATTAGGTAAAATGATAGTCTTGGCTTTTTCATAAAATGAAAAATTAATTTTATTTTTAAAATACGAACAAAAATAGTTGGTGCTCTTTTGCCAATTCTCAAGTACAATTGATCTTTAGATTTTGAATGATTGTATGAGGTGTTATTATGAATTATTGATTATATTATTAAGAGTGTTTGATATCTTTAAATAATGTTAAAAGTTAAGTTGAAAACAATATGGCATCCTTTTATAATCTCAATGTTTAATAACATGTCACTTTTAGCTAACACACTAAAACAAAGTCTAGCTCATTGTTTATTAGATTGTCAAATCTTCCCCCGCGTCACATCAAACCCCATTTTCTAGGGACAATATATATATATAAATTCAGATTAGGTTAAGTTTTGAAAATGATTTTGCATTTACTTAGCCCATACATACCCAATGAATTGATACGAGGCAGTCAGTCAATGAAGTGAAATGGAAACCTACATGAAATTACTTAGGAGAAAATAAAATAATAAGAAATGGTGGGGGAGGGGAGTCTGAAAGATTTGGGAGGAGGAGGAGATCCCGGGAAAAAGCTGCTATCTTTCTTTCCAGAACCTCTATTCTATTATCTCTCTCTCTCTCTCTCTCTATAAATATCTCTCTCTCCTTCCTCTTCCCTTCATCTCTCTCTCTCTCTCTCTCTCTCGAAAATATACGTATTTTCCATTCCAAGAGCAGCTCAGAGCCAAAAAAAGGAGGTACGTCTTTGTTCTTCAAAGCTCATGATCAATCACATTATGTTCAATCTCCGGAATTTGAATGTTTCTTGGCTGACACATGACAATGGCTGTTTTCTCTTTCGACCTTTCCTCTACACCTACATTGTTTCGGCTTGTTTGTTTTTATGGCCATTATAATGCAATCAATTCATTGCTTAGTGTCTAAGGAGAGGAGGAGGAGGAGGGTCATACTTAACACACTTCTTTACCTTTACTAATAGGTTGTGGTCAAACAATTTTAAAAAAATACAAGGAGGACTAGAATTTATGTAGTCCATTTTTGACTCATTAATGTTTGAGATGAGACGATACAAGCTTAATGAAAAACCCCTTCCCTTGAACCTGGAAGTAACAAGACGTTTGGTTCAAAGGGAGGAATCCAACATCTTCAACTCTTTAACTTGTATCTAGAAAATAATTTTATTATTATTTTTTTTTATGTTTTGCAGTGTGTTGAATGTTTACATGTTTAATTGGGAATGCTTAACCTTTAACCAAAAGGGTAGACATTGAAGCCACAAGTCATTGACTTGGAAAACCAGAGTATCTGTTTCTTTCTTTTAACCAATGTAGTGGGCGGGGGGGGGGGGGGCACACTAAAAAAGGCATATTAGGCCAAAGGGATAATTACATCTTTGAAGCTTGTATTGTAACTTCAAGATGTGTCACTTTTCCCTTTCCTTTGCATCTAAATCTGCACAAATGAAACCAACGTACCACAGAAAAATTTTGTCGTATTACAACTTCAAAACATTCTGCCATAATAGATCCGCCGGACATCTTAATTATTTGTCAAAACTGCGAAAAAGGTGGGGAAATTTTTTAAGCATGTCGAAACCAAACAATAGGCCTTTCTCTTTCGGTACTTGCTTTTCCAAAGGAAACTAACTAGTTGGGGACACCCGCTTCAACTTCTTCACAAGACCTGCCAGATGCATGCACAAACACAGGTGTCAGGTTTAGTTACCACTGAAGCACAGAAATGGCTCCAACACATTATTTTGGTGTTTCTTATTTTGAAAATATCGAAAATGTTAATCGCGGCCCTGAAACGTTTTTCAGACCGTTTTGTAATTTGTGAAATATTTCGAGAGTATTTCGCAATTATAGAAAATTTTCACAAACGTATTTCCGACAACTGAATATATTAGAGACAAAAGCAACTATATATATATATATTATATTCTTTTAGTTTTAATCTTCTTATCCTTCTTTTCAATCTTCACACTGCCTTTACTTTTTAGCCCTAATTTCCAAATCCGAAGATTTTCTCGCCTGAAACAGCTCGTCATCATTCTCACTCTCATACTTGTCTATTGTCATCATCGGTTTCCGACCATTGGTCCTTGCTCGCTGCTCGTGTGGCCGTCGATTCAAGCCTCGGTGACCAAGGGGATTGAGAGAATATTTGATGCTCTCGCCATCATTCCTTCTTGTTGTCGCCGCCAACTACTTCTTGCTCGACGCTCATGTCGCTATCTATTCCAGCCTCGGTCTTCTCACCGTCATTCTCTCTCATCATCACCGCCAACTGCTTCTTGCTCGGTGTTTGTGTCGCTATCAATTCTAGCCTCAGTCCTCTCGTCGTCCCTACCGATTGTTTGGTGTTCGATGCTCGTGCCATCATCAATTTGATCCCTTTGAGACAACGAATTGTATTATGTTTGATTTTGTTTTTTGTTTTTAATTATTAAGTCATGGTAAAGATAATAGAACTTTGTAAATATCGTTAATGGTTGTTTGAATGCATTGTGGACTTTATGTTTATGTTTATTTGAATGCATTATAAAAGAGTGTGTTTGATCGAAATTATTTTCCATGAAAAATGTCACATCAGTGGAAAATTTTCCATCTTTGATTACTTAACATTTTCCATGGAAAATTTTCATGGTGTGACAAATCATGTTTTGGCCTATTTTCCATAGAAAATTGCAACTAGGGGGAGGTGGGAATTGTTTTTCATAGAATTGAAAAATATTTTCCTTTTCCATCTTTTTTTAATCAAACACACCTTATGTTTGTTTGTATTATTTTTGAACTATTTTTTTTTTAATTTTTTATACTAAAAATTATATTTATAAAAAAAATTATATTTTTTTAATTTACACTTTACCTGCATTTCTATTTTTTATTTTTTTTAAAAAAAATATTATTTTCTCATTTTCGTTTCCTTGCAAAGTAGATGGTTACCTATTGCCATAACAAGCAGGCACCCCCCTGTGTTGGAGCATTTTGTGTTTCCAAGATTGATTGGAATGCTGTTGGACGACGTTACTGCGATGTTTGTGAGCTAGCAAGCATTTGTGGAGGAAAAACAAAAGGAAAGGAAAATCAATGCTTCTATGTGCTTATAAAACTGCATGCATGCAAATCTTTTCGGTTCTTTTTTTTTTTTGTTTTTTTTTGTTTCCTTATTTTCCTTTCTGTGGAAGAATCCCAAACATAGAATAACCGTTGCATTAATTTGGGATTTAGCTTTAAGATTTTATATGCAGAGCTTCACCTTTATGGGTGCGAGAGTAATTTGGCAATAACATGTCATGTCTCCAAATTAAGCTCGAGAAATTTGGTAGATATTTTTCTTTTTCTTTGCTTTACTCTGTTGGGTTTTCCATTTAGAGAAAGTAGACATTTTTCCGAGTTTGGTTGAGTCCATGTCTAGGCTCCTCAAAGTATACAAGTTTGAACGTGCAGTTCTTGCTACTTGATTCGTGTTTTCTATATGCTTGCAAACTAGCTAGATTCATGTCAAATGATTAAAACCAGAAACCATAATTATGTCTTTGCAAGTCAACCATAGTTTCCAACTGGCTTGGTCATTTCCATGTTTTATGATATGACTTCTAGCTGATTTTGACCAATTTGTGTGGGTAATAATGGTCAAGGTCCAGCTGCATGATTGGCGGTGATTTGTTTGGTAAAATTGTTCTGCTTTCTGCATTAGTTAGTATGAATTACCAGTTTGCTAGAGAATGTTCTGTGCCAATTTTCTTCGAAAACAACGTTAAGATTAGTGGATGTTCAGAGTCCAGTACGATGAAAACTCTCTTCATTTGTCTGGCGGCAGAGAACAAATAACAGCGAGCAACTGAATGATTGAAAATCATAGAACCCAAAATAACCAATTATAATATGATTTCCATGCTGCACATCAATAATTTGTGTGTGAGAGAGAGAGAGAGAGAGAGAGCGTAAATGACTCGGCCAAGTAGCTAGAATTTAAAAAGGAGACTGTTAAGCCAACAAATTTAATTTGATGAAGCCTATGGATGATCCCCCTCAAAACATGGCTTCAAAGTGTAGTTCCAGAATGTAATCGAGTGGTTTGTACACCTTTTAGTGAATTTAAAAGGGCCGTCAGCCGTGATGTTTTTATTAATCGTAGGAGTTCTTATGCCATTTTGCTTGGCCATTAGCATAATCATATATCTAGCAGCCTACAAATCCTGCCGATTTCCCCAATGCTTGCAGCAGTATTCTGTATTATTAACATCTAGTTTGATGCTGACTGCTTCCTATGATATAAATCAAATACGATGCCCAGCATTTCCCTATAAAAATGGGCTTCTCCTTGTACAAACAATTTTTTCCCTTCAAGTGTATTCGATCAAACCAATGACAGTCGTGGAAGGGTATAGATGAAATGTAGAAAATTATCTCCATTCAGTTGATAATATGTTCCTGGGACTGCTGAACAACGACGTTTGATGTTTTCTTCAAGATTTTAAAATTCAGTTTGGCAGCATAACTTATTTTGGATTATATGGTGGTGGTTGAGTGCATCCAAATTCGGTTCCGTTAAATGAAAATTTAGCCTGTAAATTTTGGCTCAAGTCAGTGTCAGCTGACTCAGCTCATTGTAATATAACCGAGACAATCACATGTTGAAGAATCATAGAAAATCTTGGCCTCCCAAACACAAAAACTGTACCTCCATGTCCTGGCTATGTCTTCATATTTGATCAAGCGTAGGTCGGGTTCTTGTGTTGGAGTATAAATATCTGTTAAGACTTTTCTTCGACCCAAGTGTTCTCTCTTCTTCTTCTTCTCCTGAGGAAAAACCAGTAGGTAGCAAGATAGTATATAAGCATAAGCATCACCACTGAAGCATCAGAAGTTTTTCTCGTTTCATGAAACCATGGTAAGTCAAATAAGAATATGTATTTGGATTGTGATAAAATCAATCAAATCAAGTCCACCTTTCCTTCTTAGGTCCTTCAGTTCATGCTAAATCACTAAATCAAGTTTTATCCATCTAACAAGAAAAAGAAAAAAATTGTTGCAGGTGGAACCAAAATTTGCACTTGATCATCCAGTGATGGGATTGCTGCACCTGTCAGAAAGTGAGAAGACAAACTCTGTTCTGGTTTCATATGACTCGTGGCTGGTGAGTTGTCCATTAGTCATTCTCTCTTCGTCTTCAAAATTGGCACACTGCTAACAATTTTTGGGCAATTCTTCATCTCTTCCCCCCATACTGTTATCCTTTTGCTGCCCATTTTAGTACATATGCTGATTTAGCCTGTTGAAATCAAGTTCTCTGATCCTTTCCTTGTCTTGCTCATTTGTTTACAACTATAATTTGAGTTGATTTATATATTGTCTAATCTGATGGCTTACAGTTGAAGCACCCCTCCGCCTTGGACTCATTTGAACAAATGATGAGCATTGCAGAAGGGAAAAAGATAGTGGTGTTCTTGGATTATGATGGAACGCTCTCAAATATTGTGGACAACCCTGAAAACGCCATTATGACCAATAAGGTAAACATTCTACACATGTAAAGCATCGATATGATATTCATTGCGATTTTTGATTTATAGCGTCATTTAGTTTGAAATTAAAACTCAAGACAATCAAATTAATCATGGAAGACAATTACAGATGCGATCAGCACTACGTGATGTGGCTCAGTACTTCCCTACTGCAATTATAAGTGGAAGGGGCCGCAAAAAGGTAATACTTGCGACTAACAAATAAGTTGCATACCTAACATCCCGTGTTCCATACTTACTTTGAAGCTGTAAGTTTAAAATTGATGGTACATCTTCCCCCCTCCCCCAAACCTCTGTTCTAGGTGTATGGCTTTGTGGGCTTGAATAATGTTTTCTATGCCGGAAGTCACGGTTTGGATATAGCTGCTCCCATACAGTCTTCAAACTATGGGGATCCCCAGCATCAAAGCAAAGTTGTTGATAGAAAGGTGAGTGTTTTTCTACTTTTTCTCTTTAACCGTCAAACCCAATAGATTTTGAAATTGATCTCAATGTCCTTGGTGATGTTAGATCAAGTTCGTTGTTTTAAATTAGCATTTCTTGAACTCCTCTGTGCCTTCGGAAAAGAAATATACAGCCAAATGGTGCCAGGAATTCTTATCTTTACATGGTTTTTGTTTGTAGGGTAATGAAGTAGTTCTCTTCCAACCTGCAAGGAAGTTCTTGCCTGCAATTCACAAGGTAGAAAATTTTATTTATTTGCATTAGTAAATTTGAGGGGGGAAGATCTATACTATACTTTCTTTTTACGTCCCTCTTTCCTGTTCTTGCTCCGTGTCTAAATTTGAATGAGCTTCTGGCAGATACTTAGTGCATTGAACGAGAAAACCAGAGGTATAAGAGGGGTCATGATTGAAAACAACAAGTTCTGCGTTTCTGTGCATTTCAGACATGTACATGATGAGGTACGTATTGTATGTGCTGTTAAGAGTGCCATCAACATTTAGTCAGTGGTGATACTAAATACCCAATTGTATGTGTGTGATCATTGATTAACAAACACTTCGCTAATTCGAGTTGAGGTGAAAATGCAGGACTTCTGCACCCTTGAAAAGGCGGTGAATTCTGTAATGGCAGAGCATAGAGATTTCCGCACATCAAAGGGCAAAAAGGTATTGCACTGCGTGACGCCTGATTCTTGAATTCTCTATAACAGTCCTAGGAAGCAATGCTTCTGATTCCAACAATCCATTTGATTTTTATTTCTCCTGTACATTTTGGGTAATTGAACAGGTCTTTGAGATACGCCCTGACATGGAATGGGATAAAGGCCATGCTTTGAATTATTTACTAGACACTCTAGGACTTGGTACCTCAACTGATGTCCTCCCACTGTACATTGGAGACGATCGAACGGATGAAGATGCGTTCAAGGTATTGATTTTGTAATATGGGGAATGAGCCAATGGCAGTTTTTCAGTTTCTCGTTACAGTCCTAGCTCTGAACATTAATGAATTCCGTGTAAGAAACTATTGTTTGGTGATTAGCTTAGCTGTTGGAATTGAATCCCAGACTGGCTAAAACTAAACAAACGCAAAAGATTCCCGCTTACCTTCTTCCAAGACTTGCATATTCTTTTGGTTGGAAATTAAAGGATATATAGTTAATTAAACTAGTGTTCTCACATCAGCATGGACTCTCAGTCTCAAGAGGATTTCTTTTAAGTCATAGTTGAGAGGTTTTCTTATGCATCCATTGTTGACACATTTTCTTATTCATCAAACTTTGTTTTAACTTGTATTTTGATATTCATAGGCTATAAGGAGGAGGGGAGAAGGGTATCCTATTGTTGTTTCGTCGACTCCAAAGGACACCATGGCCTCGTACTCGCTCAGGAAGCCGTCAGAGGTTATGAAATTCTTGCAGCGGCTTGTCAGGTGGAAGAAGATTCCGTCAGGCCCCAAGGAACAGAAGTTGCTCAGGCAAGGGGAAGGTCGGAATGGTAGTGCTAATATTTCAAGAAAAAGATCAACATCATCTAGATCTAGTTGCAGTATAGAGTTGGATCACAGTATGGAGGGAAGAACTATAACCGAGAAATTGAGTTGTTAAATCATTGAGGCCATGAAGAGTTTTTTTGGGAAATCAATCACCCAGTGAAATTTTTTGTAAGATGAATACTGGGTGTTAAGTTTATTGGAATAATATTTTGAACTTCCTCAGTGATGCCCCATGTTTCATGTCAATGCTTCTTTTGTTCGAATGTTTGTTCTTTATCCCTTTTTGGTTCACATTTTCTATTTTTGATTATGATAGTCCAAATAAGTTCTTACTGCGACTGCGAGCTCAGCCCATACCCGAGAAAAAGAAAGGCTATTTTTTATTTTGGTAAATAGCATAATTACATCCAATAGTTTGATCCATTTTGTTAATTCTTTATACTTAAAAAATTAGACTAGGAAGCTCATGTGACTTTAGTTCTTTATGCGTCCACCTCCTCTATCAATTTTAAGAGTTGATGCCATCTGTTTATAATCAAAACAATATAGTTTTGACTTTAATTAAATTATATTAAATTTTTTAATGTGCAATTATATTAAATTTAATTTAACTAAAAATAAAAAATTGAAATAAACATACAAGAATTCAAAAAAAAAAAAAAAAATAACACTACTAGACACCCATTTATATAAATTTAGAATCGAAAACAAACCATACACTATAAAAAAAAGGATCTTCAACGAGAGGACCAATATCCCATCTTAAAAACATAATTTTTATGATTATAGCAAGAAATTATTTATACTCTCGTTAAATGTGATGTAAAATTAGTTTTTTATTGATGAATTTCTAAATTTATCACTATTAATTAAAAACTTCATCATTATTGAACCTAAAAAATAAAGACAAATATTTTCCTCCAAATATATACCCATAATCTTAATTAGGCAACATTTTTTTTTATTAATTTCTCTTTTTACACTTAATCTTTTTTTTTTTGAAAATAAAATTTTTGGACAAAACATATCAATTTTTCATAAGCCTCCTTCTCGCGTGCCAGCATCCCAATCTTCGCATCTTCCTATCAATTCTAAATCCCTACCAAATCCAAATCCAAAATTGTCTCTTCTTCCCGTCAATCCAAATTCACCTCTTCTTTTGATTTTCCTTCTCTTCACTCTATTCCCTTTTGTGTTTGTCCGAACCCTTCTTTCATACTATTGGCAATCGAAGCCTTGCATATCGTGCGTTGTTGCTTGTGTCATCCTCGCTCTCGGTTTTGTGTAAGTTTCTCTATCGCTATTCCAAGTTTTCTATATTTTGGTTCATTGTTGGGTGAAGCTCTAACGACGCAACATCTCAATCAGTTGTGCAATCTCAATTAGTTGATATTGTTTGACTATTTGGTCCTTTTCGTTATGGTTTCTTTGAAGGTTGAAGTTGAATTCTAGGGTTTCAATAATCGGTTTTACTTTTTGGATTAAATTTTTCATATTGTTTTGTTGTATGTGTTTCAGTTTTTGATGAGGTTTTCGACCATGTAACCATATTGATGATGAGATATGTGGGACGGCCTCCCTTTTAGATTGTATGCATCTCAGATTGAGTTAATAGTTTTGGACAATAATTGGTATCGATGGTGGAATATGACTTTGCTCTTTTGGATGGAATTGCATGTCCTTTATTCAAGTTCATATGATTTTCTTTAGAAAAAGGGCAAGCAAAGACCCTTTGGCTTTGGCAGTCCCATAAGCATATGCATTTTTCCATTTGAGGGAGCTTTTGGACTATGAAATTTTGTTGATGTATATGAACTGCCCTACCTAAATAAGAACATTGGCAATCCTATAAGACCATGTCTCACAAGCATCTTTGTCGTCTGTGTCTTACCAGTGCCACTTTCTCCACTCACCAAAATAGAGTTGCTCTTTGCCTCAATAATCATTACCCTATTTAACAAATGGAACATTATACCTCTCGGTCAACAAATTATCAAACCTTAATCCCACTCTGAAATCTAGCTTTCTAGTCACTACCCAAAGTACTAGTAATAAAAAGGATTAAGGTTACCTGTATGCAACATCTGCAACTACAAAAACATGCGAACTAAGTTCCCCAAAAGCTGCTCCTTTATATTGCTCATGTGAGAATCATATAAGTGAGGTAATCTTTGAAATGGGTTTATTGCAATCAAAATATTGCCAGTATATGTTTGTGAGAAAGATAGGAGAAAATGTTGGTAAGATGGAGGAAAGAACTATATTGCAATAGAATATTGAGAGGCAAGGTCAATAACAAAAGTTCATCTATCAAAAATGTCCAGTATACCAAGCCTTAAATAATGCTAGTAGTAGCAACAGAAAATGCTAAAAAACAGGATCACAAACCCATGACCAGGTTTAGTGCCAAATGTAACTGACCACTAACATAATGACTCTAACAAATAAAAGCGTAAAACACTTGCTCCTAAAAAATAACAACTAATAGTTTGAATCATTCATTAATACCCCCCATTGATTCAAAATTACATACTCCCAATTGAGACAAGCAAAATTGATGCTTGGCTTGGGGAAGAGACTTTGTAAAGATATCAGTTGCTTGCTTATTTGTACCATAGAATTTTAGCACTATTTTTCCATCAGTTACCAGCTTCCGGATGAAATGATGTTGCATGTCGATGTGCTTTGTTCTGCCATGAAAAAAGGGATTCCTTGCCATTGCAATTGTGAACCTGTTATCACAGAGTATCTCTGTAGCTTTATTTTGTTCATAATTAAAATCAGCAAGAAGTTTCTTGAGTCATAAAGCTTGTCAAGCTGCTGAAGTTGCTGTTGTATATTCTGCTTCGCAAGATAACAGATCTAGAGCTACTGTTTCTTGCTTCTTCGAACTCCATGTCACTACTTTAGAACCAAAGCTAAAAAGGTTGCCTGAAGTACTCTTTCAATCATCTAAAGATTCTGCCCAATTGCTATCAGTGAAACCAAACAGCTTGAAATTTGACACTTTGGAATACCAAACACCAAAATCAACCGTTCCAGCAACATAACGGAGGATCCTTTTTTGTTGCACCAAAATGTTGCTTCGTAGGACTATGCATGAATCTGGACACAACACTAATAGAGAAAGCGATAGGTCTAGTGTGTGTCGAATAATTTAAATCGCCAACTAAACTTCTAAACAATCTTGGATTTGTCTTCTTAGTCTCATCTTCCCGGTGCAACTTCTCATTAATGTTCATTGATGTGGTTGCCACCTCACAATTACTCATATAGAACCTGTTCAACAAGTCTGTAGCATATTTCTTTTGACACACGAAAATCCCATCTTTACTTTGCTTCACCTCAAGACCCAAAAAGTATTGTAGTAACCCCAAATCTGTCATCTCAAACTTTCTCATCATGCTAGACTTAAAATTAGCAATTAAAGACTGAGGAACCCATGTAAATCATATCATCCATATAAAGATAGACCACCAAAAAATCTCCATTACTTTGTCGCTTCAAGTAAAGAATGGGCTCATTTTCACTTCTTGTGAATCCACTATCTTGAAAGAAAGCATCAATTTTGCTATACCACGCACGCAGAGCTTGCTTTAGCCCGTAAAGAGCTTTTCTTAACCTGTAGACTTTGTTTTCGCTGCCATTGATAACAAAGCCCTCAGGTTGTGAGACATAAACCTCATCTTCCAGGTCACCATTCAAAAAGGTGGATTTCAAATCAAATTGATACACCGGAAGTTGCATTTGGGCAACCAAAGCCAACATGACTCTCACAATTTCAAAGCGAGCAACGGGAGAGAAAGTATCATCAAAATCTATACTTGGCAATTGTGAGTATCCTTTTGCCACGAGTCGAGCTTTCCGCTTTTGGATGCTTCTGTCAACATTATATTTTGTTTGAAACACACACTTGAGTCCTACAACATTTTTGCCTTCAGGAATATCAACTAACTCCCATGTTGATTTTTTCTGAATGGCCTGCATCTCCTCTGTCATAGCGATCTGCCACTTTGATTGTTCTGCAACTTCCTCAAAAGAAGTTGGATTAGTGACTAAAAAGAAAAGTCACAGGAGTTATAAATTTCTGTTAAAGATATGAATTTTTTAGGTGGCATTTCACTGTTGCTAAAGGAGCCGGATAATGGAGAATATGAACTTGCTGGACTTATATTGCTGCTATCACCAGGTGAGGAAGGAGTTAAACTTGCAAGGGATGGAGAATTTGAAGTTGCAGGTGATGGCATTTTTGGTTGTTCAACATCAAAATTTGAAAGAACCTGAATTGTTAACATTCCAACTTAAACATGCCTCCTTATTGAACACAACGTTCCTGCTAATTATCACTTTGCCACTTATAGGATTATATAAGTGATATGCTTTGGATTGAGGACTATAGCAATCGAAAATGCATTTTTCAAAATTTTCATCAAGTTTAGAACGAGAATTAACCAAAGCATATGCTACACAACCAAAAATTTTTAAGTGGCTTACCCAAGGCTTCTTGCCCCTCCATGCTTCGTATGGTGTTATATTGAGAACGACCCTCATTGGAGACATATTCAAGAGATACACTGTTGTTGCTACTACTTCTCCCCAAAAATGATTTGGAAGCCCCTTTGCCTTCAACATACTTCTAGCCATTTCCACCACCGTATGATTTTTTCGCTCCGCAACACCATTTTGCTATGGCGTGTAAGGTGTTGTAAGTTCTCTGTGTATGCCATGCTCATCACAAAAATCAGTGAAATCATTATATAAGAATTCACCGCCTCGATCTGTTCGAAGTGCTTTTATGCTGTTGCCACTTTGTGTCTCCACCAATGCCTTGAATTTCTTGAAATTCTCAAAGGTTTCTTATTTGAATTTCAAGAAATAAACCCAACTCATACAGTTATAATCATCTGTAAATAGCAAAAAATAACGACTACCTCCAAGTGACTTAGTTTGCATAGGCCGACACAAATCAGCATGCACAAGTTTAATACAATTTGAAGCCCTCCATGATTTTCCAATAGGAAATGATCTTCTACTTTGTTTCCTATAAACAAACCCTTCACAAAAATCAAGTTCACCAATTTCCGGCAAGCCAACAACCATTTCTTTCTATCTTAAAAGTCTTAAACTGTTCACATTCAAATGCCCAAAATGTAAATGCCATAGTTTAGCCTCATTATTTCCCCTAACAACTAAGGCTTTGCTCACTGCATTTGAAACATCAAAAGGAAACATTTTGTTTTGTGTCATATGGACATTTGCAATGATTTGACCAGATTTTTTATCATTAACAACACATGAATCACCATCAAACACAACCTTATATCCACTAATCATCAATTGTTTAACACTCAATAAGTTATGAGCTAAACGAGGCAAAAATTGCACATCATAAAGGAGTTTGACATCACTTTGTAAGGTTTTGATGGCAATTGTACCTTTCCCTTCTACTTGCATCTGCTTGTTGTCTCTGAGTCGAACGTCACCTTTCTGTGACTTGTCAAGCTCTTTGAACAACGACTTTGTCCCAGACATGTGGTTGGAGCATCCATTTTCCAAAAACCATACTATATTGCGGTTTAGCGTATCTTGAATAAGTAAATGGCCATGAATAGCTTGCTCTCCTCTTCAACCTTCTCTGTAAAATTTACTTGCTTCTATTCTTCCCTCTGTTTGGCCTAACAGTTTACTTCTTTATGCCCCATTTTGTTGCAATATCTACATTGGATTAAGATCTTGTATTGACGTGTTTCACCAAATTGACCTCTACCTCTACCGCTACGACCTCGTCTATGAAATCCACCTCTGCCTTTGCCTCGGCCTCCTTAATTTTATGACTTTCCTTTGAAAGAAGACTCCCATTTCACCTGAAAAGCCTTCTCTTCAACCTTTTTAGATGATTTGCTAAGCCTATCTTTATGAGCTAGCAGAGAGCTCATCAATTCATCAAAGGAATAAGTGGACATATCCTTTGACTCTTCAATTGCAGCAACAACATTATTGAATTTTGAGGTTAAACTCCTCAAAACCTTGCACACAACTGTCTCATTACTGATTTTTTCACCATAACTCTTCATGTGATTGACAATACCAGACACCCTAGAAAAAAATTCTTACACAGATTCTTATTCTTACATAGCCAACGTTTCAAAATTAAGACGAAGAGTTTATAGCTTCAGAGTAATTACCTTTTTGTCTCCCATATTCTCTCGCAGCTGTTAAGTAGGCTCAATTGGTTGCCTATCTTCAAACCCGTTTTCTACCAAGTCCCATATCTCTTGAGACTTGAAGAGAGTTTTCATCTTGAGACTCCAAAAATGATAATTTACCCATTTGAAAATTGGAATAAGGGGTTGAGATAAAGCATTTGTGCCATTTTCTACCATTGGTCTGCAAATTAGAATCACCTTTTATTTCACCTTTTATTCTTTGTCTCTCACTTGATCTTTTCCCTTATGGAAAAAAAGATCGAAACCTAGTTGTGGCTCTGATACCACAAATGTTGGTAAGATGGAGGAAAAAACTATATTGCAATAGAATATTGAGAGGCAAGGTCAATAACAAAAGGTCATCCATTAAAAAAGTCTAATACACCAAGCCTTGAATAATGCTAGTAGTAGCAACAAAAAATGCTAAACAACAAGATCACAAACCCATTACCAGGTTTAGTGCCAGATGTAATTGACCACTAACATAATGACTCGAACAAATAAAAGCATAAAACACCTACGCTTAAAAAATAGCAACTAATAGTTCGAATCATTCATTAATAGAGAAATCATAATATGAGCTGATCTTTTAGTTTAATCCTTGCTATCTACTTGCAAAACATTATCAAAGTTAAAGTGAAAATCTCACATAAATCTCATTAAGTTCATATTTGGTAGCTAAATTTTGAAGAACTCCAGGTTCTTAGAAATATGAAAGCTTAGTCATGTCATCAACACCTCTAAAAGGAGCTTATGTATCCTTTGGAAACACTTTTGTGACGTCAGTGACAACCTGCAATGAATTATCCATTCAGTGAGATTCGTTTAATAACTATGAAATAAAATTCTTGGAAAGACATGGCTCGGGGCATATCTACGATCATACTTGCTATTAGTTATTACGACTCCAGGTTCATGCAAATATGAAACCTGACCTTAATTCAAATTAAGTAACATTATGTATGATGAACATGAGGACCATGTTCTACCACTACACTAGGGGACTTTCCTGCTAAAGGAAATTTTGTACGGCGGTATGGGTAAAATTAAAATTTTACATATATTAAATACATGTAGTGGAATTAATAATACACAAACCATACGCAAATTTGATATTTAAGCAACACGTATATTCATCCCATGAATATAAATAAACACATATTTGTAGTTTGGTGTAGGGATGGAGTACAAAATCAGTTTTTTGTACTGAGACCGTATCCACCTTAGGCTGTGGTGGTCTTAATCTGTCCACATCTATCACACTATCCGATACCGTTCTAGTTACCTCTTCTCGTGCTAGACACAAAGGTTCCCTGTATCACTTATACCCACGTCTCAATTTTTCTTGTGTGACTCTCACACGAATTAATTTTATAACGGTAGAAAAAATTACAAAGAAAGCAGAGGAAGAAGAAGAAGAAGAAGAAGAAGAAGAAGAAGTAGCATGCAAGCAATTAATATTGTTGCTTCAATTTAATCCTTAGAGAATTCGTCCCTCGCTAAGCTGTAACACCCAGTGTTACTAGTGTTAAGAAAATGAGAAAGAAAATGAGAAACTTCCAAAATGGATCCTTAAGAATAATAGTGCCTTATGAGAGGGGAGGGGCATTTTGATAATTTGGATAGTAAAGTCAAATGAATGAATTAAATTATTAAAAATAGGAAAAATAGTAAATATTCAATTATGTGAGAAATAATTGTTTTTTTCCTAAATTGGTGAATTAAGGTGGTGATGCCTAATGGATGGTTAAGATGGAAAATGGTCTCCCATTAATGCTTTGAAAATATGGGATTTATTTAAGGGGAAAAGAAATTAATTATGTAATTCATTCTTGATGTGTGAAAATTGTCTCCATTTATTAAATGTTGAGAAATTATTAAATCCAATGGATGGGATTAATCTTTGAGTGGGATTTGTGATCCAATGGTGATTATTTATTCTTGGGTCATGGCATGGATTGCCAATGTGTATATATATATATGTATTTGTGGGAAGGCACATATCAATATATGTGTGTGTGCATATGTGTAGATATTTTTGGAGAAATGAGAGATTAAAATAATTTAAAAAGGAAATTATAAATGTCTCTCAAAGAATTTATGAAGGCCATCATAATGTTGGAGAAAAAGATAAATGGAAAAGAAAGTAAAATGGTCACCATTAATGCTTGAAAATATGGTGATTTATATAAATGAAAAAGGAGGGATTTATGTCTCTCAAAAGTGATGGGTAAAATTAGTCCAATTTAAATAATTGCAAATTGGAAAGAATTCAAGCTATGAGATTGGGTCTTAAAATTGGAAGAATGATCCAATGGTGGTGGATGGAAGCTTGTGGTTGGCATGGATTGTCACATATGGTTGTAGCCAAGATGTGTTTCTATCCAATGATGGAGATTAGATCTCCTCAAAATCAATGGTTGAGATTGAGATTTCTCAAGAGCACATGGATTGTGCTTTATTTGTATGGCTAGGATTTACTCTCCAAAAGAGAAAAGAATGGAGGGTTGAGATGAAGTCTTGTATTTGTAATATCAAGACTAGAAGAATAAATCAAAAAGAAAGGAAAATGAATGAAGAATGAAGAAATCTTCCATTGTTGAGAAAAAGAAAGAAAGAGAGATAGGAAGAAGTCTCTCAAAGAGGAAATGATGAAGAAGAAGATGAAGGGATCAAGGTAAGTCTTATTTTTCTTCTCTTTATTTTGGTATACTTTGTATGCAAAGTAAGTTGCTTGTTTGAAATGTCACCTTAGATAGAAAAAGATGATGATGGGAGCTCTCTTGAGATGAAGATTGGAAGATTTAAAGAATGAGGTAAGGGATAACCCCATGGAATGGTGGCTTGTAAGTGGTAAAGTATGTGCTTAAACTTTTAAATGTGTGCATTAGCATGTTTCTCTTGTGTTTAAGGACCTATGGCCATGAGATTGTGTGGGGTAGGGTAGTTTAAATCCTCAAACCTAGGTGGTTGTGAGGATGTGGAAGCCCTAACCATGTTACATGCATGCATTTGGCATCACATGATATGTTTTTGTTCATACTTATTGTCATTGCCCTTTTATTGAGCTTAATAGCTCATGAGGTTTTTATCCTCAAATATAGGTTGTAACGACATGGGAAAAATCAAAACAAAGATGAAATAACATATGGATGCATGGGATTGAAGATTCAAGACCATTGTATGGCTCATGGAAGCCTATTTTATGTTGTATTGATTTTATGTTGTAATAAGCACCATGAGTGGGTGTAAAAAGGTAGTATTTTTCCTTTGTTGTGTAAACTTTGTGGAAGAAGAAAATGAGTATTTTCTTTGTAAGCTTTTGTGGAAAAGTGGATATTTTTTATGTATGTATGAAGGGTGTAATTTTTGAAAATTTTAGGTTAGAAAGTCCAAGAGAAAAAAAAAAAGTGTAAGGTTGGAAGGTGATAGCAATTGGGGCCCGTAGGCGGCCACAGTGGGCAACAGGTGCGCGGTGGCACAACCAGTCCACCACGGGGCCCCGCATAGGCCCCTGGGAGTGCCAAAAGGCCCTGTCGGTCAATTTTTTTAAAAAAATTAAAAAAATTGAGGATTTTTTGGGCAATTCTTAGTTGATTATGGGCCCTGGAGAAATTTTCAAAAATAAAGAGATTTTGGATATTTTTGGAGAAAATGTCAAAATTTTTAAAAATTTAAATTATATGAGTTTTTTCTCCAAAATTGGTAAAAATCAATGAATTGATTGAAATGGTGAATTTTATGGAGCCTGGTGGAATTCTTTGAAAGAAGAAGAATTAAAATAAATAAAAATGGCAATTAGGAAAACTTAATAGAAATTAATTAGCCAAGTGTGGTATGATTAAAGCCAAAATCTGCTAATGGATCTTGGGGTTGAGGGAAGAGAAGGACAAAGCCCAGTTCCTACTTAGGGCGTTTCACGTTGAAACACAATCTGTCCTTCATGAATGGTCGGGCATGTGAATAGTTCGGTTGATTGTTCACGAGTGACACCTATTAGTGGGAACGGGGCATCACCCACTAGCCTTCTCTAATTTCACGTCACACGACATTCAATTAGGCTGGCTGGGTGACACTAAAAGTTAACTTTCCATAAGGTAAGAGTCGACTTTCGCTACTACAAAGAGTCAATTTTCTTATCCTGGAAAGTCGACTTTCTTACCCTGCTGGTCAACTTTTGACCCACAATCTGCTAAAACGCTCCGGGCACATGATATTGATACCAAATACGACATTATAGGGTGTGTGACTTTCTATATTCACTACCCCCTAGCAATCAGATGGCACAAAAACTTATTTCGGCACCAGCTAACACCTTGATCTATCACCAGAATCTCTCCATATCCTGATGACGATCTAAGGGTTCCTGAGAAGCACCTAGCAATAGCTCAGGACACTATAGGTGGCAGTGAAGTCTCACTTCAAGTGAATCTATTAAAATTGACGATTACCGTGTGCTATAACCCTTCTATCACCTAACGTCCCGACTGAGCGAGAGCCATGGAATAATAAACTTACAAACTTAGTAACTATGTGTCTGACCTTATCAATGTGACTAGATGACACCTCAAAAAACTCATTTCCTGATAATCAATCTGTCATGACAAGGGACTATCTTGTCACACTAACAGTAGATCATATAGGACGTTCACCCTATCAAATACCGACGAGAGCGACATATCCTATCCCCAACACCAGTCTTCATATACCAGTAATATGGAATCATATATATGAACGTTCTCATTTTTGACATATGAACATTCCCAGAGACTTGGCTCATTTTTTACATATGTTTACTCGATTACACAAATAATCTACTCGAGTACAAAGTGATCTTTACTCGATTACAAAATCATGTACTCGATTATAGAAACATTTTAGAATCCAATAGAATTCCAAGAAAATATACTCAATTACAAAAATGATTTACTCAAATATAAATTAAACATTACTCGATTATAAAATATATTAATCGATTGTTTTTAACTCGATAGAAAGTTGAATTATGTACCCGTATACAAAGACTTATTTAGTCGAGTGTACTTCATCTTTTACACAATTTAGTCTACATTTGTAATCGATTATTTTTAGAAATAACATAGCATTACTCAATTACATAATCCTTTTACTTGATTAACCAAAGATTGGAAAATCTACATAAGCCTTTTTTGATTATTGAATTACTCGATTATCAAAATATTATTACTCGATTAACAAGAATCAAACCTTGACCTAATTTGAAGAATTTACTCGATTAAAAACTTGACTTTCTCAAAAGCTTTCCATATCACATTTAATTGTTTTAGTCACTATCATTTAACTAAATTTACTAATTTTTTTTGTTAAATCAAAATATCAAAATTTTCAATGATAAAGAATAAAAAATAGAAGATGATTAAAAGATTAGAGGAATATAAAAATTGGAGAATAGGCAACGAACATGGGAGGATTAAATTAAAATAAAAGGACTCGTACAGCCGAATATAAAAAGAAGGAAGGACTGGTGCGGCCTATGATTATTATTATTATAAAGATGACATCTCAAGCGACGGAACAAGGGAGAATAGACGGATGAGGTGGAAGCAAAAGTCAACAAGAACCTACACGGCTTGGTGACGCACGCAACAACAACATGCAGGCATCCGCAAGGCGCAAGGCAGGTGCAACAAGCAAGCAGCGGATGGAAGCAAGGCCAAGCAGCGTTCCAAATCTGTTTTAGATCTAGATAGACAGATCTGGATAGGAGAGAATTAACTTTTGTTTATTTTTTTAGACTCCATTAAATCTATTATGAATTAATTTTATTTACTAGGGTTTTTGATGAAACTGGAATATTGACAATTTATATTTGTTTGAGTTGAATTTCTTTATCTATGCAAATAATTTCTTATTATTTTTAAAATGATTAAATATCTAGCCAATATTTAATTAATTTATTGTTATGGAATGAGTCCGGAAGAAAAGTTTCATGATTTGACATAGATAAGAGATTCCATAAGAAAATAGTTAGAACGGAAGTAAAGATTTGAGTTGTACGGAATTAAATTGAATAACCATTTATTTTAATGAATTGGTTAATGTTTATTATTATTATTATTAAAAAATAGATAATAAATATTAATTAATATATTTGATATCACTTGGGAGAAAATATCAATTACTTTAGGATTGTTCAACTATTGTATAGATAATTAAAATTGAATTATTAGTTAAATAAATTAAATATGATTGATTTAAGTGAATTAAAAAAACCCTAGTGATAAATTAAAATTAAATTTATCATCTATTAAAATTAAATTAATTAGTTCTATTTTATTTAAGTTTAGTTTAATTACAACTTTTCTAAATAGTTTCGTAACATCTTGGTATTTTGGAAAAAATAATAATATGTAATTTTGAGTATTGAAAATAATTTATTAGGAGATCTAATTGAGGGATTCTTGGTAGCTCGTCGAGGTGTTTTAGGGCTAGTGAATTTATACTAAAAAATGACAACATGGAATGTAAATTTGTAATTTTGTGAAATGCAATGCCAAGTAGTGAATTGGGTAATTAAGATACTTAAATTATTTTATTTGAGGGTATTTATGAAATTGCAAATATGTGGTATTCTATTTATGAATTTATTACACTTATGGAAAGGGGTGTAACTAAAAGGTTGCAGAAATATGCGGTATAAGTGGTATTAATAGGATAGGTGTATATGTTAATTATCAAAAATCGTGGGTGTTAAGTGTAAATACTGAAAATGAATTGTGGGTCACTTTAAGATTAATTGTGTGCATAACATGGGTAAGGATATGTGTAGCACGGATGGTCACGGGCGAGGGAGACAGGTCAGGTGGCACAGGTGTGGGCACACGCTAGAGGAATTTTGCTAAAATTTTCTAGCCAAGGGCGCCCCAAAACAATGTCGTTTTGATAAGGTGGTGGGCAACCATTGGCCGCCACGTGGCCTCCACTGAACCGCCATTCTTTTTGCCTATTTAAGCTCAATTTTCAGTGTAATTAAGTTCAGTCAAAATAGCAGCACAAATTGGAGAAGAAGAAATGCTCGAACAACAGCATAAATAAGGGGAGAAATCTAAGTGAAATGAAGGGAATTAAGGGAATTTGGAGTTAAAGATAGTCAGGTAAGTAGGAAAAATTATTAAAGCTTTACACAGGTAAATTGTAAATTTTATATGGTTGAATTTAATTAATTTGGGTCGTGATCTCATTATCTACCTGTAAAAATGTTATTTTGTAGCAGGAGTGCAGAAAGATTGGAATTTGCTACCTAAAGGCAAGTTCTAAACCCTTTTTACACGCTCATTAATTCGTATGTAAGTCCCCGTCGTTTTGTGTTTTTTATCCCCTTATTTACCCTGATTTGGTTCCAAATATTAAATTCGTGAATACGTGTGGTCACCATTTTATAACTTGTGAGTTGTTTGTGAGTTTGGTGGCAATGGTTTTAAGTTAAATAAAAGACTCCTTGTGACATTTACTTCTAACCTTCACGAGACTTTGTATTGCTCTGTTTCCTTGGGAATGATGCCGAACCAATGTAGGGCTAGATTCTTAGAGAGTCGAGGAGACTTGGTGTGGTTGGGGTAAAGCTGGTGTGTCCAGATGATTGTCTCATATGGTGGTGGCGGTCAATTGACCAACCTCTGTTTAATCTTTAATATTACCGAATCTTTTAGACCAATCAATAATGAGATTAATAACGGGCGTTGTCCTTAATGCTGGAACTGAAATTGTACAAATACTTACACCATATAAGGGTTCATAACCTGACCACAGAATCATATGAAATATTAGCGTGTTGACCGGTAAGTATTGGGCTGGGGCCTAATACCATAAGTGTGTCAAGATCATACAAATATGGGTTTAATGATGTATAGCATCCACTGTTTTGTGTCAAATGGTATGGGCGATTGCATAAAATATGTGAAATCATGTGTTCATGCATGACATGATATTTATGTGCTTATATGTGTATCAAGTAAGTTGCTTTTATATGATGGTGTATGTTCCCTCGACCTCTGAGCGAGGGCACTGCTATTGTTGTGTCAGTGATGTTCGAACAAGGTAGGCGTGTGCTGCTATGCCCACAAGGGCGACGTATGGTTGATAAGGGTTATGGGTTATGATGTTGTACTTGATATTGTTGAACATATTGACATGTGTGAGCCTAAGGGCCATTTGCATTTTGTGAGCATAAGCATGTGTCATACATAAGGTAAATCATAACATGGGGTATACATCATGAAAAGCAATGTAAACGAGAAAGGTGTTTAGTCGACAAAACGGGGGTATCCAACTTTATATAGGCTCGGTGGATGATCGAGGGAGCCATAGCTTGCTAGACTTGCAAGACGGGGATATCTAACTTTATATAAGCTCGGTGGACGATAGCCATGGCTTGCTAGACTTGAAAGACGGGGATATTCAACTTTTTGTACACTCGGTGGACAACCGAGGGAGCTACGACTAGCTAGACTCGCCTAGGTTGAGCCAGGGTGAGGGTGGACGATAGTCCACAATAATGTCATGGCATTTATGTATATATATGTATTTGGCATGTGGAGAGCACATTATTGCGTGTTGTGTGAGTAAATGATTATGTCATGGCATATTTACATATACATTTGGCATGTGGAGTGCACATTAATGCATGTAACGTGAACATCTGTGTATTTGTGAAAGTCTATATCATAGCATGGGTGCCAAATGTTGTAAAGCCTAGCATTATGTGTGATCCAATTTGAAACATGGCATGGGGGGCATAATGAGGTATAGCATGGCATGGTTGTACATGATATACTTGGATGCATGATACCAAAAAGTATAACATGAGCATATGGTGTTGTAAATCATAGCATGGTCATTTCTCATGTAATGGGTTATGTAACTCTATCTTGCTTTGATTTCCTATTGTGCCCCTTTTATTTCTGATATATTTGCTGAGCCTTTTGGTTTACCTTGTTTTTAACATCATTCCAGGCGTGGGAACTGATGTCGATGATGGGTTTGTGACATGTCGGTCTTAGGTGGCTACATGTACAGCGCAATCCCGACTGAAAAGATCTCTAGGAGTGAGTTGTAAGCAAGGGGTCAAATGTTGTGATTAGCCAGATTTGATTGACTGATGCTTTGTTGTGTATAGGATAGCCCCTAAAATGTATATTTGTAATTAATTTGCTACCGATGTTGTAAATAAGAGTTGAAGAAAATTTTGGGGTGCTACAAGTTTAAACAATAATAAAGTTAACCAATTTTGGTAATTAATATACAATCTCAGTGGGAATGATATATTATTCATACTTTATTACTTGAATGATTTCATATACTTGTGAATATGTTCATCACTCTTGCATTTTAATTTTTGGATCGTTCTTGTACTTTTGAGTTTTGATTTTTGGACCGTTCTCATGCTTTTGCACTTCGATTTTTTGAGTAATAAGTCCTTAGGTCATTCTCACACATTATGTGCTTCAATATTAGGCTTTGCTTGTTTATAAGAGTTTTGACCTTTTTTTGTGCATTCATTATCTTGAAAAACAAAATACACAAAAAAGGAATATAACAAGATGAAAGTTATTTCATTCATGCATCATTGAATGACATATATAAATGTTAGGATATTTAATCTGTCTATGATACTTCTTTATAATATACAAATGGGTTCTAGTTTTGAATTCTTTTGTGGGCTTTAGGCTTTCAAGCAATGCAACATGTTTCTTCGAGAAAGCTTTTGTTCTTTTAGTACTCTTCTCGCCTTGAATTGTTCCCCTATCATTTAGGGTAGTTAGTCTGTTCATCCCTTTAGGCTTCCATGTCCACAAACTCTGCCAGTTCCCTTTCTCTAATTAGAGCTTCTATTTGATTCATTAAGTTTTAACATTTGTTAGTGGAGTGGCCATAAATACTCTAGAATTGGCAAAAGGCGTCCATTTTCCTTCCCATAGGTAGCCTCTTGATATGAATTGTATTTAGTGCCCCTTGTAAAGGAACCGATTTAGGGATAAATTTTTTCAATGTTGGCAGCAGTATAATGTGAGGAACCATGTTTTGCAATAGCCCTACCATTTCTCAAATTGCCAACATTCCCTCCGTATGTTGCCTTTGCATAACTTCATATTCTGCTCAGGAGACCATTGAAGGAATATGCTTAAATAAGCCAAGGGGACCAAAAGGATGAGCCTTTTGTGGGACATGGGAGAGTGTCTATGGCTGAAGGTGGGAAAGGGTTTCTTGTGGTACATAAGAGAAAGCCTTCCTTTAGAGGAGAGAAATGATCTCTCTCTAGAGGTGGGAGAGGGTCTCTCACAAGGGTGATGGATGAATCCCTGGTAGGAGAGCCTTTCACGAGGTAGGAGGTGGTGGTAAACCCTTACGTGAGTAGGTGACTAGAAGATGCATGAGAGAGGGTTATGATGTATGAGAGAGGGTATCCCACCTGAGTGAGTGAGTCTTAGCATCAAGAGAGAGGGTATGTTTACTACTACTTGTTTGGGGCATCACAAGTGAGTTTTCTTGACTTTTTAATCAATTTCTCACAAAAGGAGCTAATTGTTATTGCCAATATACAATGATGAATTTTAAGTAGGGGACATCGTCTTAATGATGCGTGAGTGACCTTTAGTCACATGACCCTCTTGGTGATGAGAGACTTGCTGATAGCAGGTGACAAGAGTTTCTTGAGTGACAAAAGAGTAGTAATGAGAGAACCTCCTGAATTATAAGAGACCTATAAGGCAGTAAACCAGTTAGGGGCATGGGTGAGGTCACCTACGGATCCTACGATGCTTAAGCTAGTCTCATGCCTGAAGTAGAATTATAGTTTCAACGGTGTAGTGAGCATACAAAAACAAGGAGGATGGCTTTCCTATTTATAGAAAGATATGAGACTGACAGGTGATAGGAGACCCACGATTTTCAGTGGGCATCTCAGAGGTCAGCTTGATCATTTCAATGCGTGGCAAGTCTCTTACCCAACATGTCCACATGGCACTTGGTGCGCGTGGCATGGATGGTGTGCACAAATAAGGCTTTTAATGCAGTGAATGCGTAAGTAAGGGTTTCTCGATGCCCCGCTCGCGAGTGAGGGTTTACTGTTTGCAGCAACAAGCTCGCGGTAGGGCCTATCTCATGGCATGCAGTAGCACGACCCTTACATGTCTGGCTACTACCGAGTAACCCTCACTCATCCAAGATTGCTTCCTCAATCATTTAACCCATCCTGACTCGGTTTGATCTCACCTCATGATGGGCCTACCCAATGTTTCGCAAGATCGTTTCACTATACTAAGGCTTTTTTCTTTATTGGGGCATAATAGAATGATTGAGCATAACATAATGATTGTATGGATGTAAGCAGAAATGCACTTATTTGAAACTTTGAAATCTCGAGAAGATATGACATTTTCAAGCTCACAGTATTCTATTGTTCTTTGTTTCAACTCATTTATCTAGTGTTCTATCACTTAATACTTCTGTTGAGCTATCCATCAAGGTAAGAGAACGTTCTTTGTGTCTTAACTGCCACTTTTTGTTTCAATAACATCTCAAAATTCAGTTAGAAGTAACAAAATTCATGTTCAATTTGTCTTAGAAGCATTTAATATTCTAAAAATTTAAGACTAATCGAATTTAATACTCTGTAACAACTATATTTTTCAAATTCTATCAAGTATTAGTTGAGTACAAAGTGGTGTTTAATCGACTAAGTTTAATTTTTATCCGAATACAAATATTTTATAATCAACTATTTTATGACTTACTCGATTACAATCCGCCTTTCACTCGATTAAATTTTTGACATATAAAATTTCAATACGTATTCAATTAGAAAACTATATTTACTCAAGTACATTAAGATATTTACTTGATTAACAATTTTAGTACTCGATTAAATTAATGGTCTAAAGACATAACGTGTTTCTAGAATATATATATATATATATACTCGATTAACATATCAAGTATTCGATTACAAAAATGATCCAAAAGACTTGACATATTTTTAGAGGATATATACTCGATTACAAAAAATATTTACTCGAGTACAAATAAATCATTACTCGATTACAAAAATTAAATAATCAAATAATTTTGTATTGTTAGAAACTTGTATTATCTACTCGATTACAAAAGTCTATTTAGTCGAATACATTTGATCTTTACTCAGATACTCTAAAATTTATAATTGATTATCTATTACACAACTTACACTTACTCGATTACAAACAAAATACATTCGATTAAAATAACATACCTACTTTAAATTAGTCTTAAGACTTTTCTAATAAGAATATTACTCGAGTATAAAAGATTTTTACTCGAATATATGAATTTAATCACAAAATTACTCGATTACATAAGGTCTTTTACTCAATTAAGAGAACCAACACTTTGATCTAATATGAAATATTATTTTATTACTTGAGTAAGACAAATTAGTACTTGATTAAGAATTTAATTTACTCGATTGATATATATATATAAATTACTCAATTATTTTTACACTCATTTACTAAGCCTAACACACTGTTTTAGTTATTATTACTTAACAGAATTTTCCTATTTTCTCATCAAATCAAAATTTGAACAACTTAATAGATTACTCAACATATACTAATCTAAATCATTTCGAAAATTCCATCCTTGTAAGTTCACTCCATCAAAAGTTCAAGTATATATTATGGAACTAAATAACTACGAGTATGTCCTCTATCAAAATCAGAGATATGTACACCATGGGCGATGGGATTAAATTGCTCCCTTTGGTTAGTGGGTGATCATCCTTCATATTTTTTATGTTTATTTATTAATACTCAGCCACCCTATGAGTGATGGAATTTAATCACTTCCTTGCCCTGGTGGGTGATCACCCTATTGTTGATTGTTGTTTTTGATACAGAGAGTGTAAATGCCAAAAAAAAAAAAGAGTAGCAAATTAGTAAAAAATAATTTTTTAAATTAAAAAACTATTGCTGACAGTTGTTAACCACCTGTAATGATGCTTATTACTGGCAGTAATTTAAACCTCTGGCAATAAGCAAAAAAATAATAGCCTTTAGCAGTAGCCACTAAAGGCTTTTCCCGACAGATATCTCCTACTAATAATGGGTTTTTTCCTCAACAATTTGAAAATTGCCAACAAAAACTACCCATTCTCAGCATTAACAGGGATAATGTAAACTACTGGGAAATGGTAATTATCCATTGCAAGACAACTTTCTAGCCAGCATTGACCAAAACTGTCGGGAACTTCATTGGGAAACTTTTGTTGACGGTTTTTTCCATATGTCTTAACTATTTTTAACTGTCGGGAAAGACTAATAATTTCTAGTTGTGATTATTGTTGGAATGCTATCTATGCCATTTTGTTAATGACAATTAGCGCAACTAGACCAGACTGTTTGGACATAGCACAGTTACCATACAACCTATATAAGAAAGAAGACTGAGGAAAAATCCCAACAGACCAACAACCCTTGACACCAACCTCGATAGAGGCGAGATATATAAGAGGAAGTTCGGGATCAAACAACATGGCAATCTTGTGGCAAGAGAAGGCAGACGAGATGCCAACCTGTCTTGTCAAGGCCACCAAGAAGATGAAGAAGTTTGTGGATTGGAAGCAACGAGAGGTAGCATTCTAGATAGATGACTTGGTTATGGTTAAGCTAATCCCCTTGCAATTTAAAGCTTTCAGGAAGTTGAACAACGGGTTAATTAAAAAATATGAAGAACCATATCAGTACTAGCTAGCGAAAGTGGGCAAGGTTTTCTTTGATTGGTCTTGCCCCATTCCATAATTAAAGATCTATACATTGTTCCATGTCAGCTTTTTAAAGGCTAACCATACAAACCAAAAAGATATACAGAGGTCCATATCACAGAAGGCCCCTCTGGTGGTGATCACATCCTATGATAAAGAGGCAGAGGCAATCTCGACAGATCGAGCAATGAGACAAATGAAGTGCCATGATGCACAAAGTTCCTAATCTAGCGGAAATTAAGGACGGCCTAAGATATAGCTAGCTAGGAAGGTGAGAAAGACTTTGTGTGGTAGTTTGCATAGGGTATCAACGGCAATGAGGTCATTGCCATATTCGATGGGGGAGGGTGTGCATCGGAGTGGAGATTATTCTATTTCCATTAAGATAGAAGGCTTTGCCACACAACCACTATGTAGGCAATATGTGGTGATGAGGAGGAGTTTCAATGATGATATAGATGATTAGGACATAATGGGAGTATGACTTGGACAAGGCTGGCCGGCTTAAGGCTTATGTCTAGGGTTCCCTAAAAGAGGGGCTCAATAAATTTTTTTTGCCAAGTTCAACAATAAAAATATTTTAATATTTTAATATTAAAAATATTTTTTATCCAAAAGAGGCCCCAATAAATTTCTAATGATAAATATTTTAGTATTAAAAAAGAGACCCCAATAAAATTTTTATATTTTTTATTATTTTTTAAAGGAATTTCAAATTTTAAATGGCCTAGGGCCCCAACTCCCATAGCCAGCTCTGCTTGGACACATCAAGAATGTTACTAGACTTGTTAAGAGGATATAGATTATAAGGTATGTGGAGGTGACTCGATAGATGGCATGACACAATCCAAGAGGACCACTCAATATATTTGCCACACAAAGAGGCTTGATTTGTGGGCATTACCTGTAGTGATAGAGCACAACTTTGAGAAGATTCTAGAGATACTCGATTGCTATAGAGATATTCAATTGCATGTAAATATGGATAAAGAGTTTGAGTTTGTAAATTGTACCCTTATAGATAATGATAAGGAAGATATATCTATCTTTTGTACATAGTCCTGAAAAAAAAGCTATAAATTTGGGGTGCTCACCTTTAATTGTAATTCATTTCATTTAATTCTTAGTGAATTCGTAATAAGAGTTTTAATTTCCTTTGTAAGTGTTATCTCTTGTTTCTTTTTTGATTCTTATGATATTTAAATCCAAACAAACTAAATTTTGAGATAGAGTAAGTTAAGCTATCATTAAACGACTGATTGTAAACTAAGATTACACGATAAATGTGCAAAGTCCACAATCATGACAAGTCTTTTTAAAAAATGAACTAGGATAGCTTACTCCATATACCCAAAAGAAGCCTAGCACAACCTTAAGCCTTTAATATAAGATTCATCACGTCAAGTCACAATCCTAGAGAATTGGTCCACAAGCTCGGCCGAATGGATAGACCCCATAAAATCTTTTAAAAATTGCTTTTTTTCTTAAATGCTTACAAATACAAAATGCTATAGAGTATAAATAAAAACTATTTATTCACAAACATATTTTTATATATTTATAAAATTTTAAATATTATGCAATTGAAAGTTGACAATTTTTAGGTTTTAAATTTTAAATTGTAAATCAAGAGATATATCCTACACTTCACTCATTTGCTTATGATACCCACAAAAGGATCACATAAATAAATGAAAATTAATATAAATGCAATAGAATAAACATGATAATTGAAAAATTGCAGAATAATAAAGCTGACTGTTGTGCGTGTGGCTAATTATGAATTATATGTTGTTATTTTGCTTTGATTCACTAACTTCTTAGCAAGAAAACAGGCCACGGCCATGTGCCGGGCCACTTTGACAGGCCACTGGCCCAGCACAGCAGCCCTATTCAATGGGCCCGGCCCGATCCATAAAACCCCATTGTGAAGCCGAACTACTCACAATATGGAACCTTTTATGGACGACGGCTTATGAAATAATAGAAATATCCTATCTGACGCTCTCTGTCTCCGCCTTAAACCCTCCCTCAGTGAGGGCTTTAAACCCTACACCGCTTCGCTCACTTTCTCTCGCCGCAGCCGCAACTGAAACCCTTCCGGCGGCGAATTTGCCATTTACAACATCACTCGTGAATTCTCCACTTCCAGTTACCGGTAAACCTGGGAGTTCCCGGAATTTCACTCTCACATTCCACCATAGCATGCCAGTCAAGCTCCTGCCCCACCTCCATCTCCTCCAGCATTCCCTTCCCATGGGCCGTTTCTCCACCATGAAACTCGACCCGACCCTCAAATTATCCTCCCATGTTGTCTCCGTCTTCCCTCGGGTCTTCCCTCACAGGCTCAAGTACCAATCTCTGGTCTCCAGAAAACTTGGGTTTCCAACACTGCCAACCCAACTTCGTCGATTTTCTAGCCGTTCGGGTCGACTCAGACCCGAGGCTAGGGCTCCCAAGAGCCTTATTGAGGACGAGGCTGAACTCAGTGACTGGGTGAGTGGGTTGAGGTCGGACTCGTTCCGGACTCGCTTGTACAGTGACAGCGACAAGGAAGATGACCGTGCATCGAGTGGAGATAGGGCTAGGTATAGGGATAGGGTTTCATTGGCAAAAAGGCGAAGAGAGAGCGATTCAGATGACTACCAAATGTCGAGTAGGCGAAGAGGTAAGGGTTCATTCGAGTCTTTGTCGAAGAATTCGAGACCGAAATCACAGGTCGATGGTCGGAGAAGTGGTGGATTGAAGAGAGACGGAAAAAGCTCCCGACGAGTAGGTTTTCTTGCCTCCGACAAGGAAATTGGCGATGAAGATAAGGATGAGGGAGACCGGCCAATAAAGAGCTTTAGAGATTTGATGAGTGAAGACGATAGTGAAGAAGAAGAAGATGATGATGATGTCGATATGCGCAATGGTGCCGGCTCTTTGTTTGGCGAAAAGAAAGAAATGACTCCACGAGCAGTGTCTAATTCACCAAGAAGTGAATCATACTTGAGCGAGACTAGGTTTGATTCAGCCTATTCTACTTGTGGAGACTTTTTGTTCTTGTTTCGTTTTACTAATTCTAGTTCCAAAAACGTACCCAAAACAATTCTAGTTCCAGAAATATCGAAAAGACTGAATGGCAGAAGATTAAAGAAGCATGGCCTTCAGAATCATCAGACCCATTTTTATTTTATTTTATTTATTTATTTATTATTATTATTATTATTTTTTTTTTTTTTGGGGGGGGGGGGTGGGGGGTGGACATCGGCTATAGAAATTAAAAAACATGCTAATACATGTCATATTTATCGGTTAAATAAATTCTTGAAATGTATGATTTATGGGATTAACAGGGGCTATGGCCCTTAAGGAGTTATGCTGCTGAGTTCTGAGTTGGAGTAGTTTGTTTAAAGGCTATGTTCTCAATTGATATGCGTTCTCTTTGTTTTTAGGATGTTAATTATTTTCCTTTTTGAAAACTTGATTTTTGTGAATGTGTTCAGGTTTGATCAATGTTCAATATCTCCCTTGTCCTTAAAGGGAATTAAAGATGCTGGTTACGAGAAAATGACTGTGGTGCAAGAGGCAACACTTCCTATCATTCTCAAAGGTCTGCCTATTCCAAGCATATTTAGTTATTTTTATTTTATTTTATTTTAAACAATAGAAATCCCAGTCATTAGTAGTTGCAATATTTTTGTGCCATGTTGTTTTTTGTTCTGTTCCCCATTTTTTTAATCTTCCTCAATTTAGAAGGTTAAGGGATCATTTATGGTTACAATCAGGAGACTAAGGTGGTACATTTTGTAAATTTTGGGTATTTCTTAATTAATATGGTACACATTTTTTGTTTGTGGTTTGTAGAAATTTTCTAGCTAATAATCATTGTTCTAAGATATGATATTTTTTTTCTCATGCACTTGCCAGAAAGTCTATAGAATAAAAGGGGATTATGCAAATTGTATCGTAGTGTTTTGCATGTTTGACAATGCAAAAGGTTTAACAGTAACTGTCTTCAACTTTTGATGTATGGATTGTTATTTCATTTGTTTGGCATTGAATGGATAGGATTCTTATTTTTTAGCAGTTTCTAGCATGTTTTTTTATAAGATCTGCTTGAATTTGTATCTCTTGCAAGTACATGCAAAGTAGTCTCTATAAATTATTGTAATTTGCATTTCATTTTCTTCTCATATGGTAATACCTGTTATAATCAAAATCTTATTTTTAGGTAAGGATGTTCTCGCGAAGGCAAAAACTGGGACTGGAAAAACTGTAGCATTTTTGGTAAAAATACTTTATCTTTTGTTTTCTGTAGTCAATGTTGACTTTGGATCAAGAAAAGATTATTTGTCTATGATTTCCCCATCTAAGACTGTTAACTTTCTAGTGACTTCCAAGTCCCAGTTTTTAATTGCATCTGCAAGTGTGGTGAATATAACTTGGAATTGTAACTTTTCTCTATTGAGTGCATTGGATTGTGAGGAATAATGGGTAATATTTATAATTACCCATGCGCTATACTCTCTTTTCATGAATTTTACTCTTTTATCTTAGATTGAGTTGGTGAAAATGAGAATTAAAATTACTTGTCAGAAGAATTATGAAAGAAAACTGAAAATTGAAATTATGGAAGAGTAAGTGCAGTTGATGATTTTGACTGCTAACTTATAGATGGGAGTCTGGTGAGGGGAAAGAGGAAACGATGCCTGAGTAGGTTGCCATTTTTTTATGCATTCTATATGACCAGCATAGGGAATTTTTTAGCTCACTCAATGTCAATCTTTTGCTTTTTAGCTTCCATCAATTGAAGTAGTTGTGAAATCACCTCCTGTTGAACGAGATTTCAAGCGGCCCCCAATTCTCGTGCTTGTAATATGCCCAACTCGAGAGCTTGCTAGTCAAGCTGCTGCAGAGGCTAACACCTTGTTGAAGTATCATCCCTCCATTGGTGTCCAAGTTGTAATAGGGGGTACAAGACTTGCTCTAGAACAGAAACGCATGCAAGCAAATCCTTGCCAGGTGAGCTTCTTATCATTGCAAGAATTGATGCATGGTGTGTTAAAAAATTATGTTCCGACTGTTATTGCCTGCTCTTTAGATGATCCAACAGGCTTTGTATTAATTTAAATTTGTGATGTTTGCTAATTTTGTTCACTAAACAGCCAGCCAGAAAGTTGTAGACAACCCTAGCAAAGGGAGTACTAAATACTAATTGTAGTTTAATTTGTTAGGCCAGCAGTACAAGAATTTCATGTTTAAATAGTTTGGGTGATGGCTAATACTTTTTTTTGTGGCTTATTCAGATTCTTGTAGCTACACCTGGAAGACTCAGAGATCACCTCGAGAATACTGCTGGATTTGCAACTCGGCTCATGGGTGTGAAAGTCCTTGTGCTCGATGAAGCTGATCATTTGCTAGACATGGGATTCCGCAAAGATATTGAGAGGATTATTTCTGCTGTACCAAAACAGCGACAAACGCTTCTATTTTCAGCTACTGTTCCTCAAGAGGTTCATTTTGTTACTATTTTCATTTTCATTTTTTCTCTTTTGGCTGATTGGCCCAAGATGTTTTTTCCCCACCCCCTTCATTATTAAGGTGTGGTATCATTTTTCTTTTTGCTCAGAAGAAATTTCAAGAAAAAAAAAGGGAGATAATGTGAATGTCCTCTGTTTGTAGGTCCGTCAAATCTGCCATATAGCTTTGAGAAGAGATCACGAGTTTGTTGATACAGTTGGAGAAGGTAGTGAGGAGACACACTCACAGGTAGGCTGGAGGCCATCTGCAATTGTTTTTCGTACTTTGCAAAATTTACTGGAATGTCAAACATAAAGTGTTGGAGAATTACAGGTCAGGCAGATGCATCTAGTTGCTCCATTGGATAAACATTTCTCACTGTTGTATGTTCTACTGAAAGAGCATATCTCAGATGATGTTGATTACAAGGTAAAGTGCATTCCAAAAATCTCTTCATGAAAATCTTCAAGAAAATATTTTGAAAACAGCTTGTTGGCATGCGTCATATTACAGGGTTGGCCTTCTTGGCACTTTTTCGAAATAATTGTTGAAAAGTCATATGCCGCAAAGATGATTTCAAGTAGTGGGAGTGTTATGTGATTGACATTGCTTAACATTTTCCTACTCTGACTGATTCGAAACTTTTTTTTCTTGGTTGAATTCTCCCATGTTAGCTTGGTTGATTGTCAGATTGTGGTCTTGTTCTAAATGAATGCCTTTGAATTCGGCGGATATATGATCTCTTTTATGCTTATTGGAAAATATGTTTTATTGCAGGTTCTTGTATTCTGCACAACAGCAATGGTAACAAGACTTGTTGCTGACCTCCTTGGTGAGCTTAATCTGAATGTTCGGGAGATCCATTCTAGAAAGCCACAGAATTATAGAACCAGGGTCTCTGATGAATTCCGGAAGTCAAAGGGACTTATTCTTGTAACTTCTGATGTTTCTGCACGTGGTGTTGATTATCCAGATGTTACCCTTGTTATACAGGTGTGTTAATCTCTATTTTATAAGAAGTTGAATCAGGGGAATCTTCAAATCACGCCTTGTATCATTTAGGGCATGAAATTTGGATTTCTATTATCTAATATTTATTGTCTTTTCTATGTTATGTTACATACATTTTACATTAAATGAAAAGTTAAGTGTTGAATGTGGGTGGTTTAGCCAAAAAAAAATGAGGGCGGGGGATTAGAAAAAACACAGGAGCCTTAAAGTTCATGGTGTCCCTAAAGGAGCCCACTGATTCAGTTGGGAATTTAAATGCATACTGGTAACAGATTTGTTCTGTATTCAAATGGTGTGCTATTTCTTTCCGTTAAAAATTTCAGGTGTTATTTACCTTTTCTGTTATTTAATTGTCCTTTTGTGTGTGTGTGTGTGTGTGTTTTGGCTTGTATTGGTTGAAAGAGTAGTACTTGCAATTGTAGGTTGGCTTGCCAGCTGACAGAGAGCAGTATATACATCGACTTGGTAGAACTGGTCGTAAAGGTAAGGAAGGGCAGGGCATATTGTTATTGGCACCTTGGGAGGAATTCTTCCTGTCTTCTGTCAAGGCTTTGCCAATTACTAAAGCCCCAGCTCCAGTGGTTGATCCAGAGACAAAGAAAAAGGTTAGCATGGCTTGAACCTCCATTTCTCTCTCATCTTGTTTTGAAGTTTACTTTCATTTTTCCTCTTTCATTCCCATCAGATAAATTAAAAATGGCTCTCTCTATCTCTCTCTCTCTTATGCATGTACACTGGGAGTTTTTTAATTAAATTTTTTTCCTTTTATGAAATTAGCATCAATTTAGGATTTTAGCAAAGTAACATTGGATGTGAGGGCCGAGAAGACCTGACACTTGGCAATGTTCTGCAGTCTAGGCCAACCCTTTGCATAAAAGCCACTAGTACAACTGGTGGGTCTCAAGCTGAGGCTCAGATAATACCATCCAATGCCACTTCAGTAAAAATCCCGAGCTCGATGCTAGTTTCATAAATAAAAAAAAAAATGTTAATTTAACAAAAGGGTAATTATGCTTAGACCTCCCTATGGTTTGAGCCATCTGCATGAAAGACCCCATACGGTTTAGAAGTGGCTCTAGAGGTCCCTGTGATTTGTATTTTTTGCTCAGACAGCCCTCTATCTAAGTGGCATCAAGTGAACTTTAACTAAACAAAATTAGCTTAATTAATCTTCATTAAATTGTATTAAAAGTTCAAACTAAAACATAAAAAATTAAAAAAAAAAAAAACTGCTCTGCCACCCATCATTTCTGGTGACAGTTGAACCTGTGAGGAAGCAAAGCAATGGGTTGAACCCGTGTGGAAGAAGAATCAATTGATGATCGTCAATCTGCAAGGAAGAACCAATTGGTGATCAGTCCTCACCCATTGAACGATGGGTTGAGAGAGAGAGAGAAAATAGTCACTGCAAGGAGGAAAAATAGTATAGTTAGGGTTCGATTTGGGTTCGTTCAAGATTTCGATCTGGTTCCCCAGATTGGTTGGAAGATCTTGAACAAACCCAGATTCTTCTTCATGTTCATCATCATCATCATCTTCTTCTTCTTCTTCTTCTTCTTCTTCTCATCTCTTTCTGTCTCTGCATCAGTTCCAGGGGCCGGTGGCTAAACTCATCAGCAATCAGTTCTCTGCTGGCTGGAATTTCGACAACCATTCTTTTTCTTCTTTTTTTTTTGTTTTTATTGTATTCATATTTAGTTTTTGATTAAATCTAATTTAATTAATATTATTCGACAGCAAACTCTGTCATTTTGGTTAATAATAAATGGTGTCCACCCCTTAAACTTGACGGAAGGGGTGTGCATGCAAAGAATTGAAAGCAAAGGAGCTTTCAGGGATTTTAAAGTGTAGGGGGGTGGCCATGCAAACAGGTCAAACCAGAGGGGGGTGTCTATGCAATTTACCTTTTGATAAAATATTATGCACATTTAGGCAGGACTTTGTTTTAGGTTCTTGCTCCACGCCATCAAGAGACTGTCACCTAAATTGTCAAATATGGTTAAGACTGTTTGGAACAAGGACTTTTTGATTGGAAGGCGGAGAATTTTTTGATGGGCCAGAATAGGCAAAGTAGATGACATAATATGTGTGTAGATGCATTTGAATGCATACATAAAAACATTTATTTTTTCTTTTCTCAGTCTTTCCTTCCTTCCATCCTAATTTAAATAGTAGTATTTCATCTCCTGATTTAGGGTATAAGGAAAGCCATCTTCATATGCAAAGTCTTGTTCTTGTGGTGCATTCATATGTAAAAATTCCGAGTGCTAACTAGGTCAAAACTCTTAACACAGGTGGAACGGGCTCTATCCCATGTAGAGATGAAAAACAAAGAGGCGGCGTACCAGGCATGGCTTGGTTATTACAACTCCAATAAGACGGTGGGGCGGGACAAGTACAGACTAGTGGAGCTTGCGAATGAATTCAGCCGAAGCATGGGACTTGACAACCCCCCAGCAATTCCCAAGATTGTGCTTGGTAAAATGGGCCTTAGAAACATTCCCGGTCTGCGTTCAAAATAGAAGAAGAAGAAGAAGAAGAAGAAGAAGAAGAAGATTTGTTGCTGCTGTTCTGCCTGCTGCCTAACAATCGGGACCTATTATAGACGGGTGATATTAATTGAGCATCAAGTGGTGGTGTGTTTTTTCATTTCTTTGGAGATCTGACTGAGGGAGCTCATGTTCAGAGCTGTGGATGTAAAAGGGGCAGAGAGAGCATAAGTTTCAATTGTATAAATTGAATTATCAATTGGGTGGCTAGAGGGGGGGACAAATTTTGAGAGAATGAATTGGAGTCTTGGTTTTGTTTTGTTTTGTATTCAGGTGACGTGATGGATTTTAATTTACAAGTTTGGAGCTGAATTGGCCAAATTTTTGTATGGAAAGCACTTCATAAAAAATATATATTTCAAAAACAGTTCATAAAAATTACTATAATAAAGTTTAACTTAACTGTAATAGCATTTTTAAAATTCCAGAAATAATGAGTTTTTTTTTTTGATCAAATGTCAAAAGTGAGATGAAATGATAATTGTATCTCTAAATTTATGTTTTTTTGTAGAAATAAAAATACACAGGTGGTGCCTATGGCTGGGCTGGCGATGATGATCGTTCGGGCACCATATATGGTTTGCTTCTTCATTTGTAGAACCCCAAAACTTCTTCGATTAAATGTAAAAAATCTAGATTTGGTTTGAGAGATGGAGAAATCTAGATTTGGTCCAAACCCATATAGAGAGATGGGGAAGGGGATTTCAAAACGGGAAAGTCTTGGGAGCCCGAGAGGGTTATCGAGAACTTTAGAGAAAGGGGGCAAAAAGATAAAATTGCCTTCTCAAACTTTGCAAATTTGCAAAGTATTGCCCCTGCCCCTGCTCTCTCCTCGCTCCCCATGGGCCTTCGCTGCCTTCTCCTTTTCGCAGCGCCTTGTCGCCTAGGCGAGGAGAGGCTGCAACGGAGGCGAGGTGACAGCTGTGAGGTGACGAGGCGTCATGGAGAGGAGAAGGCAATGAAGGCCCGACCATAAGAGGGGAGAGAGGAAAGAGCAAGGGCAGTGGCAATGCTTTGCAAAGTTTGAGGGGGCAATTTTATCTTTTTGTCCCCTCTCTGTAAGACGCTCGGTAAGTGCGTTTGGCTCTGTAGTAGGACTCTTTCAAAACTTCTTAATTCATCACATCACATCAAAGGGGGCAGGGTAGAGAGAGAAAGGGGGCATCACCGTTATCATGGTGAATCTTCGTCCGTGCTGTCCAAGGGAAAAAGTGAAATTAAGGATAGACTTAAAAAAGAGAGACAGAGAAATAAATAAAGATAATATCTCTAAACAAAAAAAATATTTTAATTATTGTTTAATGTTTAATTAAAATTAATTAATGCTTCATAAAATAGTATTTAAACTAATGTCTTGTCTCTCATTACTGAATATACCAAAAGATCAGACCTTTAATTGATTTACTTCGTACTATTTTGTTAAAATGAGTAAAATAATATTATATTAAGATAAAATTGAAATACTTTTCAAACCAAAATATATAATGACTAAAATAAACTTAAGAAATATTTTAAAATTTTTATTAAATTATTTGTTAAATTTTTTAAAATGAATTAAAAGACATATGGATTATTATTATTTTTTTTATAAGATTCAAGATAAATTTATTTGAAAAAATAAGAGATAAACTTATTTAAACAATTCTAAATAAAAAAATATGACTTCTTTTTTAAGAGTTGTTTGATAAATTTAATAAATATAATAAAAAATATTTTATTTAAAATATTTTTTATATTTTATTTTTTTCAACAAATACACATGGCTGAATATAACAATAATCAAACTTTTATTATTTTACTTAATAGAAGATTAATTTATTGTCTGTATCGAATATTCTTATATTACTTGAGACGACCCTTCCCACCCTCACCCAATTTCACCCCCACCCCACTACAAGCCAATACCATAGTGCAATTTTGTTCACCCCTTTAACGGAGTGAATATCACCCTCACAGTTTTTGTGAGGGTGAAGAGCAACGGAACGACACGCCACCCAAAATAGAGTGTCGTTCCGTTGCTCTTCACCCTTCCGTTGCTCTTCACCCTCACAAAAATTGTGAGGGTGATGTTCACTCCCGTTAAAGGGGGTGAACAAAATCGCACTCCCAATATCAACCCACACTTTTCTCAAAATAAAATAAAAAAGATTATCCTCACGTACATACATATATATATAATTTTATATTTTTTAAATATTTTTATGAATTATTATCTAAATAAATTATTAATTCTGATATGTTATAATTAAGTTATTGTTATTTTAATAATTACAATTATAATAATAATTTGTTTACTTTTTAATCGTAATAAAATTTATACTTATTTTATGTTTTTTTTAATCGTGTCTGTTAGATAAGAATATAACAGAATCGAATCGTTTATGTTAGATATGAATGTAACTAAATCGATTGAATTACTCAAATTAAATAAATCGATTTTTTTTTAAAATTAAACTAACTCAATCGAATAGATACTTAAATAAAATAAATTAAAAAAAATAATAAAAATATTAAACCATTTAGCTTGTTTGTCATTAATGTAATCCAATCAATAAGAGACTTAAAATCTCCTACCCTATTCTTCCCCTTCCACTAAATCATACCATATCCTCTTCACTAATTTAGTCGATTTAATTACATTCTTATTTAATAAACATGATTAAAAAAATATAAAATAGGTATAAATTCTATTATGGTTAAAACAGTAAATAAAATTTTAATTATAATTATAATTGTAATTATTAAAGTAATTATAACTCAAAATTAATAATTTATTTAGATAATAATTTATAATAATATAAAATTACATATATGTATGTATGTATGTGGAGATAATTGTGAGACGTAAGATATTTTAGTTATAATACTCTCTTATGTAATTTAAAATGTAAAAAAGATTGTACATCTAGCATAATTCTTTTTCTTTTTTCTCTTCAGAACTGGGTCAAAAGTTAGAGACAGGTGGAATTTAATTTAGTTCTAATTTTTTTAATCAAAATTAGTTTAGGTGTATCTTAATATTTTTATTATTATTTTATATATTTATAAATGGTTGTAATTCATAAATTAGGAAATAAAATCACAAATCAGACATTGCGAAGAGCCCTAACCTCGCGCGCGCCTGAACCCCAACTGACGAACAGGTCCTCTGCCCTCTGGCCATCGCCTCTCCGTTCGTCGGCGACTGTTACTGAGCTACGGCCTTTTGTTCTCTGTTCGTGAGTTCTTAGTCTCTTATCTGTTCCTATTATGTCTTCTCCTTTCGTCGCTGCGATCTGCGGCGTTGTATTCTCTGCTATTTGTTCTTTGTTCATTTTGTGCTTTCCGCTGAAATTGATTGGTCGGATTATAAATTTAGCCTTTTCTGGGTTGTGTTCTCATGGGCTTCCAGTTTAGCGTTGTCTTGCACTTATTGATTGCTTTTGTCCGTATGTTGGGAGTGGCAAGTTTTGGCTTTTTTTTTTGGAGCTTTTACAGATTCGATGCTATTTTGCTACAGTAGTGATCTATGAGCAGGTTCCCACTAATTTTTGGTGTTAAATCATTGTGTTTTTTGTGTCCAACATGCTTTAGTATTTTGAGTTGGGATTGCATTTGGTGGGGAAGTTTTAGTGCTCCAGTTGCTGGGTAGTTTGGTTGCGGATGGGACAGCTCATTACATAGTCTCAAACTGAAACTAAGAGTTGCTCTTAGAACTTGAAAATGAAATAAAGCAAAAGTATATATTATCAAGAATTTGTTTTTCCCCCTCTCGTTTTTCTTTTAGTTCATTGACCTAATTAAAGAACTTATAAGTAGACCGTGAAATTTTCAGGTGTTTCTTGCAATTGTAAACTGGTACAATTTAAAATCTAGTTGATGTAGTAGTCATTTGTTTGTTTCTTCTTGATATTTTTCCTTTGATTGCTTGTATTTTTCTTCTAATGAATGAGTGGAATTAATTAGTAGCCAAAAAAATTGTTATGAAATTATTTAGATTATGAATTTTTTAAAATGAAACTTATCCATAAACAAAAATTCAATCATCACTCCCCCTAAAGACATGATAAACACATCTTCCTATCAACTTTGCATGGCCATTACAATTTTATATTTAAATGAAAATAAGAGAAGGTTTATCTATTATTGTATAGTTTGAGAAATTAAGTAATACAGATTGTGGTTGAGGGTGGGTATTTGTAATTTTTCCTTTTGTCTTTTTATAAAACTAAAGTATTTTGCCCCAAAACTTTTGAAACAGTTCACCAAACATCAGGTTCTTTCAAGCTTTATTTTCAGATTAAAAAAAAAGTTCTTTGGAGCATAATAGAACAAACCCTCATGCACCCTTCCTGTGTTTTTTTGATTTTTTATGATATATGTAATAAAATTGTTCAATTTTACTGGAAATTATCAGGTGGAAAGTAAACAAGTCTCAGATCTGATGCCTCTGTTGGTTCTCCATACGTAGACATTTGAATCTTTTGTCCAGTTTTCAATGGCAGACTCAAGCGAACCTCAACAACAGTCTGAATCAGGTTTGGTGCAATGTTTAACATGCAAAAATTTGTTGCCCATGTGTTTATTGCTTCAGGTATAAACTATTGTTTGCTTGTCATCTGTATATTGCAGTCTGCAATTTCTTCAGAAAGCCAGCAAAGAACAAAAATATCAGAAAACGTACATTTGATGAAGATAACAATGAAGATGACGACTCTGGAATTGGAAGTTCACTGCTACAAAATAAGAAAAAGCCCCCAAGGCCTGACAATAAGCTACATTTCTCTACTGGATCATCCAAGCACTCGATTTCCTCAGAGTTGAATGCTGAGCCAAGTGCTCCAATCTTTCAGTTTGAGTCCTCAAAAGAAATCCAAGTTCAAAATGATAATAAGGCAACTGCGACTCTGGAAACTGAAACTGAGTTCTCAAAAGATGCTCGGGCAATACGAGAGAGAGTTCTTAAGCGAGCGGAGGAGGCTTTAAAGGGGAAAAGCAAGAATCCAGGGGATGAAAAGTTGTATAAAGGAATTCATGGGTATACTGATTATAAAGCTGGCTTCAGAAGAGAACAAACAGTATCTGCAGAGAAAGCTGGTGGTGCACATGGACCTCTTAGGGCTTCTGCTCATATACGGGTCTCAGCTAGGTTTGACTACCAGCCAGATATTTGTAAGGATTATAAAGAGACTGGTTACTGTGGGTATGGAGATGCTTGTAAGTTTATGCATGACAGGGGGGATTATAAGTCAGGGTGGCAGTTAGAAAAGGAGTGGGAGGAAGCTGAAAAAGCAAGAAAGAGAAACTTGGCTTTGGGAGGTGATGACATGGAGGAGGAGGGTGCAGGTCAAAGTGATGAAGATGACGATGATCCATTGCCCTTCGCATGTTTCATATGTAGGCAGCCTTTTGTAGATCCTGTTGTAACCAGATGCAAACACTACTTTTGTGAGCATTGTGCATTAAAGGTAAGTCTTTGTTGTGGTCATTTACTTTGTGATCATATTATACCCCTGTTTTATTATTATTATTGCCTTTCTTATCTGATAGTGAAATGCTTCTATGGAATTTCATATTCTAAAAGTTAGGTCAGTTGTATCTAGGGAGTAAAAAACTGAAGGAAGAAAATGATGTGAAATACATTGTTGGATGGTTGTAACTTGTAAGAAGAATAGATTTCTCTTCAACAACTTCAAACGTAGAGAAATAGCACTAATAGCTTCCTCAAAAATGTTATTGTTTGATTATACTTTTGGTCATAGTTACTGGGTTTGCTCCTTCCCCTGGAACTTGTCAAACTCTGGACACCAAAAATAGTACAGGACGAACCACACGCTTCCCTTTGTTTTGAATCACTGAAGTTAGGCAAGAAACTGATCAATGGAACTAATTTTCTATTTCTAGTTTTTTCTCTCACAGAATTTTCTACATCAAACAACAAATTTAAAGATTGCAAGTGAGACTCTAGAGACATTAAAACATCAAACTACTACCACATGTAATATGCCTCTTCAAATTCCAAGTCAGTAATTTAGATCCAACTGTACCAGATAAAGAATAGTCCAAATAGTGATGAACTAGCACAAAGTTTAACAGTCTCCCTTTGTGCTAAGTTTAACACTCTCCCTTTGTGCTAACTTATGGAACCAGACCAAGTTTTGCTCTTAATTGCCCAAACTTCATTTTGCCTAAGCTTTTGTGCAAAAATTAGCAACTTTATCGTCTGTTTCAACCTTAACAAGATCAATTTCTTCTGCTAACACCCTTAAGTAAAACGGTGTTGTACTTTTGTATGCTTTATTCCAGCATGAAACACTAGATTTGAAGCTGATGTGGAAAAAATTGCAGAAAGTAGGAAAGAAAGAGAAGAGATTAAGAAGAAGAAGAAGAAGCTTGAGAAGAACAAGAGAGAAGAGGAGAAGAGAAGGACTAGTTCAATACCAGTGTATTCAATATCAAGAACTGAATAAAAAATTACATCTGGTGTAACACCCCACTTCCAAGGAATGTCACGACCTTTGGAAACTAGGATTCTATTTTTTTGACACCTAATTTTCCCTAACTAGGGTTTTAAGTACGGAAATGGCATAGGTCAAACCTAAACAATAAATATAACAAATGAAGGTATGCAACATTTATTACATGACATCAAAGGGGATATTCATTATTTTTTTATAAAAAATCATGATGGGGTAAAAATTATTACATCACAAAGTTCCATGAGAATGTAATTATGATGGAAATTGAGTTCAAAATTACAAAAAAATGCCCTTCTAATAGGAGGGGTCAACCATACATTTTTTCTTTTCCTTTACTTGTGTCACGTGACACATTTGAATATGCTGAATTAAATGCCGCATCATTTAGTGAGGGTTCAAAACGATTTTCATGCGTGGATGCAAAAAATGATGTCCTTTATTTTCCTTGTGTTTAGTGATGCAAGGATAAAATACACTTGTGAAAGGAAAGGACTATGGGAGATTTATGCCTATCACTGTTGATATCTCAATCCTTGTCACTAAACAACATATAGTAATATGCCATGCAGATGCTTCCTTATATGGCATGAATCATTTGCATATGCTCAACATATATGGAAAAACATAGTACTTTTAGGGCGAACCACCCACCTTAAGATTTTCATAAATTTGTGTCAGATTTTGAGAGATCTGGCAATGGATTCCCTCTGAATAGTAGGAAATCATGAGAACAGAAAGTAGAAGGGAGAGTTATCGAGAAAGAGAGAGGGAATGAGAGAAAGAGAAGTAGAGAGAGAATTGGAGGGAGAAATTCCAAAGTGAATTGAAATGAATTTTCTCTGGATGCCTCCAAGAGTTAGGATCAGCTTATTTATACTGATCCTCTTATAACATGGGAGGCTTTTCCTGCCCAAAGGCCTAACTGCCTTCGTACAACTGTTAAAGCATTCCCTAGGTACAACATATATCAGCAGCCTATTACTACCCTTCGCAAACATGTAAAACGGCTACAAGTGCAGGTACACGACAATTACCCTCCCCTTGAAACATATCTTGTCCTCAAGAAATGCTAAGTAAACTGGCTACCCTAGGAAATTGATTGAGCAAATCTGGTAGATACACCCATGTATTGTTGTTCGAGTGTAGGTTGGACCACTTCACTAGCACCTGGGTTATTGGAGCTCCATGTTTATAGATGACTCGTCTGTCTATTATGGCGGTGGGCTCCAAAAGTGGGCTGGTGTCAATGGCTACCGGTGGTAGACTAGGACTCACTGGTTGCAGTCCTGCAGACTTCTTAAGTAATGATATGTGAAACACCGAATGAATTTGAGATCCCTCTGGTAATTGGAGTTTATAGGCCACACTCCCAAGCTTTGCTACGATAGGGAAGGGACCATAGTACCTTGCATGGATGTTAAGAAAGGCATATCCTCTTTTATTTCTCTAAATAAATAGTGCTGAGAACAAGCTTCGCTGACAGGTTCTTCTGGATATAGTTCTGAAATTTCAGAACATATGCTTGTAACCTTGTGGAAAAATACTGAGGAATAATCATTTTGTCTCGTGTGATGTTTACAAGCTCATTCTCTAGCATTTGAGTCTGGATGTGTTTTTCTCGGTAAAGAGTTTTTTCAAGTCTCTCACATACCCTTTGGAGTGTCAATGTTCCATTGTGTTCCATTAAATCCTTGTGGATAGAACTCCTTAGGAGGAACAAAGCCTGCCCACATTTCTTATTCCAGTCTTTTCTTGCTTATTCATTTTCTGGAGTATCAGTTGGAATTTCTGTTATGCCATCACCAACGATCTCCCAAAGATCTTGACCTTGAAGATAAGCTTGCACACAAAGGTTCCAAGTTCCAATATTGGTAATTAGAATGGTTCATTTCTCCACCCCAAACTAAGCCAAACCTCCCTTGTTATCCATTCGTTGGCTAAATACAGAAACTGCCAAGAACAAAACTATATCTTCCAAAAGAAGACAGCAACTCCTCTTCCAAACCAGGCTCTGTTACCATGTCAAACTATGGACACCAAAACTAGTACTGGAAACCACACATTTCCTTTGTGTTGGATAATTGAACTTAGGCAAGAAAATGAGGAGCAATGAAACTAATTTTCTATTTCTTATTTTTTCTCTCACATAAGTTTCTACATCAAAGAAGAAATTTAAAGACTGCAAGGAAGACTCCAAAGACATTAAAACATCCAACTATAACAAACTACTGCTGCATATATTATGACCCTTCAAATTCCAAGACACTAATTTAGATCCAATTGTATCTAATAAATGGTAGACCAAATAGCAAGTAATTAGCTCAAAATTCAACAGAATCACGATCCACATTGCCTGTTTCAGATTGTGGTTCTTTTGCATCTCGAGATCACAAGGAACATGATCCATATCCCCAAGAATGGGGATCCCAAATGGGCATGATATAAGTTAAAACAATTTAAAAGCAGGTAAGAAACTTAAAATCAGAATCAGTGTAGTCAAAGGTGAGAAAGGCATGGAAGTGCCTTGCGTAGTGCTACACAAGGGCCCCTTTACACAGGTGCCGCATAGGCGAGCGCCTCTGATGAGGCATTGAGCACCATAGGTGCTTGCCTAGGCTGGAACCAAGAAAAAATGGGAAAAAGCAAAATGAAAATGAAAGGCTACCGATTCTGAAAGTCAGGCGAGCACTAGGCGTCTTGGGCAATGGAGTGTCCTAGCACCTTAAGGCGCCTTTCGTCACTGACTACCTTGATTAGATAATTTTCAAAGAAAATTAGAGAAAAAAAAGCATGCCTACCCCAGTTTCTTGTATATTCTATTGCATTTTGAATTATATTCAAACCTGATTTCATTTGCATAGAATTCTTCAATGCACAAGTTGTACTAGGGCATAAAAAAGAATCTAAGCAAAACAGAACAGACCAGGTTTTGTAATAGCAAAGTATCAATCCAACTAATTTTGAGCCGAGTACAGCAGTAAAACATACCACAATGCAAAATAATGACCCAATTAGCATCCTAATTTGACCATGTTCCAGGTAACTATGCTTTTGGTACTACCACTCTAGATTCATCTCTTTGAATTATCAAATTAAAAACGAGGGGATTATCATTGCAATTTTTACTAAATATTGTAGAGGGTGGATGAGAGTGATCTTTGATATATTGGACAACTTGAAGTAAAGCCTCTCTTAATAAATAACTAACGGAAGTGTATTGTCTTTCTGTATAAAAATATTAGATAAATTGATAAATATTAGAGAGTACTTACTGATGTTTCTTGGCTTTAACAACCACAAAATAGAAATGGGGTTTGATGGAATTATGCCCTATTCTTTGTAGATTATCGCAAGACTGCAGGATGATAAATTGGGTAGGCTATGATGTCATCCTGCTGCTATCTTCTAAACAAGCTTTTTTTTTTTTTTGTTTACACGTTTTTGATGTAGGATTACTGGTAGTGAAGTTCCAGTAGTGTATAGTTTTTGTGCAATGATTTTATACCTGCCCTGCCCCGTTGAGTGAAGAGGGCGGGCGGGGCTGGAATTGTTTCATTTCTGACTGGTAAAATGCTCCATTGCAGTAGAATATGTTTTAAAAGTGAGGACCTCAAAAGCCAACTGATATGCACAACTTTTTGCTATACTGCATTACATTTCTCCCCCCTTTTGTCATTAACTACTTGTCCTTCTGTTTAATTCATTGCTGAGCATGCTTCCGAAATATCTCAAGTTGATTGTCATCACTTGCCATGTTGAACAAGTTGCTTCGAACTGTAATTGTGATTTGACTCATTTTTTGTCTGGTGGTTGACAGCATCACGCCAAGAACAAAAAATGCTTCGTGTGCAACCAGCCCACCATGGGCATATTCAACACCGCTCATGAGATAAAGAAAAGGATGGCTGCTGCTGCTGCTGAGGGAAAGTAATGCATTTGGCTGACCATAAAATAATAGCATTTGGTTGTAATGCAATTGCATCATGTAGGAGACGGAGAGCGCGCATCTCTTATTTGATCCACTTGTTGCAAAGGTGCTTTTGTTAACTTTGTTCTCCTGAGATCTATCTTGTCTTGACATAGAAATATTGCATCCATGATCCACCACTGTGCTATTATTGTAAGTATAACCGTTTCACTTTCACTTGAGAAATTAATATTTGTTTGGGTACAAATTCAGGCGTTGTACTTCTCTCGTCATTGATTTGGGTGTGTGGAAGCAGTTTTTGCAATGTTAAGACATTTCATTGAGCATCCTTGCTTGCTGCTTTTGCCTCTTGGAAGTTTGCACATGATTTTCTTACTTACCAATGGAGATAGTTACTAGACTCACTTGAAATTCTTTATTATGCATAGATCTGAACCATCTGATGAGGAGAAGATGCCAATGGACTGAAGGTCCTGGTTTTAGAGCAGCTTATTCAAGATTTACAAGTAATACATAGTTCACCAAATACTCTAAGCACTCACATATTTATGCGATTTTATGATTCTACCCATAAATTTTGTACTTGGAAAATAAGAAAGATATAAGAAGAAAAGACTCTCCTTTCCTTTCCTTTCCTTTTTCTTTCTTCTTCTCTAAAGTTTTTTTGGGTTCAATTTGTTGATCATATAATTCATATATAGTTCATATTCCTAGAAATGTTGATTAGATGTAGGTTCAGTCAGCGAACTTACAAACCCAAATTTTAAGGTTTGAATTCTTTTCTATGTGGTTGTACAAAGTTATACTTCGATTGAAGAATCCTTTGCAAAACAACTGAGATTTGAATATAATTTAAAATCTAATCTAATAAAATAATACAAGTAAGATGAGCAAATCTTCTTTCTTACATCAACTTTAAATTTCTTTGCTAGTTTAAATTTATTTACTGCTTTTGTACCATTTGGGATCCCCATTTTAGGGATCCTTATTGCACCCTTTGCAATCTAAGAACCAAAAGCATTGCAGCTCCCAAATGGAGAGAACCTAGTAACTAACTATCTTGAAAACTATATAATAAGTAGAGAGTTTGAAAAATTCCCACTCAGTTGGAGAAGATATTTTATAACTAAAAATTCGAATTTTGAACTTCGGTTTTACACCAAACATATTTTAACATTTTATGTTTCAAAAATAATAATATATATTTCTAAAAGATTTGAAAAAACGTATCTTTTGATGTTTTCAAATTTAAACTATAAAGTTGGAAAATTAAAAATTATTTTCTATTTTCTAGGTAGAGATTTAACTACTGAATATAAAATTAGAATTAAAAATCTAAAAAAATGTTTTATATTTTTATAATTAAAGATTTAATCCTTTAATAAAAGATTAAAAAATATTTTCGACAGGTGAACAAGTTGTTAGTTTAAAGTATTTAGTCCTTTAAAAGAATACAAAGGCATCTAGCATTGGTCACAGAAGAAACCAAAAAGAAAGGGGATGCCAAAACAAAGGGATCGATGCTTCTACCAATCACAGTGCTTTCTTTTCTTGCGGACTTGTTTTTTTTGTCAAATAAAGGTTGCATCCCATCAATTTCTTTTCACAAGGAAGGGTAGCTCTGCCTTTTTTAGGCTGTAAACGTAACATCACCTCCAAGGTTCCCCCCAGCAGGCCCACTCATATACATATATGTACAAAATGTTATTTTAACACTTAAAACCCACCCACGCTTTGTTATAATACTTTTAATTAATGATATAATTTTTGTATTAATATATTATATATTTATTTATATTAATATAACACAAAAATAAAATATAGAAATATTATAGAAATATCCTAATTAACTATTAAAATAACATTTTCACACACACACACACACACATATATAATATAGCCCTCTCCATTCATTCATTCAACATCCCAAAGTTCTTAAGCTTAATTCCACCCACACTAGTAGTGAAAACATGATTAAAATGTAACTTCCACGTCTAGCTAAGATTTAGTTAAAAGGGTGTTTAGCACTAAACAATTTACAGACATCATCATAATAGTTTTTTTTTTTTATACTATTTATGTGTTTAATTCAAAAAACAAAAGAGAGGCCTTTTCAATAACCAATCTAACACGTTAATGAGTTAACTCTGTCTATTTATATTTATTTATACTAAAAGGGTGGAGATTAGAAAATGGGCTTTAACACCCATTGATGCCGTTGGGACACGGTTGCAATTGGTCCATCTTCCTATTTCTGCTTTCAATTATCCAACAACCAACTAACCCTGTCTTTGTACAAACCACCAATAATGCTAAAAGGAGCTTTTCCATCCCATTCCATAGAGAAGTAAGTGGTATCGCTCTCTTGATTGGGATACCCAACAGCCAATAGGGTGAAGCCACCACACGTGTCCTTCAACCTGACATCTGCCTGTGTTGGATTTTAGTTCAACTTTGATGTGGCCCAAATACAACCCATATGGCTATCTTTGTTGGACCACTCTGACAACACTCAATTCAGCTTTGGCTTCATACAATTTATGAGATAAAGTATCTAGTGCGGGTGGGTGGGCCTCTCTCACTCACTAGCTCCTCGATGCATCGCTTCTTTAGATAAATAAAGGAAAATTAATAAATAATATTTATTTATGGGTTTTTTTTTTTTTTTTTTGTGGTGAAAGCAAATTAGATTTTTGAGCAATTTGAATCATTAGTCACAAACGAGATTAGGCTAAAAACCTTTTACATGTTGAATTCGAGGGCTAAGAACCTTTAACTTAATTTGTATGCAGAGAGAATATTCAAAGAGAGTTTGCAGAAAGAGTTCTTTTTTTTATAGAATTATATTTTTTTTCATATTTTTCTTTATATATACATGTATATGTGTTTGTATATACCATATCTAATTTCTCTACTACTCCACTTCTCTCCACAAATAGAGAAGTGGAGAGTAAGCGCTTAGCGATTACTTTTTTCGACCTATGAGCCCTTCATGGGTGAGTTTGATCCAAATCCATGGCCTAGATCCAAGTCCATATTATTTACATCTCTCATTTGCATATAATGAAATTGATTATTGTGCTCCTATACCTATTACTATATACTTTTGTTTCTCTACAAGATTCATATAGGTAGATAAGCCGAGCGACCAACATACTTATTTACTTTGAGAGCTCATTGCTGTACAACTATTATGTATATATAGTACGTAGTTCTAACATTTAAATAGAGTTTGTATGATATATCTCAGATCTATTAAGTCACATTTAAATACATTTAGATCTCTATTCATTTAATCATTTATTAACACATAAAATATAATTGGTTGACCTATGAATACAATCAAATGTGACACTCAAATGGACTTCCCTTTCTTCTAGAATCTCTCCATCATAATTCAATTATTTTTCTAGATATGCCCCATCTAATCGAATTGCACATGATCTTAGGCATCATTTTAAGATATCACCATTGATTTATAAATTTAAGAAACAATTAAAGGTTTAAGAGTATTATTACAAGATCCTTACGACCTCAAGGGTCTCATACAAGTAAAAAAAGATATTCATATCTTTTGTTACTCCATTTTAGTCAAATATTTCACACATGGTATGAAACATACATTGGTATTTTTCTCATTTTACCTGCATAGCATATGTCTGCTATAAAATAAATACCGTATAAGTGATGATAGTTCAAATACACTTAGTATCTAATTTGAGTTCTCAACTCTACTTTTCACACAAATTCATAAATAGAGCATCCACTTGTCATTCTGACACAGATAAGATGGGAAGCGAGATCTTCAACTTTCAACTACTCAAATATTATTATAGTCTCATCTTGATGTCTTATCAAGGTGATTTTGTTCTAAGCTTGAGCTCTTTATAGCTTTTCTCTTATAATATGCTTAAAACCCTTTCATCTATGCATTACTCAATCATAGATGTGATTACCCATGTGTTAAGCAATTTGTTAAGTTTTGAATTGATTTGAAAATAAGATAATATTTGTTGATAATCAAAATAGTGTGCTAGATGTCAGTAAAAATAATCAAGTAATGCTTATAAATCAATCGAGTATATCAGTTTTCTTAATCGAGTACAATCTCATGTTACTTGTGATAAGGAGCAAGGAAGGCTGTAGGTGAGATGGTTGGGGGTGCCAAGGAGGAGGGAGAGTTCGCGGGATCGAAACCGCAACCATGCAAAAATCAAAGTTGGGTTTTTAAAACCCAGTTGGGCGCTAGGTCGCTCGGGGGCGCGTGGCCGCTCGACCACGCGGCCCGCATGCATGCAGTCGCACGCCCCTGAGCACCACGCAAGGCCTTGCGAGGCCCTGCCAACTGCTGCTAAGTGGTTTCCAACCACTGCCACTTGTCCCATTTGTTGTTTTGCCACCAAAATTAATCTCCCTTGCTGCTCCTACGTTGTTCCCACCTTTGGGCCTATAAATAGGCCATGGTACTATGTGAGATAAGGAGACTTTTGAGGGGAAGGCTTTGGGGAAATTAGGGAGAATTTTGAAAAAATTAAGGAAAATTCTACCCGTGTGAGTTTGGGCTGTGGCATAAGCAACCTCGATACGCTGCAAGAATTAAGAAAATATTTAAGGCAAGTTCTTTTCCTATTTTTTACAAATTCAGTTCCTCTTTTCTCAAGTTTATGTTTTAAATTACAAGTTTCTATTCCTTAATCTTCTAAATTGCAAGTTCAATTCATCTTTATGTAAGTTCCATACTCTTATTCTTGTTATGGCAAGTTTAAGCTTCTATTTTAGCAAGTCATTTTGCAAATTACTCTCATTTTTTAGTAAATTATTTTATGGTTCTCAGTTATGCCTCCTAATCTCAAATAGGGCTTTGAATCACCCTATCTTTCTTTGGGAATGATGCTTTATTGTGGACATGCAATGGTTTGATATTGTCTTGTATGAATGTTTCCCTATTGTGCATATTGCTTCGGTAATTGCATGTCAGTTATATATGAGAAGTTATTACAAATATGCATGTTATGATAATGGATGAAGCATGTGCATAAAAATAGTTTTTAAAAATATGTAAAGGCCTCATGATGCGTGCAACGGACGAGTCCGCAGGATATATTCGCAGAGAAAGCTTCGGCTTAGAGTTGGACTTCGGTCCCAAGGTTTCATACTTCGGTCCCATGGTTTTGGACTTTGGTCCCATGATTATGGTTTTAAAAAGATTGCATATGAGCATAAATGCATGTTTCATCATATTATCATGTAGAAGTACCTTAAATGGCATTCATGACTCTTTTGCCTCTCGATACCCATGACTCTTGTGGTCTCTTTCTTCCAGTTATACATGCTGGGCCTTGTGGCTCATATTTGCTTGTATCATTCCAGGTAAGAGTAACGCTAAAGAAGAGGGCGAGTCAAGTGGAGCTGGAGCCTTAGGGTAGAAGTGTGTATAGAGCCGTCTCAACCAAAAGGTCATTGGGGGTTATATTGTGATGCGTATTATTAAGTTATGCTTGTTTATGTTCTAGGTTGTGCCCCTAAGGGGATATGGTGGGTTTGTGGACCCTAATGTGGTGTGTAATATTAAGTTACGTTTGTGAGTATGTGGACCCTAATGTATATATCTATGAGTAAGAATGTATGAGTGTGGCTTCCGTTGTTATAACAAGGATGATGTATAATGCTTTTATTTGGTTTTGGCATATATGTCATCTTTTTATGGGTCCCTAGTTAGGGGCGCCAACAGTTATAAATTTTAAAATCTGTCAAACATTACTCGATTACAAATTTTCGTTTAATTGACTAAGTTTTATGATTACTCGAGTATAGAAGTTTTGTACTCGACTATTTTTCTCATTTGCTTGATTACAAATTTGTTTTCACTCGATTAAAATTTTGAGATAGAAAATTATAAAGATTACTCGACTGAAAAGCTTTATTTAGTCGAGTATAATTAAAGTATTACTCGATTATAATTTTAAGTACTCGATTACATCAAAGTACTTGATACTTAACAGATTTCTGGAAGATATATACTCGATTACAAATAAGGTTTACTCAAGTACACTTAGGTCATTACTCGATTACAAATTTTAAGTACTTGATTAATTTTGTTATGCAAAAACTTGTATTATCTACTCAAGTACAAACTATACATAGTCAAGTATAATTTATGATTACTCGAATATGTTATAACTTGTAATTGATTATTTTGTAAACAACTTTAACTTAATCGATTGCAAATAAGATTCACTCGATTAAAATGATGTCTTATTTGATTTGACTTTAAGGTTTATTTAAAGAGATTATTACTCAAGTATATAATATTTTTACTTGAATAAAAGATTTAATTTTGAAAGATATTCTATTACATAGAACTTTATACTCTATTACAAGAACAAACATTCTGACTTAGTATGATTAATCGATACATTCCTCGAGTAACATGGATTTGTACTCGATTAAGAAGACTTATTTAGTCAATTGATTATAGGCATTACTCGATTATTTTGTACTAACATATGTTATCATTAGCACACTGTTTTGATCATCACCATTAACAAATAGTATCCTATTTCCTCATCAATTTAAAACTTAACAAATTACTTAACAATCACCCACTTTTTGATTAATGACCCCTTTTTGATGATGACAAAACACAGACAAGAAATACCTAAGAAGATGATATCTTTTCAAAATAACTTATCAAGAACTTATCCTTTGAGTTTTTCTTTCCCTTGTTTACGAAATTGACTTGGACTTTATCAACTTTTCTTTTCTCCCCCCTTTTGTCATTACCAAAAAGGGCTCCTCCTAACAAGAAGAGAGGTTTGCATTTTGATGACCCCCCGATTTAAATATTTTTCTCATTTTATTGCTCCCCCTATCTTATAGGTTTGAATACACCCATATATAGAATATTGATTATGGATAGGGAAAAAAATTATAAAGAAGAGAACTTGGAAATTTCATTGAAAATAGAAAAAGTTACATTGAAGAAATTTGAGTACATTGATCTAAATAAAAATAAAGTTACATAATAAAACTATCCTAGAGTTGCTGGAGGGCCTTCTTGATCTCCTTCTTCCTCCACTATCGTTCTTGAATTCTTTTGAGCAGTTGTCTTTATCCTACAAGATGATTTCATAGCTTCTTTGATTTCAGCTATATTTGTCTCCATATGTATCTATCTTTCCTCAAGACCATCTAATCTCTTAATAGTTGCTTCATGCCTATCCAAAAGTCATGTAATTGACCATGTGAGGAAGTCATTGATGTGGACTCTGATTGGTGTAGGTTGAGAGGATGATGTAGGAGCTTGAGTAGCTGGCGGAGTTAAGGAGAATGGTGGAGGTTGAGAAGAACTAGATCCTTGAGAAAGAAGGTGAGTAAGGGGATCACCTTCTTCCTGGTGATTTGGATGTTCTTCTTTTGAAGGTAGTTTCCAAATACCACTATCATTTTTTATTTTCATCCTTTTGAGTGTTTGGTTTGAGTAGGTGTCAAATGAAGAGTGAAGGATGAATCTTTGGTGATGGAGGTGTCCATGGGTTTTGTTCAGAATGAAAGTGACAAGCATTACAAAAGGAAATTTTCCAAAAGTTTTTGAGATGAAAAATTCATGCATACAAGTAAACAAAAAACTAGAAAGGATGAAATGGATGTTGTGGATGGCACACCACATGATTAGGAGATCAGTATAAGTGATAAAGTGGAATGAGCCTCATTGGACATTAATTGAGGTGGCTATAAAGTGATGTAGAACCTATGTTCAAGATCTAAAAACTCTTGTGACCCAAGATGGTTGGCTACTAGAAAGGTTTCATGTTTTCTAGTAAGGGCTAGCCATATCTCATCATAATCTAGGTCTATGTCAGCTATGACTTTTCAAAAGGAGAGAGCTAAAGATCTTCCACTAACTTTTCAGTTATGTAAATGTATTCAATCCCATTGAATCTAAATTTTAGGTCATCTATGCCAAAATCTTCTATCTTATTTTCTATAAGGGATTTAGGTAAACTAGAGTAGAATTCAACTAGTGCTTCGGGATAAGAAGGTAGGTCAAGAGTTGATAGTTTAAACCAACCCATGTTAGTAATCCACTTCTTAGGGTTTTCTCCAAATTTTATTGACTCAAATTCAAACCAATTTATATTTCTACCAGGCAAGAAACCCCTAGACAAAACTTCAGTACAAAGATTTTTGTGTTAGTCATTCCTAAACTTTTCTGGTCTAGGTATGTGAGTGAGTGAAACAGGTGTAGGGTTTGAAGGTTTTTGATAATTTGCTCTTTGTTTTGGTATTTTGGTTTTGATGATGAAAAACAAATTACTTTTATATGATATTCTAAAATCAATTTCAAAGCTTAAATGAAAATCAATTCATATTATCTCTTTGACAAAATGTTTAAATGGAGATTGGAAAAACAAAGTTTTATGTTTCAAAAGAATTTCCTAAAATGTGTTTCAAAGTTTTTTTTCAACCATTGGAGAAAATGGAGCAAGATGTTTTAAAAATTCAAAGACAAACTATCGACTAGTTCTTAGGAACTATCAACCATTTTGGTTTTGTTTCAAGACTGTCGATAGGTTCCAGGGAACTGTCGATTGGCCTTCATGTGGCTGTCGACCGCCCAAATTCTTGCTCTTTGTTGTTTGCTGTCAACCACCCCTACATCAAGAACTATTGACTGTTCTTTAAGAATATTGATCGTTTTGATCAAAGTGTCGATCAATGTTTGAATTTTTGAACTAACCTGTAACACCCCACTTTTTGAATACTAAATACAAGCTAATCAGGCTATTTACAACACACTAGCGTTATTAGAAATCCTTTATCAACGGAAGTAAGGATCGAACCTTGAGTATGCTGAATAGCTAGGAAAATAAAAGTTCGTCAAGCACCTACATATCAGAAAATTATAACAGCTTCAGAAATACATAAATTTTGCGGTACAGCCGCAGAACCGCACACAAACACCATACACCCTTAAGTATCTTAATTACTATTTACATTACGATATTGGGATTACATGGGTACACAAATAAATCCAACTCTAAATCAGCCAAGCACCATCTTCGAATCCTTGCTCGCACTGAAACCTGGGCACCTGATATGCTTAACATACCTGGAACGTTGAATGTTCCAGGGGTATGAAACATCTGGGTTAGATATTACATCTAGGTGAGTGAATCAGAAAAGGAAAGGTATGTGTGTACAAATGCAATAATGCTATTATGAAATCCACCCATGTGGTAGCAATGCCAGGGTGTTGCAATCACCCCTGCGGTCATCACAATCTCTCATTGGCTCACCGTAAAAGCATGAGATCTTCCATGATGTCCCAACAACTAGCCACCATCACCAACACGAACATGATATATGACAAAGCAAAAGGAATATGCATAACCAAGGGAAAATATGACATATAAGCCACAAATGCATGATATACAAGTCAACACCAACACCCAATGAAGCCAAAATGATCGGGATGTAGCAAAAGTATGCAAGAAACACTCATCTTGCTGGTTTGGGCTTGCCGGAGTACTGTTTACAGTGCTCAATAATGGTTTTCTGCAAATATCACAAGATTTCGTAAACCAAACTCAACATATTTTTATATAGGGTTGTAGGTAACTAAAAGATGGTCAACTCTGCAAATTTTCAGGTCAAGATGAGGTCCCACGCGCCCCACGTGTTGCTGGAAGGTGATTGACGTGCCCACACGCGCAACCCACTTGTCGACGCGTGAGCTGCACACGCCTTCCTTAAAAATTGCACAACTCTTCCTCTTTTTGGTTTTTTGGCCATAACTTCCTCGTTTTAGCTCCAATTTGACCCTCGTTCAAACCTACAACACCCTTATTCAACCCTCTACCGGATTATAAAAAGAAATATGACTTACCTTGTAGTTTCAATGTCGTTTGACACGCTTTACCATGGTGAACCAAACTTTCTCGACAAGGCATTTTTCTTCCTCGTTCTTTAGCAGATTTTTCGCCTTCTTTTGGTAGCATTTCCTCTCTCAAACTCCCTTCATTTTCCTCCTTACTTGGTGCCCAAAATGAATAACCCCAAAGCCTTTATTTATAGGAAACTTCAGCAAACCAGATTGCGCCACATGTTGGGTCATCATTCCACCCATGTGCATCCAACCAAAATGTGCCACGTGTACCTGATATTTTGAGCCTCATCATTACTTCCTAACTACCCTTGGCTCCCTTTGATTACTCCAAAGACTTAGTTTGAGATATTTTGACATGATATTTTAAGGTTTCAAGAAAAGACGCTTTGGCTCGAACTTTCCAGGTAACTACACATAGAGCCCTTGCGACTTGGTCCTCGAGCCATTTTTAATTGCACTTTTTTGTCCCCAAAAAATGGATAAATTATGCTAGCACTCCAAGATTTTAGATAAATTACATTTTTACCCGAACTTCAGTATTTACAATTTTGCCCCTAGTTCAGAAACTGAACCTTTGTCTTAAGGCTTCTATAATCCCTTGAAAGGACCTATTTACTCAAGTATTAGAACCTAATAATCTCAGACACTAGCTCAAATTTGAGTCTAAAAATCCCGAGTATTACATAACCTATCAACCGATTCTTTGAATCTGTCAACCATTTATGTTTTAGAATCTTTCAATGGCTAATTTGACAAGTCGTCCAAGATGCTCCTCCCACTACTAATGGCAATAGTTTTGAAAGAGCTCGCCAAGCTCTATAAATAAAGGTCTTGTGGATCATTCAAGATATCCAAGTGATTTTATTATAAGCTTACAAGTGTTTCACATTTTTGTGATAAATTGTTTTACTCATTTTTCTCTCAAAAGACTTTGATTATCATTTGTATCATTTTTTTCAAGCCTTGTGTATATTTTGAGAGATATTGTAACTAAGAGTGTATACTCTTACATCCTCTCTTCTTGTATCATTCTCGGTTGTCCTAGCTTGTATTGCTAAATGGCCTACTTGCTTAAGTAAGAGGTTTGTAATTTCTTAGCTTGCATTGCTAGAGGGCCTACTTTCTTAAGTAAGAGGTTTGTAATTTTCTAACTTGGTGCTAGAGGGCCTGCTTGAGATCAAGTAAGAGGTTTAGTGGATTGATTAAAAATCCTTAGTGGAAAGCTAAGGGAGTGGATTAGATTTGGTTTAAGTCGAACCACTATAAATCGCTTGTGTCTCTCTATTAATTTTCTTTTGATTTTATTATACCAAGCATTTTCCCAAATCATCCTCATTTGCATTAAAATCTCATTTTTCACTAAAGAGGATTTTAAGTTCAATGAAATTTTTAAATAACCCAATTCACCTCACTCTTGGGTTATGGTGCCACTACTATGTGATAATATCAGGTTTCTTCGTCCTAGCCCTTTTAGATGACGAATGAGCTGTAGAAGAAGAGGTTTCCTTTCGTTTGGGTTCCATTTGAGAAGGTTCGAACTCAATATGAAGAATACCAAATTCAAGCTTTTTAGTAATGAAATGTGTCAAATGAGATGAAGATGATGGAGGGTGAATAGATTTCATGCAAAGAATGAAATCAAAAGAGGAAAGGATGGAGATTTACCTGATTTCAATAGGTGAGTTCTGGGGTTTTAGGGATTTCTGAGTGACATGAAAATAACTGAGTTGTCCAAAAGAGAAAAGAAGATGCTGGGATTCTTCGAATGGCTTCTGAAGCCTTCAGGGACCTTATTCCTCGATGAGTCTAAGTCTTCAGATGGCTAGTCTTCGGATGGGTCTGGAGGGTCTCCAGATGGGTATACAACACAAGAATTGTTAGAAGGCATGCGGGGGGCTCCCCCATGCAGGCCCTCCGATGCCTAAGTCAGATGATGATGCCATGGAATGTATGTATGTATGTATGTATGTATGTATGTATGTATGTATGTATGTTGTGATGTTCCAAATGGGTGTCTTCGAATGGGAGTCTCCTGATGGGTTCAGGGTTAACTAGGGTTAGAGTCTCTAAGTCCAAGATCTAAGTCCTCTCCTTGTGGTGTATCAGGGGAATTTATAGGCATTGGTGGTGGGGGTCACGTGACACGTGGCATGCTGATGTGTACCCTAACTTTTCAGGAAAAAATTCATAAAATAAGGCCGGAGGGCCTAGAGGTATCTTTTGGGATGGAATGCCCCGATGAGTATCCTCCAAATGGGTTTCCCTAAAGACTTTTCAGAGTCATCAGGTGACATGAACTCAGAAGACTCTTTGAATGAATCCTGGGCTTTGATTGTTAGTGTTAGTGTCTTAATGCTAGATTTAGATGGCATCTAACAATTGTAATAATGAGACTAATGATGTAATTCTAGAAAATATAATAAAATATGTTGTCATATTTTAAGGTCATATCTTCATTCATTGCTCTCCAATCATAACATATGAATAAGTCCCTAGATTTCTTATTAAATGTCTTATTCTTAAGTGTTAAGAATATGTGACAAATAACCTTTGTATTAAGGATATCTTAAAATTAATTCCCAGTCTGTAGACTTCTTAGATAGAGACTATGATTAGTCGAGTACGGACTGGTGCATGGGATACTACCTTTGATTAGTATGAGATACTTATGATAAAAGATGGTGAGTCGCATGCCATAATCTATGAGATGGATATAGTATACATATGAGTAGGTGTTAGTGAAACATCTACTAAATGTGATGCACGTGATAGATCATATGGCTAAGAGGATTTATGATCTATCATAGGCTTCAATTGTGTTACTAGTCCTTAGACCAGAGGCAACACAGTTGTCTTATATGTTAGGGCCAGGGATTTGCCATTACTAATAACCATCCAGTTACCGAGTGGGAGATGCACTGTGTGGTCCCTATACATATGGAAGTAGGTGATTGCTAATGGGATCCGTCAATCTCCGGCATGAGGTGAACATTCTATGCAATCAGTAGTGGTCTTGATTAAAGAAACCCCTGGCCAAGGTACACTCGATTGGAAAGTGTTCCAATGTCGGAAGGAGTTCTGATGTATCATCTCAATCTCACCACACTGATTTTAACATAGCTATTGAGTTAGTGAGTTTGATCAGTCCATGACTCTCACTCGATTAGGATGTTAGTCGATAGAGGGATTATAGTACACGAGAATCAAAAACCCAAATAGTTTCTATTCTAAAGCAAAACTTCATTACTGATAGGATTGCCCTGACATAATGCTAGTTGTCACTCAGGGTCTTTCGAGATACATCGAGAAGATAGAGAAATCCTCATTGTAGACCAAAATATTTGGTCGACGTCAAAGAGTTGACGCGTCCTGATTGCTACTTAGTAGTAAACCTAGAAGGTCACACATATATCTAAGTGTGGTGGTTGACTAAGCGATTAAAGCTGAAATTGTTATTAAGAGTTAATGACGTCACCGTTAAGAGTTAACGGATCAAGTTCTAAAAGATTAAATAAATAAGGAGCAATTGTCAAGAGTTGATAGGCATGTCGTTAAGAATTAACGGGGGCTTTGGTTACATCATGAGATGGTGAAAGAGTCATTAAGAGTTAATGGCAGGCCTAGATGCAATTTATAGATACTTGGTCAGATGGGATGAAAAATAGTTGACAGCCCTTGAAGATTGTTAACTAGTCGAGCCCAATGGTCGACAGTTCCTTTAGAACAATCAACCATTTATGTTACAGAGAGTCACGAATCACATGTCATATTTGTCATTTCTGCAACGATTTCCTTAGACGCGTGGCAATGGTAAACGATAATGAGATTATTGAGAGGCAAGAAACCTTCTTTGTTTTAAACCCATTTTCAGCCTAATCTCCCTCACTTTCTCTGGCTAGCACATTGAGTAGATTGAGGGAATCATTCACTCACCAGAGCGTGGACTAGCTAGGCCCCTCATGTTTTTGGGGGACGATTCGATCTAATCGATTGCTATTCAAGAGGAGCTTGGAGGGGCAATGGTTGTTACCTAGGATTTTTTCAAACTCTACATCAGCCTACAAACCATATGTGAGGTATATCTGTGAACCACCTATGAAATGGTTTGTATTGGTATTGCATATGGTCATTGGAAACGAGTATTGCAAGGTGATTTTGATGTTTATTTTCGTAGCTTTATTTGTGTTTTTAATTTTTTTTTTAAAAATTGGTTAAACCTTTGCATTGATACACTAATAGTTAGCGTTCACTTCATTGATAAGCTTAAGGATGGATTGGCTTGAGACTCTTCAGGGTCATCCGGGACTTCAACCTTCTTGGGATACTTCTATGATTTTTGGATTTTTGGCATTGATTTTCCTAGGGCACCCCACAATATCAAGCAATATACATTTTTTAATCGATTATCGTGTAAGGTCCCCAATTTACCTATTATTATTATTATTTTTTTTTTTTTGGAGACCAGACACCAACATGATTACCAAAAACTCATGGAGACTTCTTCCTTGGGAACCCCGACCGAGGAACTCAAGGGGAAGCGTCAGAATGATTGGCATCTACCAGAGTCTTAATGAACATATCACAACTAGCATACATATTTCTGATAACAGAGCTTCATTATCACCTCATACATCATCTTTCACATTCTTATACATCCCTCAGGATCAATTACACTCAGCATCACAAAAGCTAACATATGACCCTATTACCAATTATTTGCAGCGAGATGTTACCATCAGGACCTTGTAGTTGGGATCGCTCTATACACACCTAAGCCTCTAACTCGAGCACTGTCTGGCTCATCATCATTCGATGCCCTACTTTTATCGGAATGGTGCAAGCAAACATGAGCTGCAAGATCCAACAAACATAATAGAATAGAGGCAACAGTATAATAACCGAAGATTATGTACTAAATCATAACTTTACACATTGACTCTTGGAAAGTTTAAGAGTGTCCCTCACTCACATATAACCAGTAAAGGAACCTAACCAAGAAAATCTACCACAAGTCAAGTTTTTGGCCCACCCGGGACTAGCATAGATTGTTCGCAACATAATAACCACCACGGGTCAAGCATACAACCACCCGAGCTTATATCACATACCACGAGTTAGGCACAAAGCCACCTAAGCTTATATCATTTACCATGAGTTAAGTATAGAGCCATCTGAGCTTTCATTATTCACCACGAGTTCGACGTATAGCCTACTCGAGCTTGTAACATTCACCACGAGTCCGACACCTAGCCTACTCGAGCTTGTATTACTTACCATGATTTCGACATTCAGCCTACTCGAGCTTGTAACATTTTCCATGAGTCTGTGGCATCTAGCCCACTCGAGCTTGGTAAGATATATCCCTGCGGATCCTATTCGTTGATCGTAATAAAACTATACAATGCACAAATAGAAATGAAATGGCATAGTATGCATAAATGTGATACAAAGGCCCCCATAAGCCACGGATCAGGCCACACTTCGCCCATATAATAACACACATCTAACACAATGCTCGTGCATGACACACCCTATACATACATATAACATTAAAGTTATATACCATAAACTTAACATTTCACAAGCTTGCCCATGACTCTTCATACACATAGAAATATAACAGTCAAAATACCATTCTTGTCTCTTCTCATACATAGGAAATCGTCTCCACATACATACTAATAAGCATTTCTTTTATGGGTGACTAGCAATACTAGCTCCCCTAGATCGTCTACCATTTGTCATCACAGTTGATAGCTGGTGCCCATACATCCAACCATCAACTACCACAACTCAATGGTCGATAGCTAGTAACATCCTTAGACACACACAATAATTCCTTTACAAGGAGATACAAATCCTCGCATAATCTGAACCTTACAATAACGCATCATTCCTTAGAAGCTTGAGGGCGAATCAAGACCCTCGATAAGATTACGAGCATGACTCAATCGAATTTTACATTACAGTCCAAATAAATACATCGGATCAGATTATTAAATACCAAAGAGGATAGTAGAAAAAGACTCACAACGGAAACTTACAATCACAATCGAGGAAGAATAAAAAAACTTAGAGGCTGCATAGAGAATAAAAAGCTTGCCTCTTAATAGCGGATCCAATGGTTTTCTGCTCACACACCGCAAAAATAATACGCATTGCATAATAACATAATTTTTACCCAAAATAATCAAGTTACAGCTCAATGATTAAATCCACCCATACCGAAACCTAAATAAATATTTCTCCCACTCACCTGGCTACTTTAAACTTCGATTGCATAATTTTTCTCCAATTTCTCACCACATTTGTTCCTCCTTTAGTTGCTGGATGCACCTTTTTCTTCCTCAAATTTTTCCCATCTACTGGTTGCTTGAACGATGCCCAAAACAAGCTGAAATGGGGTTTTAAAGGAAAAAAACGAGCTGATGAGCGTAAGCTGCATGGTAACAGCAGTAGTAGCACCACCTCCCTGAAATGACGTCATTTCAAGGAGGGCTTTGTTGATAAAAACCAGCATTTTCCCTCCCAGCCACAGGCGCACCAAGCCCATCTCAAACCCGTGACCTGCCTGTTGCCCTCTCGAGCGCATACCACCCACGCTACACGTTCCATCAACTATAATAGGCACGAATTTAATTTTAAGGAGATTCGCGGCCCTTTTTCGGGAAGTACAACAAAACCCCAGAATTTTCGATGACTAACACTTACGCCCCACATTATAAATATTGCTTATTCCACTTATACCCCAAAAATGCAGAAATTAATTAATTTAATTTATTCATTTGTTAATATTATTATTATTATTATTAAATGAAAAGAACTATCATTTTCCCAACTTCCATACCCACATGAATTTTCATTCATTCGGACTCTTTACAACACATTAAATATTCACAGCACTTATACCACTTATGACCCAAAATATGACACGTAGGAATTAATACTAAAATAAGCTAGACCCATTATTGGGTCGTTACATATAGAACATTCTTCGATCGAGTAACTTTCTTTGTTACTCGAGTAAGCTTGAATCCTGAAACTTATCACTCTCTACTATTAAAAATATTTGATTATACTTTTAATGCACTTGACTAAAGCCTAATGGTAGTCGATTAAGATCTATTTTTACTTGATTAGAATATGACCTTACTAAGATACTCAAAGTTTACTCGATTAATGACTAATTTATACTCGATTAAGAATGATATATACTCAATTCATAACTTGTTTTAATCGATTAAATATTAGGACTCAATTAACACTCAAATTTTACTCGATTATTTAGATTCAAATCTCAATAATTCCTAATTCAATTCTAGTTTTTATAAATTGATTTTTCTCTAAACGTTTTGTAAGAATATCATTCAACTGATCTTTTGTTGCACATAATCTAAGATTATATATCCTTTTTGAACATGATCTCTAATAAAGTAATGCCTAATCTCTATATTCTTTGTTCTTGAGTGATGCACATAATTTTTGGATAGTTTTATAGCACTGGAATTATCACATTTAATTGGAATATGATTTACTTCAACTCCATAATCCTCTAGTTGCTATTTGATCCATAAGATTTGTGCATATAGATAGCAACAACTCGTTGAAATATATTCAGTTTCAGTGATAGAGGTTGCCACACTATTTTGGTTTTTAGATAACCAAGAGATCAACATACTTCCAAACAATTGACATGTATCATTAGTGCTTTTTCTATCCATTTTGTATTCTACAAAATCTACATCCGCATAGGCATGGAGCTTTAAAGGGAAATTTCTAGTATACCATAAACCTAGGGAAGGAAATCCTTTAAGATATCTAAGAATCCTTTTGACTGCTGATAAATGAGATTCCTTAGGATCACTTTGACACTTAGCATATATTCATACACCAAACAAGATATCAAGTCTAGAGGTTGTGAGATACAAGAGACTTATGATAAGAACACCGCTAAAGTTTGGTAAAATTACAAGAATCACCCTTAATGTTTGAGAAATTGCAATAACTATCCCCACTATTAAATACATATACTAGAATTCCATTTTACACTTCATCTCTATCATTTTTTTTTGTCTTTCTCAGTCCTTTCTCCTTTGATTTAAAAAAAAAAAAATACTAGCAATACATAGTTGCTAGTCATTAGGCATTAGTCATCAACAACCATTCAAAGAGAAAGAGAAAGAGAGAATGAACCCAAACTAGATTTGGATTCATCATGATGAAACTAAATGGTTTAGGTTTATCTGCGATGAACCCATATTCGTCACATGAGAGAGAGAGAGAGAGTGTGTGTGTGTGTGAGTCAGTGAGATGTGAGATATGATAATGATAATGAATCCAAGCTAGGTTGGGTTCATAAAGGATCTAGGTCATTCACAATAAACCTAGATGCTTGGTTTTACTTATAATAAATGCATATTCATTATAGGAGAGAGAAAGAAAGAGAGAGAGAGAGATGATGATGATGATGATGATGATGACGACGACGATGAATCTAAGCAATGAAACCAATTACTTGAGTTTATCACAAAGAGAGAAAAAGGAAGAGAGGTGATGATAATGATGAATCCAAGCTGGCATAGGTTCATCCATGATGAACCTAGATTTATTGCAAAGGAATGAGAGAGATGAGGAGAAAGAGAAATAAAAGAAAGACTTATTATTATTATCATCTCTGCTGAACCATTATCTTCGTTTTTGCCAAACCATCACCTTCATTATACCATTTAGGATTTCAAAATCATTACAAATCTAAAATGATCTCCAAATCTGAATTTGTCGTAGAGGAGATAAAGATAGAGAGAGAGAGAGAGAGAGAAAGAAAGATTAACAGTTGTCTTCGTCTTCGTTAAAGTATCATTGTTGTTCTACTGTTCATGATGTTCCAAATCTAGATCATTAATGCTATTAAAGCCTTTGAGAGAGAGAGAAGAATGCAAGCATCGTCTCCACTGCCGCCGTTCTTGGCTAAGAAAAAGAGAGAAAACAACAAGAATACTTGAAAAGAAAGGGAAATAAAAATGAAAATAAAGAAAAAGTCTTTAAAATAAGGGCATTTTAGTCATTTCATAATATATAATGGAGTCAACCAACAATAAGGAAAAAATTACAATATAGTATTAAATCTTAGGTATTGTATTTTCTCAAACATCGGGAGTATGTACTTTTTACAGTTTCGTTAAACCTCAGGGGTATTTCTGGTTTTGTGTTTCCTAATGAGGCCTAAGGTGATGACGATGGCTCGGGTCAGCTTCATAAGCTTTGGCGCGGGATTGAAGCGATGGTTCAATACCCTTATAGGCAGCCCAAATAAAAGTCGGGCCATAAGCCCATGAAGCCTAAGTCATTAAAGCCCAAGCCTAATCCCTTGTTTGCTTACCCTAGCCCCTTCATATTTAAGGGATTTGTTCCATCTTTTGAGCCCTAGTTTATGGCAGTCGTTCGTTCTCTCTCTTGCTCCCCATCTAGGCCGATTCTCCTTCCCATTGATGGCCAATCCTCTTGGGGTTTCTTTCCATCTCGGTCGGACTCTTATTTCCATGTTGTAAGCTGCCCCTTTCCTTGTGGGTTCTTGGTTGATCCTTTGTCGATGCTCATGTCCTCTATTTAGCCGATCGATGGTTCTTTTTTCGAGTAAGTGTACTCGATCATTGTTAAACCCATATCTTCGTGATTACTCTATGTTCCTTGATGGATCTTACTATGTGTGGAAGTTTGTGTGACTTGGGTGAGGGGTGTTGATCGGCCGAGTGGCTTGGGTGTTTGAGGGTTTCGGTTCTTGGGAGATTTGGGCTCCTTTGTGGCTTAGTGTCCCTATTCTTGGTTGTTGCCTAAGTGGTGATTGGACGAGCTCGGATCTAAGCCTTGGAGCAGTCTTCGTGACTGCCATTGTTGTCGAAACAGGGTGTTTTACTTTGTGTTCATTTTCTTGTTATTTTCGATCCATTCTATTGGTTTTGATTTTGTGCACTAACGACCTGTTTTGAAGCATTTCCGACGATTATGATCCGTAAAGTCCCAAGTGCGAACTCCTCCAAGTCGGTTCACACGATTGACCCTTTCCACGAACGCCTCGAGTAGTGCTAGCAACCCTAGGCACCTCTTGAGAGATCCGAATTTCTTCTCCTTTTTTCAGCTTCTTAAGAGGCATATTTATAGAGTTATAAAACCCTAATCGTGCCTTGGAAAACCCCTAAACAATTTAAGCCCGGCCCTTAATCACATTGGACCGAATCTCTCTTTTAAATTGTGGAACGAGCTTGACCTAAGTGTGTGACCCCTTAGGTCCACCATTGGGCTAGAGGTAGAGCCAATTCTATTGGGCTATATGAACGCCCAACTTATTAGATTAATTAAACTCTTTAATTAAACTTATGGGCTTCTTAATTAAACTCCTTAATTAATAGTTTTAGAATTAATCATATTAATTCTAAAACCCTACATATCATGGTTAACGTCTAGCAATATGCCATTAATACCTAGCCAACAATGAAAAACACGAACCTTTTCAATTACAATTACCATGCAGTAAAATCCTTTCATTAATCTATGTTCTAATTGAATTTAGGGTATGGTTTTATGAAGAAATCCTAATCATTCAATAACTATGTATCCATTCCAGATTTATGATTTCATAGGTGAAATCAAAACACCTTTTGATTTCCACCTCACCTTGGCCAAGGATTTCCTCAATCATGAAATCATCGGAATACATAGGACATCTTTTCATCTTATCGATAAGTGATGAATCCTATTTCGACATTCACAAGCCTTCATATGTGATAAGGTTATGCCCAGTGATAATTTGTTAATGACTCCATTAGAATCCAAAAACGAACCAAAACGTAACTAGTCAAATATAAGACTACCATGATATCTCAAGTTTAAGGATCAATCTGCACTATTGCAACACAGGAATTTCAATTCGACATTAAATAGTAACCATTAGGAATTCTGTAGCAGGTCAGTTCAGTATACTTATTCTTATAATAAGCACCCACATATATGCATTAGTGTCCTCACACCAATGGCCATAAAACGAGACATTCTCCTAGTTGAGCATGCATTATATGTGCTAGTCTATCTGAGTTATTTGTGTCCAATCCTAATAACTCTATGACTAGGAACATTTAAGATCAAAGATTGAAAGGAATATGTTTCATGATCATCATCTTTATGCACGACCATATTCCATGAGCCTATTTGATCTATGGACTTTGTCAAGTATGGATTACAAAAAATAATGATGACAACCATCAATGACAAATAAAAACATAATGCCTTGCAATAACAATTGATTGAAGATAAAGAATCAAAATGTAAAGTATGATCAATTACATGTAAATATAATTGGCTTGTAGGGCATAACTCTAACAAATTGTGACTCAAAATCCTTATTTATTTGTGATTGAGTTTTCTAATTTGACCAAGACTATGACTTCGAATTTGACTATGATTATGACGTTTTCAAATTCGATTTTATCTAAGATTTATCTTATCTGGAGGAATATCCTCATGTGTCATATTCTGATTAGAATATGGTTTTCTGTATTCATCCATAGATGATTTTAGGTCTATAAATAGGTGCCCAGGTCACATGAAATTAGATCATCAGAGTTACACAGAGTGTGTGTGTTAATATCACTTTTGTATTATCAATTTTGGTTGTGATATTTTATTCTTTCTGCCCGTGATTTTTTTTGATTTGGATTTTTCACGTTAAATTCTGTGTTTATGTTTGGTTGATTGGATTGATTGTGATTTGTATTCGATCCTATTTCGTAACAAACTAGTATCAGAGCCGTTGGATCAAGCCATCAACCGTTTGCAAAATCCAAGCCGTTGGATTTTGAAAAAAAAAATTAGCAGCAGTGTCTTCTTCCTGTTTGGGTTTCAAGAAACATGAGCAATAGTTGTTGGCGCCACCAGCACAAGTAGCCATCATAGTCGCAATTGCTAGCATCGCTCGCGCCACTGTCGACCTCGCCTGTTGTGCTTTCCTCGTTGATTCGACCGCCTCCTTCTTCATCGTCGACGGTCGTCAGCCACCCCTCTTCAGTTGTCAGATCTGCAAGTTACCCCCCTGTATCGTGATCGTCGCTCCTACCTTCGTTCTTCTCTGAGCTCCTCTGCCTAGCCCTCGCACTGCCATCGTCGGTCGATCTCCTCTGGTCGTTCAGCCCCCTACAACGTAACTGGCCACTATCGATCTCTTCTGTCTTATCGCGACTTCATCCGTCCTCATCCTCGCCTTTGGTCATTCCTCTCCAATCGTCGACCGCCATGAGCGTTACCCGTTGTCGACCTTCGATAGCCGCTCATGCATGTCGCCTCCATCACACGCATGCCCACCATTTTGCGTGTTTTGCCATTATTGACAATTGCAGAAGCTCAGGACCCATATCTTTATTTGGGTTAGATTTAACCCACCTACCCACAACCTACTTGGCCAGATCCAGTTCAAATCCGTTGGATCTGTCAAACCTATTTCAGCCCAAATTTGGTATTCTTAATTTGTTTTTCAATTGGGTTTATTATTTTAAATTATCTGATATTATTTAAGATTATTTAATGGCTTCGTTGAAGTATGATATTCCTTTATTGGATCGGAATATCAGATTTTCACTATAGCAGGTTAAGATGCGTGCAATTTTGGCACAGATGGATTTAGACGATGCAATTTTGGGTTTTGAAAAAAATGCCAAAATCATGGAGTACTGAAGAAAAACAGCGTAAGGATTGTAAGGCTTTGTCTTAGATACATCTGTATTTATCGAATCAAAGTTTGCAAGATGTTTTGAAAGAAAAAACTACTGCCGCTCTATGGTTGAAACTAAAACAGTTATGCATGACGAAGAGCTTAACCAGTAAGTTGCATTTGAAGCAAATATTATATTCTCATCGAATGACTGAAGGTATGTCTATTGAGAGTCATTTAACAGTTTTTAAAGAAATTATTTCTGATTTGGAAGCTATGGAAGTTAAGTATGATGATGAGGATTTGGCTCTTATTTTGTTATGTTCTCTATCGAACTCTTATTCAACTTTTAGAGACACCATACTCTATAGTCGAGATACTCTCACCCTAGATGAAGTTTATGATGCTTTATTTTCGAAAGAAAAAATTGATAAACAGTTATTGGGGACTTCTGAGAATCAGGGAAAGAGTCTGTTGATTACAGGGAGAACACATGATAGAAATTCTGGTGGTAAAGGAAAAAATAGATCCAAGTCCAAGAACAAAGAAAAAGTTTGTAATTACTGTAAGAAGAAGGGACACATAAAGAAGAAGTGCTATAAGTTACAAAACAAATTTAAGAGATAGGAAACTGACCAGAAAGGAAAACAACCCAAAACTTCAAGTGAAAGCAATGTTGTTGAAAATAATAGTACTGATGGGGAACTTATGGTGGTTACTAAACCTAGTGAAGATTGGATTCTCGACACAGCATGCACGTTTCATATGTCTCCAAATAGGGATTGGTTTTCAACATATAAAACTTTGAATTCTGGTGATGTGTTGATGGGCAATAATTCTTCTTGTAAAATTGCTAGCATTGGAACTATCAAAATTAAGATGTTCGATGGTATTGTTCAAACTTTAACTGATATCAAACATATTCTTGATCTTAAAAGAAATCTTATTTCATTGAGTACTCTTGATTCGAATGGATACAAATTCATTGGTGAAGGTGGAGTTATCAGGGTAAATAGAGGTGCTCTTGTTGTGATGAAAGACATAAAACATTACGATCGATTATATGTTCTACAGGGTTCTACAGTTACAGGTGATGCTTTTGTTTCTACTTGTTCTTTATCTGATACTGATCTCACTCAATTATGGCATATGCGTCTTGGACATATGAGTGAAATAGGTATGGCTGAATTGAGAAAAAGATGACTTCTTGAAGGGTAGAGTACTGAAAAATTAGAGTTTTGTGAGCACTGCGTCTTCGAAAAGAAAAAATGGGTTAAATTTACTAAAGGCATTCACAATACAAAAGGTATATTGGACTATCTCCATTCTGATCTCTGGGGTTCGACCAGAGTACCCTCTACAGGTAGTGTAAGATATATGTTGACTTTTATTGATGATTTTTCTAGAAAAGTCTGGGTATTATTCTTAAAGCAGAAGATTGAAGTTTTTTCTACTTTCAAACAGTGGAAGACTATGATTGAGAAAAAAATCGACAAACAAATCGAGTATCTCCGCACAGATAATGGTATAGAATTTTGTTCAGGTGAATTTAATGATTTCTACAAGAAAAAAGGAATTCTAAGGCATTTAACAGTTCTAGGTACACCATAGTAAAATGGTGTAGCCGAGCGGATGAACAAAACATTAATGGAAAAGATACAGTGTATGCTGTCTAATTCTAGTTTATCTAAGTCTTTTTGGGCCGAAGCTGCTTATTTGGCATGTTTTCTGGTTAATCGGTCTTCGTCGTTTACTATTGATAAGAAAACTCCAGAAGAATTATGGCCAGGTACTCCTGCAAATTATTCTAATTTGAAAATTTTTGGATGTCCTACATTTGTTCATGTTGATAATGAAAAATTAGAACCAAGGTCTAAATGGTGTCTCTTCCTTGGTTATAAGCTTGGTGTTAAGGGTTATAAGTTATGGGATCCAGAAGCATCTAAAGTTGTGATCAACAGAAATGTTATTTTTGATGAAATTGCTATGCTTCGTGGTTCGTCTACAAAAGAAACTAATCCTACAGGTCACTAGAGTTCTGATATTCAGGTGGAGCTTGAAATCAACAAGAGCCAAACATCTGAGCCGTCGTCATCATATTAAATTAAGTCAAGCCCCAAGTCAAGTCCAGAAACAAATGCCGATCCATTAGATTATTATATTGCTAAGGATAGACCCAGAAGAATTATCAAACCTCCTCAAAGATATGCTAAAACTGATCTCGTTACATATGCTTTGAATGTGGCTGAAGATATTAACTACAGTGAAGAAGAGCCTTCCAATTATTCTGAAGCAGTTAATTGTCTTGAATCTGGGAGATGGATTACCACAATGCGTGAAGAGATGGAATCCTTACACAAAATCGATGCTTGAAAGTTGACGAAACTAGCTGAGGATAAGAAAATAGTTAAGTGCAAATGGATATTCAAGAGGAAAAAAGGTACACCAAGAGTTGAAAAAGCAAGATACAAAGTGAGACTCGTAGCGAAATGATACCGTCAGGTTCCAGGTGTAGACTTCATAGATGTATTTTCTCCAGTTGTGAAACACAGTTCCATCCGGGCACTACTTGGTATTATGGCTATCCAAGATCTTAAATTGGAACAGTTGGATGTTGAGACAGCGTTCTTACATGGGAACTTGATAAGGATATCTATATGCAACAACCAGAAGGTTTTGAAGTTCCAGGCAAAGAAGACTATGTGTGCTTATTGAAGAAATCTCTATATGGCTTGAAATAGTCTCCTTGACAATGGTATAAAAGGTTTGATTCCTTTATGATTAAGGACAATTTTAATAGATGTAGTTATGACAGTTGTGTCTATTTTAAAAGGAACAAGAATGGGTCCTTTATATATTTGCTTCTATATGTCGATGATATACTATCAGCATCGAAAGATAAGGACGAGATAAGGAGATTAAAAGCTCAGCTCAATAAAGAATTTGAGATGAAAGATTTGGGAGCAACAAAGAAGATACTTGGAATGCAAATTTCAAGAGATAGAAAAATAAGTAAATTGTATCTAAGTCAAAAAGGATACGTTGAGAAAGTCTTGACTAAATTCAATATACAGAAGGCTAAACCTGTGAGTACTCTATTGGCTGCACATTTTAAGCTTTCATCAAGCTTATCTCCTCAGTCAAATGATGAAATTGATAATATGTCAAAAATTCCATACTCTAGTGTAGTGGGTTGTCTTATGTATGATATGGTTTGTACATGCCCTAATTTGGCTCATGCAGTGAGCGTGGTTAGTAGATACAAGGCTAACCCTGGTAAGGAACATTGGAAGGTTGTCCAATGGATTCTCCAATATTTCCGTGGTACCGCTTATGCTTGTTTACAGTTCGAAAATACTAGAGATAGAGTTATTGATTTTGTTAATTCTGATTTTGTAGGTGATCCCGACAAGAGAAGATCTCTTACTGGATATGTGTTCACCATTGGTGGTTGTGCTATCAGCTGGAAGGTTACCTTACAGTCCACCGTTGCCCTATCTACTACAGAAGCAAAATATATGGCTATTACTGAAGCTATCAAAGAAGCTATTTGGTTAAAAGGGTTGATGGGTGAAATCAGTGAAGATCTCCATGACAATACACTTTATTGGGACAGTTAAAGTGCTATTTTCCTCACTAAAGATCAGATGTTTCACAAGAGAACGAAGCACATTGATGTACGATATCATTTTATTCAGGATATTATTGCTTGTGGTGAAGTTACTGTAGATATTTTATTCAGGATATTATTGCTTGTGCACTCATGACAATCCTGCAGATATGTTGACTTCCCTGCCTATTTCAAAGTTCGAGCATTGTGTGGATTTGGTTGGTATTCGTCAGGGAGATTAATTCTCCGTGATTTCGTTGGAAGAAAGAATTCTAGATAATTTTGTTTGTGGATTTAGAGTCAATGTGGAAATTTGTGATAATTGTGACACAAAATCCATAGTTTTTTGTGATTGGGTTTCCTAATTTGACTAAGACTATGATTTCGAATTTGACTCTGATTATGATGTTTTCAAATTTGATTTTATCTTAGATTTATCTCATCTGAAGAAATATCCTCATGCGTCATATTCTGATTAGGATATGATTTTCTGTATTCATCCATAGATGATTTTAGGTCTATAAATAGGTGCCCATGTCACATGAAATTAGATCATCAGAGTTACACAAAGTGTGTGTGCTAATATCACTTTTGTATTATCAATTTTGGTTAGTAATATTTTATTTTTTCTGCTCGTGATTTTCTCGATTTGGCTTTTCCACGTTAAATTCTATGTTTGTGTTTGGTTGATTAGTTTGATTGTGGTTTGTATTTGATCCTATTTCGTAACATAGAAAAAACAAGATTCTAAGCTAAGGAGGGCTAGAAGATGAGTTTCCTACATTGAAATCCCTTTCTTGAGATCCCTAGCAGCCACAAAAAGAAGAGAAATGAAAAGGAAATTGAAATCCCTTTCTTGAGATCTCGATTTCCACCACCTCAAATTTGCTCTCTCTCCTACCTTTTCTCTTTATATATATACTAGTGTATGCTCGTGCCTAAAGGCATGGTGTAAATAATATTAAGATTAAAATATAGTTATAATTTATACGTATTATGTTGAAATTTGTGAAGAACTTGTATTAAATGCTCTACAAAAGTCAAATAAGAAACAAATATATAAGATTTATAATGTTCACCAATATTGCAAATCAAAATATAAGAGCAAGTAAAAAAAAATTGTAAACATTAAACAAAAAATAGAAATTAAAGTTATTATTTTATAATAAAAAAATTACAAAATTTATATAATAAAGAACATCAGTAAGTGCTCTACCAGCTCGTATTCTACATACTAGCCTGTATTCTATAATTCTAACCTATATTCTACAATTCCAAACAAATCAAATATAAAAAAAATTAAATATCAAATAATGCACAACTACCAGTACTCTACAATTTAAAAGAAATTAAAATTAAAATGCACATCAATTAGTGTTACTGACATCAAATTATAACTACAAAAGAAAAATAAATATTATATTGTCATACACCAAAAGAGTGGGTTAAAACTTTACACACCTATATATATACACACACAAATACATCGAATATATATATATATACACATAAACACACCTATCTGTATATATATATATATATACATACACACACAAACACACATGGCAGCAGCCGCTAGCCTCCATGGCCGCAACCATCAATAGAGGGGAACCTCGGTTCGGGGTCGGAGAATCTTGGATTCCCCAACCGTGCATTGTCGGGGAAGCCTTGGGTTCTCGATGGTGAATGGTCAAGAACCCTTGTGTTCTCGAATCTTGGGTTTCTCGACCATGCATGGTCGGGAACTCTTTGATTTTTATATTATTTTAATTAAAAAAATTATTGTAATAAAATAAAAATAAAATTAAAAATAAAATTAAAAAATAATACAAATAAATGAATTATTTTTGAATATCTGCAATAGGATAGATTAAGTATCAAGGATTCAACACCTAAAGATAAAAATATTAAATTTCGAATTAAGCTTCCTACTTTGATATCATTATTTGAATAAAGTTTTACACTAAAAACGACATTTGATCATCCATTATTTGGAATTAAATCAAAACTTACATTGTTGATAACTTATACTGTTGGTGTTTTTTTTAAAAACAATTATACATATTTAAAAAAAGAGGTTTCTTTTAAAAAATAACATCTATCCCATTTACCCTCTCCTTACCCTCTTAGATAAGGCTACACCAATTTCAACAGAGTTACTCACCTTCAGAAATCCAAGCATTGATGCAGCACCAAGAGAACCACAAATGCAAGAAAAGAATAGGTAAATTTCCGTTGAAGCAAAACCCAATAAGAAAACATGAGAATTTCACAAAAACCAAGAAAGAAAAAGTCCCCCCCTCTTTCCCAATTTCACATCCATCACCATGAAACAACCGAAAGAAATACAAAACCCACAACACAATGTGGGAAGGCAAGTTCCAAGAAAATCCCAATCTTGCCACAAACAACAAATCGAAATATTAGAACTTTCTACACATGCCACAACCATACCCTAAAACCTAGGCTAAATCAAACAATTCAAGCCCCCTAGATTCCGATGCTACAATAGTGGTAAAACCATGTAAAGATTTAAAAAAAAATTAAAACTTAAATTGTTGGTGCTTTTTTATTTAAAAAATTTCAAATGTTATTAAGTATTGATATTTAGAATACTCAATTGATATTTAAAAAACATTAATTTTTTTAAAAATTAAAAATTTTAAAAAATTGAAGAGTCCCAGACCACCGCTGGTCGGGGGCTCCAAGGGCACGTATTATCCAACATAACTAAATAAACAAAGAAATCGAAAACTCAATACAATTTAGAAACATGCAGACACCTGTAGACACACACACACACACACACACATATATATATATATGTGCACAAATGATAAAATCCACAAATAACAGAGAAGAGCTAAGGCAAAAGAGATCCAGAAACAAAAAAACTACATATATTTACATATATCCACAAACTGACAAACATCACCGAACTTATATATTAAATGTCAGTACTCAGAGAAAAGAGAATGATACATTATTGAGGAGACAAAGTACCGTTAAGTGAAGAAATCAAAGGAAACACAAATTGAACGGCGGAGGGAGGGGTGACAACGGCCGAGAAGGGGTGGAGGGAAAGGCAGAAGGAGGGGCGATGACCGCCGGTGGGGCAATAAGGGGGCCAATGACGGCATGGATGGGTGGGTCTGTAAGAGAGAGAAAGGTAGTAAGTGAGAAAGTGGGAGAGAGGGAAAAATAAGACGGTGTGGGTAGGTGAACGGTGGAGGGGGGTGGCGACAACGATAGGGTTGGGGCAAGAGGAGGTGCAATGAATGGCGAAATGAGGGGCAACGACGACTTGTCGGGCGACAGGGGGGGCGATGACAGCATGGGTGGATGGGGTTGTGAGAAAGAGAGAGAGGCAATAAGAGAGTGGGAGAGAGGGAAAAATGAGACAGTGTGGGTGGGTAGGTCTGTGAGAGAGATAAAGAGAGAATGAGAGAGAGAGGGAGTGGGAGAAAGGGAAATCTCCTCATTGCACCTGCAAACTTATCTCTATCTTTTCATTTCCATCAATCACACAAAATTCTACATTCAAAAACCCTTCCCTCTTTCATCTCAGCTATACAATACATTTGCCATTAATCTTAGCCATACAAATAAAATGTGTCTCTAATACATTTTATACATTTTAAAAAATCCTTCTTCTTTATTATATAGATACTAAGGCTGCGTTCTCTTTGTTGTTTTCAAGTTATTTTTAATTTTTGATTTTTTAAAATAATGAAAACGTGTTCTCTTTATTGTTTTTAAAAATACATTTTTGAAAAAAAAAATTGTAAAGAAAACTCAAAATAACAAAAAGTTGTTTTGAGTATTTTCATTTAAAACAAACTCTAAACTCAAAACACATTTATTTATTTATTCATATTTTATTATTGTAATGGGAAAAAAATATTACAAAATTCATTAACTTTAAAATGTATATATTTTTTAATAATATATTAATATTAAATATTTCTAATTTAATTTACTGAATAATCAAATCTATTGAATAAAATATCAATAAAAATCATTTTCAAAATTTCAAAGAGAACGAGTTTTCTAATTTTCTGATTTGAGAAATAGTTTTTCAAAATAATAAAGAGAACACGTTTTTAATTTTTTAAAAATAGACCACCAAAACAGAAAATTGAAAATAAAATCAAAACTCAAAATTAAAAATTGAAAAGTAAAGAGAACGCAATCTAATATTTTGAATTTATTTTATTCTTCATTTTCTAGCCCATTATAATATCCTAATCACCTTTATTTAACACTTAATCTCCCATAATTTGAATGTCACTTATCTTAGTTCTAGCATTTCCATCTCAACCCATAATTTTGACTTCTTTCTTTCTCATTTGACTTTGAATATTCAAGCCCCCTTTGTTTACTCCTTTGGCTTGTCATCATTTCTACTTTGACTTGTTAATCGTCTTTTTAGTCCTTTAAGCCTCACTTTACATCTATCAAATAATTCATCAAACTATTTCTCACATGATAAGAAATTTCTTAAAACAAGATCGTCTAAGTAGCCATAACTCACTTTCGGGCGTTATAGGTTATGCTGGTCGATGATGGTCGTCGATGTTGCAATACGACACTAAAACTAGGTTGTAGTTTCAAAATTACATTTTGGTCCCCCAATGGTCCCAAGAAATTCATTTAACTCTGGACATTTTGTTAAATTATATTTTTCTCTTAATATTCAAAATTTTGACACTTTTTTTATTTTTCTCAAAATATTTGAAAATTTTAAAATAATTCAATTATAACACAAAATATAAAAAGCTTAATCTCACTTAATCTAAATGTGAAAAAGGAGTATTTATGAAAGGACTTCAGGTGTGCAATTGTCTAGCTTGATGAGTAGGAGAATGAAATTAATCATTAATGTTCTATGATACCTTTGATTAGGATAGGGTGTTGCAATACAATATATTAATATTATAATATTTTTATTCTTAAAAAATATTATAATAATAAAATTAATAATCTTAGTTGGGTAAATCAGTCCGCATAAGAAGGATAAAAAATTGCAAGGTCGGTGCAGTGACAGTAGGAGGGGGGCCCACGCGCACCATGCGGTCACCAACCCAGACTTGACAACCCTTATCCTCACATTAAGCTTCTCCCATTTGTCCGTTGCCAGGCACAAACCTCACCTTTCGGTCATTATAATAAATCAGTCCCCATTAAAAATGACGTGATTTGTGAGATCATAAAAAATTTAAAAAACAAAACAATTCTGTATTATATTATATTCGTCATTAAGACATATATGTTAGAAATATTAAATATTATGATATTTTTATTAAATACAGATAAGAGTGTTAAATATATAAATCTAAATAAAACATATATTTCATTCCATAAAAGATGATAATAATAAATATAAAGTAAGAGGAGTTATTTTTTAGACAAACAATAATAATAGGAATGATACGTTGCTCGTGTTAGACAATATTTAGAGTTTAGAGATGATATTTTTCTCGATGCAGGCTAGCAGGGGATGGATTCCACTTCTCCGTGGGCTCACACCCTTCTCTCTCGTTTAATTTGTTTATATCAGATAAATTTTATATTGTACGATAATGGATAATATAAAAATTTTGATAATAATAAATAATAATAATTTGCTTAGTTGGTGATCAATACAGTTTTTCAGTTGAGGATATTCGCGTAATTAAACCCCTTTTGTGTTTCTTTATTATGTGATAGCCCAAGTCAAAGAAATTAAAACGAACAAAACCAGAGGGAGAGCGCTATCTGTATCGAGAAAGCGTGGTTCCAAAGCGAGGCTAGAGAGAGTTCTTCTTCTTCTTCTTCTTCTTCTTCGTCTTTTCGTTTTTGCTGGATTGATTGGATTTGAATTCCTCGAGGCAGGGCGGGACAGAGAGGGAGGTGAGTTTGTGGATGGTTGAAGAGAAATAATGGAAATTCAGTACATACAAAGGCACCACAAGCACGAGCCCAAGGAGAACCAATGCACTTCCGTTCTCTTCAAGCATATCAAGGCCCCTACCGATCTGGTATATCTCTCTCCGCCTACAATTTGCTTCCAGAAATTCAGCTTTCCTTTAACTATTCATGTTCTTGTTGATTTTTCTTGATTTTATTCGGTAATCGGTTTCACTGCATTTGATTTTGGACTTTTGTGTTTGGTTTAGTATTTTGGTGCAGATCTGATTTTTATGGATATCTTCTTCTGCTTTTTCTTTTTTCTTTTTTTTTTTTTTTTTGTGTCGTTTTATTTTCCCGTTGAAATTTGATTTGCTGTTTATTTGTGGTTTGGTTGAGCAAAAAGCTGCACGGGAACTAACGAACTGAGAAGTCTGGTTTTGGAAATAAAAATATGTGAGACAGAATTCAAGTTATTGGCTTCTGTTATTTAACCATTTCTGGGTACACAAATGGAAGGATGATCATTTGATCAGTTGTCAACTGGGTATTGCTATTAGCCTATTAGCGACCAAGCATGACATGTGCTTGTGTCTCCCTGCCCTGTCAATTCAGATTTTGTATTCTTTCTAGTTGTTTCTCATGACTTTTTTTTCTTGAAGACCCATGCATGCATCTATTTTCTTTGATGAGCTCAATTCTTTTGTTAGGTTTGGACGTTGGTGAGGAGATTTGATCAGCCCCAAAAGTATAAGCCTTTTGTAAGCAGATGTATTGTGCAAGGTGACCTTATGATTGGCAGTCTCAGAGAGGTAAATGTGAAGTCTGGGCTTCCAGCCACAACTAGCACTGAAAGGTTGGAACTGCTTGATGACAATGAGCACATCCTTGGCATTAGGATTATTGGTGGTGACCACAGGTTGAAGGTATATTTTTTTTCTCTCCCTCTTTCTTTTTCCTCATATACTTCTTTCCCAATTGACTTTGATATGATGCAGCACCCTTCCCATCCTCTCCCCAGACACACAACACCCCCCACCCCCAACCCCAAAAAAAACAGAAGAAAGAAGAAAGAAACAAAGAAAGGAAAAAGTAACCCATGATAAGGAGTGGGGGGGAGTGTGCTTACAACGTATTTAGGCACTAACTCCTTGTTCTTTTCTTCTTTCTTTTCTTCTATCTGTTTCTAGATAATATTAGAATTCCACAATGTAAAGATGAGACCATAATTTGGTGGTGTTGTTGGTTGGAGTTCGAAGTATATTGACATATTTTGTACCTTTCATAATGTTAAGTCTTGAGATATCACACTTCTGTTTGGTAAATAAGCTTTCTCTAATTCCAAACTTGCAAGTGTATTCTTAGTGCAATTTGCCTAAAAAGAATGGTACCGCCTTGGAGTGATGAAGTTTGTGTAAGAAACCTCCATGTTTGCATAATGTTGTTTCAGTTATCTCATATTTGAGTGTATTTCCTCAAACTCTAGATTTTGGAAATTTGGTTGCCTTCTCCTGAGTTTTTCCATAATTGATTAGTGCCTAGCTATTGTGTAGCAAGTCATCTGCATTGATTACCTTTCAGATGTTTCAAAAGGTTAAAGTTGTGGATTTTAGTAGTTGCTAGGTTTTTGGGTATTGCCCCAGCGCTGTTCTAATTTGCATTTTCACTCTTCTGCTGTGGGGGAGTTGGTCTTTCTTTGTCATTGCCTTTGAACCCTGAGGAGAATTGCTGAACGTGTTGTCTTTGCAACTTTGGAAATGTTTTGGCTGATGTCACAGGATGAAGGATGATAAGTAGTTGTTCAGGCTTATCATTCCCACAACTATGTTATCAGGGAATACACATTGGTTCTTCTTGGGAGATCTCTACAACAAATCCTTGCCATTTAGTTTATCAGCAATTCTCACATATTGGTTTAATGGGTTATGGATTTTCATGAAAAAATGTTCACTGAACTTGTGGTCCACATTTATGGCTGATTCCTATTTCTGTCCTTTTGCTGCATGACACACACACGATTGACATAGGGGAAAGCAGTTATCTTTCAACTTGATTGTGTAGTTCTGCAGCTATGGTTTTAAAAACGTCTTTGAATAGAAATCTTTGACTTCCATCACTGCCATATGGCAAATGTGTTGGTGCTGAAGTATGGTAGCACTATTTAACTGTCTAACATGTATTGATTCAACAGGGAACTGGTGTGCACAGAGAATCAATTCTGAATGAGTGCCTTCTTGACATGTTGTCACCTTCCCAAAATGTTCTTTCAGAAAAATTTTAATCAAAATGTATATAGCATGTTCCTTGGTGAATATGGATGAGAATATTCTCTCATACGCGACTTCTCTTTTAGGTCAAAGAATTATTTTAGTTTTTGTTTATTCAATTAAGGAGAAAGTGCAGGGTTGCTGTACACTAATTGCCTTCTGTTAGAGGTCATCAATTCTGTTCTCCGTCTGCATATAACCATACTTCCCATGATGGTCTGCACTTCAGATTGGCATTTTTTACTGTTTCCATTATTAGTATGATTTGTACTCTTCTACCAGATTTATTAAATGCTTCAATCTGCCATTCAACCTTGATTTGTTCTCTATCTAATTTTGCAGAACTACTCTTCAATTATCACTGTCCATCCAGAGGTAATTGATGGGAGGCCTGGAACACTAGTGATTGAGTCGTTTCTGGTGGATGTGCCCGATGGAAACACTAAAGATGAGACATGCTACTTTGTTAAGGCCCTCATCAATTGTAATCTCAAATCTTTGGCCGACGTCTCAGAGAGAATGGCCATGCAAGGTTGGGGACTCATCAATCGCGCGTGAGTTGGTTGATTAGAGGAATCCAAAAAAATTCTAATACCTGTTGAAGCTTTCCAGACTCCAGTTAGAGCAGATCATCCACTTTCCCAGAAGTTTTGTACACAGCCTGCTCATAGCTTCACCATTTTCATTGTCTTTTTGATTTTCTCTTCTTTATTACTCTTAAGCTTGATGCTGGCTTTATCTTATCGTAGTGTCCTGGTAATTATACATGTATGGGAGAGCCCAGTTCTCTCCCTCTGTTATGTTCACGGTCATGGATGTTGGTGGCTTGGAAGTCATTGTGGTGTTAACCTGTAAATAAATCCCTGTTAAAGATGCTTTTCTCTATAGACTGGGTTGCCATGTGCTCGAAAACTCCTTAGTTTCAGGAGAGTGTAGTTGGTGCATGTGTTTCTTTGTTGGTGAGTCTTGTACATAATGTGTTCCTTCCAAGAATCTGCAGTGAATATAATTATTGCCTATATATCTCCTCTACCTACCTTGCTTATCATCTGTAGGACTCAGGTTGTGCATTTACTATAAACTGAGCAATAGGGGATCCTATTTTTGCACCCAAAAAAAATAAAGAGAGAAAGAATTAAAGAGGTTCCTCTTTGTAGATCCATGGGTATGCTGAAAATTCTAAATCCAGTTAAATTAAGCAGTGGACCTCCCATATTAGCTGCTTCATGGTTGGAAGAGTAGTTATGTAGTTCTGGTGTGAAATGAATTCGACTCTGAGCGATGATGTCCCCTATGCACATTGTTGTGTAAATTCACTGGAACATACATATGTATCAACGTTTCACAAGAATCTGCATAAACTCTTGTATTCTTCACCTCCATCTTGGAGTGGTTGCCAATCTGATTACAAGTTCTAAGCATTGCACTAATATGCAAGCTCTGCATCGATGGCTCTCTTGTGGATAATCATATCAAAACTGGGTGGACATATAGATCCTTCCTCGGCACCTTTTGTCTGTTTAGTAGCTTTTTACCACCCTTCTGAAAAAAGAAGCTGCTTGATCCTCCTAGTTTTCACCATCGAGCAGTTGGCACAATGCTGAAAAAGCCAATAAAACCTTCTAATCTTCTATTACCAGAAGTCGTTGCAGGAACATTTCCCTCCTCTGAAGTGGTGTAACCGAACCCCATCTTTAATGAGGATTTCGCGGCCCCTCATCAAAGAAATGTACTTTGCAACGGTATGACAGTCTGAACAAACCCTCGTGTTCTTGATCACCCTTACAGGCACATTACTTCTTGTCTTGAGCAGTCCATACGTAATGGCCAATTTCTCGGTGTGAGCAAGCAGCATCTTCTCCTTTTCCACATAATTGATATGCTGGCGCACACATTTGTTATCAGGGATGTACCCCAAGTTTTTCATTTCAGAAATCAGCTGATATAACTCAAAATATATCTCTCCTTCATGGGGATGGGCTTTTCCCCTGGCTGAGAAGAGGTGAACTGTCTGCTTGATTTGTATCCAGCTCCATACTTGCCCAGCTTTCACCCCTCTAGCATCCATCAACTCTCTAATCTGCTCTACATCTTCCCATCTGTTCAAATTTGCATACAAGTTCATAAGCAACGCATAATTAGCAGCATTTTGTGGTTCCAGCTCAAACAGCTTATTTGCTGCAATCTCTGCGAGCTCCAAGTTCTCATGGGTTCGACATGATCCAAGGAGAGAACCCCAAACTGTAGCATCAGGCACAATTGGCATCATTTCAATGAAGTCCCGAGCTTCATCAAGATACCCTGCCCTTCCAAGAAGATCAACCATGCAAGAGTAGTGCTCAATTGTGGGGATTATATTGTAATCCGCCTTCATGCTGTCAAAGTATTTCCATCCTTCTTCAATTAGACCCGAATTCTTACAACCAGAGAGGATTGCAGTGAAGGTAATAGCATCAGGCTGAATGCCAGCTTTCTGCATTTCGTCAAAAAGTGAAATTACTTCTTTTCCCTGGCTGTAAATGGCAAAACCCATGATCATGCAATTCCAAGAAGCCAATGTCTTGTCCTTAATTCTCCAAAATATATCATAGGCACTCTTTAGACTGCCACATTTACTGTGCATGTCAATAAGAGCTGTAGCCACGAATACATCTTCTGTGAAGCCATTTCTAATTCCGAGACTGTGTATCTCTTTTCCCTTCTGCAGTGAAGATAGGCCTGCACAGGCTCGAAGCAAGCTGGATATGGTGGCTGAGTTAGGTTTGATACCTTCATGCTGCATTTCGATGGAAAATTCAAGTGCATCCTTAAAGTTTCCTTTCTGTGCGCAACCTGATATTAGAGCGGTCCAGGTGACAACATTAGGAGTTAATCCTGAGACTTTGATCTGATGAATCATGGCTAGAGCTTCCTTACAGTGGCCCCATATTGAATACCCAGAAACAAGACCATTATATGTCACCAAATCTGGTTTAATTCCTTGATCTTCCATCTGGTTCAACAAGTCCATGGCTTCTTCAAATTGGCCCTTGAAGGAATATCCTGAAATTAATGAATTCCAAGTAAAAATGTTTCTGTTCTTCATACTATGAAAGACAGCTCTAGCATAAGTTAAACTATCATTCTTCACATACATGTCCAGAAGTGAAGTTCCCACATAGGCATCATAATCAAGCCCATTTCTTATCACATGGCAATGCAATTCCTTCCCAAAATCCAAGACGCTTAATTCACCAATTGCTTGAAGAGCACTAGTTATAGAGCTCGTGTTAGGCCTGAAACCAGCAGCTTGCATTCGCCACAAGAGGATCAGGACTTCTTGGTATAATCCACGAAGGATGTGTCCTGACAAAAGGCAATTCCATGTTACAATGTCTGGTTTCATATTGCCAACTTCAATTTCGGAGAAAAGCTTCCAGGCATCATTTAGATGACCAAGCGCAGTATAACCAGAGATCATTATGTTCCATGAAGATAAGTTGCGATTTTCCATTAAATCAAAAACTGTTCTAGCAAGTTCGAGATTATTGTTTCTTGAGTACATGCTGATTAGTGAATTACATATCAGTACATCCGATTCCAGCGCAGATCGAATAACATACCCATGAGTCTGCTTTCCTTCATCAAGAGCTTCCATTTTTCCACAGGCTTGCAGAACCTTAGCAATTGTAAAGCTATTAGCTTTCACAAATGAAGACTGCATGTCCTGGAATAACTTTAGGGCCTCCACCAGTCTCTCATTCCTCAAATTCATCAAAACTGCCTCATTCCACAACAGAGCTTCTCGTTCAGGCATTTCTTCGAACGCCTGATTTGCATACTCTATGCCCCAACACCTCCCATAAAAGTTCATCAATGCACACTTCGAGTACACATCCATCTCAAAGCCCCTCTTAACCACACATGCATGAACTTCCATACCTAACCGCGTAACTGACAAGTTTGCACAGATTTTCAAGATAACAGTGAGAACTCTACCGTCAAAGCTCACTCTTTTGTTATGCAATTCACAGAAAACCTCAAGAATTTCAAATGGGTCTCCCCAAAAACTTCTAAACTCCTCCAGAAAGCCATTCCAGTGAACATAATTTTCAGCAAAATCCACAAGGAAAACTACGGTAGCCGAACGAAAATCACCAAAATTCAAGTAAGATGTGATAAGAGATTGCGAGGTGGCAACTGAATTATTGTCTTTGGGCATCTTTGTCATCTGGGCATGCATTATTTTGACGGAGTTCAAGGAAGTAAGATTAAGATCATGAAAGCTATTTAAAGAATGAAAGCTTGAAGAAGCAGTGAGCTGGCTTCTTGTTGGCCTGCCGGTGAGTGACTTTTGGAGGAGACCTGATGGATTGAAGCGGTGCAATGGAGTGATTACCACCTCCATGAATGGTTTGTTGGTTTGTGAAGAATTGGTGTTTAGGAGGAAATTGGAGAGTTCCCATTGGAGATTTGGTCGTCAACAAGTAATGCGATAGCTCGGAGATTGTCAGTGGATAAGGTTTATCCTATCATTGAGCCATGCCGTGCTCTAAACCCGGTCTAATCTCCATCTAAACCGGGTTTAGCTTGTTAAAAGGGATCATGCGGTTTAGCATAATCTCATACCCCTTCTCATGCATTGTAATATATATATATTTCTTAAGATATGTATTTTTATATCTTTTATTAAGATTTTTTTTTTTTAACCACGAGTTGTCAATAAGACCAATTGCAAATTTATATTCTTGAAGACATTCATTTCAATGGTTATAAGAAATATTTTTGATACCACAAAATCACTTAGTTGGTTTACCCTATTAATGCACACCTAGCCACATTAATAAGAGAAAGCACTATGGCCATCATTGGTATGAATAAGGACTTCGACAACCTTTAGCTAAGGGCAAAGCCAAAGCTACATAAGGCAATTGTTATTACTAGAATATAATAATTAAAATTTATTTATTTTAAAAAAACTCGACAAAAAATGGACAAAGTCAAGTGAAAAAGGACTATTCAGAAAAGACCACTCGAAAAGGGTGCGACGAAAGGATGGCTTTAGGAGGAGAAAGGTCTTCGAGTGTGAAAAATCACAGAAGAGTTTTAGGTGGAGCTGTGCAAAAGGGTCTTTCGAATGAGTCTTCAAGAGAGTTTCGAGCCTTTCGACTCGCAAGATAGTGGATAGTTAGAAGGCATGCAAAGATCTCTCCCGCGTGAGCCCTTTTCTAATACCCAAGAAATTTGGGTTATTTGAAAATAAATATTTTATTAGAAAAATATTATTTCGAAGAAGATTGCCATCTAAATAGCCCAAAAAGTGATCGAATCAACGATAGGGAGTGCCTTGGAATCGAGATGTCTAAGAAAAATGATACGGTATTGACAAACATCCCGAGATAGGATTTACGGTATCGAAAGAAGTTGGATCAAAGACAATTTTTGGTACAACTAAAATACAGCTATGATTTAGGTTGAAAAACTGAATTATCATAGGGGACTTTCGAGAAGTCAACGGAATCTTGAGGGAACTCCGATTTTTCATAAGGATTAACTCTAAAGTGGTTTCAGGATGAAACAAAGGTCTCGTAAGGGCGCGAGGACAAAATCGATTTTTATCAAGTAAATGTTGGTTATTAATTTTGAAGAAATCAAGATTTTGAGTGGCTTAAGGGTAATTAAATAAAAGCCTTGGAGGGCCTAAGTGCAATTATTTAATCCCTCAAGTAAAATAAGGTTGATTTATGGGGATTAAATGTGCAATATATGTATATAGAGAGAGGCATGCGCGCGCAAGCGTGGGAGGTAGTCTGGAGCATGTTCTCCACTTGAAGGCTTTGGGCTGAGGATTGCAGAGAGATTGAGGAGAATGTTGTGAGTGGTGGCCGATGGGGCGACCGGGTATTGACGGGCGACAACTGGTAAGGCCAGTGGTAAAGTTATAAGCAGCAGCCGGTGGCTAGTGCGCAGGCACATGGCAGGTCGTGTAGGAGTTACAAGAAAGGCGCTATAGGAGGAAGAAGAAGAGAAGAAGAAGAAAGAAAGAAGATAAAAGAAAAAGAAAAAAAGAAAAAAAAAATAAAATGGAAGAAAAAGATTGGAAAAATGGACAAAAATCCTAGAAAATTCTAGAAAAATGGGTAAGGGAGATTTATTGAAATTCCAGAGATTTTGGAAAGAAAATTGTTCTGGCACACATTTTGAGGTCGTGCATGAAAATCAAGGCGGTGCACAAGAATCAAGGATTTGCACGAAAATTGAGGTCTGCACGCAAATCGAGGCAATGCACATTTTTCAAGGTATTCCGATCTTCTTGAAAAAGGTGAGTAGTTTTACCCTAAACTTGGTTTTGTGAGTAGTTTTATTCTAAACTTGGTTTTGTGAGTTGTTTTATCCTAAACTTGGTTTTTTGAGTAATTTTATCCTAAACCTGGTTTTGTGAGTAGTTTTACCCTAAACCTAGTTTTGTGAGTGGTTTTTCTCAAAAACTTATATGTGTTATGTTTTGCCTATATTGAGCATGATAGTCACGAAATTTATGATCATTTTGTCATATTTGTTCATATACTATTGCATGGAAAGTCGTGATTTTCATATGGCATAATATTATTGGCATAATGATATTTGTGCATGAGATTGGGATGTCACCCTAATAATGTAGCCGTAATTCCCCAAGGGTACTGATGGAAACAAAGGTGTTCCGTATCGGGCAAGAAGGCCAGGGAAGTCACATTAGGGTACTTGTTTGTTCGGATGTCGCCCCGATAGTATAGCTGTAATTCCCCAAGGGTAATTGATGGAACAACGTTAGGATTATCCTGCAAAAAGGTCGAGATTTTTCCTAGAGTTTCGTGCCAGGCTGGGCCTGGGAAGTTATACTAGGGCAAATGTTTGTTCATGTATTTGCATCATACATTCATATAACTGTTTTTAAAATGCTCACTAGAAGATTCATTTTCTAATCAGGTTATACCCCTAGAATATTCAAACGTTTCAGTTAGGACTTGTAGATATGGCAAGGAGATGGTTGAGATATGGCCGGCACGAGGTGATGTGTCCGGTGGATTTGATGAGTAGATCCAGTGTTTGCTTCTTCATGAAGATCCAAATATGTTTTAATCATGTATAATTGAGGATATGGATTAATGTATTTTTGAGATACCATTTGTTTATTATTTGAGGTATTCAGTTGTTATCTCTTGATGATAAGTCTCCATGTATTTAAGAATTTGAAGATGTAATGGTACGGATTCTTATGTTATGTCTAAAGTGGATTTTGATTTTGTACCATATCAGGTTTCGATTATTGCTTCCGTAGTTGTAAATGATATGCTGGGGGTTTTGTTTGGAATTCGATACTTGAGATTTAAGATATGTACCGTGAAAAAAATGAATTTATGTATTTATGTTGAGACCCAGTATAGTGACACGCTCGGTAAGAAAAAGCGAGGTGTTACACCTCTGACGTCTAAGGTGGACATGGTCATTATGTGGAATGATAAATATGCAATGCGGATGAGTGTCAAATGGTGTTTCCCAAAGAGCAGAAGGTTTTCAAAAGAGTATGTGTCGAAAAGTTGGAGAGAAGTCTTTGAATCCGAAAGAAGGATCCGGAAGACGAGGGCTTAAAAGGCATTTATAGCCCTTGAAAGACTAGGACACTTGGCAGGCCAAGACACATGGCACATAGCATGACTCTTTAAGTGAGGGCGTTCGGTTTTCCCTGGGTTAGGCTTTGGAAGGACCTTGGTAGGCAAAGCCTTTAGGAAAGTTATGTTGAGTGTAGATTTTGATAATTGATGATTGGCATGTGTGAATGTGAATGTACATTTATATTTTATGTACTAACAAAGCATGAAGCCTTCATAAGGATTACAAAGCTGTTCTCTAGTGATTTCATGACACAGGTTATATATGGAAACTTCTTATATTGATATAGAGATTTCATTATATATGGAAACAAGTTTTTAGAGAGTTTTCTAGAAATTTGAGTATTTGAGCTATATATGGAAAGTTCTTCTTGGAATGGAAAGTGTAGAAGATATATATATGGAATCCTTGTTCATATATGGGAAGTTCAAAAGATCTATATGGAAGTTTTTTGAGGAGATTGGAGTAGTCCACTATATGAAGTTGCCATATATGTAACTTGGCGACATAGCATTGTTAATGTGGCATTTTGATGACATGGCAGCCACGTGGATCACACTCATCAAGGCTACATCATCTCGTTGGTCTAGATATAGTAAGAGAATCATGGAGTAAATTTAAAGATTCCTAGAAGCTCCTCTACTCAATTAAATATGGAAGAATTTTTTGAATTGCATTCAAATGGAGAAGTTAAAGATTCAGCATTATTGTTCAACATTAATGGAGGAAATTAGGTTTGAAAATTAAATCTTGATAGATATTACTTTCCTTTATTGTTGATTCTCTCTCATTAAAAGGATATGGAGACTCAAATCATGGAATCAAGTATCCTACTCATTATGGCTAATTGATATCTTAATTATGGGAGAATATTCAAAGGATATCTTGCATATATTCAGCTACACAAGTTGATTCTCTACTTATCAACATTTTTAGTATGGAAACTTGATCAATTATGAGCTTTTGAAGTTTTAATTGATATCTTCATTGTTGGACAAATTTGCTTCATTATTTGAGAATATTTGGATGGATTTTACACCATTTGGAGGTTTAAATTCAAATTTCAAATTAGTTATACTTGTTATGGAAGCTAAGGGGCCAATTGCACAATCAAAGGTGTTTGAAGATCAACTAGAAGTCAGAATTGATCATTTCTTATTTATTGTCAATTTTGCAAGAATTATGAAAGGTTTTGATGATATTTTAATCCTTCAAATCAGCCATGCATTAGTGGAATTGATTTTCTCATTCAAGGCTGATTGGAGATCAACAAAAGTCAAAGGTCTTGATGATCAATCAAGTTAGCTGATTATGGAAGGTAAATCAAGAATTCAATATGAAGGGCTAAGATTGGCTTGAAGACTTGCCACATGGAGGGTTGAGATTGATCAAGGAAAGCCTACTCTAACACTATATAAAAGGGTCTCTTGAAGGCTTTGGAACAACTTTTGGAAACCCTATTATTTTCAACATTATTGGCCAAGATTTTCATTCTCTCTAAATCTTTCTCTTCCTCTATCTTCTTGAGAGAAAACTAAGAGAGTTCTCTATGCTTCATTGTATTATTTTGAGGGAACCTTATTTCTCAATCACTACTATTCTTGTATCTTGTAAAGAGCATACAAAATCCAAACTAGTGAGTGTGAGACTCCAGAAGTAGTTTGGTGGTGGTGAAGGCTTCGGTGGTTATAACAAAAGTTTCATATAGTGGATTTGGTTGAAAATCCTAAGGAAATAAATTCTTAGGTAGTGGATGTAAGCCATAAGGGCCGAACCATTATACATCGTTGTGTTTTTCTTTTCACTTTTACTTATTCTTGCTTGATTATACTTGTTTGTTTTTTAATCTTATGCTATCTGAAGTGGCCGAATCTTAAGGCCTACATTCTTTGGTAGTTATTTTGATTATATTTTGATTTGCCTTAATTGATTATTCTTTGTACTCATTCAATATTCCATTTGGTTTATTTAAAGATTTGTTATTGTGTGCATTCAAATCACTTGTGTTCACCAAGTTGTAATTTGAAGAGTATATTGGACCAAAGCACATACTAGCACAGCTGGGGGATATCATATTATCCATCTAGTATTTAAGTGCTCTCGTACTCTCAACTACAATTTTGGTTTGTATTAAATTTGTTTTCTCATATATATACGTGCATAAATTTTGCATTAGAGTTTTAAAAGGTGTCAATTCACCCCCCCTCTTGACTAGGTTAGAACTCAACAAGTTAGTCCCTGAAGGGTTTTCAGAAGACTACCTAGGCCTTTGAAAAAGCTAGTCCCCAAAGGACCTTCGAAAGGCTGCCTAAGTTTTCGAGGAACGAGGCCCCTGAAGACTATTCCGGGAGATGGTATTCTGCCAAGCCCGAACTGACTTTTCCAGGGGAACTCCTCTAAAAGCCTTGTAGAAAAAACCTCACGAAAAGTATGTTACAAAAACAATGCAAAAAGAATTCACGCCTTAAGGATTAACGTCCCTAGCCACTCCACACCCTACATACACCAATTCATAGGCATAATGCTCAACTTACTTTGATGAGGGAGTTACTCGCTAATCTCGCCAACAATCCTACCACTTGCAACACTAGGCACATATATTGGCATTTAATTCTAATACATAATCAAAAATAAGGGATCACCGTCATAGCTACAATGGTGATCCCACGTGCAAAAAGGAGATTTATATCCTTTTTGTAATTCCAAGGGTGAAAAGTGAACATCCACATATGCCTAGCTCAGAAAGGCTCTAAATCAAAACCATAATAAATGCTTTAGCATATAATGTGTTCTAAAAATAGGCCTAGGTGACCGCCTAGGCATTGCCGAGGTGCTAGGCGGCCCCTGGCAGCCACGATTTTGGCCTAATCAACCCCCTTAGGCACCAGCTTAGATAATCAGTGCCAAGCGACACCTAATCAGCCATGGCAGCTGCCTAGTCATATGGGCTACCTAGCTCCATGAACCGCCTCGGTCGCTTGCTCACTCTGTTGTAGCACCTAAGTTGATTTAGGGTTTTTCCCCCCTTACCCATTCTCTATCTCTCATCTCGTCGTTGTCGCTTGCTCTCTCTGTTATTGTCTCCACCGACCGTCTCTCGTCACTTTCTCTTTCTGTCTTAGCCCTTCTCGTCGCACACTGCCACCACCTCTTATGGATAGTGAACTCGCTGCTGCCGTCACTGCTCGCTCCCTCGAGTTGCAATCACCATCAATGGTGCCATTGTCGCTTGCAAAAGATTTGTTCTCTCTCTTTCTCTCTAAGTCTCAACCTTTGCTCTCTCTGGTTGCTATCTCTCGCCCCTTTGGTTTATATATGCATAATATTATATATATATAATATAATCATTCTATTAATATATGGATATATCATATATATAATGTGTTTATAACTTTATATATATATAAATAGAGATATATTTATATATAAATAGCCTCTATATATATAATTTGTTTATATATATATATATGAATATATGTGTATGTATGTGTATTTAGAATAATATAAATTTTATTTAAATAATTTTTTTATGCACCGCCTAGACTTCAGCTTGACGCTCGACAAGCACCTAGCACATTTTAGAACACTAAGCATATTGATTTCCTAAACAATACCCTTGGCCCATTGTCCCAATTTATTTTTGTAATGTCCCAATTTATTTTTGTAATGGTTAACTTAGCCATCAAAGGGCTTTTCTAGAATGCCCCGGGCAAACTTAACCAATTGTTTTGCAAGTTTATCAAATTCCAGTTAAGCAGTTCAAATCCAACCACTTGCTATAGATGCATTTACACCTAAGTGGACCAAAATCTTATTAGTGAAATCTTGATTTGTATCAATTTTAGATTAAAAAAGATTATGGCTTTTAAAAGATCAAATGTACATTATATAAAGTTAATAAAATGCAAACTTCAAAGTTTGGGAAACCAACTTCTTAAACCACTTGTGTTAGTTCAATAAAACCCCCATTATGCTTGAGAAAATAATAACAATAATATATATAAGATCCTAAATCACACTAGAAAGAGTTGGCTACGTGCATAACTTCTAATTCTCTAATTACTATTATCTATTGTTATGGGTATTTCTCGCTCCACTCTGTGTAGGCCAGACTTAACATGATGATTCGGCCGAAACGCTCGAGGCCCAATAAATCGAACCGAGCTCGTTAAAGCGAGCTCAGATAGTGCTGAAGCTCAGGGTCAAACATTGGGGCCAAGCGATCTCTCGGTAGCACCTCTAACTCTTTGGCATATCCAAACGACCCCTAGCTACACTTTAGACAAGTTTCCAGCGACCTTCATAGCTTGTCGGCCTAGCCCGTCAGCTCGCATCACAGAAGAGACGCGTGTTGCGTTATACCAACAAGCCAAGGGCCGCTCTGACTAGACCCCTTGGGCCCATTCTCTTGGCCCATTTCACTGGCCCATGCCAGTCCCATCCTGGCCTTCTGGCAACAACATCATTACAGCCGCATTTGGATTTTTAAACCTCCCCCTCGAATCTCATTCTCATTAATGACAAATCCCATCCGCACTAATGGCAGATCCCATCCTCATTAATGAGGGTCTCGTCAACACCTCGCCGCGGTAGGGACACCCCCGCCGACTACTCCATCCCATCGCCTCTACACGTACGGAGCAAGCAAGAAAGCTTTTTGCGGATATATATATCAACCAGCCCTCTTAAGGGTCGGGGTACGCACTCTTTACGATTAACCTAAAAACATCCAATATATTCGCTTACTCGCTCATTAACTTGAGCTTCAGAGTACCTTGCAGGGACGGGTGGTCGGCCTGGCAAACCAGACTGGATACCTCATTGTTCATCTCTCAGGTCTACCATACAAGTGCGGGTCAACAAATCTTCGTCGACCAATTCAGTATATTCATATTTTTTATAGTATTATATTTCATAACATGCTTCCTTTTTGTTTGCCTCATATTTTTATTAAATTCGTGAACTAAAAGGTGAACACTATCGACTCTGCAATAAGTAGTTAGAATTTAATGATATATTACTCTTTGTGATTAAGGTTTTGATGATAAAAAAAAATACATCTAGTTCATAGCTCTCAAACAAAAATCAATTTACTGCATTATATGGAGATTGAAAAAACAAAGTAAAACATTTCTTGAACAAACCTCTCAGGAGAAGTTCCTCAAATCCTTCTCAAATATGAAAGAATTTTCTTAAGGAAAAATCAACCATTTGTTGACTAGATTGAAAAATTCTCTTGTTTTGTTGACTAACTTTAAGCAATCTATCGACAGACAAAATGCTTATTTTTTTTTATCTTCTGAATATTTGCCTTAATTTGTCGACTAACCTCTTTGGATATGTCGATTGACAAAATGCATGTTGAGAGTTAACATGCATTTGTCAACAGATATTAGAGCATTTGTCGACTAACCTTTGAATTTTTCTTGTATTTGTCGACTAACTCATTTCATCTATGGACAGTTTCTTTCGTCTGACAACTCTAACAGCTAATTTTTCCACTATTCCAAGTGTTCTTCCCACTTCCAACAACTATATTCTCACAAGATCTCGTCATGCACTATAAATTGAGGGTAGATGGATGATTCAAGACACCCAAGTGATTACATTGCAAGCTCCCAAGTGTTCATCTATTTTTGTGCTTCATTGTTGCATTTATTTCTCTCCAAGGCTTTGCTTTCATCTTTGTAAATTTACTTTCAAGCCTTATTTCTTTATTGAGAGAATTTGTAACTAAGAGTGTTAACTCTTAAATCCTCTCTTATCTTGTATCATTTTGTACATTTCCTATCTTGTTTTACTAGAGGACTTGTTTATTGAAACAAGGGGTTGCAATACCTAGCTTATTGCTAGAGGGCTTGCTTGTCTAAGTAAGAGATTGTACATTCATACCTTGTTGCTAGAGGGTCTATTCGAAGTGACAGGAGGAGTATAATGAATTGATTTTAAATTCCTTAGTAAGGAGTTAAGGGAGTGGATTAGGTTTGGTTTAAACTAAATCACTATATATCATTATGTCCTTCTTTTGATTATGTTCGTTGTTTCATTTATTACTCCAAACATTTCAATAATCCCCACTTGCAAAGATCTTATTTTTCATAAAAAAGAATTCAAGTTTTCAAACAAAATTTTTAAATAACCCAATTTACCCCTCTTGGATTTTGATACCATTACTATACAATTATAACATTTAATAAGTCTTCAAATTATTTATTTGAAAAGGTTGAATGATTTCTTATTTCACTTATTGAAGAAAAGAAAGAGTTATTCTTAGACGATCAAGATGTATGCTTCCCCAAAATCAAAATTCTTGATCAACCCATGAATGTAAATAAAAATTGTATTTGCAATTGGGGGTATTTGGTAGAAAAACTTTTCTACCTAGCACTTTAAAACAACGTAGTTATAATAAGTACTAAATTATCCTCGCATTCCATCTAGTCACATTTTTTTTTAAATAAGGAAATATATATATATATATATATATATATATTGCAAGAGTCCAGTCCTCGTTCCTTTACCTCCCCTACTCATATTGTTCTCCCCTCCTTGTATACCTCCTCCACCACTATTTCCCATACCTCTGTTGCCACTTCCACCTACAAGACTCGGGTATTTATTTATCTTTTCTCTATCTCTCATCATTGAACATATTCAATCGCCTATTTCTAGCTACAATAAAAAGCATGATGGTTGGGGAATTTTTTTCTGGTTTTCCCCTTAATCTTACTATTTTGAATTTTTTCACTGCCGGTGGACATTATTTTTCTCTTCTTTTAACATTAATTTTTCACATATTATTCCATTAAACTTTGATTACTTTATTCATTCAATAGAAATTATGAGTTTGCAATTTGCACAATCTTAAAAGAACATCGATTACGTAAAGGATATTATTGATAATGATCAAAATGAAACTTTAGAAAGATATATAGAATGGGCAGGTAGAATTGATGGTAGTAGTCATAGTAATGAAAATAATTATGTTGTTGGTGGGATAATGATCATGCTGAGTAGAATGTAGGGATGGAGATAGCTACATTAGATGATGTATACAATAGCTATGCACTTAGAAAAGGATTTTGGGATCCACATATTTGACACATATACATTTAGAATTGGCAATGGGATATATAGAAGGGTATACATATGCAACAAACAAAAATATAAAAATCTTTCAAATAAAAGGCAAGTTAGAAAAGATATGAAATGTCATCGAGACACTCGAATGGATTGTAAAGCAGCTATGGAAGTGATTTTGACAGAGTTTGGAAAGTAGATTGTTAACAAGTTCTTTGATATGCATGATCATGACTTATTAACACCTTCGAAAGTGATCAGACATTGCTCGCACAATAAATTTCACCGTTCAAGTGCATGCAAAGAACTAATACATGAGTTAAACCATGCAAGGCTTGTCAAATTAAGATAGTATACACTATTGCCAATACTCAACATGTAGATGTTGTTACGTCACAACATATTCATGACTGTTTGAAGAATGCGAGATAGAATAATGTTGAAAATGAATGTATTTGCATAATTAAGTATTTCCAACATATGACGTAAACTGATGGTGATATATTTTTCCCAATTTAATTAAGATCAAATGAAACCTTAAAAGTGTATTTTGGGTTGGTTGGAGATCACGATCATCATATGCATAATTTAGTGATATTGTTGTGTTCGATGTGACCTATAGAAGGAACAAGTTTAAATTGCCATTTGTGCACCATTTTTGGGTGTGAATCTCCATGGACAAACAATGTTATTTGGTGTGGCATTATTAGAAGATGAAACTGAAGCAATATTTACGTGGTTGTTTTAACAATTTCTCAAGTGCATGTGAAATATAGCACCCAAAACTATTATTACTAATTAAGATCATGCTATACAACATTCAATTGAGAAGGTTTTCCCTATCACCCGTCATCAATTTTGTTTGACACATCAATAAACATCTTAATAAGAATTTTTGACCTTTACAAGATCGGAACAGTTGCTTCAAAGAGACTTTTAAGAAATGGATGAAAAGTAATAATACAATAGATGAATTTGAGTCTTGATGGGAGAAATTGAAGGATAAGTATCACATTAAAGATAATAGTTAGTTGGAAAATCTATACAAGCAATGGGACCATTGGGTAAACATATATATGAATGATACATTTTTTAGATGATACGACTTCTAGTAGGTTAAGTGAGAGTAATTATGAATTTTTTGATGGTTATGCGAACTCCTTTACAATGCTCAATGAGTTTGTTGTCCAATATGATAGGGCAATAAAGGATCGTCACGATGTAGAGGGAACTTAAGATTTTATGACTTTAAATTCTAAGGCTATCACTAATTTAAGTCACCCGATAGATCAACAATTTGGAAAATGCTACATCAAAAAAGTGTATGAGAGATTTTTATAACAATGGTATAAGGTATTGAACTATTATTACCAGGTAGTTGTTGTTGCCTTATTACAACAATTAAATTTGTTTGTCTTGGGAACAGCCAAAGCAGAGCTCCTTGGTAGGACAGTGAGGTCTGGGATGTCGCTTGAGGGATTAACTGGGCCTAAGCTTAATCTATTATCTTGGAGAGCCAATGCTTCAAGGACCCGGATAGGGTCTCTGGGGTCTTCAAGGTCGTCAGCCCCAGGGAGTCTTCGAGGGACTAAGGATAGGAGGGTCCTGAAGAGTTTCTAGGGGGAACCTTCAACAAATCTTTGGGGATTGATATCCTAGGTGAGTCTACAAACAAAGATGTCATCAAAGGCACGTGGAGATCTTTTCCATAAGGGCCCTCTGATGACTAAGTCAAACACTGATGTCTTAAAGTAGGATGCAAATGTATGCAAAATATGTATGAGATGTGGGTCATCGAGGAAATAGGCTCTTAATGAGTTATCTATAGGTTAGAATCTTAGAGTCTTAAGTCTTGAGTTTCTGGATTCAAGATCCTAGAGAGAGACTGTGGGTCAAGTGCAGTCAGGAAAAGATCCATTTGCCTATGAGTAGGCGGGTATTTATAAACATTTGGTAGGATCCATTGATAAGAGTTCTCAGACTCTCTAGGATGATGCATCAAGTGAGGAAGGGGCTTGGAGATATCTTTGGGGTGAAAATGCCTCAATGAATGTCTTTGGGTGGACCCAAAGAGTTTTTGGGGCCACCAGGTAACTTTGGCTCTAATGACTCTGATGGAGTCTTTGGGCTATGCAAGGTGCAAGGCTTAACTGTCCTAGAGACTTTCTAGAGGCTTTGAGGGACTCTCGCCTAGTGAGACACTCCAGGGTCTCCAGACTTAGTGGGACACTTCTCAAAACTTAGGATTTTCTGAAATTTTAAAGCACCCCCACAACAATAGCTCCCCACTCTTGCACTTTTGCCTTATGCTGAAAGGAAAAAGGAAGAGTAAATATGGGTGTCGAATACGAGTCACCAAGGGAGAGTCTCTAGGGGGATTTCTAGTGACTCTTATACTTTTGAGGACTCGGACTATAACTATTCGTTGGTCCCCGATAGGCCACATTTCTCCCCCGAATAGCCAGAGTCATTCGAAGCACCCGAAGACTCTTTCGATCATCCCATATACTTTTACTACTCATAACTCCCTGGAGATTCTAAGTCTCTGAAAGACTCTTTGCTCCGAAAATCAAACTCTTTGAGGTAACATTTCTTCCTCACAACCTCCTACTGAAATTACCATTTCCCCACGGATGCAACCCTCAGTTCTAAGAGGTGAAATAGCCGATGGCTGTGCGCCAGCTTATTGCATTCGTCAATCTTGGAAACTAAGGGGTCCTAAAGCTAGGGAACTTACGGTTACTATTAAAAGAGGTAGGGTTGTAATTCACTTAGATAGCTTGAAAGTGGGACTTAGGATTCCACTGCACCCTTTTGGGATGCAATTTCTAGAAAAAGAAATGTTGGTGACGGCCCAATTACATCCAAATGGTTGGGTCGTACTAGCAGGATTTTTTACCTTGTGCAAGGAATGCGAGGTAGAACCCACTACCTCTTTATTGCATTGCTTTTATCGCATCCGAACCACGAAAAGGGAGAAAGAATTTGTCTCTCCAGATGACACCTATTAAGGTTAGGTTGCTTAAGGGTGGTCCTAAAAAATTAGACGATTTTGAGACTAGGTGGTTGGTAGTTACGTTGCCCCCAAGATGCTGGAGGTCATCGTAATATTGGCGCACTGAGGAAATAAGGAGTGGAAAGTGCGAGTGGCCGACGTAAATTCGCTGGTGAAGGAACACCAGGAAGAGATTAATAAATAGGCCCATGGGGGTTCAGTGCTCTTATTTGGATTAACAGTCGACGAGGGCCTCATAACAGCTAGGTGGATGGTTGTTAAAGGGGGCGATGATGCTAATCCATTGAGATCTATTGAGCCCCAGGTGGATGCGTCCTCATCATCCTCTTCGTCAGATGATAGCGAAGAAGAGAAAAAAAAAAGTGAAGGAAATAAGGACGACAACGAAAAGGTGGATGCAACGGGAAATGAGGATGTGGCCGGAGAAAAGGAGGAGGAAGGGTGCGAAAGAGAAACAGACCCTTAGGGTGCTTACCCTACCCCTTTTATTTTTACTTGGCATTTTTCTTTCTTCAATATTTTGATGATCATACTAATGATTTATTGCTTTTAGCATGCATAAATGAGGCAATTTCACAAAAATAATGTTGGGCAGGTTGGAGGAAGATACGCAGTGGTCGCAGGAGGTCCAACAAGGGGCACAGCCGCAAGATGCCCAAACACCTCATTTTGAAGAGGGAGAGGTTGCCTTGGCCCTTGAGGAATAAGCAAACAAGGATGGATGAAGAGTGACAAGGATAACCACGGATCTAATTTTGAATAACTTTTTCGACTTCCCCTTGCTAGATCTTCAGCCATCCCCTCAACCTTCAGGCAGGTTCATTGAAGAATGAGAGATTCTGCCACCACCATCACCATTAAGCCTAAGGGCTCAGACCTCTTTAGAGGTTGACAAGGCAATAAGGGAGGAGGTTGAGGCATAGACTGAGTTGGAAAGAAACCATGGCCAAAATCAGGCCATATGCAACATGTCTTTTCCACAACCGACGAAGCATTCAGGACGAAGGGAGCTAGATATGGAGTCCAGAAGGCATCCACCTTTATTTCTAGATATGGGCCCCATCCATCAAGGGGTGGTGCCTTTGAGGCGTCACCAACTGAAGGGGTACAAATTTCGGGTATGCCTGGGACTTCTAGACACGGATTCTATTAGGGAGCAAGGTGTTGGGGCAAGATTGAACTACGCTACAATACTGCCTCACAATGATTCAAAGTACTCTAAGAGCACCTGTGAGCAATTGAATGTGGCGAGGTAACACTTAGTTGAGGTACAAAAGGCTTTGAATTTCTTTTGAATGCTTTCCCTCTTTTTATTGTAGCCTCTAATCTTTGAATTTTAACTTGGCTAGTAGGGAATCCAATGACAAGTGATTGCGATGGTTTATGCTCGAGGGAATTTAGTGAAGGCTGAGGTGAACAGGGATAAAATGATTTGCCAAAGGGATGAGATGAGACGTTTGGAGCACAAGGTCAGGGACCTAAGGGAATATAGGGACCAAGCCTGCCACCATGAGAGTGAAGCCGATGAGGAAAAGAAAGAGAGAAATTCAATAAAGATAAAGGTAGAGTGGTTTGAGGGCGAGTAGAGGAAGCAACAAGAAGCTGAGGCGATGCTCAAGGATGCCAACATTTCGATGGCTGCTGAACTCAACCATGCCTTGGAAGAAAAGGATAGCTCCCAAACCCAACTCTAATAGGTGATGAGATAGATTGAGGGACTTGTTTACTAGCTTAAAAAGGTCAATATTAACACTATCCGAGCTACGGTGATGAAGGAATACTGACTTTCCCTGGCATGCTTTGAGGAAAATGAGAGGTATGCCTTGAATTTTATTAAATACAGATTTTATTTAGCCCGGGGATATCTAGAGAGAATATGTCCAGGCATTAACCATTTAGATGTCGTCTTCACTGTTGAGAAGGTTGGAGAAGGCATTCGCAATTGGCAGGAATATAGGGATCCTAACCCTAAGGCACCAAATGATTATTTTAACATTGAGGTGAGGGATCTCCCCAACCTAGTTGATTCATGGAGCCCATATATGTTGGAGTCAAATTTAGATGCTTCGATGCTAGTGGACCACGCAGCACCTCAGGGGACAGAGGTGATCGATGCTCTAGCCGATATTGAATTCACAAACCTATATTTTATAGGAGGAGTCCCCATTCCGAAGGATGAATTTCCTGGGGCATTGATTTAGACTAGGCCTTTTTTTGCCTCTTTTTGGCTCATCTTTTTTGTATTTTGGGAACTACACATATATTAATAGAATGAGCTGTTGAGAAATTTATATTTTGATTTATTGAGAAAATAATTTTTCGAAGCTATACTTTCAATTTTGATTTATTGATGATCTTCAAAATATTTCATATAAAATATTTTAAATTGGAGAACTTCATGCTCATGTATTTGTATGTATTCCAAAATAGGCAAATATGATTTTCTATTAATCGAGCATGATTAGAAGCTTGTGAGAAAAGATTTTTTGAAAGTCGACTATGTATATAAAACCCTTTACAAAGTAATCAAGTATTGCTCAGAATTACCTTCAAGTCAATGGAGTATTGAAGTGATTCAATCGACTATGGAGAAGTTCCTACTCGAGTATGTTATTACAAAATTTATGTTTCTTAAAGTTACAATCGAGTATGACACTTTCTATAATCGAGTATTAATATTTCAACACTCAAGTATGCTTTGGAGATTAATCAAGTATCTTTATAGTATTGTGATCACCTTAAAATATATTGCAAGTATACGGGTCGAACAAGTAATATAATAGTAAGTAAGAATATCGTTCCCACGAGGAAAGATTTCAAATACCAAATTTATAAACTTTCTTTATTATTTAGACAATAAAAATTTCAGATTTAATAAAGAAGAGGAAAAAAATAAATTAATTAGATTAATAAAATAAAATTAATTTGGAAGACAACTTAAATCAAAGAAATAAGTGGATTTTAATAACTAAGGCACATGTATGAACCTAACTATACAATGCAAAGCATATATTTTTATGCGAATAAATTGGTAAATTGAGTATATGATGGCGAAATCTCCTAACGTATTTGTTACCTTATTTCTAGGTTATAAAGAGTCTATTCTCATTTAATAACTTCCTATATTTCTATGAAAGTTTAACCAAATGAAAATGCATTACAAGTTGTGAAATTCCTAGCGTATCGCTAAAAGCCGCACAAAGAAACTGAGTTCTATTTCTAGTCGGTTTTACTTTATGGTGTATGGTACCTACAATGTGATCCCTAAACTATCTCCTTTCGGTCTCAAGATTAGGCATCAAATCATGTAAATAGTGGCAAATTATTCACAAACATTAAATCTCATACCACATAACTCAGCATAACACAATTTATTCAATCACATAAAATTATAAAAAATGTACCGTCATAGTTTCGGCCAATACATGGCCTTAGTTCAACAAATTAGTTCATGACAGAATTAGTTAAAATCTAAAATAACAGCGGAAACATTAAATAATCAATTAAATAAAGAGGAAGAAGAGGGAAAAAGCCCAGATCTATTCTAGATCTGGGTGTTGGATTTGTTGTTGTGTTCGCTGTGTTTGCCTGCGCCTCCTGTTGCATGCGTCTTTCTTCTGTGCGCGAGTAATCCTTGCGCGGCTTACTGCCCAGTTTCACTGTGCGTCTTTTTCTTCTTCAATCTTCACTTCCGTCACAGCCTTCTCCTATCTCATTCATTGCACTCAAGTCCTCCAATTCCTTTAATGGCCGCCCACGAGTACTCTGCCAAAATCCATCTTTTAATATTATATATATAATATATATGTATGCAAGGCTCACGCACAACCCTAAGACTCCACCTTCACACCACTTAATTTAATAAAATAATATATAACATATATGCCCCTAAGTCCAACTTCACGCCATTTCACACACACACACACATATAATATATATACATAATATAATATATAATATATAATATATATATAAATAAATAATAGATAATATAATATTTAATATACTATTAATTATATTAATTTTAATTATTTATAATATTTATTTTTATTTATATTGTAATATTAAATTTATATATATATATATATTTTTTAGCCCAAACACAAAGTAACATTCATGTAAAATAACAAAAAATACTAAAAATTAAATATATATAAAAAAAACTCAAAATACTAGACAATTATAGATAAAACACATATAAAATACTTAAAACACTACTCAATTATGACCAATAAATATGTGAATAAATTCCCACATCATATTAAAATCTAAGTATATATTAAATCGAGTAAAGCTTAAGTTTCAATCGACTAATGTACTTGAATTAATCAAGTATCTATATATGTTAGTCAAGTGCTTTACACATTTCTTGGTTGACTTAAAAATCAATTGAGTATAGTTTTCTTGTCAATCGGCTAATACGCTTCTGTCAATCGAGTATCTATATGAGTCAATTGAGTAAGGAATGGGTCGTCTCTGGCTAAGTTTTTGAGCTTCAAAATTAATCAAGTATCAAATATTTATACTCGATTAAATATTCGTATTAGGTGAGTAAGCCCAATCTAATAGTCCAGTGATTAATGCATATTCTTTGAAGCTTAAAAGTTAGTCGAGAAATGACTTGGTCATACTCGAGTAACACTTTTATATAATCAACTATATGTTTAGTCCAATCGATTAAAGTGTTATGTTTGTCTAGTATCTCCATAATTCAGTCAAGTAATTGTTATCTATTTTTGAAAATTATAGCCGTTAGATGCATTAAATACTTAACAGTTTCAATTTTTCAGATCATTTAATGCATTTCAAATAACATGAGCTTTCTTGAATGAATTAATAAATGTTATTTAATGTTGTTAGAGACAAAAAGTGGCAATTGTGAGACTAATGGAACATTGAATTTGAATTATTCCATGCCATCTAACTTTCAATGCATGAAATCTATAAATAGGAGATAAAGTTGCTTGAAAAAGGTTACCTGAACTACACACACGTTTAATACATGTCTTATAGACCTTCAAGAATTCTTCCTTAATTTTATTCTTGCTCCTCACGAGCTTTCTTATTAAAAATCCTTCTGTGAGAATTCTTAGAGAGTGTGTTTCTTTTCAAATCTTGTAACTCTCTATCAAGAGAAAAGTCATTGTGCTTACTATTTCATTCATATTTTTTCTCTTGAGAAATATTTTCACAACTTCTTATGAACTTGTAAAAGGTTATGCCTTAGCCTTTAAAAGGTAGTAGTTGTGGCTTAGCCTATTTGAAAAGCCAAGTTGTAAAGGTTACGCTTGATCTTGTAAAAGGTAGTGGTTCTGGCTAACCCCATTTGAAAAAATCAACTATGAAGGTTTATAGTTGAGCCTGTAAAAATTACGAGGTAATATAATGCTCCTGTGTGTGTTTGTAAAATCCTTAGTTGTTAACCAAGATAGTCGATTACGTAATTGAGGTTGAACCACTATATATATTGTGTTATGCTCTTGTGTATTTATTTATAGTATTCTTACTTTGATTTCTTTCATTCAAGTCTATTTTCCAAAAAGGGTGAAAGAGGCTTAATTCACCCCCCCTCTTAAGCTAACTCGTATATCATGAGCATTCTTTTCGAGGAATGGCTTGGTGTTTGGATGACTATGTGCGGATCTAGCATATGCATGAACCTTATCCATTCATGAGGCATAAATAAAATGGAGCAGGATCGTAAAATGATTAAAATAATACTAGGTTACCAGGAGAAGTATGCCTTTTTCTTTAAACTTAGACCGCATGTTTCATAAGTACTTGTGTTCCTATTTGTATAAAGACATACCAAGAAAATCCAACTCCCCAATGCAACAGGGGCGCCGACCTCCTCCAACTCGTGGAGGGTAAGGTAGTTGTATATATAAGTTTATGGAAAAGTAAAATAATTTCAAGGGTATCGGTATACCTAACAAGGCATTGTGAAATACCAAGCCTTGATAAATATATAATATAGAATTCCAATCAAAACCCATAAATCCAAAATAAAATATATAAATCATCTCGCATCTGGCATCAACAAGGGATACCATTGCCGCCACCTACAACTAAAGGTGATTGAACGTGCCTGAGTCCCTAGACCACCTTAGACCTGTGGATCTTATCCATAGCTAGGTTTTGTCACTATTACCCCAGGGCCATGCGTGAGGGAGGACACCGACCCATAGAGTCCTTTTGTGGAAAGGTCTAGCCGTAAGGACTGGACGCACAATAGGGACACCCTAGTGTAGTGAAAGGGGTGAGTACCAGTGGACCTCCATGAAAGAATGTTTTCTAAACTCCATTCCTTCCACCGATTGGTGCACAAATGTACAAGGCAAAAGATGCAGTCATTAGCAGGAGCGACCCTCATCTTTGGATCTTTGCTTCCAAAGACAGTGGAACTGTCTCGCAAGTTGTGTCCTGGGCCCACATGAAAGAGAATACCAGGTGGAGAGGATAGGGGCCTATCTACCTACTAAGAATGGAGCGCGCCTGAAGACACTATATTTTTTTGACACGGTTCGCTAATCTATGTCCGTGAATCTATTTTGTTTCAGTGGTTTGGCAGTTTAGTGCAATGCTTACATCCACAATCAAAATACCAATATTTTGTTGTGGCAATTCGGTAGAGCTCCTACTTAAGACACCTATTTCTGTAGTCAAATAAGAGGAAAATATTTTCATTTTGGTAGTTTGACAAAATGCCTACTTCCGTAATCAGATGAAAGAATAAATAATTTTGTCAGTTCGATGAAACGTCTACATCCATGATTAGATGAGTTGATTTTTGAAGATTATCTCATGGCCCACAATAGCAATGTTTTTGTTTTAGCAGTTCGGCGAAGCGCCAATGTCCACAATCAAATGATAGCAGCATTTTTGTTTCAACAATTCTGCAAGGCACCTATGTCCGCTATCAAATGATAGTAGCATTTTTGTTTCAGCAGTTAGGCAGGGCGCCTATATATGTCTCCCATCAAATGATAGTAGCATTTTTGTTTCAACGGTTCGGCAAGGCACCTACGTCCACTATTATGCCAAATATAGATGTTTTTGTTTTTGCGATTCAACTTTTAACCTACGTCTGCCATCATCAAGAAGATCTATATTTTGTTCTAGCAGTTTGGCATAGTGCCTATGTCTGTAGCTAGAAAGGATATCCAAATTTTGTTTCGGCGGTTTGATATAATTCCTATGTCTGCAATCGTGTCTTGAAAATGGAAGTTAAACTGATGACCATGTCAAGGGATACCCTTATTCAAGGCGCAAAAGTTGTGATACAATGTCATCCCTTTTCGAATCTGCAGACAAATTATCACGGGGTATCAGAATGCTAAGGAATCTCATAGAAATCTTATTAATAGTTGGGATGCTACTTTTCAGACATTTTTATCCAAAATCTTATTTATTCATAACCTTCTAACTCTAAATTCTGAATATAAGAGGTTGATATTGGGTCGAGCCTAGGGGTTTCCATCCCAGTGTAAACTATATTAGACTCTTAAGTCTTTTTCTATATTGCTGCGAAACAAAGCATGCACATATGTATGGCACCATATCTTTTTTTTTTTCTTTTTGTATTACAAAAGCATTTTGTTTGTGCGATTTGGTACAGGCACTTGCATTTGCAGTTTACAAGGAGTTAGTTTCAAGTTAGTGACGTCTTCGCCTGAGAGCTTCCAGCTTGCATCACGAACTCATTGTCTTATAAATTGCTTCCAACTATTCAGGAATGGCGGTCATGAAGCGATCAATATAACGTTGTGCAACCTTTTGCCTTTGAAATACCCATGGCTGAGATCATGAGAAACTCTCATCGCAGCTGATTGTGCTATCATGCCCCTACTGGGTTAGAGGATTTATACTGAGCGCCAAACATCTTCTGGCAAAAGGGGCATCAAGTGTAATAGTCTAGGAGTGGTTGCAAAAATAAGTTGGTACAGAGAGTGCTGATAATTAATCTCTTCTCATCAGCACTTCGTGTAACTCCCCTAACTCCTACCTCCACTTGAATATGTAGTCCCTCATCCTTCCCCCCCCCCCCCCCCCCCCCCGCTCTAAAGTCCCCTTAGGTATGGGGAAAGGCATATATGAGGAAATTGTCAAGCTTAAGAAACTCTGATAAGCTTAAGTCGAGATAAGAAGGACCTAAGAAACCAACCGACCCAAGAATCCCTGAGGAAGGAGTCGCTCCACTTTTGAACGACTTCAAGGCTAGTCCTCCCTCAGGGGCCAGCATAATTAGGGAGTTATTAACCTCACCATCACACACCCTGCTTAAAAAGGGTATTCATGAAAGGCACATCTCCCAGCCTTCCCACTTTCCTAGACTAGTTCCTTGCTTTGAAGAATATACCAGATACAAGATGGGGAGGTACGTTTTTCCCTCAATAGCTGGAGTAATAATAGGGGAAAAACCTTGGTAGCTTCATAATAGTAGGAGAAAAACCTCATAAAAGCTTCTCAGTGCCTCCCTAGAGGATTTGGAGCATGATTCGTTGGGACGTATTGCAAACTGGTATGGGAGCATTGAAACATCTTTACACGAGTGATCCCCATGGTTCTTGTGAGAGAATATGACCTTTTGCTTGTTCTAACAGACGGGGCCAAATTGTTGTTGCTTGACTACAACAATTAAATTTGTTTGTCTTGGGAATATCCAAAGAAAAGCCCCTTGGTAGGATAGTGAGGTTCGAGATGTCGCTCGAGGGATTGACTGGGCCTAAGCTTGATTTGTTATCCTGGAAAGCCGATGTGTCAAGGACCCGAATGGGGTCTCTAGGCTCTTCAGGGTCGTTAGCCCCGGGGGAGTCTTTGGGGGACCAAGGATAAGAGGGTCCTAAAAAGACTTTGGGGGGAACCTTTAACAAATCTTTGGGGATTGCTATCTCGAGTGAGTCTGCGGACACAAAGGTTTTCAAAAGGTAAGCGGGGATCTTCCCCACGTGGGCCTTCCGATGCCTAAGTCAAACACTAATGTCTTGAAGTAGGATGCAAATCTATGCAAAATATGTATGAGATGTGAGTCCTCAGGGAAAAAGGCTCCCGATAAGTTATCTGTTGGTTAGAATCTTAAAGTCTTAAGTCTTGAGTTTCTGAGTTTGGGTTCCTAGAAAGAAAGACGGTGGGTCAAGTGAGGTCGGGAAAAGATCAATTTACCTAGGAGTAGGCGGGTATTTATAGAAATTTGGTGGCATCCACAAATGAGAGTTCTCAAACTCTTTGGGACAATCCATTAGGTGAGATCGGAGGGCCTTGAGATATCTTCAGGGTGGAAGCACCTCAATGAGTGTCTCCGGGTGGACCCAAAGAGTCTACGAGGCCACTGGTAACTTTGGCCTAGATAACTCTGAGGGAGTCTTTGGGTTATGCAAGGTACAAGGCTTGACCATCTCGGGGACTCTCCGAAAGCTTTGGGGGACTCTCACCTAGGGAAACTTTCCGGGGTCTTCAGACTTAGCGGGACACTTCTCAGAACTTAGGATTTTTTGGAATTTTCTAGGGCACCCCACAACAGTAGTGAACAATCCAGACTATTGAAAGATTTAAAGTTAGTCAACATGAATCCAAACCATACAAGCAAGTAATTACAAAGTATGATTCATGTGGAGATGTAATGTTCAAATGTGGTTGTTACAAATTTGAGATGAAGGAATACTTTGCAAACACATATTGTTTCTCATGATAATGAAAGGAGTTTAGACCATTCCCTCATATTATATCTGAAAAACAAATGGACACCCAAGACCTCTTGGGTTTTAAAAGATTTTTCTTGATTTTAAACACTCTTTGAATAAAACTGTTTGAGCTTTTCAATACCTAAAGACTTATGATTTAAATAAAATCTTGACAAAAAGTGATGAGAGTTAAAGTAAAATAAATTTTAACACAAAATGATTGATTCTTTTAATGTTTCAAAAAACTATTGCTGAGATTTTTAAAATTGGTATCAAGGATGTTGAAAAATGACTCAAAGAAAACACTTGCTGAGAATTATAGTAAAGCTTGCTAAAATAAAGATGGAAAATGCTGGAATGAAATGAAGGAATGAAAACAGTGCAACACACATAGATTTATAATGGTTCGTTCAACCAACCCACTCCACTCGCTTGACTCCTCACCAAGGATTTAACAATTCACTTAGCTTTTCCAAGCTTAGCTATAATCTTAGCTTTTCATAAGTGAAGTTATAGTCTCCACTTTTAACTAGCTCAATAGTAATCAATACAACGGTTTTTCAAGACTCAACTGAAACCACTACCTTTTCACAAGATCAGGTGTAGCCTATTACCTTTTCAAAGGATCAAGCACAACCTCTTTCTTTTTAAGGATCAGGCGTAACCACAACAAAAAATAAGAAGATTACAATTTAAGCTCAGTTGAGAAGTTCTCACAAGATTGAGATAAAATACAAAATCCACTTCTCACAATAGAAAAGATAGATAAAGGATTGTGACATAGATAAGCGCATTCTCTCTCTTTCTTTGATTGAAGATGAGAACTTGAAGTATTCTTTTGGCTCAAGTCAGTTGGAAGAATTCAAGAACGACAACCTTCTTCTTTATCTTTATCTTCTTTTATAGTTGTTGTCAAAAGAGTGGAAATTTGCAAGAACGGCTTTCTTTTTCAATAAAATAATTATTAGAATATTTAAATATCATGCTTAATTATTTATGGAATATTTAAAACCTTTTTGGAGCCTAAACAGTCCAATCTATGACATTAAAGGTTATGCAGTGACTAGTTCAATATCTAGTTTAACGGCTTTATTTTTTAACTTCAACACTCTTTCACTCGACTAATTTTTTGCTTTCACTTGACTAGTGAAATCTATACTTGATTGTATAAGCTTCATACTTGAGTATATTTTGACTACACTCTATAATACTTCAAATACTCAATTGAACTCATTAGATACTCGAGTAAGCTTGCCAACCACTCAATTTAACTTGAAATATAAAGAGTTTTCATAAAATACTCGACTATCACTCACTAATGGTCAATTATCCATCAACATACACTCGATTGCTCTAAAAAAGACTCAATTAAACCCTTATAATCAATCATACTTGACTAAGGAATCAATATACTCGACTAATGCAAGGATATACTCAATTATGCACAACTCTTAGTCAATTACAAAAGCATAACACTCGGCTATCACATAGATCACTTGATTGCTTCTGAAATGGCCGAAACCTTGCAATAAACACTTGATTAGCAAGAGCATTCACTCAAATGACATTCAAATATACTCGATTAAACTCACAGCCTTACTTGATTATCAATCAAACAATATATATATATATAAATGGTGTGTTTATTTATTACTTTCGCTATGTATATTTGATGCATATGAAATTTTTAATTTTACTCACACTATCATATGTGAATTCCTTCATTATCGAAGTGGATGTCAAAAGAGAAGGGTACCATTTAAATAATTGAACTTATTTTCTTGTTAGTTATAACATTTTGATATTTTATTTATTTATTATTTTGTCAGTTTGCAGATAGATAGATAAAGAGGAACGAACTTGAGGGTTTGTAGTCATCAGCTAGTTTGTGACAGTTATGTTGGGACTATAATTCCTTTGATTTTGAAAACATTTCAGGATTAATTTCATTGACATGTCCACATTTTTATTTGTGTGTCCTTATTTCTTTTTATTAGAATTCTATACATTTTATATGGCCACTAATTTAATTTTTAAATCACTTTATATGAACTGCATGGAAAGAATGAATGTTTATCAATGAATTTATATATTTTCTTCTTCTTCATTTGAGTGGAAATATACCTCATTGAGAAGGACAATATAAGGAATTTTATATTAGTTTAATATTGCAAACAAAATTAAAATTAGTAAAAACATGCTAAATCCATGTATTCAAATCTAATTACAATTTTTATTTTTCTTAATTCAACAATTTGAATATCTTAAAGTAGCTTGACATGGGAGCCTTTCTCTTCAACTCGTGTTTCTCCTGTCGGAGAATTTTTATGTAACAGACAAATATAAATTGTAGTATATAAGGAAATGTTCATGTTGTAGACAAATAGACCTGATTAATTGTGAAAGAAATTTCATGTATTAACGTCTTAATTAAATTATTATAAGACTATTAGGGGAGAACATCATATAATCATTGGTTCAATAATTTTCTAAAAAAATTACATCAAATAATGTAATTATAGATTATAAAGCTTTAGTGATGCATCTTTAAGAATGAATATATAGGTGAAAAAAGCTTCATAATCATCCCTGCAGATAAATCATCTTAAATCAAAGGCTAATAACAGATTAGAAGATGAATTGCCAACAAGATATGAGACAACAATAGCTTTCAAGTTAAAACCTGTTGGGCCATAAGAATTTTAAAAAAGCTACATTAAGATCTCAACCAGCACCAGCAGCCGCCAGTGCAACAGCTACTTGATTATGTTATTATGATAACGATAATGTGGGAACATGGACATGTTTTGAGATTATTTTGCTGCTGGTATAAACTGAACTGCAATTATATTAAAGAGTTTTGCTTCTCCCTTAGCATGTAATAGGTGTGTCAATACATGATATTTCAAGGAATAAAGATATGGTTTTTATCCTTTCAAACCAATACATAGATAACAGCCTAGGCAACCACCTTCTAAAGGTGACTGTCTAGCCAGCATATATAAGCTTAGCATCCCTTTCTTGGCCAATGTCACTCACCAGCTACTACGCACCTGATCATCAGAAGCAACTGAACCTTGCTGTATTATATGCATGAAATCCAAAGAAATGCTTAGTTTTATATCTGAAAGTTAAAACCAAAAAACAATTTATTAGAATAATCAGCCCCAACTTTTTAATCTTTCATTTGTTAAGCAATTTTTTTAAAATACACAAATCTATTTGTGTTCATGAATTTTTTTTAAAAGCATCCTAAGCCCAAATTCCGAATCATTTGTTTATTACTCAATTTTTTTTAAAAAAAAAAAACCCACAAAATCCAATTGAGTTTGTAAATTAAACTAAAAGGCTAGAATCTAAAATCATCCTAATCAAACTAAAAAATTGATAGTTTCAATTTCATATACACTTATCAAATCAAAAAAGAAAAATTACAAAATATTTTGGCAAAGACTGCAAGAAAGGAGAAAGTGTCCAAATAAAGCGGGTTGGAGAAGGAAGTGGCCTGGTCGGAAGGAATTTTTTACAGTTTTGGAGGAGGGGTTTTATTTGGGGATGAGAGAGATAAGAGAAAAGATAAAGAAATACTTGAATCAGAGGCACCGCACCAGCCGCACAGGCACAGACACAGGCAAACGAGCGGAGGAGAGAAGTGGAGAATGGGACGAGCGAGGGAGGCAAAGCAGTGGGGACTGGACTCTTGCATTTTTTTTTCTTTTTCTTTTTATTTTTCTTTTTCTTTTTTTCTTTTTTTCTTTTTTTGCTTTATTTCAGAAACAGACGTGACTAGATGGAATGGGAGGGTTATTTACTACTTATATTTGACAGAAGTGTAATTATGATCATGTATTATATACATAGTGTTTTGCCTCAAAGCTGCCGCTTGTACAAATGAATACATCAAAAGCATATATAAATTAAGATGCATGAGGATGGAGGCTGTCCGCCGGTGCCTGCATGGCCAACTGCAACTGAGTTATATATCGACTGCTAATTCCTTCAAGTTGAAGACGCCGTTATTTAGAGAAATATTATTATATATACATGCATGGGTGGATCATCTTCAGAGATGACAAAACTAGGTTCCGATCCAACTCCAAGGATACAATCTCAGTTCTCTGTCACCAAGAAATTAAATCTGTCAATCAGCAAGATTCTGTGATGCTAATTAACGACTGATATGTTTGAAAAAATTTGGAGTTAAGCTAGCTAGATTACTCATTTCTGTTAGATGTACATGGAACTGCACTTGGTGATAATAGGAAACATACCACAAGGCATAGAACAAAGCAAGGAAAGCTGCGGTGAAGGTCACAATACCATGGATGCATTGGAAGAATTAAGCTCGGGAAAAAATGATCGCGACAACTTGCTTGCTCTCCCCCCAGGCTCCCGCCTCTTTAACCTCTTCAGGTGTAAAGTAGTGGAAGCCTTTGAGGGAGAGCGAGCAAAGGCTGCCCCGGAAGGACTAGGCGCTGAATGGGAGCTCTCCCTTTTCATCGCAAGGCAAGACTTGTTACAACTCCCCAAAGGGCTTGTAGCCTGCCGCACTGCATGTCAACGAGACTTCAAATGGCTAGATTAGAAGCCCTTGAGGGAGAGGTAACAACCAATGCCTTGAAGGTCATTCACGAACTCAGACATCTATCGCTTTCTATGCTGCCTTGATTGTTCTTGATGAGGGGTAAGAGCCCTATTTATAGGTCGCAGAATGGCAGCAATTTGAGAAAGAGAAGCGAGGCAGAAGGTGCCGTGGGACCTTCATATCTGTTTCAGTGGCAAAACCAGACTCTTTGATTCCTCCAAAGGCCCCTTAATCTAATCCTAGACACACAAGAATTTGGCTCTTGAAGACATTGCAAGTCAACCATAGTGAACAAAGGAATAAAGCAGCTTAGGCATCTCAGCCATATCCATAAACTATCACATTTCCCCTTTGTAAGAACAATTCCTGCCAGTTTGTTTCCAATCTCTACAAATCTGTCCCAACTTGGATCACGTGCTCAATATCCCTGTCCCACCATAATATTCGTATTATCGAATAAAAATGAAAAATTCTGTACCGATCACACCTTTAAGCCCGTCGCTAATCTTTCCTGATGCATTTTATCTTAGAACCTTGCTTTGTGAACAATATCACAGATAATTCTACCAAACTATTCTGCTAAGGTTTGTCTCCAATTGTTTTAGCTGAAAGATGTGCCTTCCCATTTGTGCTGCACGCAGAGTCCTAGTACTTGAGTTGTGCCGCGTCTCACCCCTAACCTTTCCTGAAAGTAACTTAAACCTTTTTTAAGTGGAAAGGGGGGACTAGGGGGTGTGGCAGGATTGGCATATAATGGAACTTTCTTAGCATTCTGTCCAAATCAAACCATATTATATGTATAAATACTATGTATCTTTTCCCATGTTGACATTGGGTTTTTACCCATAACACCACTCCTACCTGCATCCACTAGAGAGTTAAGAAAGAAACAATGCTGAAGATCTTCTTTGTTGGGATGCTTGATTTTGGATAACCTGAGGTCCCCTCACTTTGGCTCAACAGTTGAGTCAATTATGGAAACAGAGTTTCAGGATAAGATTTGGTAAGTATAAAGCCAGAGATAGACAGAAATCTGAATAGATAATACACTATACGACAAAAAGATCCCAAATCAAAGGGTGATATTGGACAGCTTGCTTGATCTTAAACAGGGTCTGGAACCACTAGGCTGAAGCTATTCAAAAGCATCCACTATAGGAAGCCCCATGAACTAAGTTGGAGGCTGAAGTACTCCAGGTTGCCTCACATTGGCCAAAAAATTGAGAAGGAAAGGAATGCCAAATAAGAAACTGGAAATATAACACTAGTGTTAATAAGAATTATACAACAATGTATCAATTCTTTATCTGGCTATATGAATTCTAGCCCATTAGTCATTAATGAATGACTTTATCTTCTGTTATTCAGAATTATGATCAGGGATTTTTCAAAACTGGCAAGTCTCTTCAGGATGTGCTTCTAATGTTACTGCTAGGCTCATATTGTATAGGTGATCTTAATATGTAAAACTGTTGACATTTAGAATATATTTTATGGAAAGATATGCAGAGAATAGAGAGAACATAAAAGACCATTTTATTCAGCAATAAAAGCATATATTTATACATTAAAAATGTAAACAGAATTGCTAAAAATTAGCTAAAGATCAGCTAACAACCAATCTGAAGTATATCAGATATTTGCTAATTTATTGGTTATGAATAATCTTTAACAGTTATTTTGACTCCTTCAAACCACATCATCAACTTCTTAGTCACTTTTTTAACACTCCTCCTTGACTTTGAGGCTACAAATTTTTAATTTTGGCATATTTTGGATATAAGCATATGGGTATTTTATGATTTATGGTTATGGGGCATCGGTATGGTTATGGGCATAGGCATGAATATGATTTTGAGTAGAGTTAAAATAACTCCTCCTCTTCTGGTTGGCTATTCATCATTGCTACTTTGGCTTCATTTTGTTGTTGATTTTTGCACACCCTCTCCATATGACCCAATTGACCACATTTATTACATTTGACATCTGGTCTCCATCAACACTTGTTTTTTTGGTGATTTGTCTTTTTACAATAAGGACAAGTATCATGATTTCCACCATTGTTCTTCATAGACTTTGCTTGAAAAACCCCTTTAATATGTCCTTCTTGCCTCATCAATCTTCTTTGTTCTTGTTGACATTTAGAACATATTTCATTGAAAGATATGCAGATAATAGAGAGAACACAAAAGACCATTTTACTCAGCAGTCAAAGCATATATTTATACATTAAAAATGTAAACAGAATTGCTAAAAATTAGCTAAAGATCAGCTAACAACCAATCTGAAGTATATCAGATAGTTGCTAATTTATTGGTTATAGATAATCTTTAACAGTTATTTTGACTCCTTCAAATCACATCAACAACTTCTTAGTCACTTTTTCAACAAAAACTCAGTAGAGGTCAAAGCTAACCTGACAAGGAAGGGAGCGAGCCAGATCATTACACTCATTCTTTAAGTTTCAACACCAAATAACACTTGCAAAAAGTTCATATATTTGTGATTGATAAGTTCATTATTGCTTAAAATTTTCTCCTATATAAGCTACATAGAAGCAAAAACTAATTGATTTAATGATTTCTTTTCTTGCTACTTTTGAGAGATCAGAACAAGAACAATTGAGAAGAAGTAAGTTGTTTACCAGCCCCGAGAACATGCTCAGCTTGCACATGTTTTGGGGGAGGGGTGTTTGAGCAATCAAAAATGCTCACTGTTAAACCCCTCAGATTTAGCTAGAGGCATCATAATTTATTCTAATTATCATCATTATTTTCAAATCTTTAGGAGAAAACTTTCATGCCTTAGAAGATCATTTTCATCCTCCATACATCTAAACCTGTTTGAGCTTAACCAGACAAACTTATGGATACTGAAAAAGAACAAAATGCAGCACAGGACAACTCTAAATTGCCAAGATACTGAAAATAGCTTATGGATACAACCATATTTTTATTGCACATCAGAACACGCTTACAGATACAAGGGCCATACAAAATGTTCTATTGTAGACACACCATGAAATAAGTAACAAATTTGATCCACCTCCATCAAAACAACAAAAATGTAATATTTGCAGATGATGCTTGAGCTTGACTCATTCTTGCCCACTACCCTGTACCTATCTGAGGAAGAACATCCAGTATGAATTGTATTAGAGATGCACATCCAGGCAGTAAAGTGCAGTCCCCCTCCAAGGAGGATAGAGCACCACCCTCCATGGCCTTTCACTGAATGTTCCCCAGCTGGACCTGGGGCATTGAAAATAACAAGTCAAATTCCCAGAACTTTCACCAGCGATCCCTGGGCCGACCATCGGAAAACACAGGGAGAAGCACCTTTTCTTCATCCTTTGTCTTGTTATCCACCCGTTTAGTTGATTGGCTAACTCCAGAGTACACACTTCCCCCATCCTCATCAAAGTCTGGGGGAATTTCATCATCTTCATCACTCCAATCATCCTCGAATTCCTCCCCATCTTCATCATCATCAAAGTCATCACTTATTGCATCATCAATATCAGACCATTCTTCTCCATCCTCACCACCACTTCCATCTGCTGGCTCATCAGTTCCCTCTGCTCCATCTTCATTGGGTCCAGGAGCTGTCCTCCTTGGGAATCGTGGAACAGCAATAAGCGAACGGAGCTTCTCTTTGATGAGCAATAACCGATCCTTCTCAATCAATTGTGAGTCATGATATGCTTCCCTGAGGAAGACCGAATCCCTATCCCCTTTCAAAGAGACGTAGAACATATCAGGATGCCTTATCAACATTCCCCTTAGCTGCTGTGAGAATCTAAACTCATCTCGAAAATGAGTGAGGTGGTCAACAAGAGTTCTCTTCTCAACAGTGAGGCTCAAAATTTCATGAACCACACCACAAGCATGTTTTTCTTTCTCTAGAGTACCAGACTTCAATGCAGAGAAATCAGAGTAAGGCGATACATATGGCATGTCTCTAAATTGACAAATCCTTCTCATCTCACCTTTGGAAAGATTGAGACCCCTGGGTAGCTTCACTCTATTGAACTTCGGTGGTCTGTCAATTATCAAATCATTTGCTTCTAGATCTCTAGTCCGGTTTTCTTCCTCTGCAAGCTCAGCTGCAGAAACAGCAAGTTCAGGATCCCAGTGAGTAAGTTCCAGAGCTGGGCCTCGCCCGGTCATGACAACCTTAAAATATTGGGGGTACCGCCGACAAATTGTGTCCTGGAATTCCAAAGGAAGCCCAAAATCAGTCTTTAAATGGGCAATCTTCTCCAAAAGAATGCGCTTCTCTGACGACATCATCAACAATTTTCGCAGCTTAACAACCAAAATATCCTCCATCTCATTCCTAATCCTCATCTCCTCCAAATAAAGCCTTTCGGCTTCGGGTGTCAATTTGAAATGAAGTGAGTACGCGCCTTCTTCCACAATCTCAAAAACCGCTGGAAATTTTCTCAACAGGGCAATAAATCGCCGCCTTTTCTGGAGACCCAATGCTCTCCTATACCTACCCAGGTCACGAAGTGACATTATCCTATTGGGCTGACTCACTAGAATCTTCCTAATCTTCATGACCAATTTAAGTTTCTTGTCCCTCTGTATCACATTATCAAAAACACCCTCTTTTCTTCTTTTGACCGCAGCAGCTCTTATTCGACCAAACGGAACGCGGGCATTCCCTAGATTACCCGAAGGAACAATTTTGCCTAGCAAACCAAAGCTTTTACCCAGAAAGGGTGTTTTCTCCGAGTCTTCCCTTGACAGACCAATATAGGTTTTTGAAGAAAGCTTCGGTTTTGCAAGGATAGATGACTTGTACGAGATAAACAAGGGTAGAGAAGGAATAGACGGTGATGTTCTGGGCGGAGAGATGAACAATCTGGGCTCCATAATTGTCTTATAGATTATCTTGGAAAGAGATTATGAATAGATAGATAAAATGTGAGCTCAACCAATATTTAACCGCTGCCTATGTAAGTAAAACAGCTGGATGTGTGTAACAAGCAGTCGAAGATGAAACGACCTACCAGGTTATCTTGCAGCTGAGGATTGGGAGTCGAAGCTGGCGGTTAGGGTTTATGAGCAAAAACCCTTTCCACAGGTTTTCCTTTAACGTCGATGTTATCTTCTTTGAGACCGCAGGGGACTCGAAGGGTACGAAGAAAAAGAAATGAAGGGTATAGCTGTCTTTATATTATTGCAACTGCAAGAATCGATATTTCAAAATTCTAAATATTAGACCATTTTTAAGATATTTTTAAGGTGTTACCCACAAAAAAAAAAAGAGACTATTTTAAAGATATTTTAAATTAATTTCTGTAAATTTCAAATTTTATTTTTAATAAAAAAAATGTCATTTTAATTTAAGTAAGGTCATCTCTAACACGAGTAAATATTGTTCGCCAAGCTAAAATATGAAGTCAATTACTAGAAACCCACTGAAACAGAGTTCTCTATATGTCTTGTCATTCAACATATATTTGTTGAGTTTCAAATTGTTTGTTATAGTTGGAGAGCGAAAATCTAAGCTACCCTTATTGCCATCTCTTCCCTACCCCCAACGACCATTAATGTGGGAAAGAAAATGCACGTTGCAGGCAAAGGTGAAATTGGCAACCAACGAAGGTGGAAGCGGACAAGCAAAACAACGACCAACAGAGGAGGAGGTGGAGACAACAAGTAGAACAATGGCGGGGTAAGGAGCAAATTGAGCAGCTGGGTTTGTGAGATTTTAAAAAAAATATATTTATTTTGGTGTTGGATGATTGATATTATGTATTTGATTATTGATTTGTATATTTAATTATTAATTTTATATATGTCTATATTTGATTATTTTGTGTATTTAATTATTAATTCTATTTATGTGTGAAAATTATAGAAAAGATAAAATAAATAAAATTAAAATTTATTAAAATAAATAAATAAAATAAATAGTGAAATAGAAAAGAAAATAGGGAGTATGGCTGAAGTACCTACAGTTTTTTAGATAAAATAAAAATAGAGAATGAATTGTTTATAATATAATAGGAAGTGAAATATGGAAGTGGGTCAAAGATAGTCTAAGTGATCTAAAAAACTCCAAGAAAAACTATTTAATTTGTTTAATTAAATGAAAACTTTAAATTTAAATTTCTTGAAATAACTTATGAGCGTGAAGCCATTGATGTCGTGAGAAAGGGACGGTATTTGGATTGAGAGTTTATAATATAAGGGAAAAGAAAAGAAAAGAAAAGAAGGGTATATAATATTTTCTCTTCTCTTTTTATATTCTTATTTTACTTATGTATATGATGTAAAAAGGGTAAAGAAAACATATTTATAAATATGATTACTACCTTAGGTCAATTCCATTTGTTATTGAGATTTAAAATAATTATAAAAAATTATCTCTTAACATTTAAAATATATATATATAATGAATACCTTTGATGTTTAATATTATGTTATAATTTTTTCTTATTGTCAATTAACTCTAGTTAAATATTTATGAAGGACTAAAATAACTTTATATTTAGAAGGCTTCCATCCGTCTCTATTTTCTTTTTCTCTTAGGATGCATTTGATTGTAAGGATAAAATTTGAGTGAAAAGAAAATGAATTTCAGGGAATTGAATTGTAAGGAAAATTAATTTCTGAAAATTGAAAGTTTAAGCTGTTTGATTGGTATAATTTTCTACCTAAAAAATTATGTTATTTTCCATCTTTTAATGTTTGATTAGTAATATTTTCCATAAAATTTGATCATTTTCTTGGCATTTCGTGTTTGATAGACATTATTTTTCATGAAAAATGACACATTTTCCATGGAATTCAATAATGAAAATGTATTGAAAAATATTAAATCTTATAAAAAAAATTAAAATAATAACGTATTTTAAATTAATTAAATTATTTTCTCAAGAAAATTCCATCTCATCTCCCAAGGAATTTGATTTCCATGATTTGAAGGAAAATCCCCTCACATGACCATTAGTAGAAAAATGAGTTTCCTGAAAAAAAAAAAATAGCTGTCAAACAATGCACAAGTTGAAAATTGGATAAAAAAAATTATCTTTTCCTTGAAAAAAGTTGGCTATCAAACGTGGCCTTATTTCTTTATTTTTTCCATTTATTCTCTTTCATACGATCCTCTAATCACCTCTACTCTAGTTTGACTTTCTTTTTATTATTTTTCTTCTATCTGAATCTTTTTATTTTTATGACAGCCATGGATATGGGCGTCACTAACTCTCTCTCTCTCTCTCCTCTATTTTGGACTTTTTATTCTTCTGTGTTAATTTTCTTATTCTTTTAACCATCATGGATGCGGTTGTTGCCAAATGCTTTTACTCTATTTTGGTTTTCTTCTTTCTTTATTTTTCTTCTTTTATGTAGATAATAATTAGGGGAGGTGAATTAAACTTTTTCATCAGTTTTAATTAATAAACTTGACTGAAAAAAATCAAAGAATAAATGCTATAAATAAATTAAAGAAAGTAGTACACGAGATGTAGAGCGGTTCAACCTCAACCGCTTAGTTTACTACCTTGATCTATGATCAAGGATTTTTCAACCACACCTACTTGTATATTCAATTATCTTGTAGATTTAGTAGACTCATTATAAATCTTTACACTTGATTTTTTATAATGGACTCAACCACAGCCACAACCACAACCGTAATTTTTTCACAAGATAAGGTATGACCTCTACAATTTGGCTTTTCAAATAGACTAAGCCAGAACCATTACTTTTTAAAGGCCAATGCGTAACATTTTTTTTAACAAGATCACAAATGATTGTGAAAAAATAAGTCAAGAAAAGGATGAATAAAACAGTGAGGACAAAAGCTTTTCTCTTAACTGAGAGAGTTACAAGATATAAAATAAAACTCACTCCCAAATAATTTCTCACGGAAATATTTTAGAATGAAAAGCTCGTGAGAAGCAAGATTAAAGAATAAGAAGTATTCTTAAAGCTTGTTTGAAGTTGTATCGTGAATAGGTCATGTAACTTTCTTCAAGCAACTCATTTTCTTATTTATAGATTTCTTGCACTGAATGTTAGCTGACATGACAGAATCCAAAATGAATGTTTTATTTTGTCTCACAACCGTCATTTTTTATATCTAATAACATTAAACAACATTTATTAATTCATACAAGAAAACTCATGTTATCTGATTACCATTTAATGAACTAAAAAGTAGAAACTATCAAGTATTGAATGCGCCTAACGGCTATAATTTTCAAATTCAAATAACAGTTACTTAACTGAGTTAAATAGATACACGACTAATGAAACCATTCCAATCGATTGAATAGAATTAGGTAATCGATTATGTAAAGTCTACTCAAGTATGATTAAGCATTACTCAGTTAACTCATAAACCACAAAAAAAACACACATTAATTACTCAATTATCAAACTAGACTTACTTGACTAATAAAAATGCATATTCAAGTACGAATATTCCATACTCAATTAATTTTGAAGTACAAAAACATAGTTATATTCAGTCAAAGCTGTTGAGCCAACTTGCTTATATTAATTAAGTTTTGATGATTAACAAAAATATTTTTATATTATAAATGTTTTCTCTTACTCTTTATTTTGAATTAAAAGAGAATTGTTTTTAAACATATTTTCTTCTTTTAATCATTTATGTCTCAAAAGTTTATATTTGAATTTTTAAATTTTAAATTAAAGCATAATTATATTTAAACATGTTTTCTCTTACTCATACAAAAAGTAAATTTATTTTGAATTAAAAGAGATTGATTTAGACATATTTTGTAATACCCCGAGAGCCTAGAGAAGTTAGTATATATCGAGGATAGTGTAAGAAAGGAAATAACACCAGCTGAATACTTTTTGGGTTGAATGTTGGCAAAGAACTCCCAAGTTAAGCGTGCTTGACCTGGGGTAATCCAGGGATGGGTGACCCCCCTGGGAAGTTCGTGTAGGCCCATCAGGGTAAGTTGTTCCGGTTCTTCCTATCGCTCGATGCGGGATGTTACAAGTGGTATCAGAGCCGACTCTTGGCGAAAGCGGTCCGATGAGGGCGGGGAGTGGCGCCGGGGCTCGAGGGCCTGTACAAGGAGCGGCTTCTGGCAGGCTTCTAGGATGGCAGCCCCCAAGGGGAGAAGATCTGGGACCAGTTGTAAGGTCGCATGACGAGGACGTTATGTGCTCAAGGAGGGGAGAATGTAATACCCCGAGAGCCTAGAGAAGTTAGTATATATCGAGCGATAGAAAGGTCCGGAACAACTTATCCTGATGGGCCTACACGAACTTCCCATGGGGGTCACCCATCCCTGGATTACCCCAGGTCAAGCACGCTTAACTTGGGAGTTCTTTGCCAACATTCAGCCCAAAAGGTATCCAGCTGGTGTTGTTTCCTTTCTTACACTATCCTCGATATAATCTAACTTCTCTGGGCTCTCGGGGTATTACATTCTCCCCCCCTTAAGCACATGACGTCCTCGTCATGCGACCTTACAACTGGTCCCAGACCTTCTCCCCTTGGGGGCTGCCATCCTAGAAACCTGCCAGAAGCCGCTCCTTGTACAGGCTCTCAAGCCCCGGCGCCACTCCCCGCCCTCATCGGACCGCTTTCGCCAAGGGTCGGCTCTGATACCACCTGTAACATCCCGTTCGAGCGATAGAAAGGTCCGGAACAACTTATCCTGATGGGCCTACACGAACTTCCCAGGGGGGTCACCCATCCCTGGATTACCCCAGGTCAAGCACGCTTAACTTGGGAGTTCTTTGCCAACATTCAGCCCAAAAGGTATCCAGCTGGTGTTGTTTCCTTTCTTACACTATCCTCGATATAATCTAACTTCTCTGGGCTCTCGGGGTATTACATATTTTTTTGTTTTAATCATTTAAAACTCAAAAACTTATATTTGAATTTTCAAATCTTGATTTCTCATGCAAAAAATAAATTTATTTTGAATTAAATATGAGACATATTTTCTTATTGTTTGAGAAAGCCAAAGCATATTTTGAATTTTAAACTTCATATTAAAATTTATTTAGTGGCTAAAATGCTTATAAATACCCCCCCCCAAACTCATTTTTGTTTGTATCTAAGTACTTCCATTGCATATCCAAAACACACGAAAGCTCTCAAATGCTCTCAAGCAAAGCATCCAAGCAATCTGAGACTCTCGAAATATTATTGCACATCCACCGAAGAGTCACAAGGCAAGATGAGAAAAGTTATTTAAGTCTTTTACGACAAATTCGAACTTCTCCATTTGAGATTACAAATTTATTTATTTATTTAAACATTATTGCCTTATATAAATTGTTCTTAATTTTTTATTTGTGTAACACCCCGCCTTACACGGGCACGTCACTATAAGGGAATCCCCGTGAATTTTTTTCAAGTCTACCACACGCGGCGCCATGGGTACAATCTTCACATGCAGATGAAACACTCGTCGCATACAATGGTCGGCGCTCGCAACGATTCCAAAAAAAATCTTCACATGCAGATAAAAATCCCGAGAACCTCAGTCTTACTCGTTTAACTAACAAGATCTTTAGACTTAAAACTAAACGAGACACAATATAACATAGTGGAATAATTAACTTTAAAATGTTGTGGCCTACCACGAGTTTCACACAAAAGGTTCCCACACCGAAATACATATTACAACGTTACAAAATGATAACAACAATATCATACAACCGTTCATACATATACCAAAATAAATACTATCTTCTCCAAAATGATACAGTGACTCTCAAACTAAACACAGTTGGCCCCACTGGCCATGTCATTGACCTCGCAGCAGTCTCTGGCTGGAACGTTGAATGTTCTAGGGACATAACCCAGATTAGATGATAAAACATCTAAGTGATGTCATGAAACAGTTTACATAATGCATGTAAGACATATAAGCATGGCATAAATAGACAAACGACAATATGCAACACGTCTAATTTGAGAAATCTCCCTGACATACTCAACCTCCCATGAAAAATCAATTCCACACATCGTTGGGGTTGACCTTGTGTAAGAACCCATATTTCGTAAGGTTGCCATGTAATTTAGGCAAGTTTAGAATATCGAAAAATTGGCTTAATAGCAGTTATAAGTACCAAATTGACCACAGGGAATGCCCCGGAGTGAAATTGTCTAAGGAAAATGACATGGTCTTGACGAGCGTTTCTAGATAGAATTTATGTATCGAAAGAAATCAAGTTGGGAACGGTTTTCGGTACAGCTAAAATACAGCTGTTATTTAGACTGTAAAATCGAATTGTCATATGGGACTCCTGAAAAATCAACGGAACCCTAGGGGGGCTCCGGTTTTGCGTAATGAGCGACCCTTCAGTGGATTCGAGATGAAACAAAGGTCCCGAGAAGACGCAAATGTGAAATCATCTATATCGAGTAAAATTTAAGTTATTAATTTTGCGTTTTCGGTATTGGAATGCAAATTATTCGATGTTTAAGGGCATAGTTGCAATTAGATAATTATTTAAGTGAAATGAAAATGAATTTTTAGAATTTAAATATATAATTTTTAGTATTTCAATATAGTATAGAATTATATATATATGTATATAGACGTGTTGTGCATGCATAAGTGTTGGCTGCCCTTGCTCTGCAAATGTAATGGCTTCAATTGGAGTAATCTTCACGCAATGTGCTGCTATCCCATGCCTCTGCAACTTACTCCACACCTTGCAAGCTTCAGCCATGCCCTGCAACTTGATGGCCATTCCTTCTGCAAGTGGAGATTTTCAAGCATTGAGGGATGGTGCCATGCCAGGCTCGAGGCAAGGGAATTGCCTATAAATAGAGAGAAATGAAGGCAAGCAAGTGGCAAGCGAGAGAAAGCCTTGGCTGAGAGAAGCAAGGGAGAAAGAGGGAGAGAGAGAAAGGGCTGGAAGGGAGATGGAGGCACGACCATGGCAGTACCGCAACAAGCATGGCAACTCGCAGGGAAGGCGAGAAGCAAATAAGGCGAAGCTGAAGCAGCCGCGAGGAAGTTTGGTGGAGGCTAGAGCGACGGTCAGAGGCGGCCAAAGCTGGTCGCAAAGCAGCGGCGGCTATGGCAGTAAGCCGTTGCAACGAGGCAGCGACCAGTCGCGGCCAGCGGTGGTCGCGAATGGTTGCCAGCGATGGCACGACGATCACAACAGCAACCGGGGAGGCTGGCAGCAAGTAGCGGTAGGCTGGAAGGCGGGCGGTGGCGGCTGGGCGAAGCTGCTGTGCGCGCATGGCGGCGAAGCAGGGGAAGAAGAAAAGAGAAGAAGAAGAAGAAGGAAGGAAGGAAGAAGAAAGAAAAAGAAGAAAAAAAAGAAAGAAGAGAAGAAGCTGTGTGTAAGTTGCAGGAGGCAGGGGAGGAAGAAGAAGGGGAGAAAGAAAAAAAGAAAAAAAAAAAGGAAGAAAAGGAGAATAAAAATAGAGAAAAATCTCGAAAAAATAGGAAATGGATATTTAGTAATTTTCGGAGATGTTGGCAAGAAAAAATTGTTCAGGCACGCGTTTCGAGGCTGTGGCACGCATACCGAGGCAGTCTGAGAAGCTAAGTTAAGGTAAGTAAAATTTTCTAGAAAATTTTAGAAATTCAGGAATATTATTTTATGAATTATCGTAGTGAAATATTTGATAAAATATTTTAGAAATATTTAGTTTGGATTTATTGAGGAAAAATAGGAGGAAATAGAGAGAAAAATAAAGAAAATGCAAGAAATTATGAAAAAATAGGCTTTAATACTTATTTAAAGAAATGTGATGATTAGGATGCTTTAAGGCTAAAATTGAAGTGACTCGTGAGAATGTTGTGGTTGGCACGCAAATTGAGGTGATGCAAGGATATCGAGATAGCCCGATAAGCTTGAGAAGGTAAGTGGTATTCCCAACTGAATTTAGTTTTGTGAAAAATGATTGGTTGTAGGTGATTTATGTTTCAAACTCCGATCTTCGGGAATGCTTTCATCATATTGACATGCTTTGATATGTATCCATCACGTATACTACATACATGACATGCTATGAAATGCATATGTACACGTTGATATCACTGGTCACGCGCATTGTGGCCGTAAAGAGTGCGCGAACTGGTACCGCTGCTTTACCAAGGGTGCACCCATACACCCCGGCTTTGAAAGAGGTGGCCGCAAAAATGGTGAGTAGTATGAAGGGTGCAGTTGACCCTTACGATGAGTAAAAAATTGCATTCATGCATGAAATATGTTTTCTGTATCCTTACTTAGATGATTCATCATCTAACTTGGGCTTTGCTCCTGAAATATTCAAATGTTCTAGATGGAGATTGTAGCAGATACGAGGATAAATGAGGCATGAAATGACACTTAACAGAGTGCATGAGAAATGAAATGTATGTTATGTAGCCATGTATTTAAATCCTACTACTTTGAATTCTGAACGTTTTAAGGAATTATGATGTATAATCTTATTTAGGGTTAATGTTAGTTGAGAACTTAATGTATGTATTAAGTTATGTTGAGGAACGATATCTGAATTTCGATTAATGTTAAGGTATCAAGTTCAATCCTTGCTTCCGCATTTGATGTGTATAATGATTCTCTTTCGAGAAAAATGAATGGGAATTCTGGGACAGATTCGAAGAATGATGTGGTTTAGGATTAGTTTGAAAAAAAAAAATTATCCCAGAATTGTACCAAGTTATAATGCGCCCGAAAAGCAGGGCGTTACACCTTATCGCGACATACTTAATCTCTCGAGTGCCCTACCGTGTCACTCGTTCACCAGGATTAACTTTGTCCCATTCTCAAGAAGACCCCATCCCGTCCCATACGGACCTAACAACGACACGAACAAACGACACCCCAATGATATTAAAAACCACAAGCCATGCACCAACTCTTTTTGTACGTAAAAACAGTTGATGCAATATACCACATGATCAATATGCAAATAATGCCAGAAGTACATAAGTAAAACGCACATGCATAACATCCCGAGTTTTGGAGGGTACAATCACCCACTCGAATTGGTTCAATCACGTGTATCCTAAGCTCGGAAAGGTAAAACTGCTCACCTGAACCCATTACACCCATCTAACATACATTCAAAACAAGATAAAACTAGGATCAAATCACTCACCTCAATTTAGAAAAGTTTAGTTTTCACCTCGAAAAATGTGACACACCTCAAAAATCGTGCAATCCTTCTTTCCAACAGCCCAATCGTCTCCTATTTACCATTTAAGACCTTGAAAATCAATATTTCTATTTTTTCTCAATTTTCTCTATTTTTAAACCTTTCTTACCTTCGAAAATTCATAAAAAAATACCTAACACCAAATTTCACCAAATATTTTTTCATGATAATTCCTAAAATAATTTTATTGAAATTACAAAATTAATTTCAGAGAAAAAGCCTACCTCACGTGCCCTCACGCGCCACTCACGGACTTAGCGAGTGAAGCCCACGCACAGCCGGTGCAGCCGTTTTCTCTGACTTCGGCAATCTCTGATGCTCCAAACGATTATAGGGGCCTAAAGGGCTTGATGAGGCGACCACGATGGTGCCTTCGAATGGCCAAAACAGTCGCCAGAAAAGGGTTTAAAACCTAGTTGCAAGTTGTGGCGCCGGCGAGCCCGATTTTCTGGCCAAAGCTCTAAAACCCCCTTATTTCTACACCAATGGACTCCAAATGCTCCAGAAACGGTCCTCACAACCCAAGGAACAAAAACCCCTTATTCCCAAAGCTCGATTTAAGCCAAAACGCCCTTAATTTTTCTCGATTTCTTTGAAAAACCCTTGGCCTCGATTATCTATTTATACCCGATCTCGACCCGAATTTCCACCACAAATCGATTGATCTTATCCCCTTAACCCTAGATCTAGCCTTCTAACCAATCGAAAAGCTCCAAATTGCGAGCTAAAGCCCTAAAAAAATTCGGCCAAATCGAAAATCTTATCTACCATTAACTCCAATCGTATCAAGGCCATTTCCGGCCAATGGCAACCACAAACAGCTTCATCATCGCCTGGAGTTACTCTAGCACCTCCTAGGCGACCTTCTCGACGCCTCCAAGCGGCTGGCCAGCGGCCAAAGGGCGGCCGGTCGGTTTCCCACTTGAAATTTTCCGATTTTGTAGTTTATCCCCCCAACAATCTTTCAATTGTATTTCCTCCCAAACCTTGATGCCCCTAGACTTTTCGTTAATTCCTTGACTTCCCTCAAGTTCTAAACTATTCATTTCCCTCAAGAATTTCTAGAAAATTTGTTGTTTCGACCTCCCTCGGGTAGTTTACAAAATCTGCACTTTTGCCTGAATGCTTTTAATCGCGTGTTTTTGACTTTAAACTTTCGCGAATCTCTTGATTTTGACAAATATCGCTTATTTGGACAATTTTACCTTTATTGACTTGCTTTGACATAGCCCTTCACCTTTCGTTTACGTTTTGAATATTATACGTAGACTTGAAACTATAGTAATTACCATTTTGACCTCATAATTTTCAAAAATTCTCTTAATATTAAATATTGAATATTACAATTTGTGTCCAAGTGTGGACAAATTATTTGTAACATTTAAATTACTATTATGGATTATATAGGTTTCCTAGAACCATTAAAATCTAGGTGAATCTAATTTTTAAAGTAAGCTAGGAAAAAAACTTTGGTATAGTGGTTGCCTAAAACTCGTTATAATTTAGGTGTGTATCTAGTTTTCAAGGTTAGCTAGTGTGGAAGCCTTGGTAAAATTATTTTAGTGGAATCCCAAGGGTGATTAGACTGAAAACACCGAACCACTATAAATTGTGTTGTGCCTCATTGTATTTATTTTTGTTATATCGTGCGGCTTACATTTATTATTAATTTCAAATATAATTTATTATATTTTTCAATAAAATCATTAATTAAGAATATTTATTAAAATTGAGAAAATTTTAATCACTCAATTCACCCCTCTCTTGAGTGGCCAATTGTAAAGCCCACTTCCGAATACTCGAAAGAAAGTCATTATAGAGATGATATAGAACAAAACTGAACTCAACTTATTTCATTTCTAGCAGCGAAAATTTAAATAAGATTTAATTACATTCTCAATATCTCATAACTCTAGACTCGATGGTCATACAAAATAATAAGAGGCTCAAATGCCCATAACATAATAAATTCTCATTATTACAAATCTCACCAAATCACTAACTAGGATCTTTAAAGGTAGAACACGTCTCCGTACACCACTATTCCTGGGCTGCAGTCCTACTAGACTCACCTCCAATAACCGTCTTTCCTTTACCTGGAATGGCAAAGAAGATCAAGTGACTCATAAGACTCAACAAGTTCAAGAAACAATGAACAATATATAGGATCCAAGAATATGATGATACCAAGAAGAGTAATCAAGGACTCCACAATTATATATCAGATTTATAATTCTTGAATTTATCAATTCACTTAATATATCATATCACCATATACCACTATGCAAATGCGCATAAAATCTCAATATCATTATCAATTCTCACAGGCTCGCAAGCCATCATTCAATACATGCAAGAGTGCATCATTTCATTATCAATATTAATTTTCCTGGCTCACAAGCCATAAATCGATGCATGCAAAAGTGCATAAGTTCCATAAAACCTCACAAATAAATATGGAGTCAACCTGCCAGGCTATGGCCACCTCGTCCCACGCCAGGTACTCTAGGGTACCCTTTCTCCCTCTACGCAAAATAATAGGTGCGCAAAACACATATATATGTAACATGTACATGTATGCATTTGCCGATCACATGTATTTAAATTCTTGTTTCCGCGATATTCATACTTTCAACATTACTTACCCATATTGGGTATTTTTCCATCATCAGATAAACTCAACGTATCTTACTTCATAACGTTTACCACATTCAAGATGTAATTTATGACACAAAAATACTTGATGTAATTTATAACACAGGAATAGTTTTTAAGAAGTGCTATTTAATATCAAATCTCGATTCACCAGCAGAGGAGTATTATAAATTAAATAACTATTTTTCCCATCATATGATTGTTGTGATTTTATTTAACTAGTGATAGTATGCATTTACTTGCATTCGTGCCCATAACTCAAATTTATGATTAGTCCCCATGCAATCATATGACCACACCACGCGAAATTGCTAATCAAACATAAACTTGAAATTTTTCTAGGGCGAAGGACCAATTAGATCATATTTTGAAAATGTCTTTATTTTTTAAAAACTAACTCTTGATATTTTGATAACTAGCATTCATTGTTGTAAAAATGATTTTTAATGAATTTTTCAAGAAACAGAAACTATGTATTTCAATGGTGGTAAAATTGCAAATTTGTGAATTTATACTAAAACCAAAATTCTATCTTTTTATTGTTATGGATTTTGATTTTTTTGATATTTTTATTGAATCCAAATGGGAGGTACTTTCTTATTTACATTTATGTATTAAAATAAATGAAAGGTAAAATATAAATTAAAGAAAATGCAAACATTTACTTCGGTTAAGGAAAGGTAAATAGATAGGGTGAAAGCAGATAGCTCCCATCTAAAGGCTTATGGGATGAGCTCGAGAATAACTCAAGGTCATGAGTTCGCGGCTTACGGAGAGAGCTCGGGAGAGCTTGCGAAAAGAGCTCGGAACGAGCTTGAGGTCATGAGCGGCTTGCGGAGAGAGAACTCGAGGTTAGGAGGTGCATAAGAGTTCACTGAACGAGCTTGTGGTCAAAAGGGTTGGGCAAGAGCTCAAGGTCAGGTGCGCGGCAAGAGCTCGTAGCCAAGAGCTTGAGAAATTAACTCGTGAGAACGAGCTCGCGGATAAGTGCTTGAGAAATTAACTCGCGAGAAAGAGCTCGTGATTAAGCTTATGGTCAGAGAGCATACATGTATGAGCTCGCAATAAAGAGCTCGCGATTATGCTTATGGTCAGAGGGCATCAACATGAGCTCGCTTCAAAGAGCTCGCAGCTAGATATACGTCAACTATTTAAAACATAAGGTGTTTACACCAAGCTGTTCATTTCATATATAATATATACATGTGAGGGTTTATTCAACACCAGGGAGTATACCCATGATCTGCCTGCTTTTAATAAGGGCTATTTGAATGGGCTTTTTTATTTCTACATATGCATACAACCTACAACTTAATACAGAGGCGAACAAAACCTCTATATCTAAACTAAAACCAAGCATATGGCATTCATAGAAAATAAATCTGGGGTAAAGCAATCCCCATTCGAAACATCAAAAGGACCTTAATATACTTAGTAAGGAGATTCAAAAGAACATGATGTTGTAACTGAAGGAGAAGAAGCTATACGCAGCAATAGATATATATATATATATAGATATATACATTCACAGACATCACAGTAAGACAAAATTATTAGAATGAGATGTGCTATGACACACACCAAGAGGGGGGTGAATTGGTTATTTTAAAAACTTAATTGAACTTGAAAAGCTTTTTAACACAAATTGAGGTTTTAGGAAATAAAACATGAAGTATATAAAAATGACAGATGTAAGTTTACAAAGATAAATATGTGAACCAAGTGAGGAATAATGAAATGTTTGGAAAGATAAATAGATTAAAGAGCACAAGCACAAGAAACACAAGGATTTATAGTGGTTCGGTTTAATCCAAACCTAATCCACTACCTTAGCTCCTCACTAAAGATTTTGCAAACAATCCACTAAAACCCTCTACTTAAACCAAGTAGGTCCTCTAGTCCAAGACTAGGAATTACAACCTCTTGCTTATACAAGCAAGCCCTTTAGCACATAGCTAGGAATTACAACCCCTTGCTTCAACGAGCAAGTCTTCTAGCACAAATCTAGGAAAATAAGAGTGATACAAATGTAAACGAGATGCTAAGAGTTGGCACTCTTAGTTACAAGTTCTCTAACAAAGAAAACAAGGCTTGAATGAATCAATACAAGTTAAAATCAAAGCCTTGAAGAGAGAAAAAATTGAAGCCCAATCACTGTAAATACAAACGAGAGTAACAGTAAGCTCAAATTATTTCATTCCCGTCCATTAGCCTTCTCTTGATCTCATTGATATGAATATATAAGCATTCCAAGAGTCTTGCCCAAAACTAGCCGTTATTGAACCGTTGGAGAATGAGAAACTAGCCGTTAGAGATTAAAAAACTAGTCGTTATTGATTTCTGAGAAACAAACAGTCGGCAGATAAAATGGGTTAGTCGACTATTTCTTCAAATAAAACTAGGCATAGTCGACAGACAAGAAAGCGTAGTCTACTATTGCTCAACCAAAACTTCTCATAGTCGACAGATCGTTTTATATAGTCGACAGATCAAAAATACAAAGAAAATTTTGAATATCATGTGTATACATAGTCGACAAAATAAATAGCATAGTCGACTATCCTTGGACAATAGTCGACAGAATGAAATATAGTCGACTATCCTTAGGCATAGTCGACTATTTATGGGCATAGTCGATAGATTGAAGCACACAGTCGACAGATGAAGAAGATTTTCAACAGAATGAAGCTTGAAAACATTACAACAGATTTACATTTCTTTAGTACATAAATGTCCTCATTTTCATTAATTTATATTTTACCTTCCATTTACTTTAATACATAAATGTAAATAGGAAAGTACCCCCCATTTGGATTCAATAAAAATATCTAAAAATTCAAAATCCATAAGAATAAAAAAGTAGAATTTGGGTTTTAGTAGGAACTTAGGATTTTGCGATTTTACAGCCTCCAAGATATACACTTTCTATTTCTTGAAAAATTCGTTAAAAATCATTTTATCACTAATGAATGTTAGTTATTGAATTACTGGGAGTTAGTTTTCTAAAAAGAAAACATTTTCATATATGTCTCCTTATAAGGTGCTAACCTTCCAGACTTAGAAAAATATGACTTTGAAATCTCGGTACTTGAACTTCATTTGGTTTTCATTCTCACAAAATAATACTTGATATTGAAATTGATTTATGTTGAAAACTACAACCTTGATTCATGACTTAGGGATTAAATAAAATATTATTTTTTATCATCAAAACTAAGTATACAAAAGTAAAACAACAAAAATGAATATGGAAATCGAATCAGCTATCTCGCACAAGCATATAAGAGGATGTATAAGAGAACTTGCAATGCAATCAAAGGGGAGTGCAAGAAGAACTTGCAGAAATGAAGAAGGAATGGCTGAAAGAAACTTGCATTGGAATAAAAATGGGTAAGAAAACTTGCCTGATGACTTCACTACATAGAAGAATCATTTATTCCTGAAGCTGCTATCATCCCAGACGAAAAATACAAGCAACCAAGAGGGAAGAAAAGAAATAAGAAGAAGAGGCCATAAATAAGAAATGTGGGTATACTCAGGAGAAAGGTCGCTAGTGCAGGTGCAGCACGAAGAAGGAAAATGTACAATCTGCACCTGCCACTTGGTCGAAATGACCTAATTGCACTTCACCTTTACAATGGTCAAAAAAAAGACCAAGGGCACTATTGACATTTGATGGCCAATTTATTTTGTTATGATTTTTCTTTTAAGAATTTCAAATCCCATTTCTCAATTGGGCGCAGCCTATGTCGTGGGCCATTCCATGGCCCAACTCACTAACCCCAATAAATTATTATAATCCAAGCTCATTCATAATATAATTAAAATTCAAAACATATTTCAATGGCCCAATCTACTTAGACTTTCCTCACATTTTTGGGTTACATTTAGATGGGCTACCAAATTCTCATTTTCACTTACTCTTCATTCCATAAGCAAAGAAAAATATTTTCAACCCTCAATTAATTAAAGCAAAATTTTTCTTTTTTTTTAACTTGAACTAAAATACTCAAAAACGTCTAGACCCCCTAATGAGTCGTTACACCAATACCTTAAGGGACCAACAAAAGCCTTACTCAATTAACCATGAAAATACTCGGTTGAGTTTAAAGAAATGGAGAATATGCAAAACTCACTCGATTGACAAATCTTTACTAATCGATTGAAATATATCTTAAAAAATCATGTAATCAACTAACTTGAAGATCACATAGAAAAATACTTGATTAATTTGTCAAAACTAAAATAAGATATGTGTAAAGCATTCAACCAACAAATACTTGATTAATTCAAGTATATTAGTTGATTATAGCATAGGCTTTACTTTATTCAATATATGCTCAGATTTTGATGTTTTAGAGATACTCGGTTATTCTCATGACATACTCGAGTATGAGAAAGATTTACCCATGATTATGTGAAGTGTCAATCTCGATTGATCATTTGGAATAACATATTTTGTATAATATATACTCGAGTTGGAATTTTGCAATAATTGATTGAATCACTTTAATACTCAATTAATTATAAGGGGAACGTTGAGTAATACTTAAAAACTTTAAAAGGATTTTTTTTTTATACTTGGTCGATTTTTTGAAAAAATATTTTCTCAAAAGTTTATTATCATGCTTGATTGATATATAAACATATTTTGTCATTTTGAAAATACATATCGATATATGAGCATGGAGTTCTTCAATTTAAAATTATTTATAAAAAAATATTTTGAAAATCATCAATAAATTAAATTCATCGAAAATAGATTTTTTTAAATTATTTTCAACATAAATCAAAGCACAAATTTTTCAACAATCTCAATACAATTATGGGGACCATTGTTGAGGGCTTTTATTCTAGTTTGTGGTTTTTTTATTTTCTCTTTCTTTATGAATTGTCTTTCTATTGTTCTATTGTTGAGAGGGGGAAGGAGGAGGGGAACCTACTAGATCTTCAATCAAACACTTTCCTACATGAAGAACCTAGATAAAGGGTTCAAATTGAACCCATTATGAATGGAAGACGGTTGAATGGTTTGAATTGGATTCTTTGGATTCAAATCTAGATGAAATACTTTTTTCTCTCTGCCTTCCTATTTCATATCCCTTTTCATCTTTTTCTCTTTCACCTTATTGATAGATTTGCAACGAAATTTAATTACAAATTTATGTTTTGTGATAGACTTTTATCACAAATTTAAAAATTCATTATGACAATGAACCCATATCTTTAATAATGGTAGCTAGTCGACGGGGACCACCAGTCTTTTCTCTCTTTTTTTTTTTAAAATAGGAGAGAAATGAAATATAATGGAAGGGAAAATATATTTTCTTTGTCATTTTATTTAACAACAAGGGAGGTTATTGCTATTTTTCAAATATCAAGGGTGATTCTTGCAATTTCACCAAACCTCAAGGGTATTTTCTCTAATTTACCCTACTTCTTTCAACTATTTTACCCTTATTATTTTTGTACTTATTTATTTAAAAAATGAATGAATGCATTTGTAACTTTATTTTCCTTTTAACTATTTCTTCTTACATTAGGTTCATCTAAATTTCTTCTAAAACATTTGAAAATTAATAAATTTTATATTATTTCTTTTGCCCTTCCTTTCTACTACATTATGCATCATTCTGTCTTCTACTCAACCTCGCTCTCCCAAACATAGTGTTAGTTTCCTTGTGGTTTGGGCTATTCGTATAAATACTTTTTATAATTTAAAAATGTCTCTAGAGCTAATTGTGATATATTTTTGTTTAAATATTCTATTTATTAATTTAAATAAAATAAGATGCTTGAGCAAAAAATAAGTCAGGTGGACCTTAAAAGGTATTTTTAAATAACAAAAGTTTAAAAATATTCTTAAATGAGATGTTTAAATAAAAATAATAAAGCATTACGACTTCCAATAATATTTTCACATCATAGTTTTTTTTTTTTTTTTTTTAAAATGACTCAAAGTGCTGAGAGTGCAATTTTTGGCTTTGGGTCATTTCCATTCCAATACAAACACGGTCTAAGCAAAAGCGAAGGAGTTGAAGTCGGATGTGAATCGGTCGGGGTTGCAGCAAGATGGGCAGGAGGCGAGAGCGCCGAGTCGCCGCCACTACGGAGCGCCGCCATGAGAGAGTCGAACCGCCGAGTAGCACCGAACCGGCCGATTCGAACGCCAACCAGAACCGCAAGCTCTTCACGATCTTCATCATCTTCCTCGTCGTCTCTCCGGCCATTTCCATAATCGTATACCGTATTCTGTACGCTTCCCGTACGGACACTCCTCTTCGGCACGACCAACTCAAGACTGAATTGAATTATCAGGAAATCCTCGCTGTAGGCGTTCTCCTCTCTTTGTGCGTTTACATATAATAATTGCAGATTTTTTGTATGCAATACTATAGGTATATTCTTAGCTAGATATGTTTATATGTGATATTATTATATGTTTATATAATTTCTATAGATTGTTTTATACGCGAATGCTTGTATGCTGTATGCATTATGCATTGCAAGGTCGTTACTTTTGTATTTTCCTTTCTCATAAGCTCTCTCTATGTATATGGTAATGCTATAGACAAAGGAAAAGTTACCACAATAGTGCGGTGGTGCTGGAAAAATGCTGCATATTTTTGCGATGATTTCTATGTTAAATTTCTGGTAGGATAGCATTTTGCATGTTGCTTTTAATTTTGAAAGAAATAAAACTTTCAGATGTTTCAATTATGTATTCTTTAGAAATCCAGGAGCACTCAAAGGCATCTGAGAATGGATCTTTCCGGCATTTCACAAATCCTGTACTGGCCTACATTACCCCATGGTATGTCCCATCTTGTAGTCTTACGTTTGATAGTTTGGCTAGTATTTGTTCGGTTTCATATAAGCAATGTGTTTCTGGAAGCAAAGAAGTTTTATTATGAAATTTTGAATTGCTAAATTTTAATTTCTGATATTAGAATCTTAGACTTTCTTTGAATTTTATAATTTAGATTTGATAGCTTTTTGTGATTTTGTTTGAATTGGTATTTTGGGTTTGAATTGGTTTTCTGATAGGATTTTAGTTTATAAAAAGGTTTTCTTGATGTCACAAAAGACATGTTTGAGTTTGAATAAAATCATTTGGTTATCTTCTATTCTCATACTTCTCTCATTTTCTACTTCTCCCCCTCGTCCTATTCCCTCACTTCGTTTCTCTCTTTAGTCTTTCCCTCTATCAGATCAAATATCAACCCATCATGACCATCATCCTGACCGTTGCTGCTAAGAACATTGCCATTGCTGCCATCAGACTTCGTTGCAAACCATATTTGAGTTTCATTCACATATTGTCCCAGAGCAAGCAATTGATGGAAGCTGATTGCATGAAGTCAAACTCTGCAAGAGAACACCAGGGGGAATCATTGGAGTTGCTGAGTATGTCATTGAAGCCCCTCTTTCTATTTGTCACATGACCAGAAGTCCTCTCGATATCAATGCCAAGTGTTGTTTTTGTCAGTCAAAATCACCTACAGCTTCTTTTCATAATCCTCTCTATTGCTGCTTAGCAGCAGGTCACAGATAGCCCTCTCTGGCATTGCTGGGAGTGTCAATGCCTTCACCAAAGTCCTGACCATAGCCATCGCCTCTTGGAAACCTAGTCAGCACACTTTTCAAATACAGAAAACCTAGTTGACACACTTGCTGAGGTTGTAGCTATCAGTTGCAGTAGTTGTTCAACCATGTAACTTTCCTGTTTAGTAGCAAATTCATTTTGCCCCTGCTATTAAAACCCAGAGAAGGTCTATTAAGACCTCTTGATTTGGGATTCCTAGATCTAGACTTGACCAGGGTCTACTTTATAACCCACCCAACAACAAGAACAAGCGTTAATCCCACTAGGTGGGCAGCGCTACATGAATTGTAGACTTCCAACCATCTTAAAACCCAGATCTGTACCTGTATTCTGGAACTAGACCATTTTGGTTTCTTAAGTTCACAAGCCTTGACCCCATAGCCCTAAAACAGGCAACCTTAAGCGTTAAGCCCAATTAATTATGTTTATATTTTAACCCAATAACTCATTGTAGCCAAATTTGAAACTAGTCCCAGACAAACTGGCCCAACCCAAAAGTAAATGTTAGTTAAACTGAAAAATCTCCCCTAGTGCACAAGGCTGCCTGCTTTGTGAGGTTCAACAATGACAACCATAACAAGCCCTTATTTCCAAAAGGTGGGCTTGTCCCGGAAGCCCGATGGGCCAGCTCTGTTTAGCCCGCCCTAGGTGGGCTCCCGGGCTGAGTTGAGCCACTGGTTTTTGTCATGAACCTAGGGTTCAAGACGGACTGAAATGGACAATCGGAAAGATCCGATTGAATTAAGGTTAAGAGCAGAATGTATTAGAGGGAAAATTGAAGAAGAATGGGGGAGAAATTAGAGAGAAAATGAGGGAGAGCAGAATAGAGAAATGAGGGGGAGATTGTAGAGAAATTGTAGAGAGAGAATCAGATTTCAATTATCAATTCAAGCATATCCTCTCTTCTTACAATGGGCCTTTTTATAGGCCTTAGCTAGCTCCCTAACTAATTTCTAACAGCACCCATGTGCTCCTAACAAACACCCAAATATCTCCTAACAAACTAATATAACTAATTACATTATTGCCCTTCTAATTACCCTTAGTACATGACAATTTCCCCTCCTTGAAATGTTTCTTGTCCCCAAGAAACTTATTACCACCTAGCCATTGTTTCTTTATCCAATGCCCGCCTTCTCTATTTGATTTTTCTTTCTTTCTTTTCTTGTCCTTCTAGGCCTTTTCTTCTTCCTCGTTCTCAAGTATCCAAGATCAATTCCTGTCGTAATTCGGCCTAGAACTTCAATAGGAGCAAGTTGATAGAGTTCAAGTTCAATACCAGCAGCAGTTGTTCCTACACCTCCATGGTGCACCATAGCTGCAAATTGAAAGATATCATCAGCATCCTCGAAATGCAGTAATGGAAGATTGCAGATTTGCCTTGGACACTCATACCAAGGCTGCTTGTGAGCATTAGCCTTAGGAGCTGGTGCAACTTCAATTTCAGTCAACAAATCATCCTTCCATGTGTTAGACAGCAACTTGGATTTTCTAATAGGAGCAAAAACCAACACAGCAGCGATAGTTTTGTTTTCTTCAGCAAAACCTTCAACTTCTTCAGCTACCTCCCTTAGTTTTGTTCCAGCTACATCCTCTTTGGCGAAACCTACAACTTCTTCAACTACCTCCCTTAGTTTTTTTCCAGCTACAACCGGCCTCCAAAATTCCTCACCCCTTTGAATTTGCTGCTGGTCGAGAGGACTACTTTCATGATCATAACTCATAGAAAAATTCCCTTGGCTGAAAGCGAAATCAGCATCTCTTTCTTCAGCGAATGTATCCTGCCCCCTTGAATGATCATGTGAGCTGCCATTAGATATCTGAGAAAGAGCAATAGGGAGATTGTTTGAGGCTAAACATCCACTAGAAAAACTCTCAGCAGGCTGTTGAACTCCTTGAATGGTTCCTGCATGATGAAAAACAGGTAATGCAGCACCAGATTAAGTAGAGAATGATGTGGTAAAAGACGTCCCAGTACTCTTTGGAATATTTGAAGTCAATCCATTCATCCCACAGCCATGTTTTGCTGCAGAAATATCAACAGCAGCCTCAAAATGCAGCAATGGAGGTTTGTATTCTTTCCTTGAATACTCATACCAAGGCTGTTTGTGAGCATTAACATCAGGAGATGCTGCAACTTCACTTCTAGCCAACGATTGCTCAATGATTGACACCTGACCAAGTGTCTTAGCACTAGTAAGAGTGCTTGAGAGGCTGTCAATTGATTGATTTCCTTCCTCCAATTCCTTTTCCTCACTTTTTTCTTCCTTCGGCTTCTCCATTTTAAGAAACTGCTCTTTGTTGAAACTTCCATGATAGTCATCAAAGTATTCGATAGGAAAATTGTAATGATACTCCTTAGATAGTATCATTGCAAACTCTTGCAACTTCTCGCGGAACATTCGACCAAATTCCTTGCACTCTTCATCAAACTCACTGCTGGTTCCTTTGTCCAATTGGCTGATCCCCTTCTTATGTTCCTTGTTGCTGCCAACTGAAAGTGCAACCTTCTTTGGCTGCCATTGAAGCTCCATTCCAGCTGAAAATGAAGCATTCTTTTGCTGCAATTTAGGGCTCATTTGCTCCATGTATGCACTGCTCCCCTTGGCTGCCTTTGTTTCCCTTTGCTCACAGCCTCTCCTAACTTCATGAGTAGGACACCCCACTGAAAATGCAGCCTTCTTTGGCTGCCATTGATGCTCCCTTCCAACTGAAAAGGAAGAATTCTTCTGCTGCAACTGAGACTCCAATGGTCTCAGATATGCACTGCTACCCATGGTTGAATTTTCACCAACAACATACTTCGACGGCCAAGGAATGGGAGTTATATACATGCTTTTGTTTTGCATGTTGTAGTAGTTCCTAGACTCGCCTCAATTGCAACTCAAGAGTCGGGCACCCACTCCTCTTTGCCTTTCCACTTTGACCCAAGTCAGCCAAAAATTTACAGCCAAAATCTACCTCTTGTTTCCTTTGCTGACAGCTTGAGAATTATTGCAATCACTGCCATCAATCAAGACTTACAACGGCTGCGACCCACACCCCAATCACTGTCCAATGGCTGGGGCCATTAACTCTCCTTCAGAATTTAATCTGAGAGATGCTCACCTGCTCCGATCTGCCACTGGATCACCTTCGGATTCCAAAATCACCAGTATAGGTTGGAAGGCAACCACAACCGTAGCACACACAGTGCCGAACAAGGCAGCAACGCCCCACAGAAATCTGGTCGGAATTCTCGATCAAAACCGCAACACCACAGTCGCGCCTATAGGAAGCTTATCGGTATGGGCGGACTGGTCTTCCGGTCTGGGCCATCCGCTTCACCCTCGACAACTCACGTTCGCCTTGGACAGTCGCAACCCTCTGGCTATCCACGGCACCACCTTCAACGGACTCCTTACTCACTACAATCCTAACCGACTAGCTGAGAATCACCGGTTCCGACGTCACTCCTTAAGTTTGCTTGGATGGTCGAGATCGGCTCTGCTTGCGATCGCTATGGATTCACGATCGTCTCCCCGCTGACTCCTCCTTCTCACCCAATCACCGACCACGGCTGGAGGACCACCGCCTCCTTGAGTTTGCCTTGATCGACAAGTCCTGGGAATCAAGTTACGATCGCGGTAGACTCCGATCACTCTAATCTGCTCCTTTTCGATGCCTTAAATTGCTGTTCGACCAATTTCCTAGCCTAACTTCCTGCCTCGCTCTAATCAGAATTGAGAGAACCGCGTCTTCCTCCTCTGGTTCTACCTACTCACTGGAACCGATCGCTATGGACCAGCAACCTAACTCACCCCCGACACTGCTATTGAATTCACTGGACCAGATGCGCGACTTTTTAAACCAGCTCGAAACTCCAAATCTAGCTTTCGCTAATCACTGGCCTGCTACACTTTCGAAATTCGCCGACCTACGATTAGCTTCCAGAAACGACCAGCTGCTCTGCTCAATCAATTCTGCCGAGAATCAACTACCAAAATTGCACGAACCACAGCCGAAGAACGACCGCTCTGATACCATTTGTCATGAACCTAGGGTTCAAGACGGACTGAAATGGACAATCGGAAAGATCCGATTGAATTAAGGTTAAGAGCAGAATGTATTAGAGGGAAAATTGAAGAAGAATGTGGGAGAAATTAGAGAGAAAATGAGGGAGAGCAGAATAGAGAAATGAGGGGGAGATTGTAGAGAAATTGTAGAGAGAGAATCAGATTTCAATTATCAATTCAAGCACACCCTCTCTTCTTACAATGGGCCTTTTTATAGGCCTTAGCTAGCTCCCTAACTAATTTCTAACAGCACCCATGTGCTCCTATCAAACACCCAAATATCTCCTAACAAACTAATATAACTAATTACATTATTGCCCTTCTAATTACCCTTAGTACATGACAGTTTCGTTAACCGGTTGATTTGACCCATTTAAATAATGAGCGGGGTCAGCCTGGTTCAAAAGAATAGGGCCATAGGATGGGCCCAGGTTGGGTCGGGCCTGTTTGACATCACTACCATCAACCAACAAGTAGCCCAGCTAGTGAACTTTAACCAACAAATATTGGATCAAGTTGCAGTGTTGACCTCTAGGCTTGAGACACTTATCCAGAATTATGAGTTGGTCTCTAGAACATAGTATAGGAATTGTAGGGATAATTGCCCCTTATGAACCATATCTCCTGTGAATAGTAAGTTTATCCTAGGTCCTCTTTTCCTTAGTATACAACCTTTCAGAGAGAATAAAGATAAAGGACAAATGAGTAAAACTTCAAATGCAGACTCGTGGTTATAGTGCTTCAAATCTAAGAGTTCTAATTTATCTATTAGTTTCTTAGCATTGACCCTAATTATTAATATTGATGAGTTGGGCAGTTTAGATGATGATTGTGATTGCAGAGTCAGTAAGTATGGAGAGGAAAAGAATTGCAGATCATTAACATAAGAGTTTGAGCATGAGGTAGTGGGAGAGTTTGTTGTAGCAGTTGAGGAAGTTTTTATGGATACTCAAATTTTAGTTCTTGAAGAAACTTGTCAGGTTCTAAGGAAAAGAAGAAAAAGAAACTTGTTGGTTACTTGAGTAATTTTATGATGTTTTATCTAAGGATTTCCTAGACCACCTTTTCCCCCCTGCATGATGTTCAAAATGCTATAGATTTGCCTCACGAGTAATCCTTCCTAATTTGCCTTGTTATAGAATGGATTTCATTGAACATGCTGAGGTAAAAAAAAACTTGAAGCAAGTAGGAAACTGCTACTGATCCACATAGGTGTCGTGTGGAATTTTATATTCAGGATTATGTTATAGTTTGACCTACGCCATGGCAGTTTCTTTTGAGATCCATTTCCACATTACAAGCTTGCAGTGCTGATCATTTTAAAATTTCAAATCAAGTTAGATTGGACCAAAGGCATATTTGTTAATAAACCATCTTACTTTGGGTTTGGCCTCTATATTTAATATTGAGGATCTTGTTGCACATAAAGGCTATTCTACTTCCCTAGATGATTCTTTTGTTAATCCAGCTATTGGCCTTGATCCAAAGGCCAACATCCCGTTGTGGTTGCCCTTTTGTTATGCACACAAAAATAAAATTGACATTGTTTTAGATGAACATATTTTTTAACCAGAGATGGATGGATTCAGTGTTTCCTTGTTCATTGGGTGGATCCCCTATATTTTGACTACACTTGGATCAATAAAGAGGAACTGCAACATGTCATGGACAAACCCTAAAGTCTGTGACCAATGTAGTTCTCGAGGAGGGTGTTGGACCCCGTTAGGAACCTGCAAACTTCGAAACTAGATAATATACATCATGGAAACAGTATAATAATGGTACATGCTGCACATCATCTGACATGAAATACCCAAGTCATGCTATATATAGAAGAGTCAGATAGTATGAATAATCCAAAACAACAACCATGACCATCCAAAAACAAAATACTACAATGTAAGGTAAAAAGTATCAGTAATGAAAAAGAATAATATTATTTGTTTATGTCTTATGGCTAACAGAAGAGAGGTTTAGTGTGTGTGTGTACATTTAAGACGAATACGAGGATAGTGGACACCATGAACCAAAGGATGGCCTGGGTTGCTAACAGGAATGGCTTACAAGCTGGAATGACAAATCAACTACAAAATCTATCCAAAGAGGTTTTTAAGATGCAACTATCCAAGTAGAAAGTTGTATTTAGATAAGTAAAAAAGAAATTTGATGCTAGACCAAGGGATACTAGGTTTTAATAGACCCTATTGTTGGAGATGTGGAGCTTGATTTGATTTATGAGACCTATGGAAAGCTGGTATGGGGGTGCCCAATTAGTGGGTTGGGGTTAAGGCGGTAGCACCCCTTGCATTGAAACCTAAACAAATTAGGAATTGGAATTGGAAGATTTGTTTCTGAAGTCCTAAATAGATTAGGAATCCTATTCAAATTAAGAGTTCTATTTTCCCTAGTTTTAGTCTATAAATATGTGGGCATAATTTTTGTAATTATAATCTTCCAAAAAAAAAATGAAAAACACCTAGTCTAGCCATGGATATGGGTATTCTTTGCCAAACCACGTAAATTGTCTTGTGTATGTGCGATTTTGTTCTAGTTTTTTCCCCTTGATTCGTTCCCTGTCCCTCATGTTATTAGAGAGAGAGAGAGAGAAGGGGGGGGGGGAGGCTTCCCTACGCTGGAACCCTTGTCGATACCCCTTTAGAGATTGGGTTCCCCCATCTCTAATTGTTAACCTATTGCAGCGGGGTTAATTGTGCTACAATGGGATTCTTCTAGAAACCTAGCTGGCAATGGGATTTCTGGCAAATATGAAGGTTGGTGACAGTCGTTTGACCATCAACAAACCTTTGCTAGAGAGAAAGAGCAGGATAGAGGAAGAAAGGGATGATAATGATGATGATTTTGCCAAGGCCAAGAGAGATGAGTGAAACAAGAGTAGGGAGGGAACCATCACTACCTTGTGGGTGAGAGAGAGAGAGAGAGGGATCATAATGTTGATGATGATGATTTTGCTAAGGTTGAGAGTGATGAGAGAAATAAGAGTAGGGAGAGAACCACCACTGCCTTGTGGGTGAGAGGAGGAGAGAGGGAGAAAGAGATAGGGCAGGGAGAGAAGATGGAGAGAGAGATTAAAATAGGGAGTATTTTTGGTATTTTAAAACATGTAACTGTGCTTATTTAATAGTAGGGGTATTGGCTAATACAAGTTTTAAACTTTAGGGGAGGACCCTGTAATTTCAAACTAGAGGGGATGTCCCTGTACAAACCTCAAGGGTGGTTAAAGGATTCAAAGTCATTGGGTTGGGTTAACTAGGTTGGGTCTCATCAAATTAAGGCCTCATTGGAGTTGGGTTGATGGCTTAGGTCTAATGGCTAGGCTTGTTGGAGTTGTGTCTTGAGTGACCCATTGTTTAATGGCTTTAGTTGGTCGCATGGGCCTTGCGGTGGACTAAGCTCCAAGGTTTAATTAAGGTTTGACCCAATTCAACTCGACTACGATTGGGTTGGTTACTTTGATAGAATAATTAGTTTAAGAGGGGGGTGAATTAAGCTTTTTCACCCTTAAAAGAAATAAACTTGGTTGAAAGAAATCAAAGAAGTAATGCTGTAAATAACTTAAAGAAAGTAGTTCACGAGATGTAGAGTGGTTTAGCCTCAACTGCTTAGTCTACTACCTTGATCCACGACCAAGGATTTTTCAACCACATCCACTGATGTATTCTATTATCTTGTAGTTTTAGTAGGCTTACTACAAACCTTTACACTTGCCTTTTTATAATGGGATCAACCACAACCACAATCTTTTCACAGGATAAGGTATAATCTTTACAACTTGGCTTTTCAATAGGCTAAGCCAAAACCATTATCTTTTAAAAGTTAAGGCATAACCTTTTTCAAGTTCACAAGAAATTGTGAAAGAATATTTCAAGAGAAAGATGAATAAAATAGTAAGCACATAAGCTCTTCTCTTGACTAAGAGATAAGCTCTTCTCTTGACTAAGAGAGTTACAAGATTTGGAATAAAGCTCACTCTCAAATAATTTCTCATAGAATTTTTTTTTTGATTGAATAGCTCGTGAGAAGTAGGATTGAAGAATAGGAAGTATTCAAGAAGCTATTAGAAGTTGTAAGATGGTGTAAGTAGTTATGGTAACCTTCTTCAAGTAGCTCCTTCTCTTATTTATAGATTTCTTGCATTGAATGTTAGCTGACATGGCAGAATTCAAAATGAGTGTTCCATTTTGTTTTACAACTGCCACGTTTTGTCTCTAACAAAATTTATTAATTTATAAAAGAAAGCTCATGTTGTCTGATTAGCATTTAATGAATTGAAAAGTTGAAACTGTTAAGCATTGAAAGTGCCTAACGGCTATAATTTTCAAATTCGGATGATAGATACTCAACTAGGTTAAAGAGATACTCGACTAATGAAAATGCTCTAATCGATTGAATAAATCAGGTAATCAATTATATGTAGAGCTTACTTGAGTATGACCAAGCATTACTTGCTTAACTCTTGAGCCACAGATAGCATGAAACAATTACTCAACTACCAAGCTAGACTTACTCGATTAATGAAAATGTATACTTGAGTACAAATATTTTATACTCAATTAATATTGAAGCACAAAAACATAGCTTTATTCAGTCAAAGCCTTACTCGACTATCCCATGAAGATACTCAATTGATTTAAATAAACAAAGAGCATGCATAACTTACTTGACTAACAGATTCTTAATAGTTGATTGAAATATATTTTCAGAAAGCATATAATTGACTGACTTGAAAGTCACATAGAGAAATACTCGATTGATTTTTCAAATAACAAACAAGAGATGTGTAAAGCTCTCAACCAATAGATACTCGATTAATTCAAGCATATTAGTCGATTATAGCATAGGCTTTACTTTGTTTAATATATGCTCAAATTTTGATGCTCCTGGATATACTCGGTTAATCTCAAAGCATACTTGAGTATAAGAAGGATTTACTCATGATTATATGAAATGCCAAACTTGATTGAAACTTCAAGAAGAATAGATTTTGTATAACACATACTTGAGTTGGAACTTTGCAACAATTGATTGAATCACTTCAATACTCAATTAAACATAATGTTGAGCATGTAAAGGGCTTTTTATACTAAGTTGATTTTCGAAAAATATTTTCTCAAGAACTTATCATCATGCTTGATTGATACAATAACAACAACAACATATCCAGCCTTTATCTCACTATGTGGGGTCGGCTACATGAATTCTAGACTTGCATGTATTTCTATCTTTTGTCATATCTCCATTGAGATCCATACACTTCATATCAAACTTTAATGTCTCCCCCAAAGTCTTCTTAGGTCTGCCTCTACCTCTTTTTTTGATTAATTGTTCCATTTCATCAACTCTCCTCACCGGAGCGTCTCTTGGTCTCCTTCTCACATGACCAAACCATCTTAGTCTAGTTTCTCTCATCTTTTCCTCTATTGGCACTACTCCTATCTTATTACGAATAACTTCATTTCTAATTTTATCTTTTCTTGTATGGCCGCACATCTATCTTAACATCCTCATCTCCGCTACACTCGTTTTTTGCTCGTATTGGTATTTGACTGCCTAACATTCTGAGCCATACAACAAAACTGGTCTTATAGCTGTTCTATAAAATTTTCCTTTCAATTTTAATGGGATTTTACCATCACATAACACCCCTGATGCATTTCTTCATTTTAGCCAACCTGCCTTAATTCTATGTGTGACATCCTTGTGAATTTCTCAATCTTTTTGAATCACTGATCCCAAATATCGAAAATGGTCTTTTCTTTGTAAGATTTGGTCTTCCAATTTTATTATAACATCATCCACTCTTGCATTCTTACTAAATTTACATTCCATATATTCTGTTTTCTTTCTGCTTAATTTAAATCCCTTAGATTCTAAATTGTTTCTCCATAACTCAAGCTTAGTGTTCACTCCTTCTTTTGTTTCATCCACCAACACTATGTCGTTTGCAAATAGCATACACCATGGCACCTCTGTCTGAATATCTTTAGTGAGTTCATCCATTACTAAAGCAAATAAGTATGGACTTAGTGCAGAACCTTGATGCAATCCTATTGTAATTTTAAACGGTTCAGTATCTCTTCCGCATGTTCTGACCCTTGTCTTTGCACCATGATACATGTCCTTAAGGGCTTGTATAAAGGCTATCCGGACTCCTTTCTTCTCTAAAACCCTCCATAATATTTCTCTAGGGACCCTATCATAGGCCTTTTCTAGATCTATAAACACTATATGTAGGTCCTTCTGATGATCCCGATACTTTTCCATTAGGCGCCTCAGTAGGTATATAGCTTCCATTGTTGACCTACCGGGCATGAAACCAAACTGATTTTCTGAGACCTCTGTTTCTTTTCTAAGCCTCTGCTCTATTAGTCTCTCCCAGAGTTTCATGGTATGGCTCATTAACTTAATTCCTCTGTAATTTTCACAGTTTTGAACATCTCTTTTGTTCTTATATATAGGGACCAAAGTACTCTTCCTCCACTCATCTGACATCTTTTTTGATTTAAAAATCGCGTTAAATAATTTCGTTAGTCAGGAGATACCCTCTTCTCCCATGCATTTCCATGCTTCTATTGGTATATTATCCGGTCCCATCGCCTTATGATTTTTCATCATGCTTGATTGATATATGAACATATTTTGCGCCATTTTGGAATTACATATAGGTATATGAGCATGAAGTTTTTTTTTTTAATTTAAAATCATTTATAGAAAAATGTTTTAGAAATAATCAATAAACCAAATTTACTAAAAAATAGATTTTCCAAAAATATTTTCTCCATAAATCAAAACACAAATTTCTTAACATACTCAAATGGGTTCGAAGGACTAGGCTGGATTAGCCTAAATGAGCTCGAAGGCTATGTTGGTGCAATTGGGGATAACACTTATGTTGGAGTGGCAAGTAACACAAATGGGATAATTTATTACAATAGGTTTACAAATATGAAAAGCTGATAGGATACTGATAATCGAAATGAACTACAAGTTGGAAATTAACAAAATGACAAGAAAACTGGGCATTCGAGAGGCCCTTAACTCTCCCAAGAACTCAATACCAAAATCTTCTCCTCGATAGCCAACCCATTCACCGCAACTCCCAACTCCTCACCTGTCACCTTAAGCTCTCCCCAACTCCTCAACCGTCGCCTTCGCTGCTCCCACTAGAACCCAGCAAGAGCAACTCCTTCGAAGCCGAAATCAGCGGAATCTAACTTCTCTGCATCCGACAATTGAATCACGGAGAAGTATCGCTCGGCCCGAAACACCCAACCGTTTGGGTCGTCTTCTTCAATCACCGGCATCTCTAGGCGTTGGCCCCTTCCTTTCGACCTCCCATAGACGTCGTACTCACCGCCAGCTTCCTTGTGCCAATTTCCCAGCTTCGGCGTGGCTTTCTCAGTGAGGGACGACCCCATCGATAAGTGCTCGCCAAACTGTTTCACCTTCCTCCCTTTCTCTTGGTCTTCCTGTCTCTCCTTGTTCTTCCTCTCCTGTTCCTTCTCTTCCCACCTCGTTCTCATCCAAGCGAACTGTTCCAGCAAGCTCGCTGCCTTCTTCCCATCGATTGAACCACACCCCTCATGGCATCAAGTTCCCGTTGCATGCCTTCCATCCTCCCTTCCAATTTTCCTACTCGGTCCGTCAAGTTCACCATTAGGATCGATGACGCTCTGATACCAAATTGATAGGATACCAAATAGAAATCCAACAACAATCAAGTATTAATAGCTTCTAGTAATTTTCAGCAAGGAAATAAGAACAATTCAGGGCATTCGAGAGGCCCTTGCTCTCCTAATTCTTCTATAAAAAAACCCCCCTCCCTTCTCTCTCTTCTCCCCTCTTATTTAAACCTCTCCTCACCACCTTTCTAACTGAATTCCCCTTACACATGCTGATTATTCCCTCAGCATGTGGATTACAATTCTACCCCTCCCATGCGCACATGCTGGTTGTTACACCTGCATGTGCTGACCCCTTACTCTAATTTTCATGCCTTCTGCTGCTTGCGGCGTCTTTGATAGGTCTAGTGCACCAGCTGCCTATCAAAAGCCAAATTGGAATAAAGGCTTATGTAACCAAACAAGGGAGTATCTAGAAATCCTGATGAGATTTGTGCACTTTGGATGTGTTAGGGTTTCTCGGGAATATTTAGGATCTTGGGATTACCGCCCTTACGCGGTCTCTTGCCGCTCATGCCATCGATTTCAGTAGAGAAGATAAATTGCAGGTAGAGGCTTTACCTCACTACTCAGGGCAAGGAGTTGAACCCATCTAATATTTAGGATCTTAGATGAGTATGTTGGTGGTCAAAAGAGACATCTTACCAACAGAATGGCAAAAGTCGCCTAGCTTGGGATTTTTATTGTCCAGAGAAGGTTTTATTGAGCCAGAAAAGGTTGAGGTCTCAAGGCTTGGGTTGTTGGTTACCACTGAAAGGGTTAGACCATGGGGTAGGGTTTGTCAGAGAATTACAACAAGAGGTATATACACAGCTAAGAGATTGAACATAAAGGGGTATAGACACCAATTTAGGGGTTTTTTTGTTGGGGAAATAGATAATAGGGTAGGGGAAAATGGCATTTGGCTAGGGTGGCAGTGACGGAGGCTTTAGTAACACAAACTTAATTGGCTTGTGAGGCCTATATTTGCCTTTGCACATGTCCTCCTTTATTTTCATCTTTTGGGTCTCATGCACCCCACGACCATGGGCTGGCCCATTTATGGGCGAGCCCACTATTTACCCACCCCATACATATGTAATATTATTTTATTTTAAAAATTATGGGCTGTGCCCTGCACAAAAGCTTGACCTTGATCTATTGGAGCTGTACACAAGTCAGCTGAATCTTCTCATGACAATGGTGAGTTCTTCCCACTTTGGGTGGGTTGGTGCTGACACTAGGGTTCGACCACTAGTTACACGGGTCTATGGCAAATGGTGATAGACAGTCAATTGATCACTTTCCTTCTGGTCAGTGATTGAGCAGTGAGAGTCTACAAAACTAAACTTGAGGATGAGCTTATATCCAACCACTAGAGAATGGTAAGAAATTTTGAATTACTGAATTTTGATTTCTAATATTAGAATCTAGATTTTGTTTGAATTTTAGCCTATAAAAAGGTTTTTGTGATGTAACAAAAGACTGGTGAGTTTGAATAAAATTATTTGGTTATTCTCTCTGCCTCTCAAACTCTCTCTCAGTTTCTTCTTATTCATTATTTCCCCAAGGTTTTTCTCTATTGACTCTGATTTTCCCTCACTTTTACTTTTTGCAGTTTCTTTCTGTTTTGCATTGAGTTTGTTTATTGCTTCTTTTCTTAAACAAAGCTATCAATCTTCTGGACTAAGTTTAATTTACAAGTTCTTATCTGAGGAAAAAATGTTTAGTTCACATGTAATTTTGGTGTCTTTTTCCTATTTGTTTTGTTTTTTGTTTTTTTAATCCTTAATGTAGACAGGGTAGATGAGTGTTCTTTTGGAATTTATACTGTGGACATCTTTAGTTCTTTGACAGGTTTAGCACCATAGGAACTTTGAGTATAACTATCTGATCATAGTTTTAGTGTTTAGATGTATGTTGAAATTGGATGATACTTAAATTCTGGATCAAGCATTCTTTGGTTGGAAGACATGGCTTTGCAATTCGAAAAATTTAGGGAGAAAATGGAGAGATCTTCTAGCTGGTTTATTTTGCTAGGCAACATAAATGTACATATTAAATATGTTATTTCACTGAATTTTATTAGGTTGTTAAAATGGTGCCTATTTTCATTTACTTTCTGTGTTACCTGCAAAAATGGTATCTTTGGTATATGTTCTATCAGTACTATTTTGTTTGTGTTCCAGGCGAATTAATGCTATATACTATAGTTTTTTGTTTGACAACAAATGGTCTCCGTGTTTGACTTATTTCTCATATCAACCTTTAGCATTTAGTGTCGATGATCATATCTAAATGGTGCAGGAACTCAAAAGGCTATGAACTTGCACAGAAGTTCAACTCCAAGTTTACACATCTTTCGCCTGTGTGGTATGACCTGAAGAGGTATGTTTGATTTCTGATAGTAAGTTCTGAATCTTAAAAATGATTCACCTAAAGCTTGAGGTATACAAGAATATATTGACCTGTGGGGTCTCTAGAATATGTCACTATTTTGTCTTTTAAAATAGTATATTATAGGCACAAAACACATCGTGGAAGTGATTGATGCTGATATAGGAGTGTCAAGACAGCCAATGAGACTCAACAAATATCTAGTCTGGATGTTTATGCCAAAAGGACAGAGAATGAGGAGCTAAACTGTTTATACTAGGGCTGCATTTATTGTTAAATAACTCGATGCCCTTTATTCTTCTTGATGCCAGCCAAGGGACAAAGCTAGTTCTGGAGGGAAGACATAATGCTGATAAGGAGTGGGTTTCAGGCCTTAGAATGAAAGGCCATGCTCAGGTATAATTTACTTATGTTGTCATATTGACCTTGAAACAGACAAATGTACTACCTTTTACTAGGAATAACTATTCATTTAGTCATTTAGTTAAGGGTAACTTAATCGTACATCCCTAAACTTTGGGCTTTTGTGCCAAACACCATTTGAATTTTATATTTTCCCAAATAGTCTTGAAACTTTCAAAAATTAGCCACGACACTACATCTGTTACTAACAATGTTAAATAAATTGACCATATACTCTCTAAACTTTGGACCTTTGGCCTAGACACTCCTTGAATTTTATCTTTTACCAAATCAATCCCTAATGATGAAGAAGGTAGAAACAAATATTTTAAGTGTAAAATTGAAAATTAATATTGTTTTATTAGTTATTTTATTTTTAATTTGTTTCCTACTTTCTTTTGATTTCTTTTATTTCCTAAAATCCTAATTAAATTGGGATTTTCTTTATAATTTTAATTAGATTGGGTTAAGAAATCTTAGTTAGAGTAGATTTTTATCTATTAGTTGTCTATAAGTAATCTTTTAGTGATGTGTTGTAGGTCAAACTTTGATGAATAATATTGATTATGATATCTGGTCTGAGTAATTGGGATTACTCTTGTTTTTTTATTTGACTTTTATATCAATTGGTATGAGAGCTAAATTTCCAGAATTGATTTGAGAGATTTCATTTTGGGAATATTCTAGTTAGGTGATGAACCACCTAGTGACACATCCTGATGTAGAACAGTGTCGTGAACAGTAGCGATGAACAGTGGCGGTGAACAGTACGGTGAACAGTGGCGATGAACAGTGCACAGGGACGGAACAGTAATTACAGCATAATTATATTTTAGATTATGTCTATTTTAGTCTTTTTTTTCATGTTAGGGTTTGGTATTATGGTTGCTTGTTGCTAGAGTAGTATTTAAACTCTTTTTCTTTTCTTTTAGTGGCAGTTTTCTAATAGAATTCTGGAAATTTCTTTAAACTTTCTGGTGGAATCCAGTTTCCTTTGATTTCTTAGAGATTTCGCTTGAAATCTTTTCTTCTTGCTGCGTCAAGTGGTATCAGAGCACGGTTTCTCCGTCTCCATATCGTTGACTGCTATCTTTCTCCATCAAATCGACCATGGGTGATGAGATTACTGCCATGAAGGCTGAAATTAATGCCCAAAACCAACGGATTGACAATCTGTCCACACAACTTGGAGAGATTCGCCAATTGCTGTTGCAGGTTGTTGGAAATAGCAGAGGAAACGACGTTGGAAACCCTCCACCAGCCAACATTGGCAATCCGCAGCGTCCTAACCAAAGGAATCACCGCGATATCAATGCCCATGGTGAGAGACAACGAGGAAACAATAGGCGGCCTGCAATTGAAGACAGTGAATCAGATTCCAGAGAGGATTTTGAGGATCCGCCTCAATACCACAATCGTCAACACCGAGGCACCTGTGACGACTATAGGATTAAGGCGGATATCGCTCCTTTCTCGGGAAACTTGAGGCTTGAAGAGTTCCTTGACTAGATGGTGGAAGTTGAGCGATTTGTGGAGATTATGGAGGTCCCTGAGGAGAAAATCGTTAAGATGGTAGCTTTTCGTTTGAAATCTGCAGCTGCTGTTTGGTGGGATCAGTTGTAGAAAACTTGCCAGAGACAAGGAAAGAATAGGGTTCGAACCTGGAGGAAGATGAAACAGCTTATGATGGATCGGTTTTTACCCGCTGACTATGAGCAGATTTTATATCGCATGTATTTGGGATGCACACAGGGCAACCGATCAGTGTCGGACTACACCCACGAGTTTATGAAACTAGCCGAGCGCAACAATTTGACCGAATCTGAAAATCAGAAAGTAGCCAGGTATATTAATGGACTGAAAATTGCTTTACAAGATAAAATTGGGTTGCAGAATCTTTGGACTTTACAGGAAGCCATTAACATGGCATTAAAGGCTGAGATGATTGGAGTTGAGAGAGCAGCGACTAACTATCGTAGGGCTGCCACACCTATTGAACAACCACTAAACAGTGCTATTGACAAAGGAAAAGCGAATGCTAGCTCATCTATTTCCCATAACAAGGCTAATATAGAAGGAGGCAGCACCAAATTTGCTAATAGAGGAGTAGGGCGAGTTCCACCTCAAAGGGAGAATCCGTATGCCAGGCCTTCAATTGATATTTGCTACAGGTGTCAAAAATCTGGACATCGCTCCAATAACTGTCCAGAACGAAGACAAGCTAACTTGGTGGAGCGTGAGGCGTTTTCAGAGGTAGAAGAAGAGGTGGCGGATGAAGGTGATTATGATGGAGTAGAGTTTGCTGTTGAGGAAGGATTGGAGAGACTAAACTTGGTGCTGCAGCGAGTCCTCTTGTCACCAAAAGAAGAGGGACAGAGACATAACATATTCCGTTCGCTTTGTTCCATTAAGAATAAAGTGTGCGAAGTGATTGTGGATAATGGAAGTTGTGAGAACTTTGTATCAAAGAAATTAGTAAGTATGTTACAGCTACCAACTGAGAACCATCCCAATCCATATTCCCTTGGTTGGGTGAAGAGGGGACCTTCCGTTCAAGTTACTGAGACGTGTAAAGTACCGCTCTCCATTGGAAAACGTTATAAGGATGAGGTGATATGTGATGTCATTGACATGGATGCATGCCATATTCTTTTGGGTCGCCCTTGGCAGTTTGATGTTGACTCTACTTTCCGGGGACGTGACAATGTGGTGTTATTTATGTGGGACAGCTATAAGATTGCTATGGCTCCTCTCAAATAGATGGGAAGTGCAAACAAACAAAGGTCAGAAAGTTTTCTTACTCTCACAAGCAGTGAGCAAGAAATTGTGAATTTTGCAAGGCACTCTGACTGCATCTGCCCAGTAGTGGTAAAAGGGCTTATGGTGGTTGGGAAGGAAGGAGATATGATTCCAGTTGAAGTACAACAAATATTAAATGATTTTCAGGTTTTGATTTCAGATGAGCTCCCAATGAATTGCCTCCTATGCGAGATATCCAACACCAGATTGACCTCATGCCAGGAGCAAGCCTTCCAAATTTGCCTCACTACAGAATGAGTCCAAAAGAGAATGAAATTTTGAGAGAGCAGATTGAAGACTTATTGAAGAAGGGGTTTATCAGAGAGAGCATGAGTTCGTGTGCAGTCCCCGTTCTCTTGGTGCCTAAGAAAGGGGGGACTTGGCGCATGTGTGTTGATAGCCGCGCCATCAATAAAATAACTGTGAAGTACAGGTTTCCTATTCCACGACTTGAAGACATGCTGGATGTACTTTCGGGGTCTAGTATGTTTACAAAGATAGACCTTCGTAGCGGTTACCACCAAATTCGAATCAAGCCTGGGGACGAGTGGAAGACTGCATTCAAAAGTAAGGAGGGGCTCTACGAATGGTTGGTAATGCCCTTTGGGTTGACCAACGCTCCTAGCACCTTCATGAGATTAATGAACCAGGTACTTAGACCTTTCATTGGCTCTTTTGTTGTTGTGTATTTCGACGATATTCTCATTTACAGCAAGAACAAAGGAGAGCATCTCACCCATTTGAGACAAGTCCTGGACGTGTTGAAAGAAAATCAGCTTTACATCAACTTGAAGAAGTGCACGTTCTGCACCAATAAACTCCTATTTTTGGGCTATGTGGTTGGTGAGGATGGTATACACGTGGATGAGGAGAAGACAAAAGCAATCCGAGATTGGCCGACTCCAAAATCAGGGTCCGATGTGAGGAGCTTCCATGGCTTAGCCACTTTCTATAGGCGATTTGTACGACATTTCAGCACCATAGTGGCACCACTCACTGAATGTTTGAAGAAAGGAAGATTCAATTGGGGAGAGGAACAAGATAAAAGCTTCGCCCTCATCAAGGAAAAGTTGTGCACTGCCCCAGTACTAACCTTGCCAAGTTTTGACAAGGTATTCGAGGTTGAATGTGATGCCAGTGGCGTAGGTGTTGGAGCAGTACTCTCTCAAGAAAAGAGACCTGTGGCTTTCTTTTCTGAAAAATTGAGTGAGGCCAGACAGAAATGGAGCACTTATGATCAAGAATTCTATGCAGTTGTGAAAGCCTTGAAGCAATGGGAACACTACCTTGTGCAGAAGGAATTTGTGTTGTTCACTGATCACCAAGCCTTAAAGTTTATTAACAGCCAGAAGCATGTCAATAAGATGCATGCTAGGTGGGTAGCTTTTCTACAGAAATTTCCTTTTATGCTCAAACACAAATCTGGGAGTTTGAATCAAGTTGCCGATGCCCTCAGCCGAAGAGCCTCTCTATTAATCACACTTTCCCAGGAAATTGTGGGATTTGAATGCTTGAAGGAGTTGTATAGAGGTGATGATGACTTTGGGAAGATTTGGAGCAAGTGTGTGAATCACGAGCCTATGGCAGATTTCCATATCAACGATGGGTATTTGTTTAAGGGCAATCAACTTTGTATTCCTACCTCTTCCTTGCGTGAGAAGTTGATTCGGGACCTACATGGTGGAGGTTTGAGTGGACATTTGGGGCGTGACAAAACTATAGCTACTTTGGAGGAACGATATTATTGGCCTCAGTTGAAGAGGGATGTTGGCAACATAGTCCGAAAATGTTATACGTGCCAAACGGCGAAGGGTCAGGCCCAAAATACAGGATTGTACATGCCACTTCCCGTTCCCGAAGGCATATGGCAAGATCTCGCAATGGATTTCGTGTTGGGATTACCACGGACTCAAAGAGGAGTTGACTCAGTATTTGTGGTAGTCGACAGATTTTCTAAGATGGCTCACTTCATCGCTTGTCGGAAAACTTCTGATGCCTCGAATGTAGCCAAACTGTTTTTCAGGGAGGTTGTTCGCTTGCATGGGGTTCCCAAATCCATTACTTCTGACAGAGATACGAAATTTTTGGGGCACTTTTGGATTACATTATGGAAATTGTTTGGGACGAAATTAAATAGAAGCAGCACTGCCCATCCTCAAACAGATGGACAGACAGAGGTCACAAATCGTACACTTGGGAATATGATTTGAAGTGTGTGTGGAGACAAACCAAAACAGTGGGATTATGCATTAGCTCAAATTGAGTTCGCGTATAACAGTGCAGATCACACAGCTACAGGTAGATCTCCATTTGCTATCGTGTATACCGAAGTTCCCTATCATGTTGTTGATTTGGCAAAGCTACCTAAGGGTAAGAGTAAGAATAAAGCTACTGAACAGTTGGCTGAAAAAGTGGTTGCTATTCGTGATGAAGTAAGGCAAAAGCTGGAAAAGACTAATGCAAAGTATAAGACAGCGGCCGATTCTCATCGTCGAAATAAGCAGTTTCAGGAGGGCGATTCAGTGATGGTGTTCTTGAGGAAAGAGAGCTTTCCCGCTGGTACCTACAACAAGCTAAAGCCTCAAAAATATGGTCCTTTCAAGGTGCTTAAGCGGATTAACGACAATGCCTATATCCTTGATTTGCCAGCCTCCATGGGAATTTCTAGTACCTTCAATGTGGCAGACTTGTATGAGTACCATGAAGATTCCGAACCCCTCTATCCAGAATATAACTCGAGGTTGAGTTCCTCGGAGGTGGAAGGGACTGATGTAGAACAGTGTCGTGAACAGTAGCGATGAACAGTGGCGGTGAACAGTACGATGAACAGTGCACAGGGACGGAACAGTAATTACAGCATAATTATATTTTAGATTATGTCTATTTTAGACTTTTTTTCATGTTAGGGTTTGGTATTATGATTGCTTGTTGCTAGAGTAGTATTTAAACTCTTTTTCTTTTCTTTTAGTGGCAGTTTTCTAATAGAATTCTGGAAATTTCTTTAAACTTTCTGGTGGAATCCAGTTTCCTTTGATTTCTTAGAGATTTCGCTTGAAATCTTTTCTTCTTGCTGCGTCACATCCAAAACATTTTTATTTCATGTACATAAAGATCGTGATATGTAATACTTTCTACACCCAATATGACGAACGAGGTGATGACCGCCATTTGATGATTATTAGACAAACCTACATTGTTTGATTCGAGATGAAATGCTATAGCCCTTCTCAGTAATCAATTCATCCCCTCATTATTCACTAAGTCATAAGGGTAATGATATTTATGGCCATAGATGAATGCATTTCATGCATAAGAGTTTTCATATAATAAACCATAACTCTTACATCATACAATAATATGCATGAATTTTATGTCATCAATGCAATTTATGCAATAATAATGGACATAATTGTAATAAGAAATAACTTACAAGGTATTCAAGAAATTTGAGCGAAATCGAATGTTGTATGCATAAATCACAAAAATTATCAGGTTTGCATGCAATAACCCAAAAATGTGGGGTTGAAGTGTCACCTTAGCAAAGTTCTAACTTTAAATAAAATGCCACCCATGTCCCTATCCTATTTGATGTGCCTCTTTTCCATTAGCCACTTCCAATCGATCTTAGAGATTCTAGAATTGATATCAGAATTGATATCTGGTTAGGACCAAATACATTGAAATCAATTGTCACTTTATAAGAGAGAAGACTTTGTCCGGATGTATTGCTACCAGTTTTGTCAACTTGGTTGACCAATTGGTTGATATCTTTACTAAGTCTCTCAGAAGTTCTTGCATTGGGTTCATTTATAACAAGCTTGGTGCATACGATCTATATGCCCCAGTTTGAGAGAGAGTGTTAGAAAATGTATATTGTACTCTACACTTGTACTATATGGTTACTTCTTGTATATAATTGACTCAATTGTGTCTAATGGATACACTAAAACATTCACCCATAGTGTTTTGCAAGAGCGAGCTAAATTGAATAAATAAGGGAAATACCTTTACCTTTTGACTAAGGGATTTGTTTAGCATAGCCTTAGCCCTTGTTCTGTACCTACCTTTTTAACCCTAAAGAAAATTGTCTTTAAAACCCAGGATGGATTTTATGAATGGTTTGTTATGCCCTTTGGCTTGTCCAATGCTCCTAGTACCTTCTTGAGACATATGACACAAGTACACAAACCTTTCATAGGAAAATTCTTGGTTGTCTACTTTGATGACATCTTAATCTTTAGCAAGTCCCAAGATGAGCATCTAAACCACCTCAAACAAGTTTTCCTTAACTCCTAGGGTAGCCAAATTGTATGTTAATCTTAAGAAGTGTTCATTTCTACTACCTTAAGTGCTTTTCTTAGGCTTTATTATCTTTATCTAGGGTGTAACTGTTGATCCTAAGAAAGTTTGAGCTATTAGAGAGTGGCCCGAACCTAAGACAGTTTCTAAGACTTGTAGTTCCCATGGCCTGATTACTTTTTATTGGAAATTCATTAAAGGATTTAGTATTATCTCATGGTTCCTATTATAGATTGTTTGAAGAAAGGAGATATTTAGTGGCCTAGTTCAGTCGTTAAAGCCTTTTAGAAAATTAAAGAAAGGATGGCCACAACACTTGTCTTATGACACCTTGACTTTAGTAAAGTTTTTGAGGTTGCCCGCGATGCATTTGACATTAGTATTGTAGGGGTTCTTAGTCAAGAGAGTCGTTGAATACCATTCTTTAGCGAGAAACTTAATGAATGTAAACATAAATATTCCACTTATGACAAAGAGTTCTATGCTATTGTCCAGTCTCTTCACTATTGGAGGTATTATCTATTGCCCCAAGACTTTGTTCTATGTCCTAATCATCAGGTATTGAGATATTTGCAGTCTCAAAAGAAGTTGAACTCTAGGCATGCTAAGTGAATAGAATTTCTTAGTGAGTACACCTTTGTCCTTAAGCATTGTTCTGGGGTCAATAACAAAGTTTCTGATATCTTTAGCCAGATAGTTACGTCTTTTTCGAGTGATGAGTATCGAGGTTATTGGTTTTGATAAGGTGAAGGATGCTTACCCTAACTACCCTAATTTTGGTTCTATTTACCTTGAGGTTAGTCAAGGTAATTGTCGTCCCCTTGTTGATTTTGTTATTCATGATGGTTATCTCTTTAAAGGAACTAAGTTTGCATTCCACGAACTTCATTTAGAGACTTTATCATATGGGAAATGCGTGTAAGTGGATTAGCTTGTCATTTTGGAATAGATAAGATTGTTGCACTTGTTAAGGATAGATTTTTTTGGTCGTCCTTGAAAAGGATGTCTCTAGGATTCTTTTGCAATGTTGCAGAGGTCAACTGGCTAAGGCTAGGAAGAAAAACACGGGCTTGTACACCCTTGGAAAGATATATGGATTTCTTTCTAGGTCACCCCAAGATTGTTAGAGGACATGACTTAGTTCTAGTATGTCATGACCCCAAGAATCGCCAAGGATAGATTAGTAATAGGTATTACATGTATTTTCTTTTGATTGTACTCATGCTGTAGCTATTAGTACCTTCGTTTCTTAAGCCTATAAATAGGCTAGTGGAGTTAGAGAATGTATGATGTTGAATGATATTTGAATTTCAAACTTTCCTTCTCATCAATTTCCTCTCTGATTTCTCTATTCTTCCCTCTCAATTCTATGTTCTCTCTCTTGATCACCTCTATTACCTCTTAATTATGTCTATTATCTCTCTTTTTTTGCTCTAATTCTCCCTATCTTCTTGTTCTATCTTCCATGCTTTCTCCCAAATTCCATTCTAAACTTTAGGTTGACCCTGTTGTGTACCTAGGTTTTAGCTTAGGATTAGATTGTAAATTGGAAGAATTTGATGGGTTTAGGACCAAGAACAGAATGATTGGAGGGGGAAATTGGACAGAAATAGGGAAAGATAAAAGATAGAAATGAGGGGGAGAGTTGAAGATTAGAACAAAGTGAGAGAGAAATTATCAGAACGGGAGGAAGAAATCAAAGAGAATTTGATAGAGAAAAATAGGATTCAATTATCATTCTACTTATTCCTTCCATCCATTTACAGTAGCCTTTTATAAGCATATCTGGCTCCTCATTGAATGTATAATAACACCCATGTGCTTCTAACCAATTGCTAAAATATCTCCTAACAACTATTATAAATCCATTACCATATTGCCTCTTTATTGCTCCTAGGGTCATGATAGACCCTAGGTACATGACGTAGGTAGCAGTGGATAGGTTTTCTAAGATGGCACATTTTCTTCTTCATAGCAAGACAAGATGCTTCCCATGTTGCTAAATTGTTCTTTATAGATTCTTAAGTTCCACCTTCTTCCATTGTATCTAATATAGATCAAGGTAGTTAAAATCGGGATTTTAAGTGGGATCGAAAAAGGATTCATAAAATCGAATCGTAAAATCGTAAGATTTTAGAGACAATTAAAAATACTTTTTAATTTTTATAAATATATGTTTATAATAACATAATTTTATAAAAAATAAATTAATATCATTTAATAACTTGATTATTCTTTATTATAACTCAAAAGATGATGCTTCTAAAATATAACTCAAAACTAACATGTTGGTATAGTCAATTTAGAGACAAAATATAGCTTAAAATTCTTTAGAGGATGATTCCAATATTTTCTATTAGATTTAAGTTGCAATTTATACTTGAAGCGTAAAATCGTTTGGGGATCTCTGAAGCGTAAAATCATAAAATTGTATACCTAAATTCCTGTTTTTTATAGGATTTTACCTCAAATAAGATTTTACATGGGATTTGAATCGTTTGGGGGTTTCTGAAGTGTAAAATCATAAAATTGTACAAGTAAAATCGGGATTTTAACAACAATGATATAGATGCCAAATTTGTTAATTCTTTTGGAAGACACTATGGAAACTATTTGGTTCAAGTTTGAAATTCACTTTTGCCTTCCATCCCCAAACTGATGTGACAAACTGAAGTTGTGAATTGTAGTTTGGGAGACTTGCTTAGGTGTCTTGTAGGAGAGAAGCCTGATAATTGAGACTTGGCTTTGCCAATTGTTGAATTTGCCTATATCAACTCTATTAATAGTTCCATTAGTAAAGGTTCTTTTGAGATTGTTCATAGTTACTCCCCTCACACCCCTATTGATCTTAGACCCTTACTCTTGGATGCCCAACATTTTGCCTAACACATCCATGACCTACATGCTGAGATTAGAACAAAAATTACAACGAGTAATGTTGACTATAAACTTGTTGCAGATGTACATTGTAGGACTTGAGAATTTAATGAAGGTAATTATGTCTTGGTTTGTATTTATCCCGTGTGCTTCCCTAAACATTCCTTCAAGAAACTGCATGCTTGAGCTAGTGGCCCCGTTCTTATCATTTGTAAACTTGAATCTAATGCTTATTTACTTATGAATATTAGCTTTGTTTTCAATGTGGAAGATTTAACTCCTTATTGAGTCATATTTGAGCCTCCTCTCTTTCCTATGCATGCCACCATGTTTCTTGTATCCACCCATACCACAACAAAAGGATGTGATTGATGTTATGCTTGACGATGAAATTGCGGCTTCTTTTTGTGGTGGTGGTTATCGACGATTTCTTGTCAAATGGAAAGGTCGACCAAATTCAGATAATACTTGGATTACTGAAGAGGATTCAGGTCCTAGATCTTGAACTCTTGGAGTGGTATTTACAATCCAACTTGTCAAAGTCAAGTTCTTTTCAACTGGGAGAGAATGATAAAGATTGTAGGAACAAATATTTTGAGAAACAATATTTTAGGCATAAAAGTGAGAATTAATATTGTTTTATTAGTTCATTTATTTTTATTTTGTTTCCTAGTTTCTTTTGATCCTTTTTATTTTCTAGAATTCTAATTAGATTGGGATCATCTTTATAATCTTAATTAGATTGGGTCAAGAAATCCCTAGTTAGAGTTTATTTTTATCTATTAGTTGTTTATAAACAATCATTTAGTGATGTATTGTAGGTAAGGCTTTGATGAATAATATTGATTAATGATATTTGGTTTGAGTAGTTGGGATTATTATTGTTTCTTTAGTTCAGGTTCTATATCACCTAAACTTTCCCCAAAATGGGCAGGACACCCTTCTTGCAAGAAATGACTTGAATTAAACTAATTTAAGTTAAAATTATCCCTGATCTCAATTTAATTTAATTTAGTTAAAGTTGTTTCTTTTGGATAGGGTGTTTTGTCATTTTGGGAAAGTTTAGGGACCAATTTGGCAAAAAAATAAAGTTCAAGGGGTATCTAGGTCAAAGGTCCAAAGTTCGAGGGTGTATGATAAATTTACTTAGGGAAATTCTATATGCAACCAACCTTTTTGCTCTCTACACCCACATTTTGAAAAAGAGTCCTTTTTACCCTTACTTGCAGCCACCCATCATCGCCAACAGCCCAAGCTCCCATCGGCGTCTGTGTTCTCACTGTCTGCCCAAGCTCCCACTGGCAACAGCGACAAACACAACCGCCTTCAGTTCCCACCTCTCACCCATCATCGCACCCACTTTTCTCTCTCTCTCTCTCGCCCTCTCTCTCGTCGGCATCGCTCCCACCAAACCCACTTCTCTCTCTCTCTCCTGCTGGCGTTCCTTGCAACCGCTACCATCGCACCCGAACCCCAGGGTTCGAGGGCGCTTCCTAGGGTTAGGGGAGTCTGAACGTCCCTGAACCTTGGGGTTTGGGAGCGTCTGAATGCAGGGTTCGGGTGCGATGATGGCGGTCGTGAGGAATGCTGACGAGAGAGAGAGAGAGAGAGAGAGAGAGAGAGAGAGGAGGGAAATGGGTTCAATGGGAGTGATGTTGGCGATAGAAAGAAAGAGAGGAAAGTGGGTTCGATGGGAGCGATGTCAGTGAGGGAGAGAGAGTGGGTGCGATGATGGGTGGGAGGTGGGAGCTGATGGCGGCTGTCAGTGGGAGCTTGAGCCGCCGGCGATGATGGCTGACAATGAGCGATGCAAGTGGATGGCTATGTACAAGGGTATTTTTGGAAAATAATTATGAAATTGTAGAAGGTGGCTGTGAATAGCAAAACAGTTGGTTGCAAATAGAATTTCCCATTTACTTAACGCTGTTAGTAATGAAGGGGGTGTTATGGCTAATTCAAGAAAGTTTAGGGACTGATTTGGCAAAATATAAATTTTGGAGTTTTTGGGCCAAATACTCAAAGCTCAAGAAGTGTGCGGTCAATTTACCCTTTGGTTAAATTGCTAGTCTGACTGTGAACTTTATAAGGCTTGTAAACAGTGATGTGAAACTAATGATAAAAATAGGCTGAAAGGATATGTGCACTAAAAGTGCATCTTTTGCTAGATAAAATTTCTCCCACAAGCTCATAATTAACAATTATGAGTCATATTTTTCTGTTATAAAATGAAATGCTTTTGACGTTTACAGAACTTAGAATAAATTATTTGCTTAATGCATTGGTGTTCCACTTACTATTGTTTTCAATATTCTAATTGATGAAACTGTGATCTTTTTTTTATTTTTTCTATTTCTTTGGCTTGGGCTGCCTTGTATAGATGGCAACTACATAATCACTTATACTTTTATAGTCTTATTGAAATGCAAATGATTAAGAAAGGGACTAACTTCTTGAATTCTTTGTCAGTTAAAAAAGACCTTATAATTACTCAATACTTGTGTCAGTGTTCTCACTCTCACTCAACAGGTTTTACCGAGAATTGTCTTGGAAGTATTCCCAACTGAACTGCTGGCGAAGAAGAAGCAGAGGAATAAGGCAGTTGACCTTATAGTGAAAGAATGCAAGTATGCCTTTTGTCCCACTACAGATTTCTTTCTTAGTGAGTTTGTTGTCATATTAGGAAAACAGATTGACTAACAACATCTAGACCAAACAGAAAGGCAAGCCACCTCTCTAATTTTTAGATTTGCCATGCTATTCTTTTGTTCCTATTTTATCCTAATACCATTTCATTTTGTAAGACAAGTAAATGTCAAATTGTAGCTTAAAAAGAAATGTCAAATCTTCAGATATTCCCCAAACTCCAACGTCCTTTACTTTCCCATGATTTGTCAGTCTCTGTCTTGTTTGCATCCTTCCATGAACCACTGTCATGAGCTCTGCAGGAATATCATTGTGAACCAAAAAAGAATAGCAAGATCCATTAGTTCACACTGACCAACCTAAACCTGCCTTTTCCTTCTCTAAATATTAAGATTGATAAAGCTGAAAAACGTGAAATGGTGTTCATCTGTCAATATGTGATAAGGGAAGGTGAAATAGATATAAACCTAATTTCTATGTGTATTTGGAAGAGGAGGCTGCACGCATATTTACAGTCATGTTCACCCTCATCAGTTGACTACCGTATGTGTTTTGGAGATCTAAAAAGTTCTTTTCTGAGTTTGTCTTTAAGCCAACTGCAAACATGTGCTGATGTTCTCTAGAAACGCCAAAATGTGCCAAAGGAAGATTTCTAGAGCTGTCCATTCTCAAAGACATCCTGCAGCAAAGATTAGTACATGATCTGGATTGTTGATTCAAATTACAGCAGGGTCGTTTTTACTTTTGGAAAGAGTCAAGAAATTTTTACACCTTCCTTGCCTTTGAAGATATAAGTGGATGGATCTGGTTCAAAAGTACAAACTAAAGAATTCACTCAATAAAACATAATGCACATGGTGAGCATGAGGAATTTTTTCCAAAAATAGCACAATTTAAATAAATATTTTTCGAAAATAGATACTTGTTAAAAGTAATTGTAAACTAGCAGTCACTTTGCCACCTCAGCAGCCACACAGGAAGAGGTTCTAGCCTGGCTAGGGGCAGGATGGAACCACTGGTTGAACCAATAGGTCTCTTGACACTTATAATTTACTATACTCAGCAAAGAACTGTTGGTTCTAGTGGTTCTTTATTGTATACTTCAGCATTTTTAGAGTGTCCAACACTCAACACACAGACAGACAGAACGTTCTAGGTCTAATTGTAGAAACTTTGGTTTCAACAACTTATTTATAGGCATTAGCCACATGTACAATCTTATAATTTTAATTTGGGACAAGGTGTTCTTTAGTTCCCCAACTTCTACCTTGTCCCACGTTGAAATTTTATAAGCTTGTGCATGGGGGGCAATGGCTATAAAAAAAGTCATTGAAAACCTAATGACTTTCTTTTCACACTAACTTAGACTTTGAAAATTCTAGGTGCGTGTTGAGTGCTAGACACTTAACAACTCTATGTGTCCATCAAAGAACTGCTAGTCCAACTAGGTGCTTCTTCGTTGAGTATAAAAAAAAAATCTAAGCATTGAGATAACCACTTGTTCAACCAGTGATTCTCTATTGGGCACAGAACCAGTGTTGTCAAAAGCGCGCTTAAGTGAGCATAACTGCATAAGTGCAAATTTCAAGAACCTAATTGCTTTTTCTATATCCAACAGACAACTAACCTAATTTTTGAGTCAACCCAACCCAATTGGATGTGCCCCAACCCAAATCTAGCACACCAAAATAACCCCAAGCACATACTATTTTGCCTATACCAATTGCACAGTGAGACCAATTACATTTAACCTAACTTTTCTTGAGCCTAAAACCAGCCACTAATTAACCACAATGTAGCTTTGAACCCCAGCGACATAACAGATTCTTCATCACCTAAATTATCGGACCTTTCTCCCCAACAACTAGCCCAAAATACAACAAAGTCTTCACCACACAAGTACCCAGTTGGTCTAGATGATTGCCTCCATACAACAGATGAATACTCAACTTGCAACATTGGCCTCTAGGATTAAGAGACTTTCTGAAAAGCATAGTTCCTCTAGAACCCATCATAGAAGTGTAGAGATGATCATCCTCTAATGAACCATACCTCTTTTGTGAACCACAAGTTAGTGCCGGGCCCTCTTTTGCCTAGTATGCTACCTTAAAAATTCTAAGTCGCAATTGCAGTGTCCTAACTGTAGGGGTTTTGGTCACTTGATTGTACTTGTCCACTATTGACTTTCATTATGTGGAACAATAAATTCGTAGATAAGGTAGAACATCTAGAAGAACAAAAACAGAACACAATATTGATGAATTGGGTGACTTAGATGAAGGTTGTTATCACAAAACTCAAGGGTGAGTTTTTCTTTAGAGATTTTAGATTTATCTTATTCTGTTTTTATATTTTAGATTATTGCTTTTTTAGCTAAGTTTTTATCTTTTATTATACTTAGGATAGGATTTCATAATTATGTTTTCTTTAGGATTGGATTTTGCCTATAAATAGGACTATGACGTATTCAAAAAATTTATGCCTTTGATTACTGTAGGAAATTAGAATGATTCACTTAGATCATAAGCATGTACACAGTTACATCCTCTTATAGAGGAAAATATTACAACATAAGGAAATTAATCTAATTACAAAAAGGAAAGATACATACAAACAGGTTTAGGAAAGCTTCCTAAGTCTGATTTGGGAAGTATCCTAATTCAGAATTGGAAGCTTCAAAGGATTTCTTTCTTGTAATATTCCCATGAACCAACACTCTCTCTTAAGCTAGTGAATGAATGTCTATTAGTCCCAGCTTGCTTATTAGAATTTCAAATCTCTTTCCAGCCAGCCCTTTAGTCAACACATCAGCCACTTGATTTTTAGATGATAGATAGGGAATCCGACTTAGGCCAACATCCAACTTACCTTTACGAAGTGCCGGTCTATCTTTATATGCCTAGTCTTGTCACGCTGAACAAGATTGTGAGCAATATTAATAGCTGATTGATTGTCACAAAATAGGTCAATAGTACCTTGGATCTTGATCTTCAAGTCTTCTAAAATAATTCCTAGCCACAGCAATTCACACAACCCAAGGGCTGTGGCTCTAAATTTTGCCTCTGCATTACATCTTGCCACAACACTTTACTTTTTACACCTCCAAGACACAAGATTTCCCCCTAAAAATGCACAATATCTAGTGGTGGATCTTCTATCAACTATGGAACCACCATAATCTGCATCAGTAAATCCTTGCACATTTAGTTCAGTTCTAGCCTTAAACAAAATGCCTTTACCTGGTTTAACTTTTAGGTAGTTCAGGATCTTCCTTACAGCTTGCATGTGCTCCTCGATTGGGCTATGCATGAACCTGCTTACTAGTCTGACAGCAAAAGCAATGTCAGGCCTAGTATGCAAGAGATAGATTAGCCTGCCAACAAGTCTCTGGAACCTTCCTCTATCTATTGCCTTCCCTTTGGATTCTCCTGCAATCTAAGGTTAGGATCCACAAGTATGCTGGATCCTTTCCCTCATGTCATTCTTGTTTTAGCCAACAAGTCAAGTATATACTTACATTGAGATAGGAAGATTCTAGTCTTAGAGTAAGCAACCTCTATTCCTAGAAAGTATTTGAGCACCCCCAAGGTCTTTGATCTCAAATTCCTTGGCTAATTTTCCTTTGAGGATTTGTTGTTCTTCATCATTATTTTCGGTCACCACTATATCATCAACATATACTAAGAGAGTTGTAACCTTTTTACTTGAATGTTTGAAGAAGAGAGTGTGATCCCCTCTACTTTGGTAGTATCCCATAGACTTTATTGCCTTAGAAAACCTGCCAAACTATGCCCGAGGGGACTGTTTGAGCCCATACAAGGCCTTTTTAAGCTTCCACATTGTACCTGCTTCTCTTTCTTGAAAACTAGGGGGGTAATTCCATGAATACATTCTCGTTTAAATCTCCATGTAAGAACGCATTCTTTACATCTAGTTGCTGCATCTTCCACCCAAAATGAGCTGTTAGGGATATGAGAATCCTTACAATGATCATTTTTGCCACGGGGGAAAAAGTCTCATAATAATCTATGCCATAGGATTGAGTATAGCCCTTAGCCACTAGCCTAGTTTTATGCCTTTCCAATGTTCCATTAGCTTTATACTTCAAATTAAATATCCACCTGCAGCCAACTAGAGTGACTCCATTAGGTCTAGGCACTAACTCCCACGTCTGATTCTTATGTAAAGCATTCATTTCCTCTAGCATGGCTTGCTTCCAGTTCTGGTCTTTTAGGGCCTCTTCTATTGACTTAGGAATAACAATAGAATCCAATGAGGTTAGGAAGCTTTTGTGGTTTTGGGAGAGATGATGGTAGGACAAGTAATTGGTCAAAGGATGCAATGTACAGCTTTTGACCCCTTTCCTCACAGCAATTGGGAGGTCTAGGTCATTAGAAACAGGGCTAGGAGGAGGTGAATCTGATGATTGTGCAAATTTCATAGTTGGGTTTGATGTTGATGTAGGCTGAGACTCCACAATGGGCTGCCTCCTTTTGAACACATAAGGAGAGCCCTTAAACCTAACTGGGGATGGTAACCTTGGGACTACTTACTCAGTACATACTGTAGGAAGAGGAGTAGTAGCAGAGGGAGAAGGAGGGATAGAAAGAGAGTCAGGTAAGTCATGTGAGCTTCTTGGTGCTGGTGTTAAATCAGGAAATGCATCCAAGGAGCCTTGGTCCTCATATTCTCTAGTCTCCCCCTAAGGACCAAGCTGAGGAGAGCCAAAGAAAGGCTAAGATTCAAGAAATTAGACATCTTTAGAGACATAGAACTTTCTAGAGGTCGAGTGATAACACTTGTAACCCTTTTGGGTTGGTGAATAACTTAGGAAGATACACCTAAGAGCGCGTGGATCAAGTTTGTCTCGGTGAATTTTGGGGATGTGAACAGAGCACACACAACCAAACACTCAGAGTGGAAGTGGAGTGTGCAAACTTAGATTGGAAAAAAATGAGGAGAGACAGTGGAAAGGGTTGTGATGATTTAGAACTTTAGATGGGACTCTATTGATTATATAGGTTGTTGTGAGAATAGCCTCTCCCCAGTAAGTTTTAGGAACATGATGCTGATAGAGTAGAGCTCTAGCCACATTAAGAAGGTGTCTCATCTTTCTCTCAGCTACTCCATTTTCTTGTGGAGTATCTATGTAGGAAGACTCATGGACAATGCCCTCTTGCTAGAAAAAATGAAGCCATTGATTATTGAAATAATCCTTTACATTATTAGTTCTCTTTTAATAGAAATACCTAACACATTCGAGTACAATCATCTATAAAAGAAACAAACCACCTAGCTCCAGAACAGTTGGGAATTTTAAGTGGTCCCCAAACATCCGAATGGACCAAGGAAAAAGGCTTAGATGAGATTTTATTGCTGACAGGATAGGATACTCGATGATGTTTAAAAATCACACACACCTCACACTGAAACATACTAGGATCTAAGGTTTTAAACAAAGCATGAACCATATTTTTTAACAAAGCAAAAGGAGGGTGACCTAACCTATAATGCTGGAGCCAAATGTTGGCAGAGGTTGAACTTGATTGAGATGAGCAAGCTTAAGAATTTCCTAAGGACAATCCAAGATGGGGCCTGCTCTCTTGCCCAACAAGGTAAATGCCTACATTCTAAGTTTTTTTTTGCCTCTAAAATTGCTAGGAGTAACATGTGGGTCCTTGATTCTGGAGCCACTGACCATATGACCCCTAACTTCAATTTTTATTGGTTCACGGGAATATTGCAAGAAAGTGATCCTTTGAAGCTTCCAATTCTGAATTAGGATATGTTGGATTTTTGCATGAAGTAATCTGTCTAAAAGATGAAGAAGATAGTAGAACTCATTTGGAGAATGAATGCGACTGGAATTCTAAGTTAGAATGTAGATAACTTAGATGTTTTATTATGAAGGTTATTTTAGTCTTTGTGTAGGCTAAATATTAGACTTTGTAATTAACGCCCCTATGGTCTATAAATAGAAAGCGTTGGTAGGCTTTGTAATTAATGCTCCTGTCTCTGAATACAAGTGAAATTGCCGAGAGGAGAGAAAAGGCTTTGAGAGAAAGAGAGTCTTTGTAATCCGTGTAAGAGGGCAGTGTACTTGTGTGATAGAGAGTGGAGGGTTCTTGTAATCTGTTTTCACTGATTTCTAGTGGATTGCTCTCGGGATTTGCGGCTGGATGTAGGACTGATCTTTGATCAGTTCAAACCAGGATATATCTTGCGCCTACTATTTGGTTTGGTTGTATCTCTTTCATTATTTCTTTGAGAGAAAGAGAGTCTTTGTAATCTGTGTAAGAGGGCAGTGTACTTGTGTGATAGAGAGTGGAGGGTTCTTGCAATCTGTTTTCACTGATTTCTAGTGGATTGCTCTCGGGATTTGCGGCTGGATGTAGGACTGATCTTTGATCAGTTCGAACCAAGATATATCTTGCGCCTACTATTTGGTTTGGTTGTATCTCTTTCATTATTTCTTTGTTTAATTTTGTTCTTTCATTTTTAGTTTATATTTTTCTGTTGTGGGTTAATTTTGGGCGAGGAGTGTTGAAAGAATTGGCAAACAAGTATTGATTGAGTTTCTAAGAGCTCCTAATCCTAACAAGATACTTCATAAATCAGACTAAGGAAACTTTTTTAAACTTGTTCATATGTATCTTTCCTTTTTACAATTAGATTAGTTTCCGTATAGTTAGTTTCCTCATGTTGTAATCTTTTCCTCTATAAAAGGATGTAACCATGTACATGCTTATGATCTAAGCGAATCATTCTGATTTTCTACATGGTATCATAGCCACTAACATCCTTCTGTTCGTCCTAAAACCCTAGAGTGCCTTCATTGCACTTCTTCTTCTTTTCGAAGCCTCCAATGCTTTGTCTCTGTTCAGCCATCGTTTACCAACTCCAGTATTCTCTTTGCCCAACCGGTTTTTTCCTTAATCATGTCTGAAATATTCAAAGCAACCCTTACCATGACCACTGCTGAATCAAATCCAATCGATCAACAGTCAATAGAAGCAGGAGATCTGCCTGGGATGCACCCTTCCTACCGGTTAGATGGTAGAAATTACTTGCAGTGGGCTCAGCTTGTGAGGATGTTCCTTAAAGGTCGAGGGTAGCTAGGTCACTTAACTGGACCCTTTCCAAAGGATTTGGATCCCATCTTCACAGCATGGGATACTGAAGACTTGTTGATCATGTCTTGGCTATGGAGTGCCATGCAACTAGAGGTGAGTAAAAACTTTATGTTTTTGACTTCAACGAGGGATATTTGGGAAACAGTGAGGCAAACCTATTCAAAGGTTTAAGATGCTTTAGTAATTTTTGAGGTTAAAACTAAGATTAGTGGGACAAGACAAGGAGTCTCCACTATAACAGAGTATTACAATAAGATGAAGGGGTTATGGCTAGAACTAGACCACTATCATGTCAAGCCCTTGACTTAGGGTTTGACAATGGCAGAAATTCCGAAAGGAATTTCCTTCTAAAACAGAAATACAAGAGAAGAAAGAAAGAGAGAGAGAGAAATGAAGAGGGTGGGAGAGTTTGTTATTTCACCAAAACTGATTCTTCTTCTAAAACAGCCTCTTTAGTAGGCGTTAGCTCCTACAAGGCTTCCCTTCAATTACATTCCTCTGCCTGTTAGTTATTTAACTACCCGACTTTTATTACAATTATGCCCCGTGTCCTAACATATCAAGACATCAAAATGGTGTGCAGTGAGGATGCTGTCACCCTCAACTAAATTCATGAAAGGGACAGGATTGTAGAGTTTCTAGCGGGTCTCAATCCTGAGTATGATCAAGTAAGGATCCAAGTGCTTGGTAGGGAAAAATTACCTACTCTTAATAAGTTTTTTCCATTGTTCGAAGTGAAGAAAACAGAAGGGGAGCTATGCTTAATGATCATAGTGTAGAGAGCTCAGCTATGGTGTCAAGTAACAAAGAAGGGGCACGGTTTAGAGCAGGAAAGGCAGAGGGATCACTCAAGAATTCAGGCCGAGAAGGCCTATGGTGTACCTATTGCAAGAAGCCCAGGCACACCAGGGATTCCTGCTTCAAGCTTCACGGCAAAGAAGCGGTGTTGAGCAGGATGGGAGGATTTAAGAGCCTTGCTCCCAAGACCCAGGCCTTTATCTCCAGCAAAGAACAGGAGGAATCTGGATCTGCAGGAAAAACAGATTCTATTGGATCTGACCTTACTCAATTAAATGTAGAGGAGATGAACTTTAATACAAGTGATATTTTCTCTTGAGTTTTCTCTCCTCTCTTTGTTCTTACTTCTTCTTCTCTTCTACTTCCCCTACTTCTCTTTTTTCTTCAATCTTTTGTGCTGTTTTGTATCAATTTATCCTGCTGCTTCTCTTTTTCTCTTTTTTAATTTGACTCTTGTCCTAATGTATAGGGAAATGGAATATGATGGTATTGTGCTTGAATCTTGGTCAAGGTGGGCAGCTTATGGAATCTTGCAAGACCCTGACATGCGGAATAGGGTACATAAGAAACCCTCATTTTAATTTAGTTTCTTTTCAAGTTCTGCATGCTTCTCTGTTTTGGTGCTTCGAGGTATGCAATCTTCACAAAGAAATCAGTTAGTCTGCAGGTGCTTACCTTAGCTGCCAGCAAACCATACTGATTGTTACAAATTATTATTTCCTATACTAAGAAATAAATAAACTTTTGTTTCTTTCTTATGTACACTGACTACCAGTGCCATTTCTTTCATGGTCTATTATATTTCTGTTCTTTGTGCTCTCCATCCTTGGGGGAAAAGATTATATCAGAGGTCTGTTTGAATTACTTTCTTTCCTTTTTGTTTTGATGAATATCTATTTGACTGGCCATTCTTGATTTTTTAATTGTATTATACTGGCATAAAATTTTGCAAAACAAGAAACAATCTTGTTTCTGTAATACCTTTTTCTAGTGATGATACTATCTCTCTAATTATATGTAATACAAAAGTTTATTTGCCATTGTGTATCTTAAGCATGAATGAATTCTGTTCATTTTCTTCATCTTTACCATTGTAACCCAACATTTTCCTTTACAACCCAAAATGCTTTTACATCCTAAGATATGTGAATCTTGTGGAGCCATTTTCTTCTTTGCAAGACAGGCACTTCAGTTCATTAGGCAACTTGGCCAAGCACTGCATGCTGTGAGCTTAAAGAGGGAGAGTAGGCAACACTTGCAACTAGTTTATGTTATAGGTCCACCATATTCGGAGAAACTTAAAGAGTATGACTTTGGGCCAGAGGATCTTAAAAGCTTGAGTGATGCAGTGGATGGTTTTTCGCTTATGACCTATGACTTCTCAGAGCCTCAGCATCCAGGACCTAATGCACCTCTGAAGTGGATCCGTTCTACTTTGCAGCTACTCCTTGGTCCCACCGGTACGGGTGCTTCTAGCCTGGCCCACAAGATATTTATTGGTATCAATTTCTATGGCAATGACTTCATCCTCTCAGAAGGTAATGTTACTTGGGTTCATCTCTTAATGATATATGCTGCTTGGTGTTAACCTACCTACCGTTTGCACCATGTGTTCACTGACTAATGAGACCAGATGACGGAAGAATTGAATTAAAGAAACTAAGAGGGTTGGGAGGCAGGATTACAAATTCATAAGCAAATTCTTGGTGATAAAACAAGGCACCAAGATTTGCGATTTCCAAAGCATCTTGAATCCTTTAGGTCCCAGTCGTACGTCATTAGAGAAAGCAGATGCACTTCTCTGGATCTCTCTCATATTCTAGAATAAACCATCTCGTATCTAGTCAAGGCTTCGCTGCTTCTTTATCTGTGTATACTTTCCTGCATTAAAGGACTTCACTATAGTAGTGGTGGATAAGATATGAACTTTTGGCATAAAGAAAATCCAAGTCGTTAATTATTTGAGTGGCAAAGTATGAATAGTTTGATAATCAATTGAAGGATTATAATTTTCCTTTTCAGTGATCAATTAAAACAATTGTCCCTTCTGGATTTCCCTTCTGGAGTCCTTTTTACCCTGTTATAAGGAAATCCATCCACTCTGCTCTTTGGTGAGGTTTGATAACAAGTCTAATAAAGGAGATTTGTTTTTTGTGATGAAATCATGTCATGGTATGTTTCCACGCAAGATCAATTCTCCTCCTTCTGAATGACCTTTAGTTGCAGGTTCTGGGGGTGGAGCTATCACAGGAAGAGATTATTTGTCTTTGTTGGAACAGCACAGGCCTTTGATTCAGTGGGAGAAGAACAGCGCGGAGCATTTCTTTGTATACACTGACAATAAGCATGTCAAGCATGCAGTGTTTTACCCGTCACTGTTGTCAATTTCAATGCGGCTAGAGGAAGCTCGTTCATGGGGTGCAGGCATATCAATTTGGGAAATTGGACAAGGTATGGATTACTTTTTTGATCTTCTGTAGTAAGATCTCCCTCCTCTCCTAGATGTTGTAACATGGCTTGAGTTATTTGTTGTTGTTCACCACCCCCTTTTGACCCGCCCAGGTAATTTTGTTTAATTAATAATGATAATGCCAATTTGAGCTTTTTTTTTTCTCGTGTGATGGTATCCTTAGGCTTAAAAAAGGGGCCTTAATGGAGTTTTCTGCCTCGTTGTATATCAGCCAGGCCAGGCGCCTTTCTAAAATCTCTGACCCAATTACTGGTAATGGTGGTGGTGGGCTTTTTTTTAAGATTGCTTGCGGAGGCCAGTTTTATTTGGGCTTGTGAAAGTTTTCAGCCCAAGTTTATAAATTTGGGATTTCTGAATTTTATTCTACCAAATTCAATTCATTAGGATAGCAATGGGCCTGGACAGCATTCGCCATTTGGAACTCAAGCCATCTAAGATACGAGATAATATTTAAATGCAACTACGGTCGGTCACTTAATCAAATCATGATATGATATCACAAGTCAGTCATGGTTTATCATGTATATAAATTCTAAATATATAGCGGTAACCAAAGATAAATTTTATTTTAATTAAATTTATCAAAAATTCTCCATTGCCATGCTCAAGATTTTTGTTCGGAAACTAAGTCATCATCATGATGTTGTGTATCACAATTGTAGCAAATATTTTCTCCTAATATTAATGTATGACATTTCTGCAGTTGTGGTGATTCTAATTTTGTAGAAAATTATTTGCTGGCTTTTAAGTAAACAGGGACTTTTACCAAATACCCTTCTTATTTTTTTTTACCAAACTAAATAGCCATCTTTGAAGCTAAAATTTATGGTGGAAAGAAAAGAGAATAACTGCCTTTATGTATATATATTAACATTATAATGAATGTATATGTATAATTAATTTTACTTTTCTTCAATAAAATATTTAAATTGCTAACATTTTTGGTTATCATCGACTATGATTAGTGGTGGGGGCATTATGTAGTGTCTCACATTTTTAATACGTTTAAAATTTTAATTCAACTTCAGTTTTTTTTTTTTTTTCCTTTTGTCATTTTAGTTTTTTAAATTTTTTTACTTAAATATATTTTTGTATTTTATAAATTAATTCACTTTGATCTTGTGATCAATAAAATGAATTAATCCCTAAAGTATATGAGAGTATTTGAGAAAAAAAAGAAAAGTTTAAACGGTGAAGTGACAAATGACAAAAAAATTGTGGGGTCAAAATAAACCCTTTTTGATGGTGTCATATTCCTTAGTTTTTAAAATTTTACAGTAGTTACTTTTTTTTTTTTTTTTTAACTTTTTTGCTTAGATTAATATTATATTCTTTTATTATCAAAATATATTAAAGTTGTTTAAATTATGGATAAAAATTTATAGGAGTAAAATGTATATGGCATATGGGGGTACATCTGAGGTAGTAGTCACCTTACAAGTATTTAGATTAGGGGTTAAAACAAAATACAAAATACTGATGGAGATGTAGATATAGGGACAAGGGGAATGGTTTCCTAACCAACTCTTTATGTTGCTAAGCTTTCCAAGTCTTCAGTGATATATGTGGATAGTGAAGAAATTAGGTCGCTAGTCCTTGAACTTTACATTTTATAATAAAATGATTATTATACTATAATTTTTATCATCACAATTACCAAACTTTGATTTGCATTAAAATTTATGTGTTATATATTTGGTTGGAAGGAATAGGGCTAATCTAGTAATGAGAATCGATAAAAATGGATTTGGTTACAACTATGAAATTGAATCCTCGTTGGATTCATTTTATGAAATGAGAATACATTTAAAACTTTTACCTTCTTTGATTACAAGACTCAAATCAAGTAGTTTGGATACTTGAATTATATCACAATAGAGTCTAGTCTCCCCCCTTGATTCAAGCAAGGGGCTGCTCACTAATCAAAGCTCCAAGCTTCTTGAGCTTTTCCTCTGCTGCTGCTGCTGCTGCTGCTGCTGCTGTTAATAGATTAGCTAGTTGATCTTCAGTGTCACAATACTATTTCCCCCTTAGTAGTAACAAGTTCCTTGATGACGCATCTTAATGTGCTTGGATCTCCCTTTTGTTGCACTGGAATTTTTTGACATTGTGATGGTGGATTTGTTGTCACAGTATATTGTTGTAGGATTCCCTTGCTCTTGCTTCAAATCAATTAAAATTCTTCCTAACCAATTGGGCATGACAGGCTGTAGTTGTGGCAACTATACATACATTCAGTCTTAGTGCTTGATAATGCAGTTCCAAGTTGTTCCTTTCACATCCATGAAGCAGCTCCAAACCCAAGACAAAATACAAAGCCTGTTGTACTTTTTAAATCATCTAGGTAAACAACCCAATTATTGTCGAATTAATTTACTTTGCTCAATAAATTTACTTTGCCATTGCTTTGTCTGTTTGCTCTCTCTTTCCATGGCTGCCAATACAACCGCCGACCACCATTGCATCATTCCTCCACTAACGATGTAGTGACAGTTGGCGAGGCAGCGATGCGAAGGCAATAGCAGTTGGCGGTTGCATTGATGGCTATGGAAAAGAAAGAGAGGAGAGAGCAGGCGGGCAAGACAATGACAAAGTTTGCAAATTTATAATTTAGGTGAGGATATTTTTATTTTTTTGACACGATTCGATAACTCCTTCGAATCTATCGAGGAGAGTAGAAAGGTGCATCATTGTAGGAAAAGCTGGGAGATCCTTGCTTTTGCCTTTTATATTCCTGATGCCATAACTCATATTGCCTTAATGTATCTAAAATATCTCTTGTCTACTCCAAGATGGTGCATGCTTGGATTGTGCTTGATGAGACTTACACCTAACATGATGTCTGGTCGATCGGCTGTGTGTGAGATACATTAAGCCTCCTACAATGCTCTTAAGGTGCTTTTCATAAGCTTTACCAACTCCATCCTTCAAGAAAAGCTCATCATTTATGTTAAACAGGAGTCTTAACCGCCTTGCAATTTGACATGGTCCAAATCTTATCTCCATCTTGTACAACTTCAATGCCCAAGAAGTAATGTAATAAGCCCAAATCAATCATGTCAAAAGAGTTCTCATTAAAGTCTCTCGTCATGTCAACTGAAGTTTCGGTACATATCATATCATCAACATACACACAAACCACTAAAAAATGATTTCTAAAAGTTTTCACATATAAGGTGGGCTTACTTGCACTCTTTTTGGAAGTTTTTTTTTTTTTTTTAAAAAAAGTTGGAGCTTATTTGAGCCCTATCGTGTTTTGTGTAATTTATAAACCTTGTGCTCTAACCTTTTTTTTCATACACATCTTCAAGTAAATCATCATTAAGAAAAGCTAAATTTTATGTCTAGTTGATAGGCTAACCAATTATTATGAGCTGCCACAATAAGATAGTTCTAACAGTATCAAATCTTGCAAACAAACCATGAAGCACAATAATTTCATCAAATATAATGTTTATTCTAATTATCACTTTAGATACTTCTAGATCCCATAATTTATAACTCTTAACACTAGATTTATATCTAAGGAAGATAGTCATTTAGACATTAATTTTAATTTTCCATCATCAACGTGATCAAATGTAGGACATCCAAAATTTTTCAAATCTGAATAATTTATAAGAGTATCAGACCATACATCTTTTGGAGTTTCCTTATCAATGGCAAAGAAGGAGACCGATTAATCAAAAAACATGCCATGTTTGTAGTCTCAGTCCAAAATAACTTAGGTAAACTAGAATTAGACAGCATATAACATACATTTTCCATCAAAATTTTATTCATCCACTTGGCTACATCATTTTTCTATGGAGTGCGTAGAAATGTTAAATGTCTTAGAATTCTTTATTTTCTGCAGAAATCATTAAATTCATTTGAACAAAATTTTAAACCATTATTTATGCTGAGACACTTAATATGTCTTTTAATTTGTTTCTCAATCATAATCTTCCACTGTTTGAACGTGACAAAAACATCATTCTTCTATTTCAAAAAGAATTTACAAATTTTTTTAGAAAAGTCATCAATAAAAATCAATATATATTTGGCACCATCTTTAGAGGGTACTACGGTAGGACCCTAGAGATCAAAATAGACATAGTCTAGTATTTTTTGTGTTGTGAATACCTTTATTAAAATCGACTCTTTTTTACTTACCAAAGACACAATGGTCACAGAATTCTAGTTTTCCAAGATTTTGTCCTTTTAGAAGTTTATTTTTTTTTCTCTTAATTTAGACATGCCTATTTTACCCATATATATGTTGAAGACGTGTATGCTACAATTGAGTGATATCAATATCTAACAAAAAAGAAATAGTAACAACAATATCACATATAATAGTAGTACTTTGTGGAACATATAATCTGCTATATTGTTTTTTACCTTTCATTACCACAAAAATACCTTAACTGTTCTTAATAACTCTATATTCACCAATAAAGTTGTATCCATTTAAATTAAGAATACTAAAAAAAATAAGATTTCTCTTAAGGTCAAGAACATGTTTGACATCAATTAAAATTCTAACAATGTCATCAAATATTTTAATTTTAATTATTTCAATGCTAACAATTGCACAAGATAAATTATTTGTAAATTTGAGTGAAGGTATTTTTGTTTACAAGGTAATGACAAGATTTGTAAATTTAAAATTTGAGTGAATGTATTTTTATTTTTTTTTTTGAAACTCTTGAGTAACTCTATCAATAGATTTGTTGGGTCGAGTAGAAAGGTGCATCATTACCGAGGAAAAGGTAGGAAATCATTACTTTTGCCTTTTATATTCCTGATGGCATAACTCATATTGCCTTAATGTATCTAAAATATCTGTCATCTTTTCCAAGATGGTGCATGCTTGGATTGTGCTTGATGAGACTTGCACCAAACATGATGTCTGGTCGGTCAGCTGAGTGTGAGATACATTGAGCCTCCTATGATGCTCTTAAAGTGCTTTTCATATGCTTTTCCAACTCCATCCTTCAAGAAAAGCTTATCATTTCTGTTAAAGAGGAGTCTTAACCGCCTTGCAATTTGGCATGGTCCAAATCTTATCTTCTTCTTGTACAACTTCAATGCTTAAGAAGTAATGTAATAAGCCACACCTCTAGTACATAGATCAAACGATTAGATGAGTAATATGTCGGTGTTAATCTGATAAGTTGTAAATTTAATTCTCGTCATGTGTAAGAGTTAAAAACTTAATATGCGATTTACTTTTTTTGACATAATCAAGGATACAAATATCGGAAGCCGCGCAATAATGATCATTCCAAATAATATAATAAGCCCAAATCAATCATGTTAAAAGACTTCTCATTAAAATCTCCTGTCATGTCAACTGAACTTCCGATATATATCATATCATCAACATACATATAAACTACTAAGAAATGATTTCCAAAAGTTTTCACACATAAGGTGGGCTTACTTGCATTTTTTTTGAAAGTTATTTTTAACACACACACAAAAAAAAAAAAGGGGTTCAATTTTGCCATACTGGTGGAGCTTAGTTGAGCCCCTATAGTGCTTTGTGTAATTTATAAGCCTTGTGCTCTAACCTTTTTTTCATACACATCTTCAAGTAAGTCATCATTAAGAAAAGCTAAATTTTATGTCTAGTTGATAGACTAACCAATTATTATGAGCTGCCACAATAAGATAGTTCTAACAGTATCAAACCTTGCAAGGGGAGTGAGAGTTTTTGAGAAATCAATACCTTGGATTCGAGCATACCCTTTTATCACCAGCTGTGCCTCATTTCTTTGCAAAGTGCCATCAGGATTTTTACTTGCACTTTTAGATCCCTTTAAGACCGACTACTTTCTTTCCATAAGGTAAATCCACCGAACTCCACGTTTTATTTTTTCTCAATGGCAACCAACTCTTCTTCCATTGCTTTAACCCACCCTTCACTTTCAGTTGCATCTTCAAAGCAAGTAGGCTCCATGGTAAAGGAAGCAAATTCACATGAGGCATAAATTTCAAGTAGATTCTTTACCATTCCTGGTAAAAAGTCTATGGCAGAGTCCACTGTTAGAGGAGCAGAGTTTTAAGGGACAATTTATCTCCAAATCAGAATAATTTTCACCCTCTCTCAACAACAAGAGTAGAGGTTGCATCTTTATTGTCCCAATTCCAAGCCTCATCTTCATTAAATATGACATCACGACTAACAATCAGGTTCCCAATGATTGGATTGAAAAACCTGTAGCCTTTGGTTTCTTTGCCATACTCGATGAATATACACTTTTGGGACTCTTTTAATCAATCTTGTTCCTTAATTCAGATGGAATGGAAACATTCCATCTGAATTAAGGGACAAATCACATGAAAAATAACCTAGCCAAACTACTACTACTACCATTAAAAGGCAAGAAGCTTCTTTTTCCATGAGTAATATAGTAAATAAGAATATAAAATTGTAATGTAATCCCCTTGTCTCTAATTAGACACAAACCATCTAATAACAATAAAATACAATTTGGGCTTCGACTAAGGTCATTTCAATATTTTTTCTAAGAGTGTAAATGAACCAATACATTTTGACAAATAATTTATAGACAATCTCGATTTCGATTTATTTATTTAGTTAATTGAACAAAAATGAAGAAGACTTTGAAACTTGCTCAATAATGACTTGAGCTTAAACATAGGTTACTCTGCTCATTTTATGTTTATGAACAAATTTGTTTATGCTCATGAACCAATTTGTTTGCATTGCTTTAATTAGAACTTGTTTATTGTTCAATTAAGATATATTTATTTATTTATTTTAAACTATATATTTACATTATAAGATGCATATTATAGAATATATTATAATATTATATTTATAATATATTTCATTAGATAAATGAATATAGCTTGAAAGTAAAATAATGTTAATAAATAGAGCTCAAACACAGTTTACAAAGCTTGACTCGTAATTGAACACACTTAAAAATAAACATGTACATTTGAACAAAGTCGAGAGCTTGATGTTTCTAACCCCCTAAACTCAACTTTGATACACAAAAACGACTTAGAGATGTCATTTCGGTGTTTCTAAGATGTTTCCTATTTCGAAAACAACAAAGATGACTTGAAACGTTTTGGGGGCATTTTGCAAATTATAAAAAATTATCGAAAATGCATTTTTGGCGATCGATTATGGTTAGAGACGGAATTGCTTTCGACTCTAACCACCGACTATATATATTACATTCTCTTCTTCAATATTCTTCACACTGCCTATCATTTAGCCCTAAATCTAATTTTCATTTTTGAATCCCGAAAATCGCCACCGTCGTTTCCTCGTCGATTGCTTCTTACTTGCTTGGTGCTCGTGTCGTCGTCGATCGAGTCAATCTCGTGATCGTCGTTCCCTCTCACGGTTGTTCCTTTTCGCACTCATTGTCAATTACTTCTTGGTGCTCGATACTCGTGTCGTTGTTGACCAAGCCTTAGTCTCGTGGTTGTCATTCCTTCTCTTGGTCGTTCCCTCTTGCACTCGTCGTTGATTGGTTCTTGTTGCTCGGTGCTCATGGCGCTGATTGCTTCTTGCTTCTTGTTTGTATGATGTTTGAATTATTTTTTTATAATTTTCTATATTAAAAATTATATTTTCAAAAAAAATCTTATGTTTTTTTAATTTACAGTTTATCCTGAGTTTCCATTTCTTACTTTTTGAAAAAATGTCATTTCTCTGTTTCCGTTTTGTATTGGAAACGTTTCCTACTTTTGTTTCCATGCAACCTAAAAACTCAACACATTTACCTTTATCAATTTTGTAATGAATTTTTCTAACCTATGTCATAAAAGTGTTATTAGAATTTTGGATCGAAAACAAACCACAATCAAACTATCAAACACACAAATGAACACAAAATTTTAACGTGAAAAACTTAAATCGAAAAAAACCATGAGCAAAAAGAATAAAATATCACTTTGATGATATTGCTACTACAATAGTGATATAATTGCTATTAATTTCATGATATTAGACACCTATTTATAGAACTAATACTCATATGTGAATGTATATAAGAAATTATATTTTGATGAGAAGATGAACTACGAAGATAAGTCTTCAATTGAAGATAAATCCTAATTACAGTCAAAATTAAAGTTTTAATCACGATCAAAATAGAAGTCTCAATCTCAGATAAATTTGAATTTTGGGTCACGATTATCATAATCTCTACCTTTACACAAAATTTAAATATGAAATTATTTATAATTCTTTTTTTAGCCAAAATCACGAAGAACTAATCTTCTTAACGAATATCAACCAAATCCACATGATGGTCATTAGAGTTGATATCTTCAACCACACTCAAAGCATATGCAATAAGATTAGACTGAGCATACCTTTGAGAAAGTCTGATATTTCTTCAAAGTTTATCTTTGGCAATATAATGTTCTAATGGATCGACACTTTCTTTTGAATTGAGACAATGACTCAAATGTATGACTCTTATCAATTTCAAGCTTCACCTAAATATTAGAGATATGTTGACTTGTAGGGTTAGATTCTTTTGCAAACAAACCACGAAACATAACAATTTCATCAAATATAATGTTTATGCTAATTACAACTTTAGATACTTCTGAATCCTATAACTTTGAACACCAGATTTATATCCAAGGAAGACATGTCATTTAGACATTAGTTTTAATTTTCCATCATTAACGTGAGCAAATGCAAGACATCCAAAATTTTTCAAATCAGAATAATTTGTAGGAGTATCAGACCATACATTTTTTGGAGTTTCCTCATCAATGGCAAAGGAATGAGACCGATTAACTAGAAAACATGCTATGTTTGTAGTCTTAGCCCAAAATGACTTAGGTAAACTAGAATTAAACAACATACAACATAACTTTTCCATCATGATTTTATTCATCCACTCGATTACATCATTTTTTTGTGATGTACGTAGAAATGTTATATGTCTTAGAATTCCTTCTTTGCTACATAAATCATTAAATTCATTTGAACAAAATTTTAAACCATTATCTATGTTGAGACACTTAATTTGTCTTTAAGTTTGTTTCTCAATTATAGTCTTCCACTGTTTGAACATAACAAAAACATTATTCTTTTATTTCAAAAAGAATTACAAACTTTTCTAGAAAAGTCATCAATAAAAGTCAATGTATATCTAGCACCATCTTTAGAAGGTATTATGGCAGGACCCTAGAAATCAAAATGAACATAGTCTAGTGTCATTTGTGTTGTGAATACCTTTATTAAAATCGACTCTTTTTTACTTACCAAAGACGCAATGCTAATAGAATTCTAGTTTTTCAATACTATGTCCTTCTAGAAGTTCTTTTTTTCTTAATTTAGACATGCCTATTTTACCCATATGTTGAAGACGCATACGCTATAATTGAGCGATATCAGTATTTAACAAAGAAGTAGTAACAATAGCATCACTTGTAACAATAGTACTGTAAGGGTTCACTCTCGAATATTCTCGCTAGTATAGGATATTCGAAAGGAGGTCATCATAGAGATGATATAGAACGAAACATAATAAACAACTCATTTCATTACTAGCAGTAGAAACTAAATTAAGGTTCAGTTACACTTCTAATATGTCTTGAATTTGGGCTCGAAGGCCATACAAAATAAATAAGAGGATCTAATGTTAACTAACAAAATAAAAATCATTTCATCTCAAACTTCACCAAATACTAATCAGGATCTTTAAGTTAGGACGCGTTTCCGTACACCACTATCCCTGGGTCTTAGTCCCACTGGATTCGCCCCCAATAACAGTTATTCCTTTACTTGGAATGGAAAAGAAGATCAAGTGAGTCACAAGGCTCAGCAAGTTTTAAGAAAACAATGGACAATGAATAGGATCCAAGCACATGATGACACCGAAAGAGTAATCAATGACTCAACAGTTATGTACAAAATTCATAGTTTATGAGTTTATCAATTCTAATTTAAATGCATCATGTCACCATATACCACTATGCGAATGTGCATGTAGAATTCAATATCAGTATCAAATCTTATAGGCTCGTAAGCCATAAATCAACACATGCAAAAATGCACCATATAAATGGAATCTCAGAAATAAATATGGAGCCAATCTGTCGGGTTATGGCCACCTCGTCCAGTGCCAGGTGTTCTAAGGTACCATTTCCCTTCACGCAGAATAATAAGTGCGTAAAATTTAATAATAATAAGATATCATATTTTGACATGCCATTTATGTAATCACACATGGTTACCAATCTTGATGCCATGCTCTCAAATGCATAAATAAGTATCCACATGGTTTAATTCCATGTATTGATGATAAGTACATCTCTACAAAAAGTCTCAAATTTATGATTAGAGTTCTCATGCAACTAAAAGGACCACTTCAAGCACATTAGCTCAATTAATCTTTACACACAGTGGCATTTAATTTTCTTGCCATATTCTAATGACTATAGAAGAAAACGCAGTGGAAATTTTGATGTGAATTCTCATAAATTCAGACATATTCAGAAATAATTTAAATAGATAAATTATGCTCGTGGATTATTTAGGTGAGACTTCAATATGCAGTGGGTGCTAAACATATATATATATATATATTATTTGGGTGAGACTTTAATATACTATGGGTTATTCGAAACAAGGGGTGGGTTTATTCGATTGAGGGATATGTATATATATATATATATACATATAAGATATCCGAATCATGGGGGCTATTCGCATGAACAGTGAGGGAGTGAGAGCTCCCATTCGAATAAGCCCTCAGCCTATTCGAATAGGCTGGCTACCAGGCAAAAGAAAACAAGATGGAGAAAGCTCCCAGCTTGCTTATTCAGAACAAGATAGAGCTCTCATTTGAATAGGCTCCAACCTATTCGAATGGGCCATATTCCTATATATATATATATATATATATATAACATCGCTTACCTCACAGAAGTGAACAAAGCTCCTGTAGGAAACAAAAATATGCCATTCCAGAAATAAATTTGGGGGTAAAGCAAACTCTATTTCGAAACATTAAGGGGTCGCAAGATTGTTTAGCGAGGAAAATCAAAGGAAAAAAAATATAACAGAAGAAGAAAAATTACTATAACAGATATGTATATATAGATTTACAGCCAAAATAGGGAGACGAACAAGAATTCGCACAAGAGTGAGATAAAATACCAGGAACTTATAGAATATTAAAAAGAATACAGAAAGGAACTTGCCTAAGGAGAAATTTTGAGACAAATATGGCTGGCTGAGCCCTTCTCTTCATTGAGCTTCAATGGTAGGGAGGGATATGTAGGGGGTTACCGTAACAAGGAGAAGAAGAAGATTATGTAGCAATTGGAGAAGGAAAAAAAAATGATGGCCAATGGAACAAGAGATAGAATCATCAACAAATCATTGCAAAGGTACAGGAGAATTAGCGCACAGAAAAAGAAGAACAAAAGGTAGAGGAAGAGGCTGCAGGCTACGCATGCCTTAGAAATTGACAGATCTGCCCCAATTTAGGGCATTTTTTACATTTGACATTTATTTTTATTTAATTTTTTTTCTTATTTCACATAATAAAATATAAATTTCTTTTACCATTGGGCCCATGCCCAACTCAATAATTTATTGGTCCACCTGATAGCCCACGAATTACTTAATTAAATAAATGTGGCCCATTACATTATTTCCCAATTTCTTAAAAATCAGGCGCATACACCTATTTTTTTTACGATTATGTGAACCATAAAATAAAATTATTCAATCCAAATTATTTCCATGACATCAAAGCAGTTTTCATTAAATACTAAAATACTTAGACCCACATTTAAAATGTCATTAAACTGACATTAAGTAATAAAACATCTAGACCCATTTTAGAGTCATTACAAGTACCTTGTAGAACATATAATTTGCCATACAGTTCATCACAACAAAAACACCTTAACTGACCTTAGTGACTCCACATTCACCAATGAACTTGTATCCTTTTAAATCAAGTGTACTTAATAAAATGAGATTTCTCTTAAGGTTGAGAACATGTCTGATATTAATTAAAGTTCTAACAAGGCTATCAAACATATTAATTTTAACTGTTGCAATACCAGTAGTTGCACAAGAAGAATTATTTCCCATTAACACATTATCAATAGTCAAAATTTTATATGTTGAAAACTAATCCCTATTAAGAGACATATGAAACGTGCATGCTGTGTCAAGGATCCAATCTTCACAAAGATTGGTAATTTCAATAATTACCACCGTAAGTTCTCCATCACTACTATTATCTTCAACAACATTGGTTTCATTTGAAGTCTCTAGTTGTTTTCTTTTTTGCTCAAATTCTTGTCTATTAAGTTTGTTCTACAGTTTATAACACTCATTTTTTATGTGTCATTTCTTCTTACAATAATTACAGGTTGTCTTTATTTCTATACTTCAATATACTTTTTCCTTTGCCATTAGAATTTCTATCATGTATTCTTCTTCTATTCAATAGACCATCTCCCTCATTTTTAGAATTTCCCAATAATTGCTTATCAATTTTTTTTTTTTGAGAACAGAGTATCATAAACTTCTTATAAAGTGAGAGTGTCATGACTATAGAGTATGGTGTCTCTAAAGGTTGAATATGAGACTAGTATAGACCGGTAGCAAATCTGGGCAGCAAATCAAAGCGAATCTGGGCTAGACAGATCTAACGGGTTTGATGGGTCAGATCTAAGCTGAACAAATCTGAAATGGATCCGACTTTGGATGGGTTAGGTAGATCTAAACCAAATATACCATATCTGGGTAGATTTGGGTAAGGCTTAAACTGGCTGACAATGGTGAAAGCTCGAGAAACTGTCATCGATAATAGTGGTGATGGCTATACCAGGGAGTATACCACTAATGGCTACGACCTACCCCCGACCCTTGTATGCAATCACAATTTCATCACCCCCACTTACAAATCGCCAAATCCCCAAGCCCACTCAACACATTATGCAACAATCAAAACTTTAGTACCAAGCTTTCCCCTTGCGACCTCATCCTCAACCATGCTTTAGTATCCTCAACCAAGTTTTGACATTAACCAAGCTTTGATCTACCACCTTGTGACACCCCTGGTTCCACCTCTGGGGTGACATCGTAACCCACAGTTACAACCACGACCACCGGTTGAATTTGAAGGTCGACTATGCCCTTAAAGGTTTGGGCGTTCTAGGTGGGATCTAGGTTTCATCGCCTTCACTCGCTATGAACTCAAGTCCCAAAAGAAAAATAGGTAGCGAATGGCACTTGAATCTCGGTCAAACAACACGCTTGGAATCTCAGAGTTATTCCAAAGGCATGATAAGATCATGGGAGTAAAACTTACATAAATCCCATTATTCTCCAACAAATAGTCAAAAATCCCAATCTTATGCTTAAAACTTGTTCACCTCATACAAACTTATTACAAACCAAAAATACACCCATATAACTTATGTCCCAAATGATAAAATAAACAATTTATATGGAACCTCAAACCACCGGCAGCTAAGTTGCTTGAAATAAGATACCATCATGACCCTTTATCAGTGTCTAACGGCGACGCATCCACCACCACTGCCTTTCCCTTGCTAAGTCCCGAGCCATCTGCAAGGTTAGCTAGGGGGTGGTGAGTCCTAAGACTCAATAAAGACAATATGTAAAATAACAAATCATAGTTCATGACAATCATTGAAAAACATGTTATTAATCATGCATGCAGGCCCATCCACCTCATCCATCCCGGACTCTTGGTGGCCTCATATGATTTTGCTTAGACTTCAACACGAGCTTTGTCTCATCCCCAAAATCCATAGCCTTTTGCCTAATCACTCATTTGCCATAACATGCAAGTCATGATAATGTAATTTGCATAAAGAACATAATAATCCTTATCGAACTTGCTTCTGGCCTTTTATAATCTCCTTAATGTTCCTTAAATCTTCCAAAGTAACAGGATTGTCAACAACACAGCTCAAGACTCCTCTAACAAAATTAGACATAATAGATAATAGGTAAAAAGAACTATTACAAGATCAGCTTCAACCCAAACTCACTTACCTTGCTCCTTAGCTCACGCTGCCTTCTCATTTTTTAATCCCTCCTTTAAGTTCCCGCTAGCTTTTCCTTTCAAATTTCTCATTGTCTTCTCCATATTTATATAGGTGATTTTCCATGGAAGCTATAATGAAATCATAACCTATTTGCCCTAGCTTTAGTCTATTGATTAATTTCTAGCCATAAGCCTATTTCTGCAACCCAAGATTCATCATTCTGCCCACGTAATCTTCTATTGGTTGGAATTGCTTTGCGCATTGAGAACCTGAGGCTAGAAGCAAACAACGACTGAGTAGCCTCAGCGGTCGACATGTGGCACCAACAAAGAAGCAGGATGGCCATCACGTGGTGCCCCCAAAAGACTTCACTGGGAATTGATTTCAGTATTTTCCTCCCAAGGTTCGAATCCGTATCACTTGCCAACAACAACTCTCCTTGTGCACATGAGACCACTAGGATAAAGGCTCCCTCACTTATATACGTGCAACGACTAATTTTATACTAATCTAACTCTCAATTTCCAGAATTATGCTTAAACCCCAGAATTTTACTAGAAACTCTCAATCACCTCCTTATCCAAAAACACAATAAATTTAATTTCCTCAGTTAAATTCCTCAAATCACCAATAAATCATCTTAAAGTCAAAAAATAATTTGTTCCCCAAAATATTGGGATGTTACACTAGGCAACCAACGACGAGGCAATGGGAAGGAAACGATAAGAAAATGCGATAGTGGGCAGACAGTGAGTGGCTGGATGAGATGAACCAATTGGTCGCATCAACTAAGGGAGATTGATGGTAAGTCTTTGATAGAGGTGGCGGTGGCGTCAATGGTAGCTATGGCAAAGACCAATGATGGCAATCAGATAAAGAGATAAATGGTTAAAAGGGTCGTCGTCGATAGTAGTTTAGGTGATTGATAAAGATGAAGAAAGCAAATTTGATGGTTGACTTTGACAGGCACAAGCAGAATCGATCACGACGACAAAGAACAAAGTCGATGGAAATGAGAGTGATAAGCTAGGAGATGGCCGATAATGGCAGAGGCAACGATGGTCGATGCATCATTGGCTACTAGGCAACCAAAACCTAGTTGAAGAAGATGATGAAGAATTGCATATCCAATGACTGAGATATGTCAAAAGCTAATGGTTTGATCCAACGGTATGATTCTAAAATTTTGGATCGAAAACAAATCACAATTAAACCATCAAACACACAAACGAATATACAAAACTCAAATTGGGAAAAATCAAGGGCAAAATTATAAAATATCACTATGATAATATTGCTACTATAATAATAACTACTACTAATTCTAATATATTAAGCACTTATTTATGGATCTAATACTCATTAGTAAATATATACAAGAAATTATATTCTGATTAGAATATTAGATACGAAAATAAGTCTTCAATTAGAGATGAATCTCAATTATAGTTAAAATTAAAGTTTCAATCACTGTCAAAATAGAAGTCTCAATCTTAGATAAATTTGAAATTTGAATTTTGGGTCACAAGTGTAGAACAAATATAGTAGTTATTATATTCTTGGCTTTCTTCACAAGCCATGAAAATATATGAGTTGATCCTAGCGTTTAAATCAAATAAGTGCTATTTAATGGGGCCAGACCACCCATTTTTTAGGGGATTTTTACTCGGCCTATATGTACAAGTTGGTGTACACTTATAAAACAATAATTGGACTAAGTTTGAATCCCTGCGTTATCAAAACAAAAGAAAAATACAGATTTATGTTTAGTTTGCCTAGGCTTTTATTTTGAAACTTTTAAGATAGGTAGTATTTAAGTTGGTTATAGCATTTAAGTTGGGTAATGTGTTTGGATAAATATATTTTTAAACTAATAGTTAATAGTTATGTATTTGGTTTGAAAGAACTGATAAATTATTAAAACTTGACAAAAAGATGAAAATAGACGTGTTATTAAATAATATAAATAAAAGATATAAAAATACTAATTTTTAATAAAATTAAATTATAAAATAATGTGTAATGATAAAATTTTACAAAAATTATATATAATTCTTAAAAAAATACTAATACAATATATATGTAACACACATATATATATACATATACATATACATATATACACCCAAAGACGTGGTCATGGGCTATGGAAGCGGCGGCCGACGGGTAATGAAGGCTAGAGGCGACAAACGAAGGAAGAAACAGTGGACGTGAGCGATGGAGGTTGGAAGCAGTAGCCAACGGCGACGGTACCGGCAGAGTTGAAGGCGATGGCCAATGGGGGTGTGGACGACGATGGGGAGGAGATGGCTGGACACTAAGGGCAACAACAATGGCTGACAGTAGGGGTGATGGCAATGGCCACGGTAGCGACCGAAAAGGCTAGGGCGACTGGCAGCGAGAGCTAGAGAGGTAGAGGTTGAAGAAGATGGGTATGACTGAAAATTAGTAAAATATATGAAGGTAATATGATAAAACACTTGGTCAACACAACTTATTTTATAGTAGCGTTATACAAAAGTTATCCCTTACCAACTTTTGTAAAATGTTGACGTAAGAGCTTTTAAGCTATTTATAAAAAAAAAAAAAAGAACGTTTAAACTGTATAACTTAAACGCTCTTATAACAAATCAAATATTTTAATCAAATAAGCTAAGTAACTTAAAAATTACATATCAACTTATAAGCGATTAAATCGCGTAGTCAAACTGGCACTTAAAAAGTTACTATTTGTCCTGCCGGAGCCTAAGTCCATATTGCACCATCATCCCAATTGAAGTGAGAGAGGCTGAGAGCCACAGTCTCCTTATCTGGACAAAATCCCCTTAAAAATTTCCTGCGTTACCCCGTGAGATCACGTGGGATGGGCAGCTGCGGCCTATATATATACTTTTCCACACGCACACACGCATTTCTCAGCGTATACTTGATAAGTCTTGGTTCCTTGTTACCTTTGATCAGTTCATATCAATTCATATATAGTTATTTAGATTATAAGCTTCTGTAGCTGTAGACCTCTCCATGGGCAAACCACGTCGCCGGAAGCCGCTTAAGATGAGCAGGAAGTGCTGTTGCTTCGAAGGTCGCCATACATGCAGCTTATATATATATGTATATATATTCCTTTGGATCTTTCATTTCTGGGTCATTAATTAATTTTGCCTCTTTTTTTTTCTCATTCTCTGATTAAGCTGCAGAGGCAGAGGTGAGCAGCAAAGAGTGGGAATTCATAAGGATGAGCCAACAAGAAGAGGATCTGATTTCCAGAATGCATAAGCTCGTCGGAGACAGGTAAAACTGACCATGATCTTCAGAGCATGTTTTTTGGGGATTAATGGGCGTTTTTAATTTAATCAAAGGTGGATGATGATGATGATGATGATGATGATGATGGTCAGGTGGACTCTGATAGCGAGTCGAATTCCGGGCCGGAAAGCCGAAGAGATAGAAAGGTTCTGGTTGATGAGATACGGGCAAGAGTTTGCGGGCAGGAGGAGACAATTAATGCTGCTCAACAACCCATCTTAATTAATTAATTAATGCATCCAACTCTACTCTCTCCCTAATCAATTATGCTTTATTTATCCCTTTTCTTCTTCTTGTTGTTGTTGTAATAAATATATAATAATATATTGAAATTCAGTGTACAATATATTGTATCATTCATCCCCATTCTCTGATTATTAGACAAAATTTATAAATAATTTTCACCTATATTTATAGGTGTAGTAGTATCCAAAAGTTTAAAAATTAATTAAAATTAGACCCAGAAAGGGTCTTAGTAGTAATTTGGTAAATTGCCAAGATCTCATGAGACATTTAGGAGAGCCAAAAAAAAAAAAAATTAGGCTAAAGTGATTGGTTGAAAATTGAAAAAATATGCTAATTTTGCTATGTGAAGGAGTTGATTTTGAGCAGAAAATTGAATCAAATCAAGTGAAATTCAGTCAAACTCAATACTGAATTTCATAGAGGGGTTTACAATGAATTAGTGGGACTTAAGTTTGTGGGAAGTTAGCTATAGTAGATTAAATTAAAAATTATTTGAACAAAATTGGTTGAAATGAATGACAACATAATTAATTGGAATATAAAGAAATCCAAATGAGACGTGACGAAAAAGCTTAGATATGTCACTTTATGCCAAAATTTCAAGTTAATGTAACGAGTTGACCAAATCTAGACAACCCCTCTGGCTCTGGAGGACATGATAGAGAACACGCTGGTACCTCTGACATTAACGTCAGACCACAGGCAGGCAAGTTAAGTACGATAATTAAGACAAAAATTTGCAGAAACAAATCATCAACGAAAATCAAGCATCATCAACACACCCACCCACTGGTCAATTCATTCAACAATCCGCCAATCTTATCTGAAATCTCTTGGATTCTGTGGCAGATGATTTGGAAATTTAAAATGATGAAGAAATTGTTCAGTCTTAATCCCTTGTCTGCGTTGCGTCAGATATTTCTTATCTTGCTTGTTAGGATATGAAAAAAGAATTGTAATTTTTCTGTTCTGTCTATTCTTTTGGCCAGTTGCCCAAATCTATATAGAGAGAATATACCTAAAAGCAGCTAAAAATATAACGTCAAACTTTCTAAAGAAAATTGATACTAAGAATACCCTAATCTTTTAAAAATAACTAAAAATATTGACTATATTCGATAACATAATCATCTAATACTCCTCCTCAAATTGGAGTATAAAGATCTTAAATGCCTAACTTGCCAAGCAAATAATCAAATTGCCTCTTCCCTAATGCCTTTGTGAAAATATCAACGAGCTGCTCAGAAGTATACATGTAAGCAGTGGCTATGTTACCGAACTGTATAGCATCACGCACGAAATGACAATCAACTTCAATATACTTCGTGTGTTCATGAAAGACAGGGTTTGCAGCGATGTAAAGCACAACCTGATTGTCACAATAAAGTCACATGGGTTGTGAATATATGACTCCAAGGGTTAACAATAAACCTTTCAACCATTTCAACTCACAGCTAGTGGTTACCATAGAACGATACTCAGCCTCTGCAGAAGACCGAGATATGACAAGCTATTTTTTCGTTTTCCAAGAGATGGGTGAATTACCCAACAACACAAAATAGTCGGTGAGAGATCGCCGAGTCAAAGGACAACTGGCCTAATCAGAATCATAGTATGCAAACAGTCAAAGATCGGTATCAGCGTGAAGGAGAATGCCTTGCCCCGAATGGCCTTTCAAGTATCGAAACACACGAAAAGCCACCCCCAATGTTCCACATGCAGGCTCTGCATAAACTGAGCCAAAATATGCACACAATAAGATAGCTCAGGGTGAGTGATAGTTAAATAGATTAAGCAACCTACAAGTCGCCGATAAGGCTCCGAATCCTTTATCACAGCGCTATCACAAAGAGCTAATCGATGATTTTGTTCCAATGGAAATCCAGCAGGTTTAGCACCCAATAAACCTACCTCAGAGATAATATCTAATGCATATTTACGTTGAAACAAGTAAATACCTTCGGAACTTCGGGCTACTTCAATACCCAAAAAATACTTTAACTCACCTAAGTCCTTCATATAGAAACACTTACTCAAATAATCTTTGAATTTCTGAACATCACAATGATCGTTTCCAGAAATAATCAAATCATCGACATAGACAAGCACATGCAAATGAGCATCGTTTCGTTGAAAAGTAAATAGAGAATAATCTGAATAAGATTGTCGAAAAAGCCATAACTTTTCAATGCCGAAGCTAGTTTAGAAAACCAATTTCAAGGTGCTTGTCGCAAACCATAGAGGGATTTTTGTAACTTGGGTACCTTATTAGGAGGATGACAAGAAAAGCTTGGGGGGTAATCGCATATACACCTCCTCAACGAGGTCACCGTGTAAGAAAGCATTATGCACGTTCATCTGATGCAACTCCCAATGCTTAGCAGCTACAACAACAAGAAATATCCGAATAGTAACCATCTTAGCCACCGGTGCAAATGTCTCATTGTAATCTATACCTTCAATCTGATTATTTCCAAGAATCACCAAGCGAGCCTTAAATCACTCTATCGACCCATCTGAATTGTATTTAATTCGGTAGACTCATTTGCATCCAATTGTTTTTTTCCCGGGTGGCAAAGTTTCTATCGTCCAAGTTCTATTATTCCCAAGAGCCTGGATTTCCTGGTACATAGCCTGTCTCCATCGTTCATCTTTCATTGCTTCAGAAAATGTATTGGGCTCACTTTCTCTAGCAATAGTTGCCAAGAAACATCTGTGTCGCAAAGAAAATTTATCACAATTCACATAGTGCGCTATAGGATAGGACGTACCTGAGGACTTGGATTGGTCAGATGAAACAGTAGAGAGCCCAAGGCAGCGAGTAGTATGAGTAATATAATCTTGGAGACGAGTGGGTGGTCTTCATTCTCTATACCCTCGCCCAAGTGAAGCTTCATCATTAGTTGAACCATTACTATTTCCCATATCATTGGAATGAACAGTTTGTTCGTTTGCCTCCATGTTGTCGGAAGGTATGCTTCCCCTGTCACTTGAAGGTACAATCCCCTTTTCTCCCGAAGAAACACTTCCCCTTTTGTCAACCCATGGGATGGCACTGCCCAAAACCTGATCATCATCATCTACAAAGGAAGAAAAATGAGCAATGAGATGTTATGGTTGAGTGCCACCAAAAGGTTCATTACTTGCATACAAGAATTTAGTTTCTAAAAATACCACATCTCTGGAAACAAAATAGTCTCCACTTTCAATATCATACACTCTCCATCCCTTCTTGCCAAAAGGGTACCTAAAATATGCACTGTCTATTTCTGCTAGCAAACTTGTCTTTATCGCGCACTTGATTATGGACATAACACAAACAACCAAAGGTTCGTATGTGTTTGTAAGAGGGAGAATGACCAAACAAAATCTCATACAGTGTCTTTCCACCCAAAAGAGAAGAAGGTGTTCGATTGATCAAGTAACCTGTTATCATCACACATTCTCCCTAGAAATTAATAGGTAGATGCGTCTGGAACCTTAATGCTCGCGCCACATTCAGAATATGACGATATTTCCTTTCTACACGCCCATTCTGTTGGGGACTACCAACACAAGAGGTCTGATGTATCATACCATGTTCAACAAAATAATCCTCCAAACAAGTAAATTCTATCCCATTATCAATTCTAACAATTTTCACCTGTTTACCAAATTGTCTTTGAGTCATGGAAAAGAAGTTTTTGAGAATTTGAGCCACCTCATTCTTTCTATGCAATAGATAAATCCACACAGCTCGTGAAAAATTATCAACAATGGTTAAGAAATAAATAGCACCACATGAAGCAGGAACTCTATACGCTTCCCACAAATCACAATGAATCGTTTCAAAACATTCAGTAGCTTTATTATCACTAGAAAAAAAATGTTTCTCTGGATTGTTTGGCCCTTAAACAAATCTCACAAATGGTATTCTGCATATTACTACTATTGCTACTACTCACGGAAGAAAGTAACTCAACTATCTTGCTGGATGGATGTCCCATGCGACGATGCCAAAGATCAAAAAATGCAGTCCTACTTGTCTTGTATGCATAAACTGGCGCCACTGCCTTGAGATAATAAAGCTCCTCACGTTGTTCACCAGCACCAATCAAGGTCCTTGAAATACAGTCTTGTATAACACACAACTTATTAGTGAATTGGACAGTACAATTTGACTTATCAAGTAACTGCGACATAGATATTAAATTTCAATTCAATTTTGGGACAAATAAAACATGTTTTAATTGCAATTGCAAGTTGGCACCGAATGTCACATTTCCCTCCTTCACTGCCATGGTTTGTTCTCCGTTTGGCAATCCCACAAGACATGCCTCTACGTCGTATACATCCATCAAGCATTCAAGGGTTCCCGTCATATGATGAGAAGCCCCTGTGTCAAGTATCCAATTTATATGAGTTTACTTACCAATCAATGTCTCGTTTTTACGTAATTTAGCAATGTAAACCATTGCTCGCTACTCAAGACACTAATCCTAACTCGATTAGCCTCTGTCATAATCATCTGTGAGCCTTCCGCCTTTCCTGCAGTTTAGGCAACATTGGCCCGTGTTGTTCCTCCTCGACCGCGACCAGCACTTGTAGCTTGTCCACCACGTCTGCGTCCTGTGCCTCGTCCCATTCCTCTTGGACGGTCACCCTACCAATCTGGGTAACCAATGATCTAAAAACAATTGTTAGGATCATGACTAAGACGCCCACAATGCATGCAAGTTACATTCTTATCCTTTGAATCCACACTACTCCCTCGTCCTCCTCACTTGGCTTGAAAAACAAAGCTCGTCGGGTTTCCTCGGTCCTCCTTTCCACGGGCTATACTTCAATGTCGTTCTTCTTGCACAATCATGGAATATACCCTATTCATGTTAGGGATTGGTTCCATACTCAAGATGTTGGATCGCACCGTGGTATACACAGAATCATCGAGTCCCGTCAAAAACTGATGAACCCTTTCATCTTCTCGTTTTCTTTCAAGTTGTCCCGTAATATTGCACTTGCATCCTTTGCATTGGAAAATAGGAATCTGATCATAATTTGCAAGTTCATCCCATATCATCTTCAATCTCCCATAATACGCCACAATTGCTTACCCTATTTGTTTACATCCAACAAGATCAGATTTCAACTATTGGACACGAGGTCCATTCCCAATGGAAAATCTCTGTCTAAGATCTTTCCACAAGTTTTTCACGTTCTCCATGTAGGTGATGGTAGAACGAAGCGTCGGTTTGATGGTATTGAACATCCATGCCACAAGCATAGAATTTACCGTCCACCAATCTTCGATTTCAGGTGAATCTTCAGCGAGTTTGAGCAAAGTGCCATCAACAAATCCAAGCTTCTTCTTGGCTCAGAGTGTGGTGCGCATAACTCATACCCACTCGTCATAATTCTCGCCCTTCAATCGGACATGAGTTAGTACCGTACCAGGACTATTCGATAGGTGCAGAAAGTATGTTGAAATCATCGCCTCCTTCCTGGAGTTATCAACGTTCATCGCCTCATTCTTCCGATCATTGGCCATGTTTAGTTTCTCTCTAGGGTTTTCCTAATCCAACCTGGCTCTGATACCATGTTAAGATATGGAAAAAGAATTTTGCTGTCTCTATTCTGTCTACCTCTTTGGCCAATTGCCCAAATCTATATATAGAGAATACAACCAAAAACATCTAAAAATATAACTTCTAACTTTCTAAAGATAACTGATACTAAGAATACCTTAATCTTCTAAAGACAACTAAGAATATTGACTATATTCGGCAACATAATCATCTAATATTGCTTGATACGAACGTGCCAACTCTCTCCCTATCGTATGTACAAAACCCCTCCCCCTGAACAGATATCCTCTGAATAATTTATTTAGATAATAATTTATAATAATATTTAAAAAATATAAAATTATATTTACATATGCATGTATGTATGTGGGATAGGGGGTTCTGTACGTGAGGAAGAGAGTTCTGTACATGCGGAAGGGCAAGGGTTGACACGCCTGTGTTAGACAAGATAAGAAATGTTCAACGTAGATAAAAGATCAAAATTGAGAAATTGTTAGAAGAGACAAAGGCCCTGTTTGTTGCAGCTTAAAAGCTGTAACTTCTAGCTTCAAAAAAGTTGGGATGTAGTGTTTGTTTTTTAACTTATAGAATTCTAACTTATAGCTTCTACTAGCTTTTAGAAGGGATAGAAGCTGGCTTTTTCAAAGTTGGGGTACCCCAGCTTTTACAACTTCTGCTTAAATAATTATATTTTTATGACAATTTTGCCCTTATTTTTAGCAAAGAATTACCCTCTTGTCTACGCAATCATGGGTTTTTCTTTTCCACCGCCATCTCCATTTTCAAATCTCTTCCTCTCTCTCGTCATCTTTCTCTCTCTCTATAATTTAATTAATTTTTTTATAACACTTGAAACTTATACATATACACTAATTAATTTTTAAATTATCATTCTATAACTACTAAGGGTATTATGGACAATTATACAAAAATAAGTTATTTTACAATTTATGGTATCAAACACCACAACTACTTAACTACAACTTCTAAGAAACTGCAGCAAACAGGTTCACAACTTATTCTAAGTTTTAGAAGCTATAATCTAAGAAACTATAAGTTATAATTTCTTTAATTAAACTGCAACAAATAGGCCCAAAGAAGAGACTAACAGTACACACTAAATAGAAAGTAAAATACAAATGCAACTAAATGAGTTAAGAAATACAAGAAATAATAGAAATATTGTGAAATTCAAAGAGATCAAGTAAAAAAAAAAGCAAGAATGGTGCACGGCGACGTGGCGACGCGATCGTTGTGTGTACAAGACACCAAAAATCGGCTATAAAAGCCAATGAATTTCTTCAGAACTAGAAGTACGAGCTAGAGAAGAAGAGAGACAGGGAGAAAAAAAAGGAGAGAAAACTGATGGTTTTTGTGTCTGAAAAACCAGCCCGGTGACCCAGTTAATCGGAGAAGACCAACAGGAGGCTGTTCCGGCAGATTTTAGCTTTATTCCGACTTCGAGGGTCGGTTCCAACAGTTGGAGAAGGCTCAGGCTTGACCATCAGCGGTTTTGAGCACCAACAATAGCCTCAAGGCTTCCCCAGAAGGTCGCCGATTGCGAAGTAGCTTGCCGGAGAAAATGGGGGAGGCATGAGCAATTTTGAATTTTTCACCCCAAACCTTCTGTTTTATTATAGTTTTATCCGAATAGATTTAAAAAATGACGTTTTTGCCTTCATGCTTTGTTCAAATTTTACCGAACCCTGCAAGATATTATTTATTGCATATGTGACCACTTATTTGACATTTAATGCATATTTGACTTCATGAAATTGCTTATTATCCCTAAATTATTGATATCTTAACGCATAGCTTAAAAGTTTTGTATTAAATGTATTAAATCCCGATTTAATATTATTAAACACAGGTACTTGCCCATGTCATTTTCTTTATGATCTATTGTTTTTAAGAAAAAGAGATTTTATTTCATTATCAATGGGTAATTGAGTTTTTAACTTGAATAGTTGTTCGTGTTCAATTAATAAGTGAATTAACATTTTGCAACCCTTTGATCATAAGGGCATGGATAGATAGATCATGAGTATGAATACGTATAAAAAATGATTTTCAGAGTTTCACTAAGTGTTTTCATGACTTATCTATTATTTGACATATTGGGTACTTTAAGTATTTCCTAGAAAAATGAGAATGTTCAAGAGTAAAGGTAATGTCTCCTTATTTAATAATTGACTCTTTTTAAATACATGTGGTTTGTAATAGTTATTTTTTTATTTTTTTGAAAGTTTTTGATATGATATGTATAGCGACATGAACACTTTATTCTTAATATCTAGTATTAGCATGTTCAATTTCATTAGCATGTTCAATTTCGATTATTAGATTTGACTCCGAAACCATGTATATCATGCCCGATTCAATTAAAAAAAAAGGTAATAAATTGTATTAAATAACTTATATGCATATATATATATAAAGCCTTTATTTAAAAAAAATAACACGTTCGATAAAACTTAGTGTTACAATAACTTATACAATATTTTAAATTATTTCAACACATAAAGTAATAAAATATACCACTTTAGTTTGATGTTGAGAAATGTAAGATTAAAAAAAAAAAAAAGGGTATAATTAGGTTAAGTTTCTAAGTTTGAAAAAAATGTCTAATTTGAGATTTTTGGTTTCTAAAATTTAATAATATTAATATATAATTAGATTGTATATAGGATGTGAATAAAGAACCTTACCCTCTCACTTCGTTTGTACCCAATAAATATTTTAAATACTTCACTTATACTATTTTGTAATTATTTTTTATTAAAAATATTACTTAAATGCTTAAGAATGACACTTGGCATGACACTCTTATATTGATATATTATATTATGTGTCTAATCAATGCAAATATATAATACATTAATAGAAAAGTGTCATTTTAAATATTGTTGCTGAATGTCTAATTAAGTAATATTTTTTGTTTTTTAATACTAAATTTTACCTGTAAAAAAGAATTTTGACATACAGTTATTAAATAGCCATAATTATTAGGATTACCATCCTTGCGCGATCCCCTGTCGTTCGTGCCCTTGATTTCGATAGAGGAGGTAAATCGCAAGTAGAAACTTTATTTTACTGCGCAAGGCAAGAAATCGACCCTACAATTTATTGGTGTAAATTTTAACTTATTATTGTAGGGGTAGCCATAACTATTGCTATATATATATATATATATATATATAGGGTTTAAGAAGTAAGCATACAATGATTATCCTTTGTGTGTTTAGATAGATAAGGAAAGATGTTGGTATAATTTGGTTTGTGAATTAATTTTATTTTATTTTATTGGATAAGCAAACAATAATTGAATTAATAACTAATCCAAAATAAATTTATCTTACTATTACATTAAATCTTATTTTTATTTAAATTTTACCTGAAAACTGAATACCTTTTCTAATCACCATCAGATAAATCTTTATTTAAAATATTATTCATTTTAATATTATATATCCGTTACAGTAATTAAGCAAACAGTGAAAATAAAAAGATTTAATGAGTATATATATAAACTAACTACAGATATTTATTTTTGTATTTTTGTGGGAGTAATTTAATGAGTATTTGCATTGTGGTCAATGCTCAAAATAGTCTAAATGTCAGATTGGACCTCAATTTGATTTAGAGTGGACTTAAAAGATTGGACCTACCCAATGGCTCAATACAGATAACCAAACTTGTATCAAGGGTGTCGGTCTTAAGATCGCACCCATAATTAATTCCCTTGACTCATTTGGAGGATCACATTCGACTATTCTTGTGGCATCATCTGACTTATATTGATTCTATAGTCCGCCTATATAAGGACATAGGGTATAAGAGTTTAGTTATGATATTTATTATAATATTAATTATATTATTTCTAAATATAATAATTAACTTAAGAATTGAAAGATTCATCGAGAGAGTAGACCCAATTCTATTTTTGCAAGAGTTAGTTCGAGACACAATCAATCATATATAATTAAAAAATACTCGAAGAGAGTACAACTCTATCTTGAAACAAGTAGTGATCGGCTTCTAAACCTCATTGCATATAATTATATATAAACTAATTACAAAAATTTATTTTTATATTTTAATACAAATATAAAAAATTCTTTATAGAAAATTAATATGAAGATATTATCTCCCATTTAGTTGTAGTATTTGCATATATTTTTTATGTGTCGATTGTGTTGAAAAGTAATCAATAAAAGGTTTTTGTTGATTAACTATTTAATGTCATTGAGATTGTAAAATCATGTTTAAGAGTGGTCATATTATTGTACGATGCATAAAGATAATTTTATAAAACTCATAAAGTGTGACATTATGTAACAATTACTTCAAAAAATTAATTAATTGGGTATTAAGGATAAAAAAAATTCAATGATAATTATGTGCTTGTGTTACTCAATTTGTTGTATGTTTTATTGCATATATTTTGAATTTTTTTTGTTGTGAAATAATTGTAATAAGATAGTAAAATTCAATGCTAATAATTAGTGCTCTTATGCTCACAAAACTTTATTCTTGGTGTTTAAAGTTTACTAAAAATTAGCAAAATCTATTCATGATGAGACCTTTGCCCAGGGGGAATGTTATAAGTCACTGCATTTATTGTTGTTTAAGCTTCATAGCATATAAAGTTCTGATTATACATATTATCTGGACCCTTGAAAAGAAGCTTTCAAATAAACCATTTTGATTGCTCATTACTACTCACTAGTGCGTTAATAATCTCTTTTTGTAAATGTTCTTTCCAATACATGATGTACTAATTTTGGTTCTAAATCTATTTAATTAGGAGATACCATTGAAGGTCTCTTTGGGAGGAAGAGAGTTCATATAAAGTGAAGTCAACATTTGTTCCAATAACAGAGAATATGCTCAAAAGTGAAAGTTGTGGGGACTTTAGATCCAAGGACTATTGAGTGTCTATTTATGTTTATAGCTTGTGTCAACTCATCATAAAACTTATGAGTTTACATGGACATAAATTAAAAAAAAAAAACCCCATCTAGTGTTTTAGGAGAGTTAATTTTGAAGGAAATTCTAAAATAGTTAAATTCAAATATAAGATTAATTAATTACTCAATCATTTATGACTAAAGCTTGTTCCTTCCGGCCCAATGGGATTGATTAGATTGGTTGTGATGGCAGCGGAATGCCACGATCCAGCGACGACCTTGTGGTGGGATAATTGGCACCTGCAAATACTCTAACGCTTAAGTTAGTGAGGAATCAAAATGTTAGAGTATAAGTAAGGTTTGAAAAGAACATTTCTTATCCTGTGATCAGTTTGGTTTATATAGAGATGAGGGTGTCTTGTGTATTACTGGCTATTGTGGGAGGATAGAGGGCCGAGATGCATGATAGTGATAGGGATCATCCTTGAGAATTCGAAATTTGGCGAAGATTACTAGTTGATAAGAGTCAGCATACGAGTTGTTCGAGATTGATAAAATCCGTTACTGTCGTGAGGATCTCGGCCTAGATGGAAAGATTATTTGAACTTCTTAGGCCGATATCTAGTTTGGGGGTTGGGCTCGATCCCAAACTGTGGGCCCCCGGCCCAATGGATTAGTATGGTCCAAAGCCCCCCGATCGAATGTTCGAAAAGGCGAGCATCCGAGCTCGGAGTAAGGTCGAGATGGTGATAACGCTCGATTGCCTTGACGTTGGACCGAGCTTGCTGGAACCGACCTGGCTAAGACAAAGCTTAATTTTATGGTTAATTGCTTAGAATCAAACTAAAGCAAATGGTGGTGATATTATGATTTGTCTCAAACAATGGTCCATTGTAGTTGAATATTTTTCAGAAATTTAGCAAATCAGTTTGATGGTGATTTCATATATTGATAAATCGAAATAAAACTAACCAACAACTAGGATTTTTTCTTGAATGAAAAATGCAAATTTAATCTTGTACATTGATATATCTATATTTGTTGCTATAGATACTTTGCAATAATATAATATTGCTCGTTTCACTTCTTTTCTCTTGCATATCTATCTCTATCATATGATCCTTTTTAATTGACACATGTCAAGGATTATTCTCTTGAAAGAAATTCCTTATTAACTAACTAAAGTGGTTGGCAAAATGCTTCTATATATGCTCATGTTCTATCTTCTTATAGTTCACACTCGTAACACATTATAACACATTTTATTCGCATTATATATAGGACACACCAATATGTACTTGTGACCTTCCAGCTTCTTCTTTTAATCTCTTCTAATCTATCTTATATGTCAATTTACATCCATAATGGAAGGATAATCAGTGCTTTTCCACTTCTAAGACATGAGATCTCATGTAGTATGAGATCTAAACCCTAATCCACTAACTCCTGAACCTTCCACGCACTATCTATCAAATAGAAACTGTCAGACTAGTTAAGAAGTTTGATGTATGTTGCAATATTCTTCTTTTATTGCATATAACACTAATATTAATTATTAATGACAACAAAACCTTTCATGAACTTTTAATGTCATTGAGAACACAGTACAAGCTATACATATTTTATTTTAGTCGCTTTGTTTTTTGGGTGTGTGACTTTTTAGATTTATTGCAAATATCAATAAGGAAATATCAAACTCATTTGATGTCAATGGACCTCTTTATCTATTTTGAGAATCTCTCAATCTTCTCAAAATGTCTTGATGATTTTGAATGAGGTCTAGCAATATATCAAGATAATCTAAATGACAATGAAGTCAATTTATAGTGAACCTATTTCATTAACAATTATTGTGTAATTTAATCTTTCCATTAATAAAAGTCTTGACTAAGCGAGAGTCATGGATTAATAAAATTATTGACTCAATTCCATGTGATAGAACTTAGTTGGAGTGATAATATGACATATTGAAAACTCTTTTTCAACTATTCATGCCTTAGGCAAGGACTTCTTCGATCACAAACGAACAAATGACTGCATAGAACGTCGTGAGACCTCACAACGAAGGTAATGGGTCTTATTTGGCAAACACCCATGTCTCTGTATATCAATCAAATGAGACGACACAATTAACATTCTTATCTCACAATTGGATGAGTCTACATTACTTGTAAATCTCACACACTAATACATAAGTTAATTGTGTTGCTTCAAGTCAGAGCATCAGTTAGACGATTTCAACTAATAACAAATCATTAAATTTAATACTTTTAACCATGTGATTTGTTATCAACGTTATATTGTTCGATGTGTTGTTCAACCAACAATCATCTACTTGTGTATTTTAAGCATGCCATGATTTGTGACATGTGACTCATAGCGTTTTTATCATTTATATCTCATATTAATTAAAGTTTTATATCTCATATTAATTAAAGTAGTAAGCTTTCGTGCTAGTCCATATTTGCTTGCTCAAAGTCTTGATTCAAAAATACTAAAGATTAAAAACAATTTAAAATTTCTTTACCCAAGAATTTTGTCATCATATTCTTAATCACATAAAAATAAGATATTTAACAAGAAATTTAAGGATTCATTCATAAAAAATTAAAGAGCCGTGTATGAAGATAAAAGTCATTTATTAAATACAAAAATACATAAAAAATTTACCGATTTAGATTTCATCTAAATCTAAAAAATAACATATACATATATACAACACGTATACATACATATAATATGTATATATCTATATATATGTAACTTTATATTATAGGTGAGTATGTGCATTATACATACGTGCAAAATAGGTATATATGTAAATATAGATACATATATGTTCATGTATATATATATATACAAGTAAATATGTAACTACGTACGTGTGCGTAGTATATTACGTCTATATATATATATATCTATATACACTTATATATATGTGTGTGCATATAAAAGCATATATATATATATTGTACATATATAAATATTGTATGTATATGCATATATATTTGTACGTATATAATTAGGACTACTGTCATGTTATTAAATAGTCTTTTCAAAATAAGTAATAGATTGGCAATGGATCAGAGTATGACAGCCATGCGCTATGGCGTCAGTGTGCTGATTCGACATGACGTCTAGACAGGTCGTAGACACTTCATCAACATTAACCAATGGTTGAGATCAACGAGATTACGAACGGAAGAGGCACAGAAAGTTCAAAACGATTAAATTCAAATAAGGCTTAGCTAATATATAATAAGAGTTGGTGTGGTATTTACATTTACATTATTGTAGAGGAAATAGGATATAGGACAAAGAAGAAGTCAATTTTGTTATGAATGGCAAGAGTGAAGATTGTCCGGGTGAAAGCCCAGAAAAAGCCTAAAAAAAAAAAGAAAAAAGAAAAGAAGATTGTTTTGGTAAATTGTTATGCATGACAAACATGATGGATGGTTCCCATCCAAAATCAAAAAGTAAATCAAAAAGTTGGACTAAGCCAACGTACGTACGTATGGGAAAATCTTGTCTACAAAATATAAAAACAGATTGTTTTCTTGATGTTATTAATTTAATTAGCCCTTTGATTATTGAAAAGTGGAATTAATCCAACTCTATTTATTATTATTCCTTCATGCTTATAATATTCAGGAAATGACATCTTGACTTGGTCAAAACTCAAGATCCCACTCCAAATATTCCAAGAGTTAGTTTGTTTGCATTTGAGATTAACAAAAAAATCTAGATTGAAGATTGAAGATTGGACCGAATAAGGACGCACCAAACCGATTTAGTTTGATCCTATTAAAATAATTTTACAGCAGCCATATATAGCATATATATGGCAGCAATAATCTGCTATATATATATATATATATACACAACAACTTCATTATTAGAAAATTAAAACAATATATAATACCTACATCATTTATATTTTTTAAAGAAGAAATATTTTAAATAATAAAAAATGTAATATTTAAAATCCCTTTAATCAGACTAATTAAGACACACGCACACACACGTAGGATGTTACAGAAAATTTAAACTAACTGCAACGAAAAGGATGCAGCATCAGCATGGATGTATCATCCGACGGACGGGACAGGGAGAATTTCGAGGAAATAAAAGCAAGTGGTGGGTAGGTAGTGGGTCCGAAACATAGACAAATTAAGCTCCTTCCTTCCTTCCTTCCTTCTTCATCTTCATGCCTATGCCTATGCCTTTGCCTTGGCGCAGCAATCCATCGTTTTCCTTTTTTTTTTCCCATGCACCTGGCCATACGCGTTTTCTTTCTATGGTTTGTTTTGTATTTCTAACTTAACTTTTTTCTGGGCTTACAACATTAATTATAACTAGCAAGTGGTGGCAGCCCCCAGCCCCAACACAACGCAAATCTCACAGATTTTGGTTCAGATACTGTTGTTGTGTCATGTGGTATATTATGGATTTTGATTGGATTTTGTATTTCTCCTTCGGCTTCCGCGGCTTAATTATTCATGACCGTAGTAGTAGTAGTAGTAGTAGACTTGTTCAAAGCTCCACCCACGCGTTTTCTCTCTCTCTCTCTTTCTTTCTTTCTTTCTCCCTCCACTCCTTCATTTTCTTTCTACTAATTGTATTCTTTTGTGCCTAGCTAGCTAGCTAGTCGTCAACTCCCTGCTTTTATTTTCCTTTCTCATTTCTTTCAAGTTTTAATATATATTACTACTTCTTATTGCAATGGTGAGGCGGCTTTCCTTCGTTTAATTAATTGTGACTTGAGTCATGGCTTCAACTTATTTGATTGAATTTTTTAAACAAAATAATAATTATACATAAGATAAGAGGGCATTTTACGTACAAAATATTTTTTTTTTTGCATAAATAATAAAATATATAATTATGAATTATTGGAATCATTAATCTCTGTTAATCTCACTCACTGAAATTATTGTATTTTATACTTTTGCTTTTGACTTTGATTAATTTAAAAGAGGTAAAAAAAAGATGATTCGAACCATTTTAATTAATCATTGCCAAACTTGATAAGACTCAAACCATCTTTAATTATTAAGTAATTTACACTATTACTTATATAATAATATTCTTACGTTTCACACTCAACACCCAATACTCCACACCACAGGGGTCACCAACCATATACATGGGTTCGCGACAAAACTATATTCAACTAGCTTTCTCTGAACCAATACTTAAAAACAATTGCAAGGCCCCATACATTTATGATTGGAATAGGGAGATTTGATAAACAATCTGCTCCTTATCATACGATTGAATATGTAGGTGTAGCTGGGTTAGGCAGGTGTGAGTGGGACCATGACCATCCAAGTGCAACCCATCTCTCTCTCTCTCTCTCTCTCTCTATATATATATATATATATATATTTAAATATTTCTTAATCATAGCTTAAGTGTACCAATCGCGCTACAGTTACGTGGTACGGATGGCATAGCATATTTAATTGTGTGTATATATATATATATATTAATAGACTTTTGGCCACAACATTGCGTAGTATAATGGTTCTTATTCTCACTCTTATATTCTTCTTTTTATAAATAAACAATAAGGAAAAAATACCCACATTAAAGAATGTAAAAAAATTCGAATATATGGCCTCATATTTATTATGAGAAATGATTCATCATTTAACTATTTTTTTTAATTTATATTAAATTATTATAAATTATACATATTAAATAAACCCATAAAAATTTGATAACAATAGTTTTTTTATTTGTTGAGTGAGAAATCATAATTTTTTATTTAAAAAATTTAGGAAATTCATTAAATTTTGAAACGTAAATTTTAAGTTAATTTAAATAGATTTTAATATTTTAATAATTAATATATTAAAATTTGATAAGTAATATTGAATAAAGCAGTGACAGTATAATACAACCGACTTGAGAAATCCTCTCAATTAATATAGCATTGTCTAATAAAAAGATGTTTGTTTGTTACCACTTACCAGGTGTGAAAGGGTAGGGCGCGTCCATGCAATAAATAGACTTGGATAGTGATGGATGGCCACCTCCCCAATTTACTACGGGAAATTAATGGAAAGCCTCACAGGTCACAATGGTGAACGGTGATGTAACATGACCATTCCTTCACATTAATATTGATTTTGTCACTTATAACAAACACTATATCTTGTTATTTTTTATTGAATAATGTTAAAAATTATGATCGATAATGATATGATTAGTTATGTGTCACATTTTTATTGATAAAAATAATAAACAGAAGGGATAATATCACATGATCTCCTTAACCTCTTCAAATAAGAAGACAATACGTGAGTCTTAACATTATTCTTTTTAGGATTGAGACACGTTATTCCTCTCCATTGACATTGAAATTTTGGTATTGTTATTTTATGTGATATTTAAAATTAATAATCAAATATTTATTCACAATTATATATTGTATTTTTAATAAGCATAAATTAATAATTAATATCTCACCATTAATATTGATCTTAAAATATAACCATAAATTTTGTAATAAGCTGCACTAATAAAATAAATAGAGAGGGAGAGCCAAAAAAAAAAAAAAACCCCAAAATTACATTGCTAAAAATGGTATTAAGGATTTAACTAATAAATGGGTTTTGTTATGCCATGAGAGATGCACATATTTGATATTTGAGTGAGTGAATGAATTATGACTGGTGTTGTTAATAATATAAAATTAAAATGTTAATCATATATATGCATCAAGAGTAAAATTTTAAAGTTCCCTTATCCTCGTAGATTTTCCCCAGCATTGTAACTTTGGACAATTTCTTAGGCGTAAAAGGTGAAATCTCTCACCTTAAGAGCTCTTCACACATTATTTTATGTATGTGGGAGAGGTTAATCAAGATACACGGCAGTGCACCAGGTAGGAGGCACAGTGCATGGTGCCCCACAAGGAGCCACCCCCATAGGAGGGTGAAACTCCCACACTGGGATTGTCATGACTCGAACTTGTATTTTTTGGTGCAATCTACTACTTGAGAACCAACCGTACTACGCCAGTGGAACAACTTTGGACAATTTCTAAACTATAAAGAAATGCATCAAAGAGAAAGTGAGTTGTGTGTTTTAAAACTATTTGATTTGATAAAGATTTGTACATATACTATTTTGATTTTTTGAAAAAATAATATTGTACGCATAAAATGCTAAGTGTTTGAAATATAAAAATCAAATACAAGAGTTTGAAATAAAATTTATTGAAATAAAAATTAAAATAAATAATACAACATACAAAATTTATAATGGTTCAGTGTAGCCCGACCTACTCTACTAACTTTGTTCTTGGCCAAGAATTTTCAAAATCTACTAAAGAGTGTTAATTTAAAAAGAGCAATAGTATCCTCTCTAACTTTTACAAGGTTCAATAATGACCTTTCATAGTTTTTTCACACACTCAACTGTGATTTTTTGTTAGCTTTTATAAAGTTAAGTTATAACTTTATTGAGATAAAAAAGAAATAAGCAACAGAGATAATAGCTCTCAAACAAATGTGGAGCAAAAGCACGCATAATAAAGTACCCTCAAAGAAATATGAAATAAAGAAGAAGATCGAGGATTAACAATACAGACCAATAGAATTAAAGGATAGAGAAAGCTCTGTTTTCTCTCTAGTAATGAAGTACCCGAAGGAACATAACCTCAGAAATTAGTGGCTTTCAACTTTCAACTCCTTTCTTTTGCTTCATTTTCTTTCTCATTCTACTCAAAAGAATTTCATCAAAAAGTGTGTAACTTCATTCTCCGGCATGCCTGGCTATTTATAACTTTAGGTTCTTCAATGCACTGTTTCAATTTACCTAGAGGATAAAACCTTCAAACTTTTGAAAGTGTTACTCGATTAAACATTTTTATTACTCAAGTAAAAATAGAACTTTACTCGACTGCATTCTTTTCTTAGTCAATTAATAAATCAAATACAAAAATTCACACTTTATCTAGTAAATTTTACTCGACTAAGACAATAATTTACTTGAATAAGATAGAAATTGTTCGATTAAACATAACCTCTTAGTCGACCATTGTTCAAGTATAAAGACTTGATATTTTTCTCACAAATTATTACTCGATTATAAAATCTGGTTAGTCGACTAAAGATTGAGTTTGCTTGATTAATATTTCCTTTTAGTTAACTAATGATACAAATACAGAGATTATCATTTTATCTGAGATTTATTACTTTATTAAAGGTCATAGCTACTCGATTAAGGAATAACAATATTCGAGTAAAATATTTACTCAGTCGATTAAGAGTACAAATAAAAAGACTTGTCATTTTATCCATGCCTTATTTAATTAATGAGTATGATTAATTGATTAGTGTATCACTTAGTCGATTATCATTCTAATTACTTGATTAAAGTTTTTCAGTAAAATACTCAAGTAAAACAAGCATATAATCGATTAATTTTTTTGAATATTAGGTGTTACTCGAATACAAATATTAAATTACTTGAGTAATATTTGAAGGTTAGCTATAGCTGACTTTCCCAAATATATATACCCGATTAATTTTGAACTTTACTCGAGTAAGAGATGTATTACTCAATTGATGAACAAACTTACAAGTATAACAATCTACTTCTAGTTTTGAGCATATGTTTATTATGTGAAAGCTTATCACTAAAGTTTTGCTTAGATTTTAGGGTAAATAGAAAAAAAAACCCAAACATTTTCACAAATTTGTAAATTTATTAAAATGTTTCAATTTTTGTAAATTGTATCCCAATTGACTCAATTGGGTTCAATTTTATCTAACGCCTGCATGAAATTAATTTGAGAGACACGTGTCATTGTTGACATGACAAGACACCTATCATAAAAATAAATATAAGAGTGAAACTTACATGTATAATTTTATTTTTTATTTTTTTTTCATATGTGTACATGTTGGTCTCCACTCATATATTTTTTATGACATGTGGCATACCACATCAACAATGACACATGTCTCTTAAATTGATTTCAGCTGTTAGATAAAATTACACTCAATTAAGTCAATTGTGATATAGTTGACAAAATTAAAATATTTTGATAAATTTATAAATTGACAAAAAGATTTAGTTTTTTTTTTTTTTTTTTTTTTTGTGGTGTGGCTATTTGCCCTAGATTTTGTTATCAAACCATAACTTAACACAAACTTTATAGTTAGAAGAAGAAGAAGAACCTAATTAACGATCACAAATCTGCATTACCGCTTCTAATTTTGCTAATTGCATATTCAAATATTGTTTGGAGACTCCGTCGTAATAATCTGCTAATGATAATTTTAAGTAAAAACAGTAGATATGTTAATTTGAAACAGAAATAAATAAATATAGTAAGATTATGATGACGAAATTGCAATAGTTGGTGAAGGAAGCAAAGCCACGGGGAGACAAAGGGTGCAGCGTCTGGAGCCATTGGCCAATGAGGAGGCAGCGTAAGCAAAGGGTTGAACACTTGGACTGGCCGTTGTCCCCTAGCAGCAGCAGCAGCAGTGTAGCATTGGCAACGCGGAAGAAAGTTTGAAGATTCTCGGTCTCTTCCTCTTTTCTGACCTCCCTTCCCCTTCCCCTTCCCCTTCCCCTTCCCTCAGTTTCCTGGAAAATTCTGTCTTCGGCCCTAAGAAATAAAATCCCACAAATTTCTGAAAGAGACTAAAGACACCACGTGGGTCCCCTTAAATCCCTTTTGAATTGGTCAGAAAATGGGAAAAATTCCACATCTCCTCTTCTTATCTATCGTTGGATCATTGCCTTGGCATCCCCAATTCAGTGTCTTCCTTTTTATTATTTCACATTTTTCAAATATATTCTCCCCAAAAGTGAATAACTGGAAAAGCGACATTTCTTTGGTCCAAAAAATCATGATTTTGCCTGGCCTTTTGCTCCCACTATATATTTCCTTTCTATCCCCCATCTTGGAGCATGTGAACTTTCACACTTTCCCTCCCCTTATGCCGATAACCTGAAACCCAAAAATCCTCCCAATTCAAAGCCCAAAACTTGTTCATCAAATCAAACCCAGTGATCTGACTCACCCATTTGCAATTCGATTTGATTAATCCTGCAATCAATCTTCCTGAAGCTTCCGAATGGAGAAGACTCTGATCAATGAGTTAACCAGAGGGATGGAGCTCACGGAGCAGCTCAAAACGCAGTTCGACACTTTTGCATCTCCCGAATCATGCGAACTGCTAATTCGGAAGATCATTTCCTCGTACGACAAGGCTTTATCAGTGCTGAATTTGGGTGATTCGGTCGACCAAGTCCTTGCTGGCCGTAGCCAAAGCACCGAGGATTCTGAGCCATCTCTCAAGGACCAATACTGCTCGAATGTCTACAAGAAGAGGTGGGTTTAGGCCAAGGCCTCTCTCTTTCTTTCTCTCTCTCTCTCTCGTCATTTTCTTTGTGGATGTGAGTTTGGGGCTAAACTGGGTTTGCGCAAACTTGGACTTGCAGAAAGACACTGCCCCAGTGGACTAAAGAGGTGAAGCTTTGCTCAGAAACAGGGCAAGGTTCTCTGGACGATGGCTTTAGCTGGAGAAAATATGGCCAGAAGGTTATCTTGGGAGCCAATTTTCCAAGGTGAGAAGTGGAAACTGGAAACCTTCATTAGATATCGAAAGCTTAGTAGCCAAACTTATTTGGTGTACGTGGTTTATGGATTACTGACGAGGTGTTGTGGTGATGCAGAGCCTACTATCGGTGCACTCATCAACATGGACGAGGCTGCTTGGCAAGAAAGCATGTCCAGAGATCAGATGAAGATCCTTCAATCTTCAAGGTTATATATCGTGGAAGGCACACCTGTAATCAGACTCGCCAAGTAACCCCTTCTTCAACCTCAAGTGGGATTGAATTCCCGGAACAGATGAGTGGCCCTTCCTCCCGGCCAATCTTCGATGGCGAAAACTCCGGCCAGTCGCAAGACTTGTTCTTCAACTACGAGACAGCCCTTGCACTTAAAACTGAAGAGATGAATCCCTCCTTTTCGTTTCCTTGCTCGCTAATCCAACCGGATAACATGGAATCCAATGTCTTCGCAGAATTTCTCAAGGAGAATGACTTTATATCTGCAGAGCCATCGGAGTCTGCTTTCTATAGAGTGTTGCCAGACCAAATGGATGACTTCAGATTGGGTCAAAACTGGCAGCACTCGGAATCTGATGGTAATGAGACAATTTCAGCTCCGGGTTCGGTCACCAATTCTCCGATGGGGAACTTGGATTTCACGCTGGATCAAGTCGATTTTGACCCGAATTTCCCATTCGACACTTGTGAACTCTTCTCCTAAATCCCAGGAGATCCTTTTTCCACCGAAGTTCCAAATAAAACACACACACACACACACACACACAAAAAGAAAAGGAAAAAAAGAAAAGAAGAAAAAAAGACGGGGGGGTGGGAGGTAGTGGTTCGTCCTTGGCAATTTTTGATCCTAGAAGCCGGTGACTGGACAACGACGCCGCTCGTCACTGTCTATTTTTATCGGCCGACAGAGAGATGTTTTCTTTTAGGAAGTAGTCACTAGTGGAGAAAGACAGTATTATATATATATATATATAAATATATATGCTGTAGTTTCTCTGTTGTTTGTTGAGTAATTCATTATATCTAGGCAGCTCCCTACTTTCAGTTGGAAGAATAACATAACCTCTCTTGTAACACACACACACACTCAATCGAGGAGAAGAGGTGTTGTCAATAGGATTTTACCAATGCCATGTGAGTTTGTTGATATATTGACAATAATAATTTATGCTAAGCCATCCCTAGCAGTTTTCTTGTCGTTGATGAGATTCCATTGTTGCTTCTCTCTCTCTCTCCCTCAATCTCGATCTTGTTATTGGTTTGTAAAATTGGTACTCTCGTTCGAATAAATAATAAATTTATTAATTAAACATATTACCGTTAAATTATTTGAACCTTGTAAAAAAATAAAATAATCAAAAGGTGTATGACAATCTTTACGTAAATATTCTGATATTTAAATTAAATACTAAAAACTTGAATATTATATTAAAATTAGTATTAGAGACGTACTATTTTTTAAAATGAGCGGTTATCTATTTATAGAAAAATATAAAATTTTTCGAGAACTACTAAAATTATGATTTTTACGAATAATATTTATTTTAACATTTCAAAATTCATTAGAATTATAAATCTTATAGTTAATGTCAATCCTTTTTGCAAAAATCTTGGAGAGATTTTAGAATATTAGAGTTATCTTGTTTATGTTTTATTTGAGATCTCCCTAATTAAAAAAAAAAATTACACATGATGAGTTTCAAGATTTTATAGTCTCCCAAGACATGTTACAGTCTTTGAGTGAGTGTAAAAGTCTCCGAATACAACTTTTGAGAGATTTGATAGTCTCTTAGAGATAGCCTAATCTTCGAGAGACCATATCTCCCAAAATCTTGTGTTTGATTTTTGAGAGATTGTGTTCTTAGATTGGTATTTTCAATTTTTATTTTTTTAGCCCAAAAATTGTTTTCGTCTTTTGGGCTCTTTTTTTTTTTTTTTTTTTTTGTCTTGTAGTGAAATTTTGCCAATGACATATCCTTCAATTTTCAAAATTCAAAGAGATTGAATGCCATGGTTGTTGTCTGATTTGAGGTTTCTTTTTATTTTTTTTTTCTCTCTCTTCTCTCGTGATGTTTCATCGACGTTAATAAACTAACGGGCTTCTATAGTGTTTTAAAATCTTACGTGATGGGATTTTAAACGCCCCAAACCCCGTCAAAAGGTTTGAAACCCAAATTTATCTTGATGTGTCCGATCTAGGTGAAGTTGGGTGACCTATAAAGTCTAAGGGTAGGTTAAAAGTAAAAAAAAAAAAAATTGATTAGTATACTTTAAAAAAATCTCAAATATAATTTACAGGAGTCACTCTAATTAGTATTAAGACAGACGCACACTTAGGCATGGGTGTCCGAGTAGAGGGACACCCACCCTCACTCAGAAGACCTATACTGACAAAGCTGGATTTATGATCCGTCGTATGGACGGATTGTTGCCAGATTTGATGCCCAGCAGCGAAGGCCTTTAATCTAAACATGCGACTGATACATTAAAAAATTCATTGGATGGATAAATAAAACACAAAACAGGAAGAGGAGCAGATTGAATTCACCCAAATAAAGAAAGAAAGAAAGAAATAAAGAAATTAGTTACGTTACCACCTTGTGTTTCACGAAGAAATAAAAATCTCCCTCCGTACGGCTACAGAAAACGCGTCCTTTTGTGAGGCAAAGTTAATCCCAAGGGTCACCATCTCATCCATCCGCTCCTCAAAAGTCAAACAAATTCATCCAAATTCTTCTACATTTCGTTTCACGTGTTTTGGTTTGGGAGTGAAATTAGAATAAATTGTTGTTATTTAAATTATTATTATTATTTGTATAAACATCATTCCATCATCTATAATTCAATTTAAGAGTATTATTTGTGCATATATATTTTTGGTTAACTAAATCCTAATAAACGGTAGAAGAGGCACTCCAAGGGGGGAAGTTTCTTTTTTTTTTTTTTTTTTGCCTCACAGACGTAGTACGGTTAATTCTTAAGTAATAAATTACACTCAAGAATACAGATTCGACTCATGACAATCGCAGTGTGAGAATTTCACTCTCTTACAGGGATAGTTTCTTGTGGGTACCATGTATTATGTCTCCTATCTAACTCGTTATTGTGTATTATGATTAATCCCTCTCACTTGTATGGAGCAATGTATGAGGAGCCCGAAAAATTTCATCTTTTACGCCAAAAAGGGGAAGCTTTTTGAACCGTCGAGAAAAGACATGATATGGAAACCGTTGGGAAAGTTTCGTTGGCAATCCTATTGGGAAAAGTAAGTTGAAGCTGATGCTTGCTCGTAACTTGTAATTGCCGGGAAAGGGAAAGCTAAGCTACCGGCTGATGATGAAAGAAGAGATGGAGAGCTTTCCTAGCACTCGCAGTTCCCAACTGCCGGACATAACCTCAACCATTCATCCGCCAACAGTGGTCCCTTATTTTAATTCAAATTTAGAATAAATAAAAATACAGAAAAATATCAAATTTTCATATAAACTTAAAAAATTAAAATATTTATTAAACAAAATGAAATACGCATCATTGAAATGGGAAACTGCATTTGGGAATTTTCCTCCCCTCCCGAGACAAAGTTTTAACATTAAATTTTTAAGATACAGATCAAGTGATTAGTTCACGATAAATTAATATTTATATTAATAAATCATGAGTTTGATTCTTTGTCTTACGTAATAAAATAAAATCTTCACCTATAATTTATCTCTTTTGTCAAAATTAAGAACACAAGCAATGAGAGATCGCGCAAGAACAATAATTCTAAATATTAACACATCAAGTACTATTAATCTATCACAATGCCGACGAATACACGAGTTTCAACTATCTTAGTCTGAGTTTCAAGTCCCCTTTAACATGACTTATGATTCAATTTTTCATGCATATCTACATAGGTACAACTCACATAATTTGCATGTTAGGGAATAAGATGGACACTGAACTATTTTTAGGGATGAAATAGAGATAATTTTCACAAAATATAATTTAAGTTGTCTTGTCATCAGTCACAACCGATTTGATATTCTACACTTAAAAGATTTTACTGGAGGTAATCAAACAGTAAAATTAAATTTCGTCAACATATATTTTTTGGTTTAATTTTTAATTTTTAATTTTTGTAAATCATATTTCTTAAAAAATGTAATATCTGTATAAAATTAATTTTTATTTGGCTGCATATGATCATATCTATATTTTTTAACCGTAATATCAAAGCCTCGTTTTTTAGATTTATGATTTCTTTACGTGATTGTTGGACATAACTTGTGTTTTGAAATTAAAAAAAAAAAAAAAAAAGAAGGGAAATTGCTGGAAGACGAATGGGCGGCGCCATGGAGTTCGATCCAGCGGCGTCGCTGATCCAAGCCGGTGCTGCCCAGCAGTGCCGGATGTCTGAATCTGGCGCCGCATAGGCGGCACTGGTTGGGCTTCATTCGGCACCGCTGGGCGGTGCAATGGAAGACGAAGGGGTGCCTTTTCGGAGCCGCTGGATCCGAAAGGATCCGGCGCTGTTGGACAGGGCCGGACATCGGATCCGTTGCGCCTTGTAGCGCCGTCAGCAACTCGCCACAGTGATCGCCGGGTTGCTGGTTGTCTTGGAAACAACCGTCCGCCTCGGAGATCAACGCAAAAGTGGGCGGCGCTAGGAGCCGGCGAAGGTGAAAACGGTGCTGTTGGACAGTGCCGTCACCGTCGCCGATGGAGGCGACGGGGTGTTGTTGACCAGCACTATCGCGATCGCCAGTGATGGCGGGTCAGGCACCGCTGGGCGATGTCGGCGATGCTGGTCGGAGAGCGTGCCACCGCCTAGGGTGGTGGGTGGTGGCGGCGTATGTACGACGCGGACTGGGCTCGAAACCGCTTCGTGCGGCGTGCGCACGCACATTGCGGGCTAGGCCCGAATTCGCTTTTGGGTCACGTGCCGGCCCATGCCTCGGATCGGGCCGCGCTTTGTGAGCGCCCGTTTTGGGCAGGGCCTTGGCCCCCCCCCCATAGGTTTCACGCGGCAAGTGCGAGTGGATTGGGCCGCTGTGTGCGGCCCCTTTCGCCCGCGCATGCTGCCACGCGCGCGAACTTGGTGCGTCGCTTTGTCCGGCCGCGCCTGCATGCGCGCGTGGTAGCTCCCATCCTTCTTCCCTTTTATTTTTCCATTCTTTTCGGCATTATTTTTAATTTAAAAAATAAAAATAATATTTTTCTTTTATTTTCAAAACATCAAGGTATAAGTTGCTATACCCATATCCAATAATCATATAATTATTTATAATATATTTTTAATTGTTAATATCATGTTGTGGATGTCTTGTCACATATTGATATTGGTTATGGATTTAAAACACTACATGGATGATGTATATATTATGTGGGTGTATGGATTATTTTATTTGACAACTTGCGCGTCAAGATTTGCCCCTTTTTTTTTGATGATTGTAAAGAAATAATTATTTTACTTTTGATTTTATTGTAAAAGTAATTTATAGTGAATGTAAAAGTGAGAGATTCACATCAATCGAGGCATGACTTGGAGTGAAGTCATTTATGGCAAAACGATCAAGGAAACAAATGCCCTATATAAAAGGGTTGTGCTTGTATTAGTTATAGGCATTTCCTTTTATGTACCCATGAATGCACTTCACAATTCCAATGGCTGGAATTGCACCTAATATACATATTTTGAGTCAATGACCATATTGACTATTTTATGCAATGTTTTATGCATATAATTGATATATGTTAAAACGTTGTATTTCAAAGTGAGACCGAATAATTAAAAATAAAAAAATCTCTCATATTTGTAAAATTAAATTGTAACTGATTAGATTTTAAGAGTTAAGACAATCTAATTAGGGCTCTCCATCATGGTAGAAATTGGGACATTTTGATTCATGTGTTGATCGATTATGAAAACATAGGGGTTGCTCATTGGTTAAAATGTTTTAATTTCTATATAACATTTGATGTGATAGGGATACATAAATATCGAGACCCAATAAACTACCCAATAAACTGTAAATATAAGAGAATCGATATTCAACTGTGCAAACTTGTCAGTGTGATAGTATAATTTAATCATGTGAGGTATATTTGATGGGGAGCCAAAGTAAAATATTTAGGTTGTACATGAGATGTACTGGACAAAAGTTGTTCATTTATTGAATTTATTATTCCAAGAATCTACAAATGTGAGGAGTAGTAAGTTTAATAAGAAGCCGAATACTCACTAGAATTCATACCTACATGAATTTGCTTTTTCCTTCATAAGGAGTAAGGAATTTAAAATTTTAATGGGAGATGCTGTTTGATTTACAGACCAAAATCAGATAGTTATGAAAACAAGATGTCTAACAATCTATTTATTCTCTGCAAATACATCTAATAGCTTCAATTAACCTACTTGCAAAATGCTTGACACTAATAGCTTAACTTGACTAAATTTCAATGATTAGTTTCGTAATTTGAAAATTAGTTTTCAATTTGGAGAGGATTGCCTATGTGTTAAATGCGTCTGTACTTGCACCCATGACTTAAAATATTATTCAAGAGGAGCAAGACACTCTTAATAAGTGGTGAGATGATGATCTCATCGCTAAGAGTTATATGCTTGCCTCTATGAGTAACGAGTTGTAGCATTAGTATGAGAAAATGGCTTATGCTCATACTATGGTCGATTATCTGCAAGAGTTGCATGGTGAGCAAAGTTAGACTACATGATATGAGATATCGAATGCACTCTTTAGGGAAAAGATGACTCCAGAAAGATCTGTTGAGAACATGTTCTCAAAACAATCTCCCTAATTGATAAGTCAAAGGATTTGGAGGTTGATCTTAATTATGACTTTCAAATTGATTTGATTCTTCAATCTTTGTCAAATTCATATGGGAGTTTCATTTTGAACATCTATATGAATAAGATAAAGTGCACTCTAGCTGAGCTATTGAAGATGCCTAATATGGCGCAAGGTAATTTGAAGACGAGTGTTGTGATGGCTGTTGCCTCTTCTAGTAAGACTAAGATGGAAAAGAAAAGAGAAAAGCCACTCAAGCACCGATGGCATCTAAGGGGATAAGCAAGAAGAAGGGCAAAGCTATTGTTGACAAAGGAAAGTGTTTCCACTCTGATAAAGACAAGCATTGGTCTAAATGTAACTAACGTTGACAGTAAGCAATTGTGTGTGGTTAATAATAAGAGACAAAGAGATAACCCAAATCCTAAAATTATATGGCACCATCAATTAGATCATATAGAGGACGACAAAATCATTAAGTTAGAGAAAGATGGGCTTCTGAACCATATCTAACTTGTGAATCCTACATCCTTGGTAAGATGACTAGATCGCCCTTTGCAGGATAAGGGATTAGGGCCACAGAATTATTAGAGCTTATAAATTCAGATGTATGTGGGCCTATTAATGTAGTAGCTCAAGGTGGTTACTTCATTATTTTTATAGATGATATATTTAAATATTGATATGTTTATCTAATGAAGTATAAGTTTGAATCTTTTGAAATGTTCAAAAAATTCAAGGTTAAAGTTGAAAATCAAACTAATAAAAAGATAAAAGCATTATGATCAGATTATGGAGGTGAGTATCTAACTAATGAGTTTGAAGATTTTCTTAGGTTCTCAAGTATTGTATCACAACGAACTCCACCAGGAACACCTCAACTAAATGGAGTTTTAAAGAGGATGAATTGAACTCTATTAGATATGGTTCGAAGTATGTCGAGTTATATAGACTTATCCATGTTCCTATGGGCTCATGCTTTTCTAACTGCTATTTATATATTAAATAGAGTTGCCTCCAAATCAGTTCCTACAACACCGTATGATATATGGGTTGGTAGGAAGACAAGTCTTAACTATGTTAAGATTTGGGATGTACAACTTTTGTTAAAAAGTTGAAATTAGAGAAATTTGAAACAACATCATTAAAGGGAAGATTCATAGGATATCCTTAAGTATCCTTAAGATATGAATTTTCTCTTGTTGAACTACAATAAGTAGTTAGCAGAAACGTCATATTTCTTGAAAATGAGTTTATTCAAGAAGGTAGAGTAGAAAGGAAAACAGAACTTGGCGAACAATTTGTTGAATGTGAATCTATTCCAAATAATGTTTGAGAAATAATTGAGGAGCCAATGCCGAGTGTTGTACCTCCCATAATAAGAAGTGAAAGGATACCTCGACAACCTGAGAGGTATGGTTTCCTAAATGAACAGGAGTTGTTCCTTGTTGGAGACAATGATCACTCAGATGATCATACCACTTACCAAGAAGCGATATCAGATATCGACTCAAATAGATGGCTAGAAGGTATGAAATCTAAAATGGATTCCATGTATATGAACTAGGTCTGGACTCTTGTAGAACCACCAGAAGACAGTACATGTTGGATGTAAATAGGTCTTTAAGAAGAAAATAGGTTTAGATAGAAATGTAGAGATCTATAAAGTTAAATTTGTGGCAAAAGGTTATCGTCAAAAACAAGACATTGACTATGAGGAAACCTTTTCACCAATAGTTATGCTTAAATCCATTAGGATTTTACTATCCATTGTAACTTATTATGATTATGAGATTTGACAGTTGGATGTGAAGACAGTCTTCCTGAATGGTTATATAAATTAGGATATTTATATGGAACAACGTGAAGGCTTCACACCCAAGGATCAAACATGGAAGGTATGTAAACTTTAGAGATCCATTTATGTTCTTAAGCAAGCATTAATGAGTTGGAATATCCATTTTAATGATGAAGTCAAATCATTTGGTTTTATCCAAAACGTTGATGAACCCTGTGTTCATAAAAAGGTTGGGGGGAGCACGATAGCATTTTTGATTTTATATGTTGATGATATCCTACTAATTGAAAATGATATAGGATTGTTGTCAACAATAAATATATGGTTGTTAAGTAAGTTCTCTATGAAAGATCTGGGAGAAATGATATACATTCTTAGTATACGGATCTATAGAAATAGAACGAAGAGATTGATAGAACTCTCCCAAACTAAGTACATAGAAAAAGTGTTGAAGAGCTTCAACATGAATTATTTCAAAAGAGTACTACTGCCCTTTAGACATGGAATCCATATCTCTCATGACTTGTGCCCCAAGACACAAGAAGAGAGATAAGACATGTATAGGATTCCTTACGCTTCGATAATAGGAAGCCTAATATATTCAGTGTTGTGTAGTAGGCCTGATATTGTTTATGTTGTAAGTGTTGCAAGTAGATATCAGTCTAATCCAAGTGGGCAACACTAGATTGCCGTTAAGAATATCTTTAAATACTTGAGAATGACTAAAGATTTAATTCACTTATGGAGGAAAAGAACTTAAAGTGGAAGGTTATATAGATGACAAAAAGTCTATCTCTAGGTATGTGTTTACTTGTAATGGAGGAGTATTCAGTTAGAAGAGTTTTAAACTGGATACTATTGTTAATTATACTATAGAAACCAAGTATATTGCATCATTGGATGTTGCAAAGGTAGCTGTTTGGATCAAGAAATTTGTGATAGAACTTGGAGTGATTTCTTCTATTGAGTCTGTCATGTCTTTGTTTTTCGACAATAATGGAGCTATAGTGTAAGCTAAGGAGTCGAGGTATTACCAAAGTCCCAACATATTGTAAGTGTATATCAGAGAAATAAATAATAAAATTGAATGGTCAAACAAATGAAGATTTTAAAAATAAGATACAAGTCGTAAGGGTTAGCGAAAATTCTTTATCGTAAATATTTAAAAAAAATAAAAAATTATGACGTGAATTTAGTTGCAATACTCAAATTTCAACTTGGGCCCAAAGATATGGAGCCCAGTTGGGTTCCTTACTATACAAGAGAAAATCTTGTATGAATTTTTTATTCAGCACATACGATTATGGAGTCTGAATAAAATTAAGATATGTGGCACTGTTTGTAAAAGATTAATGCATATGGCATTATTTTTAAAATATCCTAAATTAATAATAATATAATAATGACTAATTAGGGTTAACTCTTTTCAACTTCTCATCTTTTTCTGAAAAATACGAACGCAACTCAATCGACATCTCCTTCAGAAAAACACAAACCAAATAGAACTAAAAAATAGAATTTGGTTAAAAGCACACAGTTTGAACTATATATATATATATATATAACCACATATAATCGTAATAGACACACACACACATATATATCATAATATAATATATAAAATAGTTTATGGTGTGATTTGCAATTTTTAATACCGTTAATTGATACGAAATAGTAATTTACTTTTATCCAAACCAAAACATTTTATAAAAGTTCTTAAATGAAATAAAATTACAAAAATATTATTTAGACATGCAGTTGTAGTATTTTGACAATATTTATATATTAAGGTGTTGTATAGTTAGTCATTATAGTATCAATTTAGAATATTTTAAGAATAATATCACGTGTCCTAATCTTTCAAGAAACAGTGTTACTTATCTTAATTTTATTTATAAATTTATAATCCTATATGATAGATAGAATAGGTCATCCAAAACTTTTTCCTATTACAGGTAAGGTCGCAATTGAGTTAAGGTGTTCGTGATGCTCGACTCATTAAAAGTTTGTTCTAGTTCGTTTGTTACGGTAAGCAAGTTGACCTTGAGCTTAACCTTAAATATCGATTTGTTTTCGAATCGAGATTGAACTTAGTAAAACTCAACTCGATAGATCACGAGTTAATTTGAATAGAGGCTCGCAAGCTGGTTCAATTATAGACTTATGAGCAGACTCAATTAGAGGCTTGTAGGTTGGATCGTTTAAAGGTTCGCGAGCAGAGTCAATTATTGGTTCGTGAGCAGCTTATGAATAGGTTGTTTATAAATACATTAATAAATTTATTCATAATTTTATAAAATATTATTTAATATAAAATTATCAAATTTTAAATTATTATAATAATATCATTAATAGAATGTGTTGATAATAAGATATGTTATGACTTAAAAATTAATTAACTAACGTATGAACTTAATAGAGTAATTATCATTTTAATTGAGTAAGAAAATGTTTAGTTGAATAAAAACTAATAAGTATTGTACTCGATTGACTTTTTCTTTTAATCAAGTAGGACTTAAACATTTAAATAATTAATCGATTATATATTTGTTTTATTTGAATATGTGATTGAATAACATTATTTGAATAATCAAATAGTTAATCAACTAAGTGGTACCTTAGTTGAGTAACTATAACATTTAATTGAGTAATAAATCTAGATTAAAATGACAAGTCTTTATACTTGTATCATTAATCGAATAAGAATAAATATTAATTGAATAAAATTATATTTTACTCAAGTATCAAAAAGACTTACTCGAATAATTGTATATCTTATTCGAGTAATACCTAATTTACTCAACTAATGTTATATTAAATTTTAAAAAATTAATCGTTAAAGACAATATTAAATGCACATTTTAAGTATTTTATCTATAAATAAAATTATATAAACTGGAGTGATATTGTAAAACTTATAATAATTCATAATGGTGATTAAAATTATTATTAATTTTAAATAAGACTATTATGAATTATATAATATTACATCAATATATATTGTTATGAAAATATAGTAATTATTTAAAAGATATGAAAATTTGTACATATTTTGAGTAATATGCATAATAAAAACTTTTTATTTTATATATTATATGTTGCAAATAATACTCCAACGCCATATATTAATTTAATAACAATTCTATTAATTTAATATACATATATTAAGAATAAATTAAATTATGTCCAATACACCCTCTATTAATTTAATAACAATTCTATATTTGTTTATATAGTTTTTCTTTGCTATTAAATTGTTTCACAATTAAAAAGATCTATTTGCATGATCATCAAAATAAAATACAAATTATATTATAATATGTTTAATTATAAAACTTTTCTATTGTCGTTATTAATTTACATTATTAGAAAATCACATTGCCCAAAATTTTGAGGCCAATTTGACCCAATTGTGTTATGAACTAATGGCAGACCAAGGCCCAAACATATATAAGGAAGAAAATCTAGGATTCCTCCCCTATTTTGTCGACTGTGCTTTCAATGAAGCTTCGTTGGTCTCTCAACCGAAGGCAGTTATCCCCATTATACTCACCGTGATCTCTTCTCTCTTGTTGCCTCCTCGTCTTGCCACCACCTCCCTGTCTCAGAGAGAGAGAGAGAGAGAGATGGGGGTTTATTCTTCTTCAATCTATCCATTCTAAACATTGGTAATGCTTCTCTTCCATTAATCTTCAATTTATTATGTGTAATCGACTGCTCATCATTTGTGCAAGTGTTCCTCAATCTTTTTGGACGGCGTGTGTTTGATTCAACATAGAATTTGATCCTATTTTGTTCCTTAGAAACTCTAAGAAAGCTTAAATGTCTTATTGTGAAATCTTTTGTTCCTTCCAACTCGGGCCTCGAGCCGAACTCGAGCTTGAGCCCGAGCTCAAATTTGTTGAGCTGAGCCGAGCTTAGTGATGCTTGGCTTGGCTCCGCTCAATTGCAACCCTAGTTGTAGGTAAATTCACAGGGGAGGTCCATTCTCCAAGCTGAACGTGGAATTATGGGGGTATTTGATACAACAGAAGTTTTTAGATTCCTAAAAATATTATGTTGGGAATCTATATTCCCAAATTTGATACAATTATTATAAAAAAGAATCCTGAAAAAATAGTATTCTCAAAATTTATTTTTAATCAATTTTTTCACAAAAAGATTTCTATAGAAGGTTGGAAATTTTGGATTCTCGTGAACTAGAGAAAATTTTTAACAAATAAAAAAATTAAAACACTCCTTACACTCTTATAATCCCTTACCCTATTATAATATTATATTATATTATAATATATATTATATATATACACACATATATACATAACGTGTAAAAAAATAATTTTTTTAACTTCTTAAAGGGTCGTAGATCTCAATATTTTATATATTAAAAGGAATTTATTATTTTTAAATAAAAAATTAAATAAGAGTAATTTTAAAAAATAACATAAATTCTCAAAAATATTGTATTTAAATCAAACATAAAAATATAAAATTTTCAAAAAAAGGTATCAAACATTCTTAAAAATGTTTAAAATTAACTAAAATTAAAATTACATAAATCTTAAAAATTAAAGATTTCTAAGAATATTATGAATGTGAAGAATCTAAAAACTTTTTCACCACAAAACGCTGCTCCGTATGTGATAACGGTGAAGAAAACAACCCACCGGGGGGGGGGGGGGGGGGGGGGGGGGGGAGGATGTTTCATCGATCCGTCCATCTCATCTCAACTACTGACAACTGGCCCGTACGCTATATTGAGTGTCCGTTAAATCAGGATGACTTGGGTTGGGTACCCACCCCGGCCGGTGCTAACAGCAGCAGCTCTAAATATATGTGGCCTACCTACCTACCTACACCTACCTGCACTGCTAATTGGGCATCAACTTCTTCAACCCTATCTCACCTGTTTTTCTCATATTTTGTTTGTTAGGTTCCAATGTTATTTGTTATTCCCAAACACCTTATTTGAGACGAATGACATATAAAAATTATGTAACTTCACTTTGTTTCCGTAGCTAACTAAACTAGTTCTTGTAGTTTTCTTAAATTACCAGACACCCCATTCGTCACCACTAATAAGGTTAACTAAACTAAAATTGAGATAAAACTCTAAAAACTCATCTTATCTAATTCAATAAAAACAAAAATTAAAAAGAAAGCCAATTGCCACAACTCTCATTGGGTTCCAACACTGAAACCTAAATGGTTGCTCCATCGCTGGATTCTAATAATGGACAGATAGGGCCGGCCCTGAGATCTCATGGGCCCTAAGCGAAATTTTGTATGAACCTTTTATATTTAAAAATAAAATTATATATAATGAATATGATAAATTTTTTTATTATATAAAAATATTCAAAATTACCCTAGTTGCCCTATGCGCAGCCCATTGCCACTGCCATATTTTGAAATTATAAAACCTTCAAAACATTCAGCTCACTGTCCTATGCGCAGAGACCTTCAAAACATTCAGTCTACTGTCCTAAGATCTTATGTTTTTCTTACTATATAAAAATATTTAAAATTTTGTATGGAACCTTCAATACATTCAGCTCACTGCCCTATGCGCAGCCCACTACTATATATGCATTAAATGTCATTTCCTCCCATCTACTGTTTGCTGATTCTATCTATTATTTAAATTTAAATTTAGCTATTGAATGCAAAAAGGCCCCTAACTATTCTGTTGGATCTGAAATGGGAGGAGAGGGCCCTAGGCGGCTGCCTGGACAGCCTATGCCCAGGGCCGACACTGTGGACAGATAGGAGAGGAGAGGGCCCTAGGCGACTGCCTGGATAGCCTATGCCTAGGGCCGACACTGTGGACAGATAGGAGAAGAAGAAGAAGAAGAAGAAGAAAAAGAAGAGCCTTCCCCAACAGTGTATGTTAGCGATGTCCAACCCCACCCCCCACGTCGAAGATGTGATGGGTTTCCAAGAGCCCATCTACATCTACTAGCACCAGCGTATCAAGTTTCCTTCCCGGAAACTGATTGGCCAATTTATGGTTCCCACTCATTCACTAATCGTGGTTTTTTGAGAACTCATTTACGTGGATGGGTTACCACTTTTTGTTATTTATTTTTATTTTTAATTTTGATAAAGAAAGTGTGTCTTGGCAATACAAAAAAAAAAAAAAAGTATCAAAACCTCTTTAGAAAAAAAAATAAAAACAAATATAGTGTGTTCGAGCAAAAAAAAAATTTAAACCGTGTAATAGAGTATAAAAATAAATTACTCTAAAATTAATAAAATAGGTTAATTAATACTTTTTATCTTTCTCTCCCTCCACCCAAACCTCACATTCACATCCATCTTTATATATGAAACTAGGAGTTATTTTCAGATTTTCTTGTAAATAGATAATAGTAATATTTGGATTATATTTTTTATAAATATTATTAGTATTAATTTTTAATTTTGTTTAGAATAAATTTTTGTTTGGAATATATTATAGATTTTGTTAATTTTGTAGATTAGTGTGAAATATTTTTTATTATTTTATTCTCGTTGTTTGATATTTTTTTGTATAATATATATATTTTTTAAATTTCAGTATCGTAGTTTGATGATTTGTTTTTTTTTTTTTTTTTTCTGTAAAATTTGAATTGAGTTTGTGAAAATAAATAATATACTTTCAATTGGAAAAAAGTTTTAATAGACATAAACTGAATTTAGTATAGTTATAGTTATGTGTATTTTTTTTATTTGCAATTAGTTTTTAGTATAATACCATAATTGTTTAAGTTATGCACCATTCAATGTTTTTATAGTAAGTAGATGTGTATAATTAAGGTGTGACTAGTGACATGCCTTTTGTTGATAAAGTTTGAAGTTTAAAGATTTATTAGTTTTGGATAGTGAGAAATTGAAAATATCATAAATTATATTTGAATAGTAAGAAATTGAAAATATCATATACAATAAGAAATATCATATATTTTTGTTCCTCACTAAGAGGGCATGTACAAAAGATAGAAATAAAATATTAAACCTAATATTACAGGTAATCTGCTAACTGAATTAAAAATTTTAGTTTTAGGTAGGAAACTTGACTTTCAAAAGGTTTGCAAAATGAAAATCTTATTCATCTGCAAGTACATGAAGTTCCTTTTTTGTAATATTTTTTGCTAGGATTCAAAACACCATTTAAAATAATTCTCATTTTATTATTGTCTTTATCACTCGAAACATATCTTTACAGTTCGAGCAAAAGTAACGGATGTTGAAATATTTTATGGCTGGTGTTATATTTCATGCAATATTTGTAGCAAGAAGTTGATGCCTAATAATGATGTATGCATATACAATGGGTGCAATAAAGAATGCAAATATCCATTGATTAGGTAAAAAGAAAAAGGAAATTAAGCCAATTTTTTCACTAAACTACTTTTTAAAATAAAATTAATAATAAAATAAACTAATCGTGACATTTCATTTACAAGATATATCTTAGAGTGGCTGATAACATTGGAGATATAACATTTGTACTCTTCAATAAAGAAGCATAAAAATTACTAAACACCTTTGCTAATAAAGTTCTAAACAGATTAAGTCCACAGAGTTCAACTTTGTCAGCGTAAATTCAAAACTTGTCAGGAAAAATTTGTGTTTAAAATAAAAGTCAATTATTATAATTTAAAAGAAGGATTGGGAAACTGTGTTATCTTGAAAATTTATGAATCAAATAAAAAACTAGAATCAAACTACAACTTTCAACAAGCAAAAAGGTATCTGCTTTCCTCAAGATTTTACAAAAAAAAAACTTATGATATGAATTCTTTATTTTAAAAATGCACATTATTAATCATCGGTTGTAGGTCAAAGAAAGCAAGGGATCTAAGCTTCAGGAACTTGAAGGGTTCAAGATAATTCTTTTATTTATTTATTAAACTTAATTTTCTTACTCAAAAAAGTTACAAAATTTTCAATTAAACAAATTGTAGGATTTCTAGAATCACTTTAAAATTTCCAATATTTTAGAACAAAAAATGAAGGACAAAATGGACCTGGATCAGGATAATAAAGACGAAGATGAACAACAAAACAAATACAAAAAGAGAAAATTAATTTACTTGGATTAGATATCATATAAGATAGAGTATTATAACTTTTATGAGAAATGTTTTGTAATTTAATGATATGTAACTACAAATTCAATTTAATTGCAAGTTTTATTAGGTATTTTTAATAAATATACTAAACTATATACTCTTTCATTACAAATCCATTATCTAAAATTTTTGTTAGTCTATTATTACTTAAACTTTTAAACTTTTATGATGAAAAACCTATATGTAGTTAGGATGCTGGATATAATGGCAGTAATGATGCCTTAGTGATGACGGTTTGCAAATAGGCCAAACATTATAATAATTGTATTATTTGTACAAGTCCAAATGTATAAACATGTGACGGTTACACTTACATGTTACATATTAATATAATCTGCATCTCTTTTAGAATTCCTACCTAAAATCAAAATTTTCAATTCAGTTAACAGATTGCTTATAGTGTTAGGCTTCGTACTTTATTTCTAAGTGTTCGTAGGATAATAAAAATATATGGTATTTCTTATTATTTATGATATTTTCAATTTGTTACCATTCAAATATAGTTTATAATATTTTTAATTTCTCACCATTCAAACATAATAAATCTTTGAACTTCAACATTTATCAGCAAAAGACATGTCAATAGTCATTATACACATCCACTCACTATGAAAATATTAAATGATGCATAACTAAAACAACAATGGTACTATACTAAAAACTAATTGCAAATAAAAAAAACACACATAACTATAATTGTATTATGTTCATTTTATGTCTATTAAAGCCTTTTTCCAATTGAAAGTATACTATTTATTTTCACAAACCTAATTTAAATCTTACAAAAAAAAAAAAAAAACCAAACAGATCATCCAACAACCATACTCAAATTTAAAAAAATATATATTGTACAAAAAAATATCAAACAACATGAATAAAATAACAGTAAATATTTCACACTAATCTACAACGCTAACAAAATCTATAATATACTCCAAGAAAAAATTTATTCCAAACAAAATTAAAAATTAATACTAATAATATTTACAAAAAATATAACCCAAATATCACTATTATCTATTTACAAGAAGACTCGAGCATCATACGAAATACGCCTAGTGTAAAAGTAGAAGTCATAAACAAGACTATTGTCTAAGGGTTTAAGATTTGCCTCACATTACAAAGGCACTTTGGGTGGAAGAACATTCCATGCTACCAATACCTTCTTTTAATTTCTTTCTCCTGTCATTGCTTGTGTGTTCTCTTTTTACCTTAGAACATTTAGTTTTGATATGGTCGAACTTGCTGTAGCCGAACGCCTCGCATCCTCCTTTCCATCATTCTTTTATGTCTTTTCAAACCTGCCTCTACAAAAATGTCTAGACAATTTCTTTTTAATTTTTTTTAATAATTTCTTAACTCATAATGCTTATCCTTCGAATCACTAGATTCAGTTTCAAATTCCTCACATTTAGAAGCTTTCAAAGAAATGCCCTTATGTTTGTTGTGAGGAATTTCTTCCTGTATTCTCATATTTAGTTCATGTGTCATAAGTGATCCGAGTAGTTCATCTAAAGGCAACTTTTCAAGATCATGTGCTTCTTGAATTACTGTGACTTTAGGATGCCATTCTGGTGTAAGGCATTGCAAAACTTTTTCTATTATATCCTTATTGGATACAGGTTTTCCTAAATTTTTTAAAGTAGAGACTATAACATTCAATCTAGTGTACATGTCTTTTATTAATTCACCCGATTTTATTAAAAATAATTCATAGTCACGTTTAAGAGTACGAATTTTGGACCTCTTTATCTTAAAGGTTCATTCATGAGTTACCTTTAACTTATCCCATATTTCCTTGTTTGTTTCACATGCTAAAATCTAGTTGTATTCTTTATGTTCAGTACGCATTGTAACATATTCATTGTTGCTGCATTCAGCTTGATCTTTCTTATATCTTGCTCGTTTTATTCTTCTTCCAGTCTTCTTCTAGCTCTGGCATGACTTCATTGTCAATTGTTACATTAGGTATGCTAAAGTTGGTTATGATGATCCTCCAAACTTCTACATCTCTTGACAGAATGAATATCTTCAATATTATGTTAATAGGCGTAGTTGTTGCCATCAAATGATGGTGGCTTGTTGCATGACAGGCTCCCCTAAAAGCTTTCACTAGGTACTTGTGCCATTTTGATCTTTATTCATAGGCCGTCAAACTTGTACTTTAGAGACCTGCTCCGTACCACTTGTAGAATAATTAGCTTAAGAGGTGTGAATTAAGATTATCCTTAAATTAAAAAATTTACTAAAATAAAATTAAAGTAAAGAGTGCATAACACAAGATATATGGTGGTTTTATCCCAACTGCCTACGTCCACTACCTTAACTTTTTATTATAAGGTTTTTCCAATCACTTATTATTTAGCTTTTTATCATATTTAACTAGAACCTTTTACATAACTTTTTACAGGCATAACTGGAACCTTTACAATGTGTTTTTTATGGGTCAAACACCTAACCTTTGTAGTTTAAACAAACTAGAAAATGATACAAGGTGAACACTTAGAAAAGCTAATACAATTTAGCACTCAACCAAGAAGGCTTCTCACCCAGGATCAGAAATTGAAAATGATATATAATTTACAAGAACACTCTCCCTGATAATAGTGAATAAAAAGATAAATTTTTTATATCAGCATTACACACTTGTCTTGAGTCTCTTCCACCAATGTTGTTGAGTTGTTGTCCAATTGGTAAAAAGCATATGCCTAGAATTTTATAGCAAACATTCTTTCTTCTTGCAAAAAGTAACGGTCACTAATAAATTTTGAATTTAAATTAAATACCACTTGCATGAAAGAATGATTATAGTGCATTCAAAAAAAGGTGTAGAAAGTAAAGACTCTACAGATTTAATGTTGTCTACAATGACTATATTTTTTAAATTCAACACTGCATTAGTCGAGTAAACATGATGTTACTCTAGTCAGACACATAATTACTCAAGTAATTTTAAGAGTTAGTCAATTAAATTTAGATGTTACTTGTTGAATAATATTGCTCAATTAAGCTTGTCAATTACATTAGTCATTACTCGACTAAAATTTTTGTTACTTAACTAAAGAATGATGTGTTTTGATTAAAAGCATATCTTAGTTGATTAACATTTCATCCACTTGTTAATTTGAAATTGTTACTTGATTAACCACTTTTGATACTCAACTAAGGTATAACAATACTCGATTAATTAATAATTCAAGTATAAAGACCAACACTCTGTTTAATAATTCTTACTTGCTTAAAACATTTAGTTACCAAACTAAGTTCGAAGTTACTCGATTAATATTAACTTTTTAGTCAAGTAAATGTTCAATCACCGAGACTTGACATTTTGCTCTTGAATTATTATCCGATTAAAGAATTTAGTTGCTCAACTAATATATTATTTAGTCAATTAACATTTTGGTTATGTTATTCCATCACTTACACGAATAATATAAGTGCATGCATGATTAATTAATTGCTTGAGTATTTAGGTCTCACTAGATTAAAAAGATGATTAATATACTCAACTAAAATGTTTCTTACTCGATTAGAAGAATATTACTCTATCAAGCTTAAATAATAGTTGATTAATCTTCAAGTCCTAGCACATCTTTGTCGATTACAAATATGCAATTACTCAAATAATATTTGAAAGTTAGTTACAATTGACTTTTCCAAACATATTTACTTTATTACAATTGAACTTTACCTGAATAAAAGGCATATTAGTTTATTAATAAACACCACTACATATTTACTTGACTATAATATTTTTTTTAAAACAAAGTAGTATTTGGTAAAATTATAGTTTTGTTTTTAAAATATACTTGTTTATTCAAAAAGAAAATTAAGATGCTTTAAAACAAAAATGAAAAACCCTTGATTTTTTATAGCAAATAATATATAATAATGTATTTTATTTTCAAATTTAAAATAATTTTATTGATTGATAAAATATTTCGAAACGTGCCAATAAGAGTTTGAAAACTGGAAATAATATGTTATAAATGCACTTTCTTATTAGAAACTCTGACTTTAAATTCATGAGTAGCGTAAATGCAATGAATAAAGGAAACTGTCAATTTCAATGTGAATAATGATATTTAGTTTAAATGCGCATGAAATACCCAATATGTTACAGTGCCACTGTATTTGTTTTAACAGTAATTTGTGATTGTTAAAACGATAGTTTAAAATATTAGTGATTTTTGTGATATTTTCATCGATTTTTTCGTAAATCAAGGGTATCGATATAAATAGGGAGTGTAATCTTTTGTCTGTCAAAATATTCTGAAAATATCCAGAAATATCCATGATATTTTTGTAAAATATCTTTTCCATGAACTTATAATATAAATTTTAAAAATACTAAGGAAGTATTCGTAAAATATCCACGAAATATTCGAGAAATATCGATTAAATTTTCATAAATAAAAAGTGAAATTTGAGATTTTTAAATAAGAATTTATTAAGCTTTTATCAAATACATAAAATAAGTTTCAACCCACGTGAGGAATCTTATTATTTATATTCTATTTTAATAGTCAAACATTTCATTATTCATATTCGTTGATGTCATCATCCAATGAAAATAACATTTTAACCATTTTTAAATCTATGAGTTTAGGACCAATGATCATGGCCATAGAGATTTTTAAATCTCTAGTGATCATTACAAACAATTTCCTATATATGACAAATGATAAGAATAAATCAAGAAACTTATTCATGATATATGTCATGGTATCAATATTATAAATATCTAGATGTTGGCCACACTATGTATGAACCACTTATTTCGGTATTAAAATTTGCATGACTTATGTGATGTAAATTAATTGAAAAGTTTTAATGAAATCTTTTTAATTTTTTATATAGTTTGTCTATATATTATATTTATATTTATATCTTTTAGTTGTTACTTGTTAGATATAATATAATTTTTAAATATAATATAATTTTTAATTATAAAAATAATTATTTTAATATTATTAAAAAATATTATATTTTTAATTAAATTTTTATACTTTTTTATAATTTTTACGTCAATATTCATCAATATAAATATTTCTATCAATATTTACGTTAAATCATAGTACGATATTTTCAACGTTGTGTGTGTGTAAGACGTGTTTAGATTTTTAGTGGGAAAATTGTGCGAAATGAGGCTCTAGTGTAAGTGCAATGGGCAGTGACAAAAGAGTGCGGGCCAATGCTATTTTCCACCATGATATTAAGCACCTTTTGTGATGTTGATTTGATGAGACTACATGAGTTTAGGTGACCTCTACTTATTCTTTGGTCATCGATTAATTTCACATTATCCTCCATTCTTTTATTTCAAAGTAATTATTTTTATTTACAAAAATAATATTTTGAGCTTTATTTATAACATTTTTAATAATATTTATAAGATAATATTTTCATTTTATTTAAAAAATATGTAAAATAATGCTAAAGAGATATTTCCAATCGATAAACCATTTTAATAAATTCTTTTCCAATTTAAGAATATTAATTATATCACATACAAATTTTCAGTTATTTTTTTATAATAAAATAATTTCATGAAAAATATGAAGAAAGGTCAAATTCATATTTTTGTCTTAATATTTTTATCTTTTTTTTGTATCATTATTTGAACTTTTCATTATATCTACATTCGTATTTTTGAGTCAATTTAATTTATATATTTTATTAATATTTATTTAATTTAATTTAATAGAATTAGTAAAGAAGAGATCGTCTTTGCCAAGAAACTAAATCATATGGACTATTAAAAATATTTTTAAACTACAAAAAATTTCTCAATTAATGATTCAAATCATAGGGTTAAGTTACATTTTACTCTTATATTAATAAATTTCAAAAAAAAGAACTTTTTTTATAAATTTGAAAAAAGTGACAAGTATGATAGGTGTAATACTCAAGAGTTTTTTACAAATTTTGAAATAAATAAATATATATAAAAAATTTAGGAAAAATAAATATACATATAAATATATACACAATCTTGGGAATAAACACATTGATAATGGTATTTGAGACTGAACACCACATGCTGCCTCAATAATTGGACCTCGGGAGTGGAGTTTCGAACTTGGCTATGTCGGACTTCAGGAATACAACCTACAAAACAACGGAGTAATGGGGTTAGGATTCCCCGGGGTAGATTTTGACGCTTAAGTCAATAGAGTCAATGCGGGTAGTAGAAAATGTAAGAGCTGAAAGAGATTGTTATACCTGGTGAGAACTTCTGTTTTTTATAGTTAAGTCCGTTATGGGGTATCCGAAATAAAACCCGAGATGGGTGGGCATGCCTCTTGAGGGCCTTGGTCAAGCTGGAACAGGTCTCATGGTCTAGCTCGAATTTTTTAGACTCCGCTCTGGATTGTAGGCTTGCCACATGTCGGTCTCTCAGGCAATTAACGTGGCGAGCGAACCTACAAGATATATCTTAGAGTGGCTGACAACATTGGAGATATAACATTTGTACTCTTCAATAAAGAAGCATAAAAATTACTAGACATGTCAGGGCTCGCTCTCGGATTTTCCCGCTAGCACAGGAAGTCCGAGAGAAGATTCATTCAAGATGGATACAGATACTCAAATTTTTAAAAAAATTCTTTTTCGAATTTGCTCATTAACAATAGGAGCTGGAATAAATTACATAATATTCAATACATTATCATTTTGGGCTTACCGCCCATACATTTTCAAATTAAAAGGGGCACTAAGGCTTTAAAAAAAAAAAAAATACAATAAGCCCACTAATTCTTGCCCTCAACATACACCCACGAATCTTTGAGCCTGGGATATCTCTATACACATCTAATATGAATTCACCCCCAAAATATCTATCTTCCATTACTTGAAATGACAAAAGAAATGACGTGAGCCACGAGGCTCAGCAAGTATATAGTAAAGGAAGAATCCATAAAACGATAAATGAAGGCATGAATAATTCAGAGCCAAAGAAAATCATTACCCAACATCTAAATACCCATTGGGTTCATACCTTCTAGACTGGACATATACCCTCAAAGAAATATACTTCCTTTTGGTCCATCAAAACCCATTTTGCAAAGTGAGTCATAAGGCTCGACAGGTAAACATATATAACACCGGAAACACGAATGAAGGGATGGATAACAAAATAGAGTACACCCGACTCCCCAATACAATTGAAACCCATCCTTCAATTCTCATTGATAAAACCATTCTATAAGCAACCATATGTTACAACAAATGAAGCAATAGGGTTAAGGCATGGAAAAATTCAAAGTGGAATAGATCCGACTTCCCAAGTACGGGTAGCATTTCCCATTTAGTTCCCATCAATAAAACTTTCCCATGCCGTTATCATTATGCATTTTATGCACCGTTTCATTACTCATGAATACATAGATCTCCATACATCATATTGGCTCACACAACCTTTCATATACATTGATCACATTTGTAACGGCCCGCCTCCCGGAGCCCCCGTGCACCAAGAGGATTCGTGAGAGGGTCATTACTAAAATGATACCGAACAATAACACAACTACAACTCATATACAACCCTTATTAAAATCATATTTTTTTTTTTTTATATATATAACATCTCATAATCGTCATTACATAGCTGATCACCGTGTGCCCAATTGGCTTACATAATACACATATATCTCAAACATAAAACATTAACCTTAACACAAGCACAATGACACCCAGGACCTAGGTTCGAGAGAGCTCTGCACTTGCTATCCTGACTCGACGATTTGGACTTAACTCTACCGTATGCACCTGCGATCTCGAAATACTCTTACTTGGAATGATGGAAAGCAAACGTGAGTTGCGAGACTCAGCAAGCTCTAGAAAGAAAGGCATGAGGGTACAGATGAGACTATTTCCGTAATATCCCATGCAACGTCATGTCATGCCATACCCAATACCTGTTTTATTTCTAAATGCATAAACATATAATGAACTTCACATAAACGGTCCTTGAGGCCCACATAAAACACACACTGGCACCCAAGTCCAACACACAAACCTGTTAGCAGTCTTTTATAAGCTACCTCCATACCATTTCCTTTACATGTCCATTCTTGTCGCTCACATCATAATCTGTTGTTGTGGGTCTCACCCCAAGGTCTTTATGTTGCCGTGGGTCTCACCCCAGGGTCTTATTGTTGCCGTGGGTCTCACCCTAAGGTCTTATCGTGGGCCAAGCCGCTGTGGGTCTCACCCCAAGGTCTTATTGTGGGCCACGCCGCCATGGGTCTCACCCCAAGGTCTCACCGTGGGCTATGCCCGCCATTCATACTCATCACTTAAAACCACACATTCTCACCATGCAGTGCAACAAATAAGAAATGTAATGGCTTTTGTAGCATAAACGTGATGACAAGGCCCCCATAAACCAAACATCAGGCCATGCTACGCCCACATAAGAATTCACACATGCGATATGCCTCTAAATGCACAGGCTCACCTAAAAAACCTAGGTTAGCTCTTAGACCAACCGGGTCATGCAGATGCTTACACTTCCCATCACACACAAAACATGTCCCCAAGTGAATGCAACCCAGTCCCCTGCAGCACACACATCATGCAATGCACAAACCAAGGCGGGAATCCGGCGGTACCAGCTCTTCTGGCCCGTCTAGCGCTTACCATAATAGTCGATGACTGGCACCCATACATCCAGCCATCAACTGCCATGACCAACGGTCGACAGTCAGTAGTTTTGTACCCCATAACCTTAAGACACACATAGACACTATTAACTTTATATCTTCCCAGCTTAACTTTACACAACATTTCTCCATAACTCTTCATGTACATAACCACATAACATCGTGATACCATTCTCATTCCTTCTCATTCACATAAAACCATCTCACATACATAATAAATTATTAATATAATCCCATTAAACCATAATCAATTTTCTAGGAATCTAGCCCAATGGAAGCAGAGCGATACAAGGCCCCATGACGGACGTAATGAAAGACACCAAAACATCACTGTTTAACTCTTTCTATTAACAATAACCTCATTAAATAAATAAAAGTCGTAGGGTGGCTACCACGCGGATTATCATTATTAGTGCGTGGAACCGAGTCATAGTGAGGGAAGGAATAAAATACGAGAAACTACAGAGACTTTCATGGGAAATAAATAACACAAGGAGAGGGTTAGGAGCTTGCCTGAAATTGACTGATTCCTGCCTCTTTTGTGCTCCCGCTACAAAGTAAAACATTTTACTGATCACTTCCCACAGTCGAAATAATCCCAAACCCCTTTATTTTTCCTTCTTTTTTCCTTTTCTTTCTTTTTCTTTCCTTTCTTTTCTTTTCTTTCTTTCTTTCTTTCCTTCTCTTCTCTTCCTCCTCCTTCTTCTTCCCCGCCTCTGTTCCTACACGTCATGCTTTTTCTTCTCCCTTCCTTTCTTTTTTTTTTTTTTTCTTTTTCTTTCCTTTCTTCTTTCTTCTTCTTCTTCCCCGCGCCTCCTTCCCTGTGCGCACCAGCGGCCACCCGCCGCTGCCTTCTTCCTCCAACGTCGCCTCCTCTGGCTAGCCCCGCTTTCAGCTCTGCCACCAACAACCGAGCCACCGCCGTCTGCTGCTGCTTCGCGTCGCCCCCCTGGCTACTGCTGCTTCACTCGGCCAGCTTCCATGGCTATCGCACCTCTCTCCCTCTTTCTATCTCTCCATCTCTCTCCTTTCCCTTCTTCTCTCTCTCTCTCTCGGCTTCCCTACTCACTCCTAGGCTCTCCCTCTCTATTTCTTCATTTCTTCCCATCTTCTCCAATGACCTCTCCTCTAATCTCTCTGCTCTCGGCCACTGCGCAAAACTTAGCCTCCAAGCACCCGCGCACAGCCACACATTTTTAAACATATTAATTTGATTTAAATTAATCTAAGTTAATTTGATTTACTCTATTATTATTATGATTATATTATTATCTCCATTATCATTGGTAATATATATATGTATTTATATATTAATTCATTAATTTAAGTTAAGTTAACATAATTTACACATTGATTATTATTATTATCATCATTATCTCTTTTATTAGCATTATTTTTACCATTATTATAATTTCTATTATTATTAGTATTATTTTTACTATTATTTGGTTACCTTAAATCCTCAAATATTCAATACGGACCTCAAATACCGAAATTTAATAATTATTATTGTCTCCAAAATTTCAGAATATTACAACATTGGCTCACAAACCCATTTATTCATATGCATGAATGCATACATATATATATAAAATCAATTTGCCACTTATCGGGTCGAGCATCGCCTACCATATTTATGGCCACCTCACTCACATCAGGTGCTCTTTTAGGATATCTTTTTCTTTCTCCATTTGTAGAACATAGCCGCCGTGCCAAAATAATAGCAATAGGGCGCAAACCTAATGCCATGCAATGCTCATAGAATCTCACATAAGTATATCATACATGCTTCATTAGAGAAATGTACACATCATGGACATCATGCACAATTAAACATTTCAATAACATATTCACTCATGAGCCCATGCATACACATATGCATATCTTCAATCACCTCCTAGCATTTAGGAGGGTTGAGTGGTGCTAGAGAAAGTAATTAACAATAACTTAGGTTAACGATTATGCTTAATTTGGATTAAGGAAAGCCTTGGCCTACTCAAATTATCACCAAAATATATGATATTATATATCAAATTAAATCCCTATAAGTCTAGTTTATGACGCTTCAAATGGATCGTAATTCCGAGTTTTATATCAAAAGTTATAGTCAAAATAACGCAACCTGTGCAGTGTTGAAAAAAAGTTGGTTAGTCGACTTATGGGCAGGCAATAGTTGACTTTTGGGCAGACAATAGTCAACTTTTGATGAGTCGACTGATGAACCCTCATTAGTCGACTGGGCCGAGGCTGGCACCGAAAAACTAAGAAAATAGGCTTTCGATGAGTTGACTAAGCCCCAAAAATAGTCGACTCATCACATATAAACACTTGAAATGACCCCAAAACACCCCAAAATAAACCATGGCTAATCTCCTACCCCTAAGTTGTCATTCCATGAAATAAAGATGGGGGAAAACAAGCCCCAAAGAGACCAAGAACAAGACTCAATGAAGCCATTGAAGAAACCCACATTTTTGGAAAAAGTTGGAAACAACCAACTCAACTCAAGCTTTAAAAACACCACTTAAAGACATGAACATATAATCTCGCAACAAAGATATGAGAAACAAGGAAGGATGCTTGCATCAAAATAAACATATGAGTGCTAGAATAACTTGCCTTAAAAGAAGATCGAAGAAGAAGATGCTTTCTCTTCTTAAATCTGAAAATCTTCCTTCTTGAGACTTCACTTAAGAGGATAAGGAAAAGAAATGAGAAGAAGAAAATGGAAGAAGGAGAAGAAGCAATCCCACGAGAGAAAGAGATTGGGAGAAGAGGAAATGAATGAAAAATAAACAAGGCATGGAGAAGTGAGGGGGAGGGAATGGCTTGCCAACCACTCTCCCCCTTGCTTTTACCAAATTGCCCTCCATATAAACACACACACACACACAAAATCTCATGCCCCTTGAGGACATTTCTCATCTCATTTTCTTTTCTCTTCCATTTATTTAATTCCATCTCTCATAATTATACACATGGGCCTAAGCCCAAATTGTTAGCCCAATTACATATAATGGTCTATTTCCATTAGCCCACTCAAAGGGCCTCAACATTACTTTAAGCCCAATGGGCATTCATAACATTACAAAAATTTAAATATACAAAATCTCCACTTGGCTCAACGAAAAGCTTCCAAAGCCCAATCCATTAATTTAATACTTAACTTATTTACATAAATTTTGCCACATAAAAATATTTCTTAACATTTAATTGGATAGGGTAAAATTTTTCAATCTCCATAAATGAAATATTAATAAACTCCTAGGTCCACTAACAGGTCGTTACAGTTTTTCCCCCTTTTCAAAGAATTTGGTCCTCCAAATTCAGACTTGCTCATGCACACAACTGGGAAAGAGATGTCTCATCTCAACTCAACTCTCGGGTAGCCTCACCCAAACGGGGACGCCGCCACCCACCCAATTCATACGAAATCAACTGATTCCTTAACACCTTCCCTTATAATGCTCAACGACGCTTCCTCGCGATACCTCTGCCTTGACCTCTATGGTCTAATAGTCCATTACGTGCTAAGGATCCAACACATCCTTTTTTTTAACATTAATACTTGCAACACTTCAAGCACACCTACCAAACCAAACTAACTCATATGCCAAAGATCCAATTCACTCTATCATCTCAAATGATCAATGTAGCGAGGACTGAGTTTCCTTGAAATTGCAATTCGGTATACACCCATCTTGGGTATTTCCTTTTACCATGCATGATCTTTGACGACAATTATAAGACACGATAACTTCTATCTGTGCAATTCCTTCTATCTATCTTGGGCCACCTTCATTCCAACCTTAATAACTCTGATATTTTCTGAAGTCCGTTCAATGATTTCAGGGCCCAATAGTGCCCCATCTCCTATCTCTTCTCAACAAATAGATGACCTACACAACTTGCCATATAATGCTTCATAAGGCGGACATTCCAATACCGGAGTGATAGCTATTGTTGGTGGCAAATTCCATAAATGGAATGTGGTCATCCCAATTGCCATGAAAATCCAATACACATACTCGCATCATATCCTCTAACGTTTGCATAGTTCTCTCCGACTGCTCATCTGACTGTGGGTGGAATGCGATGCTGAACCTTAGCTTTGACCCCAATGCCTCATGCAATGCTTCCCAAAAGCGCGGGGTAAATCGAGGATCCCAATATGATACGATACTCGCTGGAATGCCATGCAAACTAATAATAATCTCAACATATATCTTCGCTAAACGACTCAAGGGATGGAACTTTTTAATAACCAAGAAGTGGGCTGATTTCGTCAGCCTGCTAGCTATCACTCAAATAACATCATTCACGTCACCGTTCTAGGCAACCCTATTACAAAGTCCATGGAAATATTACCCTACTTCCACTCTAGAATGGATAATGTCTGCAATAAGCTCGCGAGCTTCTGATGTTCTGCTTTGTCTTGCTGGCACACTATGCAACCCGAAACAAATCTAGCTACATCTCGCTACATGCCATCCCACCAAAACTACCGCTGAAGATTCTGATACATCTTCGCTGTACCAAGATGGATGGGTGATGGGACTCACGGGTTTCAAGAAAAATCTCTTGCCTACTCTTGGCATCATTAGGAAAGCAAACCTGTCCCTAAAACATCAACAAACCATTATTTCCTCGATTGAGCACGAATCTCTCCAAATTTGCCATGATATGAACTAGTCCTTCATCTTTAGGTTGCTAACCTCGAACCTGCCCATTCAAAACTGACTACACCTTCATACACGCATAAAGCATAATGGGTCTTTCCTCAGAAGAAGAGATAGACATTTCATATACAATGTCCTCTAATATCTTAATAATTCTTATAGTCTGCTTGGCAGCTATGGGTGAGACACAACACTGGACTTTAACTTGGACCCTAAGGCATAATGCCAAGTGTTCTTTAAGCCCATAGATGTGGCCAATACCAAAGCCCATACTATTTGACACTCAAGTTTTGGAAACCTCTCTATCGAGGGTCCTTCCCAATAAGTTTAACTCATCTTCCAAGTTATTCAGGACAACAGAATAGCGATGCTCAAAATCTCTCTTTAACAACCTACGACATACCTTGACGTCCAAGAGACTCCTTATAATTGTAACGATCTTGCATAGAGATCACTTATCTATCATCCAGACCTTGGCAAAATCCACAAGAGACTACTTATTTTGACCAAAATTCACATTTGCTACTCATGGCATACATCTTAAGATTTTTCAACTTGGACAAGGTAATCCATAAGTGCTCCTGGTGAGTCTTTTCACTCGACGAGTATATCAATATCACCCATATCATCGACAAAAACTATAATACCAATTTTGAGAGGATTACTTCCTTGACTCACCATACACTGATAACATCTAGACCACATGGCAATCTTAGAAAATGCCCTGCCTCAACAACTATCCCAACAATCATCCTCTTCTAGGGGGGGTCCTATCTGTCATGATCATTTATTCGGGTACTACCATTTGTGCATGCCCTTACACTACCATGCTTCCTCATCTATTTACAGATTGATCCATGATCATCTAAGCGCTATTAATATATAATAATACCACGCATAGAATATTAATACACATACATACTTGTATATATTGACCGTGTTACTATTTTAGTGGTTTTAGAAAACCACACTCAGTAAAAACATAGTAAATAGATGAAAGGAAACGGGTGACCGTTCGCGACCGGTTGATAGCTCCTTACCATCGGTCAACTGCTGCTATGCTGAAATAGGCTATCTCCTTATTATTTTCTTCCCCTTAGCTTCTCATTAGCCTATAAGGTCGCATTACATTTTTATATGGTCTAGCCTAGTCTAGGTTTTACATATATACGTGCGCGTGCGTTCGCATGGAACCTTTACTCTTTCTTTTCCCTCTAATTCACTGAGCACATCCTTGTCCTAAACCCAAACCAAAAATTCAGGCAGGTAACGACACATGTCTTACATATAATTCCAACTTAGTTCCTCATTAATTCGGTTTCGTACTCGCCCAAACAACTCACTTGTGAGTAATACACCCTAATTGATTATAGATTAATGGCTATTCAATCCTCAAAAGTGAAATTTTGAGGAAATATTCATAAAATATCCATGGAATATTCGAGAAATATCGATTAAATTTCCATATATAAAAAGTGAAATTTGAGATTTTCAAATAAGAATTTGTTAAGCTTTTATCAAATACATAAAATAAGTTTCAACCCACATGAGGAATCTCATTATTTATATTTCATTTTAATAGTCAAGCATCTCATTATTCATATTCCAGTTAGAGATGTCATCATCCAATGAAAATAACATTTCAAGCACTTTTAAATCTATGAGTTTAGGACCAATGATGATGGCTATAGAGATTTTGGAATCTCTAGTGATCCTTACACACAATTTCTTATATATGACAAATGATAAGAATAAATCAAGAAACTTATTCATGATATATGTCATGGTATCAGTATTATAAATATCTAGATGTTGGCCACACTATGTATGAACCACTTAGGACTTTATTTTGGTATTAAAATTTGCATGACTTATGTGATGTAAATTAATTGAAAAGTTTTAATGGAATCTTTTTAATTTTTTATATAGTTTGTCTATATATTATATTTATATCTTTTAGTTGTTACTTGTTAGATATAATATAATTTTTTAAATATAATATAGTTTTTAATTATAAAAATAATTATTTTAACATTATTAAAAATTTCATTAAAAAATATTATATTTTTAATTAAATTTTTATACTTTTTTATAATTTTTACGTCAATATTCATCAATATGGATATTTCTATCGATATTTACGTTAAATCATAGTACTGATTATATGATATTTTCAACATTGTGTGTGTAAGACGTGTTTAAATTTTCAGTGGGAAAGCTGTGCGGAATAAGGTTCTCTAGGTCCCATGCGTGGTGTGAACGCGATGTGCAGTGGCAAAAGAGGGCGGGCCAATGCTATTTTCCACCATGCTATTAAGCGCTTGTCGTGATGTTGATTTGACGTGAATTGACAAGACTACATGAGTTCGGGTGACCTCTGCTTACTCTTTGGTCATCGATTAATTTCACATTATCCTCCATTCTTTTATTTCAAAGTAATTATTTTTATTTACAAAAATAATATTTTGAGCTTTATTTATAATATTTTTAATAATATTTATAAGATAATATTTTCATTTTATTTAAAAAAATATGTAAAATGATGCTAAAGAGATATTTCCAATCAATAAACCATTTTAATAAATTCTTTTCCAATTTAAGAATATTAATTATATCACATACAAATTTTCAATTATTTTTTTATAATAAAAGAATTTCATGAAAAATATGAAGAAAGTTCAAATTCATATTTTTGTTTTAATATTTTTATCTTTTTTCGTATCATTATTTGAACTTTTCATTATATCTACATTCGTATTTTTGAGTCAATTTAATTTATATATTTTGTTAATATTATTTAATTTAATTTAATTTAATAGAATTAGTAAAGAAGAGATTGTCTTTGACAAGAAACTAAATGATATGGACCATTAAAAATATTTTTAAACTATAAAAAATTTCTCAATTAATGACTCAAATCATAGGGTCAGGTTACATTTTACTCTTACATTAAAAAATTTCGATAAAAAAGAACTTTTCTTATAAATTTGAAAAAAGTGACAAGGATGATAGGTGTAATACTCAAGAAATTTTACAAATTTTGAAATAAATAAATATATATAAAAATTTTAGGAAAAATAAATATACATATAAATATATACACAATCTTGGGAATAAACACATTGATGATGATATTTGAGACCGAACACCACATGCTGCCTCAATAATTGGACCTCGGGAGTGAAGCTTTGGAATTGGCTATGTCAGACTTCGGGAATACAACCTATAAAACAACGGAGTAATGGGGCTAGGATCCCCCGAGGTAGATTTCGACGCTTAAGTCAGTAGAGTAAATGCGGGTAGTAGAAAATGTAAGAGTTGAAGATGTTGTTATACTTGGTGAGGACTTCTACTTTTTATAGTTAAGTCCGTTATAGGGTACCCAAAATAAAACTCGACATGGGCGGGCACGCCTCCTAAGGGCCTCGGTCAAGCTGGAATGGGTCTCCCAGTCCGACTCGAATTTTTTAGACTCCGCTCCGAATTGTAGGCTTGCCACGTGTCAATCTCTCAGGCAATTCACGTGGCGAGTGAACCTACTAGCGTTTGGGGGTATTCTTGTAATTTAGGTAATGCCACATCACTTTTCCCCCCACTCCTTAAGCTGAGATGAAAATCATGCTAGGTTGAGGAGTAGTTTAATTTATGAGATTATTTGACTGTAGATTTGACTCGAGATGCACATGAGTGTTTTTAAACACGAGATTAAAGTTTAATATCGTCATTTATTATCTTGAAATTATAAGGGGTGTTTGGTTGGAGAGAGGCATTCATTACCTTGTAATTATAAGGGGTGTTAGGTTGAATGGTTTGAGTCCCTCTATATAGACCCCACCCCTCAATTATCACTTCAAGACAAGCTCCCAATTTTTGATGTTAGTCTTTCCCTCCTTTCTTCTTTGTTTTTCTTTTTGTTTCTTCCTTTGCTTTCCTTTATACTGTTTTTCTTTTTTCTTTTTTTATTATCTTTTCATCTTCTTCCTCGGCCAAGCAGACCTCTGCCTGGCCAAGGTCAGCCTTGGCCGAGCTCCTTGGCCATGATTGAGCAGTTGGCTCGGCCTGGCCGAGGTCAGCCAAGGCTGAGACCAGATCTTGGCCATGACTGTGCCATAGCCGAGCTCAGCCTCGGCCATGGTTGAGTTTTTCCTCACGGCCCCCTTCGTAAGCCCAAAAAGCTTAGGATGCCTAAAAGAGTTTTTCCTCATCCTTCTTCGGAGTCTCGTGTGAGTAGTGATTCCAACCTAGAGAACTTACCTGAGGATTTGACTATCGACCACTCCACCATAACCGAGAGAGAGTTGTTTTCCCTCCTCAAGAAATACCACCTCAAGGTTGTATCACCATATACGAGCAAGCTCTTGTTGCTGGCCTTAGGTTTCCCCTTACGGCTCCTATAGTCGAGGTGTTCTCTGTCGTGGGGTTATTTCCTTCTTAGTTGACTCCCAATGGCTAGAGGTGCCTGGCTACCTTCATTCTTTGTTGTTGAGCTTGAGATATTGAGTCCATCGCCTAATTCTTTTTAGGATGTTCAAGGTAATCTCTATTAGTAAGACCGAACCTTGGTTTGCCTTTTCTCCTTTTAGCCAGCATCAATTCATAATCGATAATCCCACCTCCGTAAAATGATGGAATAGTAGATTTTTCTTTGCTGGCTTGAAGGACGAGGATATCAGTTTTGGGTGCCAGTTGAGTAGGTTTTCCAACCCTAAAAAATTCGTAGTCATGAGATCACGCGGGATGAGCTTAATAATACTCAGATTTTGAGGGAACTAACCCCTATCAACGCTTGAGCATTGATATGTGACCGTACCTTGTACCTTAGGGGTTTATTCATTCATGCTTGCTCCGAGCTCGATGTCACTTAGGGTAGTCATTTCTTTCACTATTTTTGTACTTTTGATTTGTTGTTTTTCTTGCCACTAACGTCTTGCCTGTGTTTTCGTAGCTGAAATGGTGAGCATGACCTTCATCTGGGGAAAGAAAAAATGGAGACCTGCGAAGGATGAGGATGCCACTGCTCCCAAGAAGGGAAAAACAGCTTAGGATCCCCATTCGGCCGGGGAATGGGAGCTTAGTCACCCTAGGAGGAAGAAAACTTCTCGTGCAAGCATTTGGCTCAGGTAATCCTTTCTACTTTATCAACATTTTTTAAGCTTTGCTATGTTGCCCTTACTCATCTTACTTATTACAGGTGGTAACGCTTGTTTTAGACTTCTCTGGACGTTTTGCCCAAGCTTCCAAGAGGACCCTGGAATTAGACACACAGTTGCACGAGAGGGACGAGTTAATAGAGAGCCAGATGAAGAACCTGGATGAGTTAATCTCCGAACGACAGTCCTTGGGCCTACGCATTTAGAAGCTTGAGGAAGAGCTATCCTGGGTGAACTCAAAGCTATCCCAGGTGAACTCGCTTAATCATAGGTATGGACGCAAGTATGCCGAGCCCATGAAACTTCTTGAGGTGGAGGAGTTCATCCAGCAAAACTTGCAAGAGGCTTGGATGAAGGGATTTCAAGCCCATGCGACTGAGGTGTTACGAGCTCATCAAGACTTGGACATATCGACTGTTCGATCTATTGAAGAAATTGTGGCTGAGTTGGAGGACTCGGAGATGGCCAATGACGACGACGCTTCTCCCGATGCTTGAGTTTTTTCTCTTTTTCTAGCTAGGACTTTTATAGCTCCTCCATCACCATGAATTGGACTATTTCGCTTTTATATAATGCCATCTTATTTTGACTCTTCACTTTCTGATTGCTTACATATGGACTAGGACTAGTTGAACCCCGATCCATTGCATAATTAAAGAGAGCTAATTCGACCCTTGGTTTTCCTTTAGTCAACAAATTAAAGGGGATGATCTAGGGCTCTGGACCATTGGATTTTAACCACTCCCTTGTGGAGGAAGGTGTTGGGCTCTAAATTATTTCTTGGCCATTAGTCTGCCTTCGGGGACGGCCTAGGGCTCGTGATCCTTGGATTTTAGCCACTCCCCAGTAAAGGAGGGTGTTAGACTCTAGTTTTTCCTGTCTAGCCCTTAATCCACCCTAACTGGGGGATAACTTAGGGCTCTTGATCCTTGGATTTTAGCTGCTCACCCACGAAGGAGGGTGTTAGGCTCTAGTTTTTCCTTTCCGGCCCTTAGTCCACCATTTAGGGACGGCCTAAGGCTCGTGACCCTTGGATTTTAGCCATTCCCTCATGGAGGAGGGTGTTGGACTAGAGTTTTTCCTTGGCCATTAGTCCACCCTAACTGCGGGACGGCCTAGGGCCCTTGACCCTTGGATTTTTCTTTGGCTAAGTGTTGGCCTTTGCGAGATTACTATTGGATGGAGAGAATCAGAAGCCTTGTTATTAGTTGTAAAAAAGAGTACAAAGAGGTTCAGGGAATTCCCCTTCTTATTGATAAAACTTCCTTACGTTTTGCACATTCTAGGTATGCTTCAAGGGCTTGCCTTCCATGTATTCTAGTCGATATGCCCCCGAACTTAAGGATTCCACCACCCAGTACGGTCCTTCCTAATTCGGATTTAGTTTATTAGTGTCTCAAGGATGACTCAAGTCAAACCATCGCAGTACAAGATCTCTTGGCATGAAACTCCTAGCGTGGACTCGCTGGTTGTAGTACCTAGCAATGCGTTGATTATACATTGCTTGTTGAATTCACGGCAGATCTTGGAGCTCATCCATTAGATCCAAGTTGCACCTTAGCCCTTGCTCGTTCACCTCAAGATCGAAATACTCCACTCGGTAGCTAGTTACACCAATCTCAGCAGGGATAAGAGCCTCCGAGCCATAACATAATGTGAAATGGCATTCTCCTGTTACTGTTCGCAATGTGGTTCGATAGGACCATTGTATGTTGGGGAGCTTATCTACCCATCAGTCGTCTGCCTTCTCAACCTGAGCTCGGAGTCCTTGCAGAATGGTCCTATTTGTTAGCTCCACCTGCCCATTAGCTTGAGGATGGGCCACCGAGGTAAAATGCTTCTTAATCCCCAACTCGCAGCACCATTCTTGCACCGATCGGTCATGGAATTGGGTGTCACTATCCGTTATTATCACCCTTGGAATACCAAACCGGTAGATGATAGATTTCCAAAGAAATTGTTTTACCCTCCGGCTAGTGATAGTTACCATAGGCTCGGCCTCCACCCACTTAGTAAAATAATCAATGGTTGTTATCAAGTATTTGTTTTATCTAGCCGCTAGCGAAAAGGGCCCGAGAATATCGATTCCCCACCTGGCGAATGGGCAAGGCGACGCCTGGTAGGTAAGTTCAGTTACCTGGGTGTGAACTAGGTTGGAAGTTCTTTGGCATCTCTCACAAGTTTGAACCAACTACACAACATCACTCATTATCGTCGGCCAGAAGTACTCTTGCTGAAGTGCTTTCTGGGAAACAGACCGAGCTCCAATGTGACTGTCGCAAATTTCCTCATGGATCTCCCTTAAGATGTAGTCGGCCTTGACGGGCCCAACACATCTCAGCAGTGGCTGCGTGAAGGATTTCTTGTAGAGGTCTGGCACAACCAGCAGAAACTTGGCAGCTTGACACCTGAGTTTCTGGCTCTCTTGTTCCTCCTCCGGTAGCCATTCCTTGGTTAGATGTGCTATGATGTGATTCATCCAATATTTTACCTTTTCCACGTAAAGCTACTATACTTTTGTCTCAATGCTCCTCTAGGGCAACGACTCCATGTAAACAGCTCAGGAATTCCTGGGGATGGAGGAAGTAGCTATCCTTGAGAGAGCATCCACCACTACATTCTGTGCTCGTGGGACATGATTGATTTTCATTGCCTGAAATCGTGCCATAAGATCCTTGGCTATCGCCAAGTACTAGACCATAGCATCCTCTCGGGCCTTAAACTCCCCTATGACCTGCTGCACAATTAAATTCGAGTTTGAATATACCTCCAGATCCCTGACTCCCATCTACACCGCTAGTCTGAGCCCGACAATGAGCGTGACCATCGAGGCCTTGGAGTAGTAATCCAGCACCATTGCCCCCCAACGTTAAAGCTATCATCCACAGAGAGAGTCCAGGTCTGGGAAATCCCTTCGTTTTTTCCTCTGGTAGGGTGCCCTCAACTATGAAGTCGGCGAGAGCTTGCGCCTTGATGGCTAGTTGAGGTCGATAGTTGATGTCGAAAGCACTTAGCTCCATCACCCATTTGAGCATCCTTCTCGACAAGTCTGTCTTTGCCAACACATGCCTTAACGACTGACTAGATAGGACGATAATGTGATATGCCTCGAAGTAGGGCCTCAGCTTTTGAGCAGAGATGACTAGGGCATAAGCCAACTTCTATGTTGGAGTGTAGCGAATCTCAGCCTCGGACAACCTCTTGCTCACATAGTAGACCGGCTTCTGAACTTTATCCTCTTCCCGCACCAGAACCGAACTAACAACCTCATTCGAAGCAGCTAGATAGATATATAGTGACTCTCCTGGCTGTGACTTAGCCAGGACTGGGGGGGAGACTAGATACTATTTTAGCTGCTCAAATGCCTCCTAACATTCTTTCATCCATGCAAAATTTTGGACTCGAGTTAAGGCCTTAAAAAATGGTAATTACTTTTCTGCAAACCTTGACAAGAACCTTGCCAATGCCGCCATTCTCCTAGTTAATCTCTGCACCTCCTTGATACTCCGAGAATGAGTCATCTCGAGAATGGCCTTTATCTTCGAGGGGTTGGCCTCAATTCCCTGATAATGTACCATGAACCCCAAGATTTTACTAGTTGTAACCCTAAAGGCACACTTGGCCGGGTTGAGCTTCATTTGATACTGGCTCAAGGTCGGGAGGCACTCTTCCAAGTCTTTCGGATGCTGCTCAGCCAAGAAACTCTTGACCAACATATCATCCACGTAAGCTTTCATGTTTAGACTGAGCTGACAGCTTGTTGACCAACCTCTGATATGTAGCTCCAGCGTTCTTTAGCCTAAAGGGCATGACTCGGTAACAATAAGTGGCATTGTCTGTGATGAAGGCAGTTTTTTCCTGATCTTCAAGGTGTAGCGGGATTTGGTGGTACCCTTGGAATGCATCCAAGAAACTCATCAGTTGACACCCCGCTGTTCCATCAATCAACACATCAATCATGGGCAAAGGATAACTGTCTTTCAAGTAAGCTTTATTGAGATATTTAAAATCAATACAGAGACTCTATTTTCTCAACCCCTTGGAGACGAGGACAATGTTAGCTAACCACTCTGGGTAGTTGACTTCCCGGATATGATTGGCCTCAATAAGTTTTTCCACCTCAGCCTCTATAGCTTTAGCCCATTATAGGGCAAACTTCCTCTTCCTCTGCCTTCCCAGCACGCAATTCGAGTAAAGCCCCAAGCGATGGGTCATGACCATTGGGTCTATCCCCAGCATATCCAGTGTAGACCATGCAAACACATCCCGATATTGACGCAAGAGTGAAAGGACCTCGGACCGCAAAGGCTCCTATAACTTGGAACTGATTCGCATTGTTCGATCGGGCTCTTCCCCCAGCGGGACTTCCTTGAGCTTCTCCACCGACTCTGAGGTCTTAGGCTTCTCCGAACCCTCCAAGATGAAACTAGTGACCACACCGGGAGGGGTAGTGGAACTCTGTCCCACCTCTTTACTGACCTCTGATCTACTTCTATACTTGGGGCTCTCGCCTGTTCTAGCTCCATTTAGTCCTGATCGGCTTGAGGGACAACATCTTGATTCAGTCTTGATTATGACTTTGACCCCTTGGCAATAGTGGCATTCAAGGAGGCCACGTAGCATTCCCTAGCCTACCGTTGGTCTCTTCTTACCTTGCCAATCCTGCCAGGAGGAGGAAATTTCAACACCATGTGATACGTGCTCAGTACCACCCTTAGAGCACTAAGCCTAGACCTACCAAGGATCATATTATATGTCGAGAGCACATCGGCAACCAAAAAATCCAGCGTCACCTAGGATGTGCGAAAGCCACTACCAATCGTTAGGGGCAATCGGATCAACCTCTCCGAATGAATCACTATTCCATTAAAACCCACAAATGGGACTCGGACTGGCCTCAGCTGATCGAGTGTGAACCCCATCCCCAGGAATGCCCTTTTGTAGAGAATCTCCGAAGAGCGACCCGAATCCATGAGGATTCAGCTCAGCTCCTACTCTCCTACCTGAGCAGTGATCACTAGAAGGTCTCAATAGTTGGGATAGCACGGAAGATCCTCCTTGGAGAAAGTGATGACCACCTTCTCGTTTACTGCACTCTTGGGACTAGTTGAGTCTAACCTATTATGAACCCCCAACCAATTATCTTGAGTCCCTGGAACTATTCCTGCTACCAACGTGTACTAAGATAAACTTTTGACTTCCTCCTCGGCTGGTTGTTTTCCTTTTCTCTAGGACGGTGTTCGACTTCGCTCTCGAAAGCGATCACAAGTAGAAGACCTCCCTCTCTGCTCCGGCTTGGACTCTAATTTGCCCAAGCTCGCGCTTCCTTGACCAACAAAATCTCAGAGGTAACCCCGGTTGATAAGCTCTTGAATTTCTTCTTTCAACTAGATGCAGTCCTCTGTATCATAGTTATGGTCGCGATGGAATTGACAATACTTCTTTTTGCTTCGAGTGTTGGGTGCAGACTTCAACGAGGGAGGACGCTGCAGATAATCCTTATTCTCCAGTGCCAGTAGAATCTCTGCTTGATTGGCGTTGTGGGGAGTGTAACTCACCAGGCTTCCACGAGCACCCCCAAAACCCAGGCGATCTTGAGCTCGGGAAAGGCGATAGTCCATCTTCTATTCCACCACTGCCTTTTTCTTCTCTTTCTCTTTCCTTCATGTCAAGTTGTTTAGCTCGCTTCACCTTCATCATCTCTTCAGCGTAGATGTATTTATTAGCCCGGGTAAGGACTTTTGGGAAGGTACGAGGTGGAGTCTTAGCTAAGGACTGAGCGAATGGCCCAGCCCTCAAGCTATTCTGAAGAGCCACCATTGCAATCCACTGATCAAACTCGTCGATGCTCAATGCCTCCTCATTAAACCTAGCCACAAAATCCCTTAAGGACTCACATTTGTTTTGCTTGACGTTAACCAGAGCCATAAAAGACTTCTGGTGGCGCTTCAAGTGAGCGTAAGGGGCTAGGAAACAGGTCTTTAGCTCTCCCCAGTTGTTGATGGAATGATGGGGAAGGCAAGAGTACCAAGTCTGGGAATAACCTCACAAAGTAGCCGAAAAGGCCCGGCACCACATTGTGTTTGACCCCGATTGCACCAACATGTGAGAGGAGAAAAGCTCTACATGATCATAGGGGTCTGTGCTTCCATCATAGAACTTGATGGATGGGATACGAAACCTCTCCGGAGGAACCTCTGCCATGATGTTCTTACTCAGGGGTTGGTTAGAACCGAAGTGGGGTAGCTCTTCTTTTCCCTTCTTAAGTTCCTAGACTTGCCTTTCTAGAAAACGTAACCGTCTCTCCTGCGAGGTCCCTTTTTCTCATGAGGGGGAAGAAGTAGATCTTGCCGCCTTAGAGGGATGGATTTCTTGGCCCGACTGGCAGGATAGACGAGGCTCCCGAATAGTAGAAGGTGATTGATGCTCTTCCCACTGAGAGGGCACCTGCGGACGACATTGTTCATTCTGGTGCAGATAGCCAGTCAACAACTCAGTTAACTATTAGACCTGATTTTACAGTCTAGTAAGTTGGTTCTCTAGCATTAGATTGGGGCTTTTAGATTGACACTAGCCTGGCTATGGGTCACGTCTCTTTGGGGAGCCATGCGATTAGCAAGGAGCAAAAATCGTTGACACTTGTGGGAAGATTGAGGTCCGAGGTGAGGAGTGGAAGTTCGAAGCGTGAGGTAGGGAAAGAAGAGGCTGGCGGGTATGGACATCGGCCCCACGGTGGGTGTCAAATGATGATGGTATTTGAGATCGAACACCACTTGCCGCCTCAATAATTGGACCTCGAGAGCGGAGCTTCAGACTTGGCTATGTCGGACCTCGGGAATACAACCTACAAAACAAAGGGGTAACGGGGCTAGGATCCCTCGGGGTAGACTCCGACACTCAAGTCAGTAAAGTAAATGCGGGTAGTAGAAAATGTAAGAGTTTGAGAGCTTGTCTTACCTGGTGAGGACCTTTACTTTTTATAGTCAGGTCTGTTATGGGGTACTCGAGATAAAACCTGAGATGGGCAGGCACACCTCCCAAGGGCTCCATTCAAGCTGGAACGGGTCTCACGGTCCCGGTCAGATTTTTCTAACTTCACCCCAGATTGTAGGCTTGTCACGTGTCAATCTCTCGAGCAATCCACGTGGTGAGCGAACCTATTAGCGCTTGGGGTATTCTTGTAATTTAGGTAATGCCACATCACACATAAACACTTGTGATATTATATAATGGATATTAAGAAATGCATTTAGATATATAATAAACATATGGCAATGACAAATTCCAAACTATAATTCAAAGATGGATTCAAAACTAAAATTTAAAATGAAAACAATGGAGGGAATCCACAAATACAAAAGGTTGCAAAAGAATTAAGAAACTAGGACATGGACCAAATTGCAAATTCGAAAGAACACAGTAGAGTACTCAAAATAGTGAAGGGGTCCAAGCCGAAATTCTAAAGGACGAGGAGGGGTCTAACTTATAAGTACATATTTGTAATTAACTTTTCGATAATTTTACCTATTTTTTGATTATATGTTTCAATTGAAAAATATTGTTACCTTTTGACCACAATCTGTCCCAATGAAGGGTATTTTTGAGCATCATTAGAGATAATGTAATTTGACTCTATTAAAGTTTATGTAGTTGACACTTCGAGCTCATTTATGTATTTATGATATTTCTTATTTTCTATTTATATGCGTAATCATCTTAGAGTAATGTTGACAGTAATAATCTTATAAAAAAGACTTTAAAATTAGATCATTATGATTATCTTCATTAAAGATCATGTTAAGTTGAAAGTTAGTGTTGTGGTATATGGAAGGGATTGTATCAAAAAAATTGACATAGAACTCGTAATATTTTAACTTAATAATGATATATTGTTATAGCTAAAGTGAAGAAATTTTAAGTATGATCTTTGTGTGCATTACGTTCTTCTTATTAAATCGTAAAAATAATATCATATGAGCTAAGTAGGAAAATGTAAGAATTATCTTGTGATTTTATCAGATATGATGGCATTTATTTGATAAAATAATTAAAAAATTTAATAAAATAATTGATTACTTAAAATTTAATTTAGTTTTAAAGATGTGTATAACTTATTATGAGTCTTGATAGAATATTACTTCTACTATTATAAATAGGGGTTTAGTCATCTCTCAATCCAAAATAGAAAAACAAGTTACAGTTATATTTTATATCCATCATTAAGGTTGGGGTTAAGAGGGAGAACTCAAATTCTGAGTATTTTTGTCATCAACAAGCAATCTCTTTAACGGGCTTAATTTCTAATGGATTAAAATACCTTTTATTTAATCACATTATGAGAGACATGAAATTTCTATGATTTATGGACATGATAGATTTATTGTTTGTTATTATTCCTACAAGCTATGTTATAGCTTCCAGAATCAACCATTAATTAGTATGTAGATAGCATGTATAAAACTCATTTGGTTGTATACAATGATTAGCTTCAATAAAACTCATTATATATATAAAAATTGCTATATATATAAAGCTATACTTTTGCTTTTATAAAATTTATTTGGTTAAAATTTTAGATTGCGTTCTCTTTACTGTTTTCAAGTTATTTTAATTTTTGATTTTTTAAAATAATAAAAACATATTCTCTTTATTGTTTATAAAAATGTATTTTTGAAAATAAAAAAAATTATAAATAAAACTCAAAACAATAAAAAATTATTTTGAGTGTTTAAATTCAAAACAAACTCTAAACTCAAAATACATTTATTTATTTATTTATATTTTATTATTGTAATGGAAAAAAATATTACAAAATTCATTAACTTTAAAATGTATATATATATTTAATAATATATTAACATTAAATATTTCTAATTTATTAAATAATCAAATTTATTGAATAAAATATTATTAAAAAATTATTTTTAAAATTTCAAAAAGAACATATTTCTAATTTTCTGTTTTGAAAAATAGTTTTTCAAAATGATAAAAGAACGCTTTTTTAATTTTTTAAAAATAGATTATCAAAATAGAAAACTAAAAAATGAACTCAAAACTTAAAATTAAAAATTGAAAAGAAAAGAGAAGACGATCTCATACTTTGTATAAAATAATGTGTCAGGAAGATAAAAAATTTACTTTTTTTTATTTAAATTCTGATATTTGCTTTATGCATGACGTGGTAGATGATGTTATAATAAAGCTTAATAATAAGATTATTACAAAAATTAAATCACTGATTGAAAGGGTCTTTCATAACTGAAAAGAATACATTTTGTGAAAGCCAAGCCTAGCTTATATCCGACTCTTGATTTCTTTTTGAAGATCTATTTTGTCTTTGATACCCTTGAGAAGTTTTCGGCAAAACAAATTGAGGGAAACTTTTCAAATAACTAAAAGGTCATTTAAGTAATTGTATTTTTGTTCTTTTCTTTAATTGAAGACTATTAAAGAGTGTTTTGATGACTCAACAACACCCAACAAATTCTTTATCTACTTTGACGAGAGTTCACAAAAAACACAAAAGACGATAGATTAAAGAAGATATTGACACACGAGTTTCTCTCTCTCTCTTTCTATATATACACACACATGTATATCTCTGTTTAGGCTACAACTTGGATTTGAGATCAATAAATTAATTATTGATTTCAAGGAGATATATGATTTTGAAAATGCAAAAGAAGTATTTTGAAAATGTTAAACAAATACGCTATTTTAACATTTACGTGACATTTAATTTTAATAATTAGATAGTCATCGATGATTAATTGACTAATGAGATTAAGTGTCACACAAAATGTTAAAATTCTGTGTATTTTAGAAAATATCTACAATAGTGAAGAAATGTTATTTGGAAACTGAGTTTTAACTATTTGTGTGATACTCAACATTAATGATCATATATAATCATTATTAAGAATGATAATAGATCAACAAATAGGTTTCATTTATCCATTTAAAGTTAGATTGATTATGAAAAATTCATATTTTGAGTCATAGACACAAAATTTATTTGAATATTTACTAAAATAAATTTTAATTTTTCTATTTAGAATTGAAATAATTTTTAAATAATAGATATAAGACATATTTTAAATATTTATTAAATAGATAAATAGTGACCCATTATCATTCCTAAAGATCGGCTGTTTACCAACTGATAATTATTCATTATCATACTTGATATGCTCACAAAAAATAATAAAGAGTCTATGGATCGGATCCGTAAGCAAGAGTCAAAATTGCCCAAAAAATGAAAGCCGAAAAATTTACTCTCGGCCCATTATTAATAAAGGGGGGCCGAGAGCGCACCCCCCCCCCAGTCAATTTCAATAAGGAGAGGCGAGAACAACCCCCCACCCCTTCGGCCCCCACGCATTTTAATCTCGACCCCGTCTAGGTTCAAATCATGGGGGCCTCCCGGCCCCTATGCATTTTATTTAAGGGGGGCCCCTCTCGGTTCAATTAAGGGGAGGCTGAGAGCCTCCCCTCTTATTTAATTAAGAGGGCCTCTCGGCCCCCCCTTCTTATTTTTAAATTGTGGCCACCATTAGGTTGGGTGGCCGCAACCGAGACCAACTCGGTTGAACCGAGTGGGTGTCAGTTTCAAGTGGGAGGCCAACCGAGACCTACTCGGTTCTTAGCCCGTGCTTCTTCAAAATCTCGGAGCAGAATATGTTGAGAATTTTCCATCCAGGAAGTTCCAGATGATTGCCATTTGTCCCTAGAAAAATTTGGGATGAGTGTCACGTGTCCCTTATTCCTAATATTTTACTCTTATATTTTATTTTGATAATTAAAAACAAAATCAATTTATTCCCTAAGATGGGATTTGCACAAACAAGCTTTGAGATCTAAAAGAATCTTTTAAATGATTTCATCAAATTGGTTTTGAATAATTGGATAGTGGATATTTGTCTTCAATATAATTTTTTTAAGTCTGGAAGATTAGTGCATTATAAGGAGACATATCAAAAAATATTTTCATTTTGAAAATTTATCTCCCAGTATTTGGATAGTTAGTATTCATTGTTGTTAAAACGATTTTTATTGGATTTTTCAATAAATATAACATATGTATTTTGAGAGTAGCAAATTTGCTAAATCCCAAGTTTGTACTAAAACCAAACTTCTATATTCTTATGGTTATGGATTTTGATTTTTTAGATATTTTTATTGAATCCAAATAGTACTTTCTTATTTATATTTATATATTAAATTAAATGGAACGTAAAATATAAATTAAAGAAAATGAGGACATTTAGTTAAACTAAAGAAATGTAAATATGTTGTAATGTTCTGGTGCTTCATCTGTCGACTACATGCTTTCAATCTGTCGACCATGTATTTCATTCTGTCGGCTAAGCCTTAGGTTATGTCGACTATCACCTTCAATTTGTCGACTATGAAAATTATTCTGTTGACTATTTGTGTGTATGATATTATAAATTTTCTTCATATTTTTGAGCTGTTGACTATGCGTATGGTTTTGTCGATTATGTCTTGTTTTGTTCCTTGATTCTGACGACTATCAATTATATTCTGTCAACTAACTCTTTTCGCAGAAAGTTATAACGATTAGTTTTTCAAATTTCCAACGACTAAAAAAGGGCTAGTTTGGGCAAAGCTCTTGGGATGCATATAAATACAAGTTATGGATGAACTTGAGAAGGCTAATGGAAGGGAACGAGTTGATCTAAAGATTACAAATCTTTTTATTCGAGCTTACAGTGTTTGTGCTTTCATTGTTATATTTTTCTTTCCAAGGCTTTGTTCTATTATGAGATTCGTAACTAAGAGTGTTAACTAGATGCTTGTAACTAAGAGTGTTAACTCTTAGCTTCTCTTTTTTATTTGTATCGTTTTTATTTTTCTAGTTTGTTGTGCTAGAGGAGTTGTTATTTGAATGAAGGGGTTGAAATTCCTAACTAGATGCTATAGGGCTTGCTTATATAAGTAAGAGGTTTGTAATTTCCTAGTTTTAAACTAGAGGGCTTACATGGTTAAGTAGGAGGTTTTAGTGGATTGTTTGCAAATTGCTTAGTGAGGAACTAAGGTAGTGGATTAGTGTAAGCACCCCCGCCCAGATATCCCCAACCACTCGGACTACCCGAACGAGAGCGCTTATGGAAGGAGAAAAGAAGGAAACATAGATAGGAACTACCCTGGCATGCATACTCAAAAATAAGTACAGCGGAAACGAAGCTAAACATATGCATGCACTACGGGGACTCTGTTAACACAGCGGACACAAGATAATTAAATGAATACAAACTCCTGTGCCGACATACATAAGACACGAGAAATGACCTGTGTAATGCTCCGAGAGCCCAGAGAAGTTAGTATTTATCAAGGATAGTGTAAGGAAGGAAACAACACCAGCTGGATACCTTTTGGGCTGAATGTTGGCAAAGAACTCTCAAGTTAAGCGTGCTTGACCTTAGGTAATCCAAGGATAGGTGACCCCCCTGGGAAGTTCGTGTAGGCCCATTAGGGTAAGTTGTTCCGGTCCTTCTTATCGCTCGATGGGGGATGTTACAGGTGGTATCAGAGTTGACCCTTGAAGATAGCGGTCCAATAAGGGCGGGGAGTGGCGCCGGGGCGCAAGCCCTGATCAAGGAGTGGCTCCTGGCAGGCTTCTAGGATGACAGCCTCCAAAGAGAAAAAGGTTTAGGACCGATTGTAAAGTCGCATGACGAAAACGTCATGTGCTCAAGGGGGGGAGAATGTAATGCCCCGAGAGCCCAGGGAAGTTAGTATATATCGAGAATAGTGTAAGGAATGAAACAACACTATCTGGATACCTTTTGGGCTGAATGTTGGCAAAGAACTCCCAAGTTAAGCGTGCTTGACCTGGGGTAATCCAATGATGGGTGGCCCCCCTTGGAAGTTCGTGTAGACCCATCAAGGTAAGTTGTTCCGGTCCTTCCTATTGCTCAATGCGGGATGTTACAACCTGGCACAGTAAAAAAATATATAGTAAATCCTACTCAACTATCAGAGTTGATTGGGATTGACGGAACTGCTTGTACACCATACTGATTCTGCTGCTAAAAGCTGACTCCCTTGCCATGGTCCACGCTGCCTCTACCTGGAATGATAGAAGGCAAAGTGAGTCGAGAGACTCAACAAGCATAAAGAAAGAAAGGCTGAAGACTGTATAGATCCAATAAGCTTTCCCCCAGAACACCAACCTTCAAGCACACACAAGCCATGAGACGCTACCACACAATAGTATAGCATAATGAAAGCACATACCGGTCCTTGGGGTCCACATAAGACACACGGCACCCAAGTCCCATTCTAACCTGCCGTTGCCCTGAAAGACAACATAAATCTCCAACAAACCTGCGCGCGCTACCCCGGGTCGGTGCTCCTGTCACCCGTGTGTCAGTGTCCGTATTCTCGACACTCGAGCAATAGGCTCCCTTGGAACGGTCCTCCCGTCCGAGAACTAATAACTACTAGTAACCATGCAATGCACATAAAAATGCAAAGGCGTAATGAGCATCAACGTGATACACTAGCACCCATACATCCAGGCATCAGGGCATGCTTCGCCCACATAGTAAACCACATGTGATGTATATGCCCTTGCTGGATGCAACCTAATCAAGCTAGAATGTTCGTGTCCAAGCATACTCAATAAATGAATATCCCAACATGCATCCCGTACCCATGTACATATCAAATCATGAACAGTAATACAATGTAACTAGTCATGCAGTAAATCACATACTCGCAGAGCTAGTCAATAGTGTCTGACACCGATCAATGACCAGTGACTAAGAGTGTCCACCCGATGGTCCACTTCAGAGCCGTAATATAGTCTACCCTAATGTCACCAAACAACCGACCCCTGCCCCACTGCTCGATAGTTCTAACCAAACCATAAATAAATCTAAGAAAACCATAAATAAACCCGTACGTCTAGGAACCTAGTCTCCAAGCTGGGTTCAGCATCATTTCGAAATGAATGAGGGTAGTACAAACCCCCGTAGGCACACAATAAATAAAACTCTAGAAGTCTCGGATTTAATTTAAATTAAGACAAATGAATAATAACTCAATAAATAATGCTAGGCGTCGAATTAGAGTAAGGGAGGAGATAAAATACGAGAAACCACGGAGTCTCTCATAGGAATTAAAGAACATGAGAAGAGGGTTAAGAGCTTGCCTTTATATGGCCGTTTCTAGCCTTTCTTGCACTCCTGTTGTGAAGTAAAACGTTTAATAGCGATTAATAAAATCATAACTTTAATTAAATAAATCTATCGTGTAATATAAATAATTTATCCGTCTAAAATTCCACGTAGGCGCACCACAAATAAAATCCTAATAAGTCTCATATTTAATTTAAATTATTTAAATTAAATCACGCTAATAAAATCTTCGTTTCGTATAATTAATACGCGAAACCAAAATGAATTGAGTGAAGACGAGGGGTTTACAAAATGAAAAGAAATTGCAAGGTTAGAGGGAACTTGCCTCGTTTAAGCTGATTACAGCATTTCCACGCTTAAACACCACCAAATTAATACACGTTGTAAAATAGAATAACTCTCAAAATCAACAAAATATGACCCAAAATAAAATTCTAATCGTATAGAATGTTTAATACATATTTTTTTACTCACCTGGCTAATTAAAACGCAATTAAACAGCATTTAATCTTCAATTTTCTTCCAAATTTCCTCTAATTTTCATCACTGTGAGCGCGATCTTCTTTTTCTTATTTTCCTTGCTGAAATCCCTTCTGTTTGAGCGTGAAATTGGCTTGAATTGGGCCTTAAATTGGTGTAAAAAGAGTGGCTGAGGAAGAGCCATGTGGCGATCGCTGGAAGGCACCACCGCCTTGTCGAAATGACGCCGTTTCGGGCACCTAGAGGCTGATTAAAAATCAGCCAATTTTCCCCAGCCAAGAATTGATCTCGCGTCCCCCGCCTGCACACGCGCATGCATAGCCGCTCGCGCCATCTGCTCCCTCATATATATAATGCGCGCGATTATATTTAAGGCGAATCGCGACCACTTTCGCAATTCACATTTCAGCACCCCAAATTTCCATTAATTGCACATACGCCCGAACTTCTATTTCCTCTTATTACACTTTCACCCTATAACTTCTAGAAAATTCACTAAATTAATTTATTTTCTTATTTTCTTAAATACTCCCAAATAAACAATTATTTTCTAAAAATTCCATAAATAAACATTTTTCTTAAATCTCCAGATACCCAAATAAATTAATATTTTCTTTTAACCCATAAATATTCAATAGTCACCACAAATACAATAATTAATAATTATCAACCAAATAATTTAATTAATTACCTTTAATTCCTTATTTTTCTCAAATCACATAAATAAATACTTTCTCTTAAATTTCAAATATTCAATAATGTCCTCAAACACCGGTTTGAATAATTATTGTTTATTTTCAAATTTTGGGATATTACAATTAGACTTGGGTTAAGCCGAATTACTATAAATCCTTGTATTTTTTTGTGCTTGTGTTCTTTGATCTATTTATCTTTCCAAGCATTTCATTATTCCTCACTTGGTTCACATACTTATCTTTGTTCATATGTTATTTTATATGCTTTACGTTTTAAATCACTAAAATTTCAATTTGTATCAAAAAGTTTTACAAGTTCAATTAAGTTTTTAAAATAACCAATTTACCCCCATTCTTGGTGTGTGCCATAGCACCTTCCGGTCCAACAACTCCCTCCTTTATAAATAGGTGCATTACCTCTTTATTAAGGGGATTCATTTTTGGAGGGACAAGAAGTCTATTTTGTTGTCAAGCATTTAAAGGGCCAGTAGGTTCCTAGGGGCTAGTCGGTTCTTTACCCTCAATCGGTTCTTAGGCCAGTTGTTACTAAGGGCCAGTCGGTTCTCAAGCCTAATTGTTACTTAAGGGCACTCGGTTCTTAGGCCAGTCGGTTCTCAAGGCCAGTCGTTACTAAGGGCCAGTTGGTTCACAAGGCCAATCGTTACTCAAGTCCAATCGGTTCTTAAGCCACTCGGTTATCAGGTCAATCAATTATTTGAACAGTACTATTCATAAAAGAGTAACTATTTACCAACAACTATTCATCAGCATAAACATGAGCATTTATGCACATATCGATATTGTCATGCATATTATCTGCGACATGTATTGGACGTATTTCTCACAATGTTATCTACCTTGGTCGTTGGAGGGCCCGCACGGGGAATTCTCTTGCATGGCCTTCTTACTGTTATTATGGTCGCAGGGTAAATCCTAAACGACTTGCTCTTAGCCTTGGAAGACTAATATATTGAAGACCCTCTCAAGGTCCCACGTCGTTTGTCGCATGAAGACCCTTCCTAGTACCTCGCAAAGAAAATTCTAAAGACTATTTCAGGCACAGGCCTTATTGAATTCCAACTCCGACCCAATCTAGATCCGTTGAAGCCTCGCTACTGATACCCTAGACCCTTGACATTGATAGATACTTTTGCTCAAACTGATCCCTAGATAAATAAATATTATTATTATAATTTGACAACAACAATAAAAAATAATCAACAATAATTGTCTAAGCATTAATGTGGGGCACTACAACAAAAATGATTTGTTGAGGCATTTTTTTAAGGGCATTTTTTAGAAAGTGTCCTTTAAAATACCATTTTAAGGCACAATTTAAAGAAGTGCCCCAATAAAATAACTCTAATGAGGCACGACAATGAAATGCCCTAATAGACAAATATAAATGTCTTAATAGATAAATCTAATAGGGCAGAATTTTTGAAATGCCCCATTAAAATAATTTTAACAAGACACTCTAACAAAGTACCCTAATAGACAAATCTTAAGTGCCCCAATAAAATAATTCTAATAAAACTTAGATATACTATAAAATAAACATAGGCACATATATTAATAAGATAATGTGTAGATTAGGTGGTCATGCGTGTGCAAGAAGAAGGAAAGGTTCAAGGTTCGAGCTGAGGGAGAAGTAAGTTATAGTTAAGAGATGGCCTTGTGGGGGATATGAAAAATAAATTTATAGTGATTTTTGAGACATTTTTAAGTGTCGCAACAAACTTAAATTTATAGTTGTTTTTGAGGTATTTGTAAGTGCCTCAATACGTTTTTGGGGCACAGTTACATGAGGCATTATTATTAATGTCCTAATAATTAAAATGCTTCAATAAATTATCTATTAAGATATTTTTAAATGCCTCTTAATCCAAAATTTATTATAGTGGGGGCTCATATGTTATTGTCTAAGCATTAATGTGAGGGCTGATATGTCACTCGCGTATGTTATTTGACGAGGGTTACTGGAGGGGGATGTGGTGTGTGGGCTCTATCATCTCTATGGGGCCCACACCTTTTTTCTCAAATTACCCGCGTTGAACAATTGCTATATTCAACATAACAATTCTGGCATTAATATCGAGTGTGACTCATAAAATGAAAATAGAATTTTTGTTGTATATATCTCCTTTGGTGCGCCTAGCTCATAACTTTGAACTTTCATGGCTTTGTTGCAGATTCATCAAGCCATCCCATGGCTTTTTAAGTTTTAACTCTCAACTATATATCCAAATATTTTCTTACTGCAAATAGCTGTACGTGTCCCCGCCCATCTATCCATTCTATTTCTATATACCTTGAATTAATTAATTAATTAATTACCTATGCCATAAATATTTTCTATCATCTTTGATCGTACGATGGTAGGAACTAAAAATGACAAGCAAAAAAACGCGAGGACCCCTACAACTTTACTGGGGAAAAGAAAAAAAAAAACACGAATATGCTATATTTGGTAAAAGCTAAAGCAAGAGTGTAAATATAAGAGTTAAAGGCCATCAACCTCGTGGTGGATATGGATAATGCTAGACGAACGAACGTAGCAACAAATGGGTTGACAAACCCGTTCTAAATATTTTTGAATTAATTTTATATTTGCCCGCCCATTTTCAAATCCACTCTCTTTCACAAAATCATCCTCTCTCAAACTCATTGTCTCTCCCCAACTCTCTCTCTCAAACCCCTTATCTCTCAAACCCACCCCCGTTGGTGCAGCATTCGCCCCCCACATCGCTCTCGCACCTTCGTCGCTGTCAACCTCACCACTGCTACTCGCACCGCCATCGCCCAAAGATGGTGCCACCGTCGTCTCTCCAGCCAACACTGCTCGCCGTTGCTCCCTGCTCACATAGCCGTTTCCCCTCTCAACATTGCAAACACTTCCGCCATTGTCGTCGCCATCACCCTCCTTACTAGCCATTGACCATCATCGCCCGCCACCCACACTGCCTTTTGCACCACCTCGCTCCCACCTGTCATCGCGAGCAACTGTTGCCCAAACTTCACCCACACACACTCTCTCTCATTCTCGGCCTTGAGGGAGGAACAGGTCACCGTTGCTCCCATCGCCATCGCCCCCTCCCCCCGACCGCGCTGCCGTGCTGCTCGGACCGCCCAAACTTCACCCACTCTCTGTTATGTTTTTTTTATTTAAGAAATGTAATTTTAATTTAAAATAAGAGATGATTTTAAGATATAATTGATACTGTTGCAATAAGTTGGTATTTAAAGTGATCTTAAATGAGAAAATAAATTATTTAATTATTTGTGTGATCTTATTATATATATATTAATATTAACATTTTTAATGACAACTATCAAGATTGCTATTGTTACATCTGATTACAAAATAATAAGAAAAAAATTGTTGTTATATATATTTGATTGTAAAATAATAAAAAAATATATTTAATTATATTAGATTTGATCTTAAAAATATTAATTTTACTCCAATCTTATTTTACACTGATTTAAGTAATTTTACCAAGTTATAATTTCACTTCAATCTTATTTTACACTACTCCAATTTTACCAAGTAATTTTACTCCAATCTGATTTAAGTAAAATATTAATCTTATTTTACACAAATGTTATAATTTTATAAGTAAATAATTTAAATTAAGTAATTTAATTAATATCCTCAAATTGAAGAAAAATTAATAACAGAGCATGAAAGAAGCAAAAATAACACAAGCAATATTTTTTACTTAATTGTCAAATATACAATCAAAATAAATTATGTTCTTTCATAATTCAAAATAAATTATATTTTTTAATTTTCATTTCAACAGCTAAATCACCATAAAAAAACAACATAAGCAAAAAAAATAATGGCAGAAAAAAGAAAGAATATAAATATATATATGTATATGTAAAAAATTAAAATATTTATATATATATAAACGTTGTCTTTTATAGCCGCGATGGAACCTGACAGTGGCGGTCTGAGTGACGTGGGGGGGTCAACGACGAGCGACGACAGATAGGCCATTCTTGGGCGATGGTGGTGTGAAAGCGATGTGATGGGTGGGGGGGGGGGGGGGGGGGGGGACACTGCAAGCCAGGGGTTTGAGAGACAGAATATGAGAGAGATAGATTGGGTTTGAGAGAGGGGGGAGACACTTGCGGGTTGGAGAGAGAGAATGAGGGAGAGATAGAGTGAATTTGAGAGTGAGTAGTTTTGACAGAGAGAGGGAGTGAAAGTAAAAGAGAATTGGATCTGAAAGTAAAAGAGAGAAAGAGCAAAGAGTTAACTTGTAATTTTGGCTGTAGGGTTAACTTATAATTTAGAAGGATTTGTCAACCCATTTATTGCTGCGTTCGTCCGTCTAGCATTATTCGGTGGATATTATTCTATTGGTCCCCAACCTAACTACGAGCCGCCTTCTTCTTCTTCTTCCACATCTCGGCCAACTCGGCGAGGGACCTCGCCGAAGGGCCGCCGTCGGCCAGCACCTTCCCGGAGGCGTCCTTAAGGTCTCTCATACGGCTGCGTAGCTCCTTCCCTTGCTCTCCCTCAATTAAACTCTTTACAACTCTCGCAATCTCGGCCCTTCCAACAAGCTCATTTTCCCCTGCTTTTGGCCGCAGCGCCACTTTTATGTCCTCTGTTAACATCACGGCGTTCATCTTTTGCTCCGCGTAGAGCGGCCAAGCGATCAACGGAACGCCGTTGATGATGCTCTCCAGCACCGAGTTCCAGCCGCAGTGGCTGAGGAATCCACCGGCCGACCGGTGACGGAGAATTTGGGCCTGCGGCGCCCAGGACGGCACTACCAGACCCAAGCCTTTGGTCCTTTCTAGAAAACCTTTTGGCAGGAAAGCGAAAGGGTCTTTTGTGCTGTGAACAGTGAAGTAATTGGCGTTGGCAACTTCATCGTTTGGGCTTCGAACAACCCACATGAATCTCTGTTCACTCATTTCCAAACCAAATGCAAGCTCGATTAGTTGATCATAGGAGAGGGTCCCACCGCTGCCAAATGATATGAACAAGACTGACCCGTTTGGCTGATCATCCAGCCACCTCAAACAACCGGACCCATCAACCCCGCCGCCGCCAGCCATTTGAACCAGCGGCCCCACCGGGTAAATGGGTGGGTTACCCGTTCCTTGGTCTTGCAGAACTCTCAGGGATCCAGGTTCCAGGTCCTCGAAGCTGTTCACTATTATCCCCTCCGCCAAACGGAAGCGTGTTGAGTGATGGAGAATCCACTTGTAGGCATCGTTCTTTCTGTCGTGAACGGGGTCAAAGAGATCCCTCCCGTGAACCGGTATACAACCCGGGATCCGAACGGGCTCCGGTAGGTCTCTGTACTCGCAAGTAACCGCTTGATCGAGCTTTGGCAAGTGAAAACACAGAGATAAACACATGGCCGTGGATGGGAAGAAGACGTAGGGAGAAACCTTGAATTCCACGGCCACATCAAAGGCATCAGTTGCGAAGAGATCCACCACCAAAGCAGCGACCTCGGAACTGTCAACCAGAGACTTGAACACTTTGTAGAGAGACGGCAGCGAGCGTGCCACCGTGAGAGATATCTGCGTCTCGATCTTGGCGTTTGCCGGCAAGTCGTCGAGGCTGACTGGAGGAAGAAGAAGGTGGGTTATGCCGGCAGGAAGGGCATCGAGGAAGGCCTTTTGGGAGGCCGACAAAGGGCCGAGGGTTGGAACGATGAAAGTAACGTGGAAGCCATGGCAGAGAAAGAGTCGCTTGGCGAACTCTGCGAGAGGGATGAGGTGACCCATACCCGGAGAGGGAAGAATGGCTACGTGGGGCTTTTGTTGTTCCATGTTAGAAGCTTAATTGGTTGGTTTTTGGCAGATGGGAGATGTGTAATGCTCAATTTATATATATAGACGCCTTTGTGATTTTTCATCCATTCCTAACTTTTTTTTTTTAATAGGAAGAGAGAAATTTAAAAAAAAAAAAGAGAACCTTATTATATATCACACTATTATTATATATGAAAACAAAATTTGATTTAAAATGAAACAAAATAGAAAAGATGGTGCAAGGAGAAGCCAAGGGTACGTAATTATCCAGAGAGGTGGGGGTTGATGAGAAGTCAAAACAAAATGGAATGGGAGCTAGATGTCACGCAAGCGTAAGCCATATGTCACCTAGCTACTGTCCAGTGTACGGAAAGGGAGGGAGGGAGAGTACCGCATGATCGATCGAACTACATACAATCTGACATCAAACTTCTTTGACCAAAATCCATGCATGCAATCCTTTCCTTCCTTTTATTTCTTTCTTTCTTTCTTTCTTTCTTTTCTCTACGTACTCTACTCAGCATGCTTGCTGCTTGCCAATTCATTCAACACCTTCAATAATAGTCAACCACAAACTCATTAATTGTGATACATCCCGAAAATTCTTTTCATGCTTTGCGTATATGCATAAGATTCACCTACGTGTTGTACGGTACGTACAGATCCACATCTATATATATCTATATATGTATGGATGGTTAACATTTTATGAATGGATAAGATGAATTTATTATATTTTATTTTTAATTTTATTAATTAATATTAAATGTATCGTATTTTAAAATTATTTGAAAGCTAGAAAGAATGTACAATAATTATATGATATCATATATATCTGAAAATAAAATGCACATATTACACCTTAATCATTGTCCTAATATTATCATATTAATTAATAAAATTATTTAGATATTAAAAATAATATATAATTTAAAAATAAATAAATACACTAAACGTACCATATACACAAACAATAACTTTAGTCTTTAACTAATTTTGTGAATTTTGAAGGAAAAAGGCCATCGGAAACTGTAACGAGTCATAAATGACTGGGCCTCAGCCCAATATCACTAGTATCTAGAGCTGTGGGCCGCTGACTCATGAGGGAATGCTTTGATATTCAGCTTTTATAAAATATAAAATAGATCTATTCATTATATATTCCTTAATCACAAATAAACCGAACAAAGTTACCAAAAAATCTTAGGCCATCGGAAACTGTTAACGATTTTTCGAGTAATCAAAGGCTGTTTGTATTCCGGCCTTCTTTAGTACAAGGGAGGTCTGAGACAGTGGTGATTCTGGACTGTTTTATCATGGAGACGACGAGGCTGCTATACTGTTTGCCAACCTTGGGTAGAGCCGCGAAACGTCTTAAAGAAAACGACCTTGTCAGCGACTCAACCTAAGATTTTTTGGTAACTTTGTTCGGTTTATTTTTTGCTGCAACAAGATTTGTTTATTTTCTGTTGCAACAAGATCTGTTTACTTTCTGGTGCTACGAGTTTAAGTCAGCCCTTTCACTTTGAGGGGCTTCGTTTTAAAAGATGGAGACATAAAATGTTGTTTTTCCTAACCATGAAAGAGGTAGCATTTGTCCTTAATTCTGAAAAACTAGAATTACTTAAGGAACTTACAGATACACAAACTAAAGAATATGAGTCTTGGGTCGATACTAATTTTCTCTGCAAAAACTTTGTTCTTAATGGTTTGTTTGATGACTTGTATGACTACTATTGTTCTAAAAACTTTGCAAAGGAAATCTGGGATGCACTTTAGAAAAAATACGACACTGAAGAGGCTGGAACAAAGAAGTATGCAGTCAGTCGCTATTTGAAGTACCAAATGATTGATGACAAATTTGTGGAGGTTCAGTCACACGAGCTACAAAAAATAACACATGAAATTATTTCTAAAGGTATGGCTCTAGATGAAAATTTTCAAGTTGTTGTTTTGATTAACAAGTTACCCTCTAGTTGGAAAGATTTTAAGAATGTTCTTAGGCACAAAACTAAAGAGCTTTCTCTAGAAAGTTTGATCACTCATCTTCGTATTGAGGAGGAAGCCTACAAAAGGGATCAGAAAGATGAAGTACTTGTTGTCTCAAACAACAATAATAACAAGAAATCCACCTCTACTATTCTGAAACCCAAAGGGAAAAACATGAAGAATCAGAATTAGAATCACAACTGCAACAACCAAAACTACAACAATTAAAACAAGAATGGTCCACAGAATTATAATGGATAACAACCTCCTTCAAGGAATGATTCTGGATAGTTTATATGTTATAACTATAACAGGTCTAGCCATTTGGCTCGGAATTGCCGGAATAGTCGTCGTCCTGCTCTACAAGCGAACCTTACCGAAGAGCAACTTATTGCTATGATTTCTGAAATCAACATTGTTTAGAGGATCCGAAGGGTGGTGGGTAGACACTGGTGCTTCTCACCATGTCTGTTATGATCATTCTATGTTTAAGTTCTATTCTGAAATTGAGGACAAAAAATTGTTGTTGGGTGATTCCCAATCCACTATTGTTACTAGAATTGGTGAGGTGGAATTGAAGTTTACCTCTGGAAAGACTGTTATACTTAAAGATGTTTTGCATACTCCAAAGATGAGAAAAACTTAGTTTCGGATTATCTTCTCAACAAGGATGGGTTTACTCAAACTATTGGGGCTGATTTGTATACCATACCATTACCAAAAATAATGTTTTTGTTGGGAAAGGTTATGCTGCTAATGGAATGTTTAAGTTAAATGTTGATGCTAGTAAAATTGTACCTTCTACTTACATGTTTTGTTCTTTCAATACTTGGCATGCTAGACTTTGTCATGTTAACAAACACATCATTAAAAACATGAGTAGCTTAGGACTTATTCCTAAATTGTCTTTGAATGACTTTGAAAAATGTGAATTTTGTAGTTAAGCTAAAATTACCAAAACCCCTCACAAATCAATAGTTAGAGAAAATAAGCCACTTGATTTGATTCATTCTGATATATGTGAATTTGGTGGTGTTTTGACTAGAAATGAAAAATGCTACTTTATTACTTTTATTGATGATTGCTTTGATTATACTTTTGTCTACCTATGAAAATAAAAGTGAAGCGTTTAACATATTCAAATTATTTGTGACTGAAAGTAAAAATCAATTTAATAGAAAGATAAAGAGATTACGTAGTGATAGAGGCACTAAATATGACTTTGGCATGTTTATTGATTTTTATAAAACCCACGGGATTATTCATGAGAAAATTGCACCTTATTCACCTGAAATGAATGATAAAGATGAAAGGAAAAATATAACTTTTGTTGAATCTACAATTGCTATTTTACTTAATTCTAGAGCTGTTTCTTATTGGTGGGGAGAAATTTTGTTGATTGTTTGTTATGTGTAGAATAGAGTTCCCAAATCAAAAAGTAAAATTTCTCCTTATGAAGTTTTCAAAAATAAGAAACCCAATTTGTCTTATTTTAAAACTTGGGGTTGTTTAGTTTATGTTCAGATTGTGGATCCCAAAAGGAATAAGCTTGCTAGTATAGCATATGAATGTGTTTTTGTTAGTTATGCTGAGAATAGTAAAGCTTATTGATTTTTTTGACTTGAATGCTCATGTTGTTATCGAATCAATTGCTGTTGATTTTTATGAGCATAGATTTCCTTTTATATTGACGAATAATGGGTATTTTGTTGATATCTCTATACATTTTTGTGGCTCCAAGGTGAATCGTGTATCAAGTTTGATGAGCCTCGTCCATTATCACCTACCTTAGGCTTCTTAGTATGCATATTCTTCCTTGAATTGGAATATTTTATTCCTACATTCGAAACTTAGTTTCCTTACTTATCGTTGTTCGTTCACCCATAGTGGTAGACGTGGATCTTCCTTCAAAGCTTGCTTGATTTGGTTCCTTAATTCCAACTAAATTGTTAGGCTGGCGATATAAGCAGATGTTTCCTTAGGATTTGTTTTGAGGGTTATGAGGTTAAAGGCCCTTACCAATTCCCATTCCTATATAATTATTTCAGCTAAATAAAAGGGCCTTTTCTTACTTAAGACATCAGGTATAGTGTTGACACGTCTCAAGTGATATTGAATGGTATAATTATAATCTTTTGAGAATTTCATCCACCGTTATTGTCACATATTTAATTCTCGTTGGGAGAATACATAACCACAAACTTTTTTGGTTTGTAAAAATCTCAAACTTTTCATCATATAAATAGTGTCTCCACAATTTGAGGGTAAAGATAATCATGGCTAGCTTCAAATCATGAGTTGGGTAATTTTGCTCATGCCTTTTTAGCTATCGAAATCCATAGGCGATCACCTTCCCATTCTACCTTAAAACTCACCCAAGACTTATTTTTGAGGCATCACTGTAGACTACATAACCTTTAGTACTAAAAGGCATTATTAGTAGTGGGGTTGTAGTTAGTTGTTGTTTAAGTTCTTGCAAGCTTTTCACATTTTTCATCCCAATTGAATTTCACAACTTTTGCATGGTCAAGTTAGAGGGAAGGCGATCTTGGAGAATTCTTCTACAAATTTTTGGTAATACTTGACTAACCCAAGGAAGCTTGGCTCTTCAGTGACTCTCTTTGATTGCTTCCAATTCATTTTAGCTTATATTTTGGAAGGATGTATGGCAATTCTCTCTATATATACCATGTGACCCAAGAATGCCACTTGGTTAAGCAAAAGAGAATTTGGAATATAGCTTGTTTTCTTGAAGAGTTTATAGCCTTATTCTTAGGTGTTGTTCATATTATGTCTCATTGCTAGAGTCACTACAAAAAATTCGAATTTTAGCGGTTTTTTTTTTTTTTTTTTCATTTTGTGGCAGTTTTAACTGTTGTAGAGTGATTTTGCATCCATTTTCAAAACCACTGTAGATACAGCCGTCACGAAGTATTTTGCAGCGATTTTCATTAACCGCTGGAATAACCGCTGCAAAATTATATTTTTTGCAGTGGTTTAAGAACCATCGCAAAATCTATTATTTCGTGGCAGTTTAATAGTGATTTTAGCGACAATTTCAGAACCACCACTAAACTTCAATTATTTTAGTGGCGGTCTAAGAAATCATCGTTGTTTCCAGCATGTACGTGCAAGGCTATCAGTCCTGCCCTGTAGTGCATTTGGCTACCTGCGTACTGTGCCCCCGCCTCCGCGCGCATGGCCTGTGACCGCACGCACACAACCGCTAGCCTAGCCGCTCTACCCGCCATGTGGTCGCACATCTGCTCGCCACGTGTTCTCCCAGTTTCAATCCTAGGACGTCTCATACACGCGCGATGAGCACGCGAAGCCAGCCGATCTGCAAAGTCTCATTGTCTTATACCCACGCATATTAATTATATAGTAATCCAATCACTATTTTTTAGAATTACATTTGGACTCATAAACTCAAGTTTCTAGAATTACATTTCGAATGCCCAAGTTTTCGAAATTACACTTGGACCCCAAATTAAATAAAATAAAAACAAAAATGGAATAAATTAAAAATAAATTAATTAAATTAAATTAAAAATTTAAATTTTGCGACGATTTTTCAAAAATTACTATAAAATTTAATTTTTTTTAACAATTAAGTTAATGAATTTGCAGCGATTCGTAGCTGCTACAATTTTTAATTTAATTTAATTTTTTAATTATTAAATTATTTTCTAAATTTTGTGACTATTTTAAAAAAATAGCCACAAAATTTAATTTTTAATTATTAAATTAATAAATTTTACGGCGGTTAGCGAATGTTAATTTAATTTAATTTTTTAATTATCAAATTATTTTTTAAATTGAACTGTGATTTTTTGAAAACCACTGCAAAATTTAATTTTAGATTTTTAAATTTTACGACGAATTTTAAAAACTATCTCAAAATGTTGAAGAAACTGTACCAAAAAACGTATTTTGCGGTGATTTATAAATCACTGCAAAATACCATGTTTTGCAACGATTTTTAAAATTATCGCAAAATAACCCTTTTTTTTTAGTGAGTAGATTAGGATATCGTCTATGAAAGGTATGGCTTGAAGATTCGATGAATGAGATCCATGAAGGTTTTTGGTATGTTGGTCAATCCAAAAGACATCATGAGGAATTCATAAGGCCTGTATTGAGACCAAAATGAAAATTTTGGAACATCCTTAATTTTTATTCTCAACTGGTGGTATATGCTCCTTAGATTTATCTTTTAGAAGATTTTAACCCCTTGTAATTGTTGGAACGAGAAGGTGCTATGGCACACACCAAGAGGGGGTGAATTGGTTATTTTAAAAACTTAATTTAAAACTTTGAAGTCCTTTTGATTGAAAATAAAAATTCAATGCAAATAAGGATAATGAAATGCTAGCAATGATAAACAAATCAAAAAACATAAGCAAGAGAGAACATAAAGATTTATAGTGGTTCGGCTTAACCCAAGCCTAATCCACTACCTTACCTTATCACTAAGGATTTTTCAAACCATCCACTATCAATCCCTCTACTCAACCCGACTAGGTCCTCTAGTCCAAGACTAGGAATTACAATCTCCCACTCAAATTGGCCCTCTAGCTACACAAGCTAGGAAAATAACAACGATACAAATGAAAAAGAGAAGTTAAGAGTTAACACTCTTAGTTACAAGTTCTCTCACAATGAAAACAAGGCTTAATAGTAAATTTATAATGATAGAACAACGAAGCCTTGGAAAGAAAATACAACAGTGAAAGCGCAAATATTATAAACTCGAGTAAAAATGATTTAAACTCTTTAGATCAACTCATTCCCGTTCATTAGTCTCTTCTTGATCATCCATGAGTTGTATATATAGGCATCCATAAAGATTGAAAAGGAAACTAGCCGTTTGTGACCGTTAGAGATTGAAAAACTAGCCATTGGAAGCTTTCTATAAAAGATATAGTCGACAGAAGAAAATGCATAGTTGACTATTTTTACAAGTAAAACAAGACATAGTCGACAGACAAGAAGGCATAGTCGACAGATGCAAAAATATGAAGAGGATTTTGAAATTCATGAACAAAAATAGTCGACAGATAAAAAGCCATAGTCGACTATCCTTACATAATAGTCAACAGATCCAAAAATAGTGGACAGATACAAGATATGGTCGACATACTGAACAAGCATAGTCGACAGATTGAAGCACACAGTCGACAAATGAGGAAGATTTTCAACAGAATAAAGCTTGAAAATATTACAACATATTTACATTTATTTTGAATTAAATGTCCTCATTCTGTTTAATTTATATTTTTCCTTCCATTTACTTTAATACATAAATGTAAATAAGAAAGTACCCCCCATTTGGATTCAATAAAAATTTCTAAAAAATCAAAATCCATAAGAATAAAAAAGTAGAATTTGGGTTTTAGTAGGTACTTAGAATTTTGCGATTTTACCACCTCCAAGATATATACTTTTTATTTCTTGAAAAATTCATTAAAAATCATTTTATCACTAATGAATGTTAGCTATTGAATTACCGGGAGTTAGTTTTCTAAAAAGGAAACATTTTCATATATGTCTCCTTATAAGGTGCTAGTCTTCCAGACTTAGAAAAATATTGAAACGTTATCAAAACGAGTTTCAAGACATGATGCATGAACTAAAGGATTTTTCATACGTTTAAGTTTCAAGCCAAAACCTTTCATTCACGCTTCAAAATATGAAAGCTTATTCTGAAGTATGAGATTAACATAAATGATTTTTCATACTTAAAATTGGATTTTCATCAAACATATTTATGTTCAAGTTGGTCTTTTGCCTTAGAACAATTTTAGCTCTATGTTGTCCAATGACTTCAAAGCTAATTTGAAAATCATTTTAGGAGATTCTTTTAAGACTAAATACTTGACTTTGCAAATCTCCAACTAATATAGAAAATCATAAATCTTTTTGGTTTTCATTTTAACAAAGCACTTGAAATTGATTTTTGTTGAAAACCACCACCTTGATTCATGACTTAAGGATTTAATAAAATATGTTTTCCATCATCAAAACTAAGTATACAAAAGTAATTGATTGAGTAATTCTTTAATCCTCAACAGATAGGTACTTGATCTTTATGGTTTCCTAGTTGAGTTGCTGGTAATTAATTCACATTCTTAAGGATATTGTCCTTTTTCTTCACAAATAATAGTAGCGCTCCCCATGGGGACATGCTCTGCTTGATATACCCTTTGTCGAGCAGGGCTTGTAGCTATTCCTTTAATTCTCTCAATTCTACTAGTGTCATCTTGTATGTGGATATTGATATGCGATTCATTCCTAGTGCCAAATTGATTGAAAATTTGATTTCCTAAGATGGTGGTAATTTTATCAAGGCAAATCGATTATTTTTTGTCCATGTAAAAAAAAAACAAGAAAATACTACCCCTAGAGTTTGTTGAGATGAAAACACTCTAATGGTTACCTAAAAAGGGATTATGAAAACTAAAAAAAAAAAAATGGGTGTTGTAATGAATGTTGTACCTTTAGTTTAACCATCGAAGTTTTTTATTACCTTTCAGAGTGAGAATAGTGATAAGGAAAATTGAACCACCCCACCCCATTGTTGTAAGGGATTAGTTGATTTCTCTTTATTTTGTGAGTCTAGAATTGAGTTGAGTTGTAATTGTTTGAGAGTCAATGTTTCTCAAGGTTATGGATATAAGAACATGCAACATCAAAGAGGTATGAGATGTTAATCTCCTAATTCTCTATGTTGGGTTTGAATTTATCTGTCCCTAAATGATATGGATTGTCTTGGTTTGAAAGCTTAATAGATAGGAATTGCCTCATATTGAGGACTTATTTGATAGGTTTTCAAGATCTTCTCCTATTTGAAATGTAATTGTAATTTTGTGTAGACAATATTTTCCCTTATACTTCTTGGAGTATTTTTAGGAATTCATCTTCTATCTTCATCTTTGACTTCCATGTTCTACTTTTGTAATGACCTGAAGGTCCAATACAAGATGACAACAAAGCATAACTCGATCAAGATCATTTATACCATACAACAAATAGCAATGATTCCACCATTTTTTTTTTATATATATATAGAACAAAACAAGCATAATCATTTATATTTCATTAGGCTATCTCAAAGGGGAATACAACAAACCCCAATAATAAAATACAACCATTAATAGAGTACAAACCAACCAATTAGAAAACACCCCCAAAACCTTTTATTCTGGTGAGCTTTGTATACATCTAACCCAATAGATCATGCCCTACTAGGACCTTTCTCATCCTTCACTTTATCTGCACTTCGAATTATGTAAAGAGAAAGAATGAGTCGTAAGGCCCAACAAGTATAATACAACGAAAAAGAGCAAGAGATATATCAAAACAAAGACTCAGTAAGCAACAACAAGCAATATATGGTCGGATCGTGGCATAGAGTAATACTGGTAGAATTGTAATATGGAATATCATGGTCATAATCATAATCAAGATCAGTACAATCTATACAAGTAACAAACTCCTACCATAGCATGGATAAGGCATACCCCGGTGGCCTTGCTACTATATAGTATTTGGAACCCATCTAATGCTCTAAGCATAACACCTATTATCTTACTGTATCATGCATTTATGTCATAAAGAAACCCACTTTGGGCCTATAAATCCAATCTACTTTGCGACACTAACACCCGTTTGTAATACCACCCGCTAAGTATGCTATGGCCTTATCATAACTATAGGCGCCCCGAAACTAGGGTCCCACAAGGAGGTGACATATATGCCAACCAATTAGAAGCATCACACATACTCCTTAGTATTAACAACGGAAGCCACACTCATACATTCTTACTCATAGACATATATAATAGGGTCCACATGCCCACATAAATAAACGTAACTCAATATTACACACCACATTAGGGTTCATAAACCCATCATATCCCCTCAGGGGTATAGCTTAAAACATGAACAAGCTCATATGAAAATCACACATCACAAAACCCCCCAAGGACCTTTGATTGAAACGGCTCTATACACACTACTACACTATGGATCCTGATTTACTTGGCTCGCCCTCTACTTTAGCCTTACCCTTACCTAGAATGATGCAAGCAAAATATGAGCCATAAGGCCTAACAAGTATAATTGAAAGAAAGCAAGCATAAGAGTCATGGTATCGAGAGGTAAAAGAGTCATGAATGCCATTTAAAGTACTTTCACATGATAATAATGATGAAACATGCATCTATGCTCATATGCAATCATAACATGGGACCAAAGTCCAAAACCATGGGATTGAAATCCATATCATAAACTTGGGACCGAAGTCCATCTCTGAGCCGAAGCTTTCTCTGCGGATATATCCTGCGAACTTGTTCGCTGCCCGCGTCATGAAGCCTTTACAGTTGAAAACCATTTTCGTACACATGCTCTATACATCATTATAACATGCATCTTTATAATAACTTCCCATATATAACTAACATGCGATTAACGAAGCAATACGCACAATAGGGCAACATTCATGTAAGACAACATCAAACCCTTGTATGTCCTCAATAAAGCATCATTCCCAAAGAAAGGTAGGGTGATTCAAGCCCTATTTGAGACTCAAGAGGTATAAATGGAAACTATGAAATAATTCACTAAGAAGAAGGAAACAACTTGCAAAATAGGAAGAGGACTTGTAAATTAAAAACATAAACTTCAGAAAAGAGAGACTGAACTTGCCAAAATAGGAATAAAAACTTGTCTTAAATATCTTCTTAATTCTTACAGCATATCGAGGTTGCTTATGCCATAGCCCAAACTCACAAGGGTAGAATTTCCCTTAATTTCTCCAAAATTCTCCCTAATTTCCCCAAAACATTCCCCCAAAATCTCCCCCATCTCACTCAATGTCATGGCCTATTTATAGGCCAAGGGGAAGGGACAATGTAGAAATAACGTGGGGGCAAAGGGTATAAATCCTTGGAGGAAAAAAAAAGTGTTTGGACACTTGGCAGTGGCTGGGCGCATAGCAGGGCCCTACCTGGCGAGCATAGGCCCGCGACCTGCTGGGTTTTAAAAACACAACTTATATTTTGCTTGGCCATGGGTTTGATCCCGCGACCTCTCCCTCTTCCTTGGCACCCCCAACCATCACTCCTACAGCCCTCCTTACTCATTGCAAGAAATTTATTTTTAAGGCATTTTCTGGTTTCCAAAATTTCACTTTAACCCCAATAACTTTCAGAAATTAACCCAAATCAATTTATTTTAATATTTCCTTATTTCCATAAATACTTTCAAACAAAATAATTAATTACCTATTTCTTTAAAATAACATAAACTATTCTTTTCCCTTAAATTCCCTATTTTCCATAACGACCTCAAATAATTTCGAATAATTACCAAACTCACTTGATAAATTTTAATTTTCTCCAATTAATTCCTTATACCCAAATTCACATTAATTCACAAATAAACTGGTCATTATAATAACAGTGCTCTCATACCTCTCTCAACTCTGCGACATTAACACATGCCTATGATATCACATGCTCAGTATGCAGTGGCCCTATCATAGCAGCGTTCTCAATCTGCTCTCAACTTTGTGGCACTAGCACCCGCCTATGATACCATATGCCCTTTATGCAGTGGCCCTATCATAGTAGTGCTCTTAGACCGTTCTCAACTCTGTGATATTAACACACGCCTATGATACCACATGCCCGGTATGCAGTGGCCCCATCATAGCAGCATTCTCAATCTGCTCTCAACTCTGCGGCATTAACACACGCCTGGTATGCAGTGACCCTATCATAGCAACGTTCTCAATCTGCTCTCAACTCTGTGGCACTAGCACTCGCCTATGATACCACATGCCCAGTATGCAGTGGCCCCATCATAACAGTGCTCTTAGACTACTCTTAACTCTGTGGCATTAACACACGCCTATGATACCACATGCTCAGTATGCAGTGGCTCTATCATAACAACGTTCTCAATCCACTCTCAACTTTGCGGTATTAACACACGCCTATGATACCACACGCCCGGTATGCAGTGGCCCCATTATAATAGCGTTCTCAATCCGTTCTCAACTCTGTGGCACTAGCACTCGCTTATGGTATCACATGTCCCGTATGTAGTGGCCCCATCATAGTAGTTTCCTCAATCTACCCTCAACTCTGCAATAGTAGCACTGGCCTATGATAATACCGCATACCCCATATGTAGTGGCCCCATCATAGTAGTGCCTTCAATCCGCTCTCAACTTTGTGGCACTAGCACTCATCTATGATACCGCATGCCCCGTATGTAGTGTCCCATAATAGTAGTGCTCTCAAACCGCTCTCAACTCTGTGACATTAACACACGCCTATGATACCACACGCTCGGTATGTAGTGGCCCCATCATAGTAGCGGTCTCAATTCTCTCTCAACTCTATGACACTAGCACTCGCCTATGATACCACACGTCTCGTATGCAGTGGCCCCATCATAGCAGTGCCATCAATCCACTCTCAACTCTGCGACACTAGCATCGGCTTATGATACCACACACCCCGTATGTAGTGGCCCTATCATAGCAGCGATCTTAATTCACTCTCAACTCTGTGGCACTAACACTTGCCTATGATACCACATGTCCCGTATGCAGTGACCCCATCATAGCAGTGCCCTCAATCCGCTCTCAACTCTGCGGCACTAGCATCGGCCTATGATACCACATGCCCCGTACGTATGTAGTGGTCCCATCATAACAGTGCCCTCAATCCTTTCTCAACTCTGCGGCACTAGCACCCGCCTTGATACCACACACCTCGTATGTAGTGGCCCTATCATAGTAGTGCCATCAATTCACTCTCAACTCTGCGGCATTAACACCCGCCTAGGATACCTCATGCCCAATATGCCCCATCATATTAGTGCTCTCAATCCGCTCTCAACTCTGCAGCACTAGTACACATCTATGATACCACACGCCCAAGGTCATTAGTTGTGGAAGTCAAACTCACAATCTTACTTATCATAAGATATGGTTGTTGTGGGACTCAAACCCACAATCCTACGCATCATAATCACAAGCGTATACCACTACCATAGTCTACACATGCGCATGAATTCACAAATCATTCCTCAAGGGATGTGTCCACGCATCATAAGAGAACATCCATGAATTATACCTCCCAATTCATATCTCTAAACAATCCACTTCACAACCCATTTACCAACCATTATATGCACATTTAAGCCCCCAAAACTTTCTATTTAAGTCCCAAAACTTTCTATTTAAGTCCCAAAAACTTTCTATTTAAGTCATACTTGTATAATGCTCTCCAAACACAAGTTCCCATATGGCCCAATACTAGCACATCATCATCCTTAATTAAGCTTATCATGAATCCTCAATTCACATAACGCCTCGCCATTGAATGCCTAATTGTTCTCAAGAACATATAGACATGTTTTTGGACCAAGAATAAACAACTCAAAACTTGGCCAAATAATTTGAATCCTATTAAAAATCAAAACTTAACGAGTCTAGTTTACAATGCATCAAACGAATCTCAAATTCGATTTTTCTACTAAAACTTATGCACAAAAGAGTACAAGCTGCACAAAGTTATCTAGAACCCTTAGTCGATTATTGAGAAGTTTATATGACTATTGAAAAGCTTAGTTGACTATTGAAAAACTTGTCGACTAGGTTGAGAGCTGATCTTCTGTGGGTCAACTAACCTACTAATTAGTCGACTATTGACCAAAATAGTTGATTATTCAAAAACGCACAAAAACAATCGAGAACACCCCAAAATCATTCCCCATCCCACCATAATCCATCCCAACCCCAAACACATCATTCCCAACAAAATATAGGATGGAACAAACCCTATCTGAAGTTTCAAAACCACTCCAACTAACACAATCAAGAATTTGGGGGAAATCTTTCAAGGATTTTACATACAACATCAACCAAGAACCTACTTCAAAAATCATGTGGTTTTTCACTATTAATCCTCATTACACTAAGATTAAGGAGTTTTGGAAAGGGATAGATGAGTAGAACTTGCCTTAATAATCTTTTCCTCCTTGGTCTTGCTTGAAGAATCCATTATAAAACCCTAAAACAAGAGAAAATAAGCAACATGAGGAAGATGAAGCCACCCACAAGCTTGAATCCTACCTATTTTCACACCAAGAACCAAGATTGATGAAGAGGAAGTTGAAGAATCCAAGCCCTAGCTCATTTTCTTCCTCTCCCATTGGCTCCCCTCTTTCCTCTCTTGATTTTCCCTTTTTAATTTCCTTCTCTTATATATATATATATGTTGTAGCATATTTTTTGGTATATGAGAAAATTTGTTTGATGAAAAACCATATGAAAATCTCATATTTTGAATTAAGTCTTTCATATTTAGAAACATGCATGATTAGTGTTTTGGAGCTAAAGGTCAAATGTTTTAAAAATCCAATTTTTAAGTATCATGTTTCGAAACTATGTTTCAATGTTTTGAAACATAGTTCAGTTATGTTTCTATACATATTCGAAATGCTCTTTGATATGTTTGAATAAATTCAATTTTTTATGCATCATGTTTCGAAATAAAGTTTCCATGTTGCGAAACATCAGTCTGCCATGTTTCTAAATATGTTTCGAAATGTATATTGATAAGGTCTCAAGTTTTGCTAAATCTATATGTTGTATTTCGAAACCTATTTGAAAACTAAGCTTATGTTTTGAAATCTATATAGTATGTTTCGAAACCCCTGTCAACAGTGTTTTTAAAATCCTTGTTTAACATGTTTTTGAAATGTTTTTGAAGTATGTTTCGAAACCTTCCTTTTATGTTTCGAAACATCTGACTCTGTCAGAAGAATATCTGAAGATCTGTCATGCTTTTACTCTTTATTTCAAAAGCTATTTTTTTAAAATATCCCCCATACCCTAATGTTCAAAATTCAGATATGTTTTAAGTGGAAAATAAAATAAAATCATTTTGTTTTTAAAGAGATGTCTTCCACTCATTTTGTCTCTTGGTGCATATCCACACTACAAAAAAATCAACATTTAGCGGTGGTTTTTTTGAAAACTGTCGCTAAGTCAGCCGTCGCGGAGCGTTTAGCGGCAGTTTTTTGTAACCGCTGGAATAACCGCCGCTAATTTTAAATTTTGCGGGGGTTTTAAAAATCGCTGCTAAATAAGTGATTTAGCGGCGGTTTCTATAATATTTAGCGACGGTTTTGAAACCGCCACTAAAATTAAAATTTCATTTTTTAAATTTTTTTTAAAATTTTATTTTTAAAAATTAAAAATATATATTTAATTTTAGCGGCGGTTTCAAAATTGCCGCGAAAATTAATAAAAAAAATTAATTTTTTAATTTTAGCAGCGATTTCAGAATCACTGCTAAAATTAATAAAAAAATTAATTTTTTAATTTTAGCGGCGGTTTCAAAACCGCCGCAAAAATTAATAAAAAAAAATTAAATTTTTAATTTTAGCGGCGGTTTCAAAACCGCCGCTAAAATAAAAAATTTAATTTTTTAATTACCTGGGCGGGCCAGCCCAGCCCGCACCTGGCCGCTCGACCCGCTCCCGCGAGCCCTGCCCTCGCCCGCCCGGCCACTCGACCCGCAAACCCTGCCCTCGCCCAACCTTTGCACGCTACGTGGCCATCTGTGTGCGCACCAAGTGGAAATGCTAGAAATTAAATCCCAACACCTTCCCCCTCCCCAAGTTTCGAACCCAGAACCCTTACTGTGCATGCGCGCGCGCGAACCACTTGATCTGCAAAACACCCCTTGACATATGTGGACATATATATATTATATACATTGGCAAAATTATATTTTATATATTTTAAAAACAAATATATAAAAGAATAACAGAATAAATTAAAAATAGATTTTTAATTTATTAAAAATCTATATTAAAATTTCATAATTCTGAAAGTAAGTTTCTAACAACTAATTTTATATTTATTAAAATAAGTTTATTTAAATTTCAGAATTATATTTTAGAATTATATTTATAAATAGATTTTTAACATTTAATAAGTTTATTTATAAATAAATTTCACAATTATATTTATTAAAATTTCAGAATTATATTTTATATTTTTTAATATATATTAAAAACATTTATTAATTGATTATTTTTTAAAAGAATAATAGAATAAATTAAAAATAAAATAATTGAGTTAAATTAAATAAATTATCAAAAAAATATTAAATTAGATTTTTTAAAATTAGATTTTTAATTAATTTTGCTATTAATTTAAATGCAATTTTAAATTTATTTTTAAGATTTTATATTTAATTTTATTAATTTAATTTTTAATTATTTTCTTAAGCTAAATTTAATTTTTTTAATGAAAATAATGAATTTTAATATTTAAGATTTTTATTTAATTTTAATTATATGATAATTATAAATATAAATTAAAACTCTTAAATATGAGTAAGAATAAGTTTTTTCAATAATAACAAAATTTTAAAAAAATTAATTTTGATTTCTTCCATAGTCTTAAAAATGTAATATCTTAAATATTAATTAGCATTGAAAAACCGTAGCATTTGACAACCTTAAATAAATTTTTATGAATTTGTTAAGACATCATATTTTCAAAACTATAATATAATTATTAAAGTAATTAATCACTACATTTGATTTAATGCAAGTTTTTGAGGGAAAAAATTCATCATTGATTGACACTTGACAAAATACTTTATTTGACTATCATATTTTAATATTATATAAATATACATAGAATAAAGATATAAAAATAATATTTTAAATAAATGATTAATTTTCTATGACTTAATTAATAGTTTAAGTTGTCTATTAATATTTCTCATAAAACTCATGTAAATTTAATACAAAACAATTAGCATTGAAAAACTCGTATATTTAAAATTTATTATTAATTTTACAATAATTAGTACATATTATTTCAAAACAATTGAAAGATTTAAATTATTAATGCGATAAGTAGTAAACGCAAATCATTAATGCAAGTTTTGGGGAAAAATTTTATTACTACTTATTATTTCAAAGCAATTGAAAGATTTAAATTATTAATGCAAATTACAAAATGTAAATTATTAATGCAAGTTTTGGAGGAAAATTTCTTTTTTCAAGACTATCCTATTTTTATATATATAAAGATGCAAATTATAAAATGTAAATTATTAATGTAATAAATACTAAATGCAAATCATTAATGTAAGTTTTGGGGGAAAATTTTATTACTACTTATTATTTCAAAGCAATTGAAAATTTTAAATTATTAATGCAAATTACAAAATATAAATTATTAATACAATAAGTATTAATTGCAAATCATTGATTAATGCAAGTTTTGGGAGGAATTTTTTTTTTTCAAGACTATCCTACTTTTATATATATAAAGATGCAAATTACAAAATGTAAATTATTAATTGATAAGCGCTCCGAAACTCTAATAGCAACTGATGTGAACCCGCGATGGAATAAAGCTAAAGAAACCCACAAAAGATTGAAACGAACCCCAGAAAAGCCAAAATCGGATATAAGACAAATAATTTTCGATCCGTTGATTCACGAACCAAGAACCTAGATTATGTGCAAAAACAAGAACCAAGAATTGTGTTGTTGAATGCCACAAAGATTGCCCAGATCTTTGATAAATTCAGGATTTGAACACCACAAAGAAATTACTCATTTGATAGGTTCGAAGTTATGTTCATTGAAGAATAATATAGAAAAGAGAAATATCTCAAATTCAATTCATAATCTTCTCTCCCCCTTTTTTACAATGGTAAAGCCTTTAAATAGGCCAAAATAATTAAATCATAATTCTACTTGAAAACTAATAAAAATCCAAATCCTAGTCATAAATTAAATCCTAAATCTAATAGGTTTTAGTTAGCCCACTCCAAATAGAAGTAGGAATAACAATAGTAACCCAATCCAACTATAAGTTGGATTAATAAAACTAAACTAATCCAAATCCAACTATAAGTTGGAATAATAAAACTAATTCAATCCTAAACTATATAGGAAATAAGTAAATATCTTGTTAAATAAGAATCCTAGTAAAAAAGGAATTAGTATTCATCCAATTCCAATACGGTCGATTGGATTGACTGATCTGATTGCATCATTATTAGTTGGCCCTCCATGATTCTCATCATTAATGCAACAAGTACTAAATGTAAATCATTAATGCAAGTTTTGGGGGAAAATTTTATTACTACTTATTACTTCAAAGCAATTGAAAATTTTAAATTAGTAATGCAAATTACAAAATGTAAATTATTAATACAATAAGTATTAATTGCAAATTATTAATTAATGCAAGTTTTGGGAGGAAATTTCCTTTTTCAAGACTATCCTACTTTTATATATATAAATATGCAAATTACAAAATGTAAATTATTAATGCAACAAGTACTAAATGTAAATCATTAATGCAAGTTTTGGGGGAAAATTTTATTACTACTTATTACTTCAAAGCAATTGAAAATTTTAAATTATTAATGCAAATTACAAAATGTAAATTATTAATACAATAAGTATTAATTGCAAATCATTAATTAATGCAAGTTTTAGGAGGAAATTTCTTTTTTCAAGACTATCCTACTTTTATATATATAAAGATGCAAATTACAAAATATAAATTATTAATGCAACAAGTACTAAATGTAAATCATTAATGCAAGTTTTGGGGGAAAATTTTATTACTACTTATTACTTCAAAGCAATTAAAAATTTTAAATTATTAATGCAAATTACAAAATGTAAATTATTAATACAATAAGTATTAATTGCAAATCATTAATTAATGTAAGTTTTAGGAGGAAATTTCTTTTTCAAGACTATCCTACTTTTATATATATAAAGATGCAAATTAAAAAATATAAATTATTAATGAAATAAGTACTAAATGCAAATCACTAATGCAAGTTTTGGGAGAAAATTTTATTACTACTTATTACTTCAAAGCAATTGAAAATTTTAAATTATTAATGCAAATTACAAAATGTAAATTATTAATATAATAAGTGTTAATTGCAAATCAATAATTAATGCAAGTTTTAGGAGGAAATTTCTTTTTTCAAGACTATCCTACTTTTATATATATAAAGATGCAAATTACAAAATATAAATTATTAATACAATAAGTACTAAATGTAAATCATTAATACAAGTTTTGGGAGAACATTTTATTACTACTTATTACTTCAAAGCAATTGAAATTTTAAATTATTAATGTAAATTACAAAATGTAAATTATTAATACAATAAGTATTAATTGTAAATCATTAATTAATGCAAGTTTTAGGAGGAAATTTCTTTTTTCAAGACTATCCTACTTTTATATATATAAAGATTTTTTATTTAATTTAAATTAAAATTTTAATTTATTTTTAAGATTTTATATTTCTTTTTATTAATTTAATTCAATTTAATTTTAATTGAATTATTTAATTATTTTTAAATTTAGCGGCGGTTTTTCAAAACTGCCGTTAAATTAAATTTTTTGATGAATTTTGCGGCGGTTTTGAAAATCGCCGCAAATATTAATTTAATTTTAATTATAAATTATTTAATTATTTTTGAATTTAGTGGCGGTTTTTCAAAAACCGCCGCTAAATTAAATTTTTTAATGAATTTTGCGGCGATTTCGAAAATCGGCGCAAATATTAATTTAATTTTAATTATAAATTATTTAATTATTTTTGAATTTAGGGGCGGTTTTTCAAAAACCGCCGCTAAATTAAATTTTTTAATGAATTTTGAGGCAGTTTCGAAAATCGGCGCAAATATTAATTTAATTTTAATTATAAATTATTTAATTATTTTTGAATTTAGCGGCGATTTTTCAAAAATCGCCGCTAAATTAAATTTTTTAATAAATTTTGCGACGGTTTCAAAAATCACCCCAAATATTAATTTAATTTTAAATTTTAAATTATTTAATTATTTTTAATGTAGCGGCAGTTTCTCAAAAACCGCTGCTAAATTTAATTTATTTATTTAATTATTTAATTATTTTCTAAATTTAGCGACGATTTTTTAAAAACAGTAGCAAAATTGAATATTTTAATGAATTTTGCGACGGTTTTTCAAAACCGCTGCAAAATGTTAAAAAAACTGCCGCTAAAATAGTATTTTGTGGCGGTTTACAAACCGTAGCAAAATTTCATTTTTTGTGGCGGTTTTAAAAATCGCCGCAAAAAAATCGCCGCTAAAAATCAATTTTTTTGTAGTGCCAGCTGTAAAGGCTGTATGTTTCGAAACCTTTGTGTAAAAATGTGTTGTTTCGAAAACTGATAAGTATATTTCGAAACCTACTTTTTTATCTTGTCTCTAACAATTATAATTAGCCAAAAGTCTGTCATTTTGTTATATATATCAGCTCTTTGAAGAAAAGAAAGCTCTCTCTCTAGTATACACAATTTTACACATCTACAAGAGATTTTTACTACAAGCATAAGTGAACAAAGCTCTTCTAACAAACTCTCAAAGAAGTTTCTTTCAATCATTCATTGGTGTGCATTATGGTACAAACAGGAGAAACAAGCCAAAACCAAAGCTCTCATTCTTTCAAGCTCTCCTCACTCCATACCAATAGGTTTGTTATAACTATTTGGTAAGGTATTTTAATTACATTCAAATTGTTGGGTTGTAAAAGATAAGTGTTATTTATCTTGTTGTAAGGTTTGAGTTGAGCCCGTAAAAACTCAGTGTGTAAGGTTTTAAAGTGAACCGTGGTAAAACCCTTGGTGTCATTGATCGCTAGTAAAAGTGATTGTGGTTTGCAAATCCTTCAAGTAGGTAAGCTTGAAGGTAATGGAATAGGCAAGTGCCGAACTACTATAAATTTTGTGTGTACTTGATTTTTCATTCCTACTTGTTGTTATCCTTGTTCATGTTTTTAAAAGAATCTTTTTTGAAAATCTAAAGGAGTTTCATTATTTGCAAATCAGTGAGTAAGGTTTCGAAACATACTCATCTATATTTTGAAATATATTTAACAGAAAGGTTAGTTTTGAAACATACTTCCTCAAGTTTCGAAACATAATATCTTGTAAGGCAAATTTTTTTAAGTTATCGAAAATTTACGCAAATCCCAATTCACCCCCTCTTAATTGGGATATTCTTGCCATTATATAGAACTAACAATATATATATATATATATATATACTTCACATTTTCTTGATTGCCCGTCTTTATTACCCAAAATGACATGCATCTCCCCCACTTCCCATTTTTACCCCCCCACACTTTAATATAAATACCCCCCCATATCCTTCTTCAATTCTTTTAAATAATAAAGTATATATGTAATTTCTTTCTTTCTACTTTTCTTTTAAATACAACATAATCGTACACCCTTAAATTTGATTTTTCTTTCCACACATGCAATCTCATCTGGATTAAAATTACACACGCTCACATTATTTATTTCCAACGTTAGAAATATATTTGGTAAGTGAGACAGCTAATACCGGAATATTTCACACACATTATGTAATACTCGAGAGTAATCTGAGGACAAAAATGATATTTGATAAAGAGCATAAATGGAATTTTGGGAAAAATAAGACTATAAGGCACACTAATACAGCTTTGGACGACCGAATTAGTCAGAGGGAGTACCTCGGACCCTAGATAATTAAGAAAAATGGTATAGTATCATCAAGCAGAATAAATTATGATTTTTAGTGATAAAAGAAATGAGATCGGGAATAGTTTTCGGTACAGTGAAAATACAGCTACCAATTAGGTCGTATTACCAAATTAATATAAACGACATCCAAAAAGTCAACGGAGAGTATCAAGGACTAGTATTTGATGTATAAAACAACCCTTATGTGGTTTCAGGTTGAATCAAATGAATTTGAGGTCAAATCAATCAATCGGGCCTAAGTATAATTTTCTAAATTTGCCCGAGGGAGGTCAAAACGGTAAATTTTCAGAAATTTCAAGGGAGAAATGAGAAGTACTAATCTTGAGGGTCTTAGTGATGGTGCTAGAGAGATCAGGGGCTTGAGGGTAAGGGCCAAAATGCAAAAGAGAAATTTCAAAGGGCCAAAGTGCAATTTTCAGAAAGTTATACAAGCATGGCCGATTTGGCCATAGATTTGGCCGGAAAATCCGGCCATTTGACAGCTCAGGACAGTCAGGGAGTGGCCTAGGGTGGTCTAGGAGGCGTGGGGAAGAAGCTTTGGCCAGAAATTGGCCACGTGGGGGTCGGATTTTGGCTATAAATAGCCAAGGGTTTCGGCCGAATTTGAATCATCAAATCGCTCAAGTTTGAGAGCGAATCGAGGGAAACCAATAAGGGGTTTTTGATTCTTGAGGGAAGAGGATCATTTCTGGAGATTTTGGGAATTTTTGGAGCGGTATAGGGGTGTTTTTGCATTCGGCCGTATGTATATATATATATATCGAGTGAAGGTGAAATCGGGTTGTAGAGTGATCGATCGAGGGATCTAATAAGGGGATTTTGTTCGCGAGGTTATGGGTAACTGATCTGGAAAGTTTCGTATCAATCGGAGTTCGAATCGAAGGTCAAATTTGGCTCGCCGGAAAACGCAAAGCTTCGCCGGAGCCGGACTGTAAATCATCAAATCGGGCAGCTTCCGGTAATTTTTTCGGCCATGTAAGGGTTCCATTGTGATCGAATTGAAGAGAGCTTCAAGATGGTGTCTTCAGATCAGCCATCAGAGAAGGTTGCCGGTCGTCGTCGCCTGAGAAGATGACCGAAGGTATTTTCTGTGTTTTTTTAAATACTGAAAATATAGAAAATTCGATAAAAAATAGAATTAAAGGAATTAAAATTTTGGAAAAATATCCAGTAATTCAAGAAAGATGAATAGTTTATTTTGATGAATTTTTATCTTGGAAATTTCTTGGGGAAATAATTATTTTTGATTTTTGAAAGGAAATGTAAATAGAAAATAAATAGGATGAATTTTTATAAAATTCTGAAAAACTTCCAGAAGTATAAGGAATTTATTTGATAAGTTTTTATTATTTTTATTGAAGTATATTCGAAGTAAATCGATGAGAAATAAATTTTCTCAAGGAAAAGTAATTATGAAAATTTAAGAAAATAGGAGAAAAATCTGGAAAATTTCCAGAAAATCCCAGAGGCTTATAAATATTTTTTTATGAATTATTATGTAAAAATATTTGAGAAAATAGTTGTGTATATATTTATTTTGGATTATTAGAGAAGAAAATGGGAGAAAAATAGGAAAATTGTGAGAAAATTAAGAAAAATTATAATTGTTGGATATATGTGATGATTAGGGTTCCTTGAGGGTTGAGACGAAGTGACTCGTGCGAATTTCGAAGAAGGCACGCAAATCGAGGCGTACCTTCCTTGTCGAGAAGAATTTGAAATTTCGTCAAAGGTGAGTGTTTGCCCCCAACTTTGTTTTGACTTGTGAGTGGTTCTACCCGAAAAGACCTTAAGTGACATGTGAATGGTTTACTGTGAATGTTCATCCCTATGGCTTGGTTTATTATGGTTGTCCAAACAATTATTTACACATTCATTGAATTTCGTACGGTAAATTGCATACATTGAGATGTTGATTTTATGCATGTTATGATTTTTCGGCATTGGCTTGTTTTGTGTCGTCCATGTGGGACGTGAGTTGGTAACCTGTGACGTAACCCAGAGTGACAACACTCGGGATGCGTACCTAGGATTAATGCTAGGTGACCCACTTGGGACGGGGCTGAGACGGACTTCACCCTACGGGACCCAAGTGGCGGGGCTAAGAGTGGACACCACCCCGGTTGTTGGCTCAAGTGGCAGGGCTGCGAGTGGACACCACCCCAGGTTCCTTTGAGCAATAGCATTAATGCTGAGGTGACGTCGATTCCGAGGGTAGTGCTGATGTGACACTCTTGGGGCTAGGGTTGCGTTAGGTTTTGGATTGCTTCTGAGTTGGAGCGTAAAGCCTAACAATAACAATGGGGTGATTCCCGGGTTCATATGTCGAGATTGTCCCTCTTAAGCAGGATTGTTTTGCCAATGGGCCGAAGTGGTTGTGTCGCCTTTAGAGAGATTGCATTTTCCCCGGTTATGGTTAAGTGCTATGTGGGATTCTCTTAGGCTGATGCATGTCAGGATTTATCGATTTTGTATATGATTTTTCATATCTACATGAAAACGTTTTTGAACTCTCACTTAGATGATTCAGCATCTAAATTGGACTATGTCCCTGGAATATTCAAACGTTCTAGGTGAATGCAGTGGCGCCAAGGGAAAGAATATCATCGAGATGTAGCGGCTATATTTAGTTTTCGTAGGTTTTGTCCATGATTACGATGTTCAGAGGTTATGTAATATTTTGATATTTTCATGTGAAACATCGATTTGATTATTGTAAAAGGAATTGTCGGTTAAGGGAATTGTCGGTTAAATATTATTGAGGTTTCGATCTTGCTTCCGCTGATGTGATTGATATTACCTGTCTTAGTCTATTAATTCTTAAATTTTGATATGCTAAGAAGGTACGATCGGGATTGTCGGGAAATGACTATGATGAAGGTATATGTATCGAGAGACTTATGTTGTGTGTTTAAAATATATATATATATATTCCCGAAATCTCGAGTTAACGCTCGCTTGGGAAAAGTGGGGCGTTACACATTAATTATCTTTGATATTTTCTTAGATCAAATAATTTCAAAATATAACACTCATCAAAATACCATCAAAATATTTAGACTTACTACTGGATCGTTACAACTTTATTCTGAATTGCCTGTGAATGTGCTTTATCCAAAGTCCTAATTTTTGTGAATGTTTGCCTTAGTTTGTTATTTGGTCAAAGTAAAACCAAAACACTAAGTGGGCATTGACTTTTGACGTGGCCCTAGTGATACCACTGATGTGAATTTAGCCAATTTCCTTGACATCATCAATTATCTTATTACTATACACTTTGCAAAATATTAAAATAATTTATATTATGTAAATGGGATGAAAAAAATACTAGGAAGAAGTTTCACATACAAAACTAAAAACATTTTCTATTATGAAAATTGAACATAGGAAATTGAAACAAAAACTAAAAATTAAGGGCCTGTTCTCTTTACTATTTTCAGTTTTCTAAAATAGTAAAATCACGTTTATTTTGTTGTTTTCTGTCGACATTTGGAATTGATCGACCGTGATTCGTTTACCTATGCTAAGAAAATGAACATGAAAGAAGGGAAGAGAAAGCACACAAAAGAATTTACGCAATGCGACCAGTATTCCTTCCTGACCAAAAAGAGGAACGATCGAAAGAAGAGTCGCAACGGCAGGACACAGGCTTCGGCGATTGGTCTGTTTAGGGGGCGGCTGATACCTGCAAGCACTCCAATGCTCGAATTAGTAAGAGAGTAAGGTAAGGACCGTGTATCAGTAGGTTAGAGGACAAAATATACATTGGCTCTGAAGAGACCTGGCTCATATAAGAGGAAGTGACGTCCTCATATTCTACATGTGTCGTACGTTTGCAGGTGATAAGACTGAGTATGCGACACTGGTGAAGGTTCCCAGGTGGTAACATGGTGTCGACGGGACCCTTATTAATGTGGATGTGATCTGTCATTAATGAAGATGAGATCTGAGGCGGGCGCACGAATACCTAATAGAGACTACAATGATGTTGTTGCAGGCTGGTGTAGGGCCAGGATGACACCGGGACGGGCCAAGAGATGAGTCGAGGGAGAGAGGCTAGATTGGGCATGAATTGTCCAGCTTGAACAACGCCTAATCCATGACTGTTCTCTGGTTGTCCCATGGTTTTCTTGCTATGCAGGTTGGATAGTTCGACCAGCGAGCTGAAAGTATCGCTGGGAGCTCGCATGGTTCCGTGGTCTCAGCTCGGGTTCAGACGACGTGCGACCTTGGTCTGACAACCTCGACCTTGGGCTTGTTGGGCTTCGGGAGATTGGGCCAGTCTTCTAGACTGTCTCCGGCCCATAAAGAGTGGTTCGGGAAATACCATAACATTTTCAAAAATAAGAAAAAAATTTGTAAAGAAAACTCAAAATAATAAAAAGTTATTTTAGCTGTTTTCAGTCAAAACACAAAAAAAATGGAACAATTTATTTATTTATTCATATTTTATTCTTGTAACGAGAAAAAATGTTGCAAAATTCACTAATTTTAAAATGTATATATTTCTTAATAATATATTAAGATTAAATAGTTCTAATTTACTAAATAATCAAATTTATTGAATAAAATTTCATTAAAAAATTATTCTTAAAATTTCAAACAGAACACATTTTCTAATTTTCTATTTTGAAAAATAATTTTTCAGAATGACAAACAGAACGCGTTTTCTATTTCTTGAAAATAAACTACTAAAATAAAAAATTAAAAATAAATTCAAAACTCAAAATTAAAAATTAAAACTTAAAAAGAATATAGCCTAGCTAACTCTTTCAAATGAGTCGCAAGTGTTCGATGTCTTACTGAAAACTTCTTTTTATCTATCTACTTTTTAAAGTACAACAATATTAAAAGGGTAAATTCTATAAATATAATTGTGATTTGACCCATACTTGACAACCTTTTTACTTTAAAATGGGTCTTTGAAGTCTTGGTGCTTTCAATTTTTTGCATGCATGCCTCCTTTGTTACATATACGGTCTCTTAATCCCTAAATAAGTTAAATTAAGTTAATTTATTTAAATTAAATTCAAATTTAATCAAAATAAAAAATAAACACTAAAAAAATTTAGCTAGCCAAAACCCATCATCAATGATGGTTCCAGTCACTTGTTGGCTTGAGAACCCATCAATGTTGATGGAAAGATCAATGATAATGAGAATGACGATGATGACTACGATGAAGAAAAAGGAGAAAAATTAGGGAAACTCAATTTGTATCTAAGCCTTAACCCATAACTCTCAATTTCATCTTTTCCCAAATCACAAAAAACCCTAATACATATATATATCTATATTTATTTAGCTATGTAATAGCGAGATTCTAAAAATCAAACTAGTTCAATTTATCTATTTATATGTCTTTGATTTTTTGTGAGTGCAACACTTTCAAAAGTCATTAGAGATGAAGGTCTGCAAAAAAACCAAACCCCATAGTGTTTGCTTTGTATGCAAAATGTTCTATTTAAAAGAATGGATCTAATTGGCATGATTTACAATTTATCTTCTTTCCTACTTTACTTCTTCTTCTTCTTCTTCTTCTCTCTCTCTCTCTCTCCACCAGTTCTGGAGAACCCATCCATGATACATTTTTTGCCGACTATGTTCAACTGGCAATGGTTGTCCCTATTTTTATGTCAAGACCTGCTCTCGAATTTTTTCGCTAGCATATGAAGTCCGAGAGAAAATCCATTCAAAATGGATACAGATACAAAAATCACTCAAAATTGTCAAAAATTTCTTTTCATTTCCATATTTGCTCACTATCAATAGGAACCAAATTAAATATGACAACATTCTTTACATCATCATCTCAGGCTTACCACTTATATATTTTCAAAATAAAAAGACACTAAGACTTTAGATACATAATGAAGTACTCTACTCATACTCACAAAACTATACCCATGGATCTTGAGGTTGGAACATCTTTGTACACATCTAACCAATACTTGCTCCAAATAATTATCTTCCCATTTCCTGGAATGACAAAAGAAACAAAGTGAGGCACAAGGCTCAACAAGTATATAGCAAAGGGAAGCATCAATAGATCGATATATGAAGGCATGAACAACTCAAAGCCAAAGGAAAACATCTAGATATCAATTGGATTCATACCTTCTGTACTTGACAACAACATCATCAAAGAAATACAATTTCTTACATTTTTATCAAAACACATTTTTTTTAAAGTGAGTCATAAGGCTTGGCAAGTGTATAGAAATAACGAAAAATGGATACGACCAGAATTTCTTTGAATATCATCCTTATCATGCCGTATATGGAAGCACACGCTAGTCTCATATATATAAACGACACACAATCCATTCCATGTGGTTATATAACACCATACCTAGCCATAACATAAATGTATAGATGCATATATAGGGTCCTTGAAGCCCACATAAAATGCAGACACTAGCACCCAAAAATTAGTATACAAACTTGCCAGCAACCAATGACAGACTTCCAAATCAACCACATGAGCCCAAGACTCCCATACCACATCTATAGATATCATATACATCACCGTCGTCATCATGTGCCACCACACTCACAATCTCATCAAGGTCACAAGCTACTAGGGGCCTCTACTCACAGTCTTACATATCACAAGATCTAGTTGCTGTGGGCATCCACCTATAGTCTTACGCATCACATGATTTAGCTGTTATGGGCCTCCACTAACAGTCTTATGCATCACAATCACAAGCCAATTTTCACCAACTTTACCACCATGCAATGCAGCATATAAGGAATGTAAAGGTTTTTGCAGCATTAATTTGATAGCAAGGCCCTCATAAGCCAAACATTAGTCTATGCTACGCCCACATAGGAATTCACATACACGAATGCTTTAATACATATGCTTACCTAACATACACAAGTCAGCACTCAACAGGCTAACCGTGTCATGTTAATGCTCACGCTCCCAACACATACAAAGCATGACCCCCCAATGAATGCAACCCATGACCCAACATCATATGCGAAGCAATATAGTAACACAATGCAATGCACACAACCAGAAGCAATGTTATAATAAGGGACATTCACACACCCTCAATTTTTGCCCATTAAGATTCTTGACTATTTTACACAATTCAACATTTAAATAGCTTCCACCACATCAATTAAGTGCAATTATTTGATAATATTGGTAATTGGGTCAAGGTGGAAGTATTTGATTCCAAAATTTAAGATTAAACGAATTTTAAGGAAGGAAAAAGCTATAAATTAAGTATACATTTCAAAGGATTCCCAAAGGCTCAATAGTTGACCAAATGGATCAAATCCTATAGCAAATTGAATTTTATCGAGTTAAGGTCACAACAAAAAAAATGGATTTTAATTCTAATATCGGGACAAAAAGTTTTTGTTCAAAGAGTATAAGGTGCGCAATTTGAAAAAAAAGATTAGTTGACTAATCAAATTTCTTAGTCAACTGAGCCGAGGGCTGGCACAAAAATCTAAGAAAACTGACCTCTACTCAATCGACTAAACCCTAAGATTAGTCGGCTCGATGCATACAGAACACACGAAATTGACCCAAAACATCCCAAAACGACCACCACTAGCTTCCTAACCCATAAATGTTATTCCTTGAACGAAAAATAGGGTGAACAAACCCCCACGAGAGTCTCAACAAGACTATACAATTTACAAGATAAATATACAATACTTATAACCAATGGAGATAAACCATTTTACCGAAAGAGATTTCAACACAATGGGAAAGACAAAATCTTGCATTAAATGAAGAGAAAGAGAGAGTCAAGAAAAGCTTGTGAAACCAAACAAAAGAGGGTGCAAGAAGAACTTGCCTTGATGAAGAAAATCCAAGAAGAAGAAGAAAACACTAGTTGCAACCTTCACTTGAACTCCAAATTAAGAAAATAAATGGAAGAAAAAGAAGCAAAAAAGAAGAATGAGAAGAGGAGAAGATTTGCTGAGAAGGAACAAGGAGATGGAGAGAAAGAGAAGAAGTTGGAAAGAAAATAGAGGCACACATTCACAATCAAATATCCACACATTCACAATAGAAGCACACATTCACAATAGGGGGGGGGGGGAGGGGGGGGGGGGGGGGAGGGGGGGGGAGAATGAGCTACATGTCCCTTCTCCAACCACCCCCTCTCCAAATTTCAATTTTACCCCTCATAATGCACACTCACAATCAAATATTCATGCCCTTATTGGTAATTTTCTTCATTTTTCATTTTTTCCTCTTTTCTTTAATCTCTCCAATTATGAAATTCCCTATTTGCCCTCACTTTTTTCAAACCATTTTTTGTCATTCGCCACATTTCTCATTTTCATTTAATTATAATGGCACCTTTTATACACATGGGCCCAAGCCCAAATCCATGAGCCAATTAAACAAAATGACCCACTTCCATCTTAGACCCTAAATAAAATAACATAAACATATTTAATTTATTTTAAACCCAATGACCTCAACCCAACTTATAAATGAACTTCAACTCTTCAATTCTATTGGGCCTTTTAACCCTTCGCCCAAACCTATTATTCACACAATCATTCTTTAACTATTCACCATACATTAATTCTAAAATAATATTTTCATTAATTTTTCTTTTTATAAACACATAAAATATTTTGGCACATTTAATTTGGATAATGCCCGAAATGCATCATATAATAAAATTATATTTCTCATAAAATTCTAGACTTATTAACAGGTCGTTACAGTTTATTTTTATTTTATTTTAATTGATCCTCAAAATCCCCTCCCTATACCCAACAGTCATATGGTATTTGGTTATTAACATCAGATCCGTTATTGTGAGTACTGCAACTGCATTGTTATCCTTATGCTAAGTCTTTCATTCTTTTACATGACAAGAAAATGGTTATATCTATCACTTCTATGATTTGTCTTTCGGCCATCTTTTTTCATTCCCAACCTTCTCAAGTCACATAACAATCATTTAATCGCTAAATTTTCCTTAAACTTATCATTCTTAGCTCAGTCCTCAAGTCCTTTTTTAACTTTTGTTCTCATTCCCTTTATCTTACTGTGTCTCCAATTGTGAATCATTCCCCTCTTCCACACCATTGTGGTAAATTTTGACTTATAAAAGCAATATCGTCTTGCTTATGGAATTATTCGACTCCAACTTATAAAAGTTGTCTCTTATTTTTATTTGTGTAAACCTCTTAATATTATCTATGGATTCTCTTTGATACTAAGTGTAACACCTCACTCTCCCAAGAGTATTATTAAATAAAAAATTAAAGAATTTTTTAATTATTTTTTTATTTTTCTATATACATATATTTAATTTCTTTTTTTTTCTATATATACCTGTATATTTCTTCCTTTTATATTGATTCACACACATGTTATTTTTCTCCCAAATACATCAACATGATCCAATTCCAATTTAACTTCTTACTTACCCACTCTTTAGGTCCCACTATTTAGTAATATGCACTAACATTATTAATCAATCGAATTTATTTGGAGTCCAATTTTTACAACCTTTACTTAAGAAATAATCATAAAAATTATGTCACAAGAATTATTTTCCAAAACCACTTAAATATCAAAATTTTGAATAATCACACTAATACTCAAGAAATTTTAACTAATTGTTCATTAAGCTAATTTTTCTTCAAAAATTAATTTTTCAAATATTCCAAAAATATTGGTAATTGCATTAACACCCCAAACTTCAAAAAATTAGTTCTTCAAAATCCTAAAGAATCTTTGGGTAATAACAGTAGAATTAGAAAGTTTAATTTATTCATCAATAACGTCTATTTTAATGACTTTTCCTCATAAATTAATATTCTGAAATTATGTAAAATTTTGGGGTGCTACACTCATAGTCTCAAAGAATTTCATTATCAAAATTTAATTTTCATTAATCATTAAGATATCTATTTAACAAATTTTTCTCAAACCTAACCCAAAATTCTGTAAAATTTTAGAGAATTATACCATCCGTCCCTTACCCTCATTCTTAGTCATAATTTCACTTTTTTAATTGTTATTTTACAGTAACCCTATTACAAATTTTCTGAAGTCAAGTATAATTCTTTTCCCCATGTCCTATTTTACTTGAAGCCCTCCACTGTTCACCTAAAGCCATATAAATATTCTCACTTGGTCTTATTTTATAATCCTATTAGTTTTAATAACTATTGTGATTATTAAAACTAATGTAATGACATTTTAAACATTTCATGCATGCAATAGAATTACTATTTAAAAATTATGAAATGGAACCAAATATCGATGTAGTTTCAAAAATAGAACCACACAATATGGCCTCAAACGAAATGTAAATTAAGCCACATCTAATTTCATTCTGAAAAATGGACATGCTTACAACAATCACCAAAGTGAAAACTAAGCACAATGCTTTACAGAAATTCATCACTGTATACCGAGCAAATTCGTTCTTCAGATTCTTGATATGGGTCTGAAATGAAGAAAGCCAGTATGTTTTTGCCGTCTATGGCTACTCATTCGCTTCCTTCTTGCCATCTTCAAGCGCTCAACTCATTGCAGCTCCAATTACAGTACAATTTCTGCAAAGCATGCCCTTTTGAATATACCAGATTGCATTCAGATCAGATCACAAGAACCCCGAAATCACAATATCTCCATCCCTGCTGAGGGCCGACGAGAAGTTGGCTCTGCTCGTCAGCTGTCATAGTTCTTGACCACTGGACAACATTTTCATCATCAAGTCGTTCCATGAATCTATCGGCCCAGGCAAGCACCAATGCAGGCAATCATTCTGAACTTTTGCATTTTTATCCTTGGCAAAGGGCTGGAACTGCCTGTACACTCCCGGGTGCCCGTCAGGCCTCAACAATGAAAGCCGGGTTGTGTCCAACAGCTTCAAGGAGACCCCTTTTTCGGCTGCCATGGATGCTGCCTTCTCGAACTCTTCCAACTCGATGTTTCGCATTGCTGCGTCAAGGCTGCTTATATCAATTTCCCCTTCTTTGAATGGCGCACTTCTGTTGCAGTAACCCCCGCTGAACCACTCTCCATTCTCAAAGTGATCCGGCGTGGCGGTTCTAAAGAACACGTATGCTTTGTGTTTTGAGCTTGTTATGAAGTTGTAGATAAGCTGCAGTCCTTTGCGATAAGCATATTCAAATCCCAGCTCCTTCAAATTCTTACCTTGGCAGGAATGGCAGCCCTTGATCGCTTCATTCTCATAGTAGATCGCTGTTTTGAGAAACCACTTCCCACCAGCAATTATCATGTAATCAAAATTCTTGTATTGTTTGGTCCATAATGAATCGAGCTTGTCAAGATGAAGTTGAATATCAGCGGATGAAACTCCATTTATGTCTTCGAAAATGGCAGCTTTTATAAGGAAGGGGGTCCAAATCACTGAAAGGGTGAAGTTGTGAGAGGGAAAATGCCACTTTCTGGATCTGTAATACTCGTCGTGGTAGACATCAATGGCTTGTTCCACCTGCAGGGAATTTCTAGTAGATTTCCATCAACTTTTTACCATCCAAACTCAAAAGCTACCAAACGTTCCTAGACAAACACAAATTTTAATGTTATGAACGGAATGGAACAGATGCAGAAACAATGTGTCAGGCTGCTAATACCTACAGCCAGAAACACGATCAAGAACATATAGAGAAATTGTTGCATCCAGATCAAGCTGTATTAATTTTCTAATTCAGACAAATTTCTTTATCATTTCTCCTTATAGGTAACAGAGACAGGGTATTGCATACTTCGGTCACTGGGTCTAAACATTTGCAATAACAGTTTAGACCATTGAAGTTACCTAGTTTGGTGATTGGTTATTTTTTAACTTGGGTACGTGGTCATATTTAGGTCTTCCTCTACCACAGGCACCCAACCACCAACACTAACAGTAATATACATAGATACATGAGATTTAAACACCATCTCAAACTGAAACTGATGGCCTATTTGTCAAGTGGAATCATTGTACGCTAAAGAAGCTACACACATTCAATTTGTAAAGAGGGAAGCGAACATCCGATCTTCTCTGCTCCAATTTTCTGAGGGATTTGATGACACAATTTTTCAGCAAATTGTAAGTGTTTCTTTTCTCTTACGATTACAGGTAGTAATCCATGCACCACCAAGCCCTTTTTATGAGGAAACTACCAAATGATTATCAATACGTAATGAACAGAAGATCATATAATAATACTTCTCAATGTGGTTAGCAGAACTTAGGCGACAATTTTCAGTTTAAGTCATGAAAAGGACTCATTTAGGGGAAAGAAAAAAAAGAAAAAGAAAAAAAAGATGTAGTGAACTTTATTCGACAACTAGTTAGATTTTGAAGCAGCTAGACAACCTTGACCAAACTATTTAACAAAGAAATTGCGCAGTCAAATTAAGTAGAGTAAATCTACTCCACAATCATGATTTTAGTTGTGTAAGTGCTAGTTACGGAAATAATCCAAAATCCAAATCTTGTGCAAATTGATTTAACCTGAATTTCTACTTGTTGAGAGCGATTACTGAACTAACAAAGCAACACTCTAATCATAAAAGCAGCAACAATTATAGACCATCATGGTTGGTGGTAGTTCATTATAATTAGATAAGCTTATTTGTAAGTCCCTAGCAAGTAGCTATGGCTAACAGCAGTAAATGAATTTCAACTGCATCATCACAGAAGCCGACAACATTGATGGAAATTGCAACTCTGTTATTGAATCTTTCAGGAATTTTACCTGTGACAGAGTGCAAAGTAGCGACTGGACATGATTACGTTGGATTGAATCACCGATGAAGGCCCATGATTTATTCCTCATCAAACGAAGAAACTTCCCGGCATCAAACTTGGGCAACTCGCAGTCGCGTGGCTTCCACCTCCAGTAAAGATACCCCGAATCAGGGCGCCCGTTTGTCATACAATTCTGATGAGCTTCAATTTCACGGCAGCTCTCGTTAGAGTAAAATGGACCGGAAGGATTTGGGATCCAATGCCCCGTAAATAAGTCGCATTCTTCTGTGGCTAGATTGTGCAAACGTAGATGAAAATGAGTAAGGTGCAGAGCCATACAGTTCAGGGCACAATGTAATTGAACAAACTCAATGTCAATGTGCATATTTCATATGATTAAAACTTAAAACTCCCTCCAGCAACCAACCAAATACTAAAGAACCACTGCATATATTTGGCTTAATGAGGCAGAGATTTGGGCCCCCTTGTAAAGACTAGAAATTGAAGTATTCTTCAACTACTTAATCCTAGATTGCTTCACAAATCCATCTTCAATACAAGAGGATTCCCAACTAACTAATCAATCGTCACGATCTTTTCTGTTGATCCAGAGTTGTTAATCAAACAAACTGAAAGAGATTAACAGGATAAATCATAAAAAAAAAAAAAAACAGGTATAACAAAATAAAAGAAAATGCACAAAGCCTCGTCTTAAATCTGGTTCACATTCATGATTCTAAATGGGAAAAAAGATACAACCATTAGCTTGATTGGATTTGGCGATTGATGCATGGCCCAAAGAGTGCTAGAGAAAACGGCGGAAACAAAATGCACTCACCAATATTCAGAGAACTTTGAGTTTCAGTGACCCGAAAATGATCAGAAACCGACGGCGTATCCTGGATCTCAGTCACCGGAAGTTTTTCGAAGGCCGGCGGAAGACCGACGGAAGGTGGCAAGGTCCCTTCCAGGTCAACTGGATCAGCAGAGTCCGAAGACAATTGGATAGAGCTCGAGAAAAAGAAGCGGAAAACGAGACCGAACAAGAGACAACACACAAAAAATTTCACAAACGCATGATTGCGCTTGTGAGCAGGGGAGAATGATGAAAACGGAAATGGGTTGTTTTTGAAATCCAACCTCATTTGCTTTCTTCAAATCGTCTCTTTTTTTTTTTTTTTCTTTTCTTTTCTTTTTTTGCGCCACTGAGAGACCTTCCAAAGGCGTCTGAAAACACAAAAAAAAAGGAAGAAGAATAAGATGTTGAAGATGTGAGGTTAACAAACGAGTTGAACCAGCCCAAGAAAATGGACGAAGCTTCTAAATTTTGCTTGAAAATGTGGGAGACAATTACAAGAATAAAAGAAGGCTTTTTACGGGTGGTGGTTTACATCAAATGCATTCACTTCATCTTAGATGTAGCTGCACTGTAAAGTAGGTACTGCACATGAATGTCTTTTGTTTTTCTTTAGTTTCTGTTTCAAGTTTCTCGAACCTTCATAATGACTAATCGAACGTTAACAATAATAAAGCTTACGTGTTTGGATGCCAGGAAAATTGGGGGGAAAATGAAATGCGAAGCTGAAAATTTTTGAAACGTTAATTTGTAAAGTAAAATTGTTTAGGGTCTAAGATCAGGGGGAATGGAGTAGAAAGACAACTAAAATAATGAGTTCAGACTGAAAAAATATGTAATAGTGAAGTGTATAAAATAAAGAAGAGGACAACACGAGAGCATTAAAAAATGGGACACCTATGGCTGTGCATGCAGTAGAGAAAAAGAATTTATGTCATTTGTCTCAACCCTTTGTTTTCTCTGATTCTTTGGCTGGAAGGCGACAGAGTTCCATTGATGCACATGCATGCACTTTTAGTTTGATCTGAAAGCACAAAACAGAGTGCACGACCACAATACACACAATTGGGCTCTTCTACTATGTACATTTAATTTTAACAAAAAATAGTTTAATTATCATTTTTTATTATCAAGTTTCCATTTGTTAAACTTAAAGTATTTACCTTTGCTGTTATTTGAATACAGCAAAAATATTTTGTCTTGAGGAATCTATTTTCAAACTTGTAGAATCCTATAAGAAAGAACATCATGAAAAGATATAGGGCGATTCTCGCGCATACACTTTGATATTTAAGTTAGTAAATGGTAGATTGCTGAAGAATTCATATAACACTTGATATGAGTAAGAACATATGAATCATTCTCTATTTATAAGAATGATTTTTCCAGGGGCGGATCTAGCCAGATGGGATGGGCTGGGCTGGGCAAAATTGGAGGTGGGCTGGGTTAAATTAAGGGTGGGCTACTACTAAAAAATTAATAAATTTACATTATAAAAAAAAAATTTCTTGTGGGTTGCCCTGGGCTTCAGCCCAGGGCAGCTCACTAGTAAATCCGCCCCTGGATTTTTCAAAGATGTAAGATTCTTTGTTGGTGTGGGATAAGAACCTATGATGCACAAAAAATGTCTCGAGGGCGTTGTTTTGACTTTTTTGAAACATTTTTATTTTGAAATGCCAAAAATATTTTCGGGCCGTTTTGTAATATTAAAAAAATATCAAAAATTAGAAATGCGTTTCTATCCATGAAACTATCGAAATTTTTTCTGTTTCTAACTTAAATTTTTTAATTTTTTTAAAATTTGTTTGAATGCTTATGGAATTTATGTTTATTTTTAGATTGAATGACTATTTTTTATATTAAAAATTATATTTACAAAAAGGCTTTTATTTTTTTTATTTATGTGTTTCCCCCGCATTTCTTTTTCTTACCTTTTTAAAAAATGTCATTTTTTCATTTTCATTTCGTATTATATCCATTTTTCATTTTCATTTCCATACAACCTAGATAAGGACTGTTAATAGAAACCTTATCTGTTGAGAGATTTTCAAAGTGAACATCGAAGATAAACTGCACATTTCTTCATGGGATACCCTGCGATTGGTCACCTGGGATACTTGGTCAAGGGAGATACTTGTGACTCTCCTGAGAGGCTTTTTGGAGGTCGACACAGAGGGATCTCCCAAAGACTCTACCGAGTCCCTCGGCTTGGCATTTCATCTTTCTTTGCTTATTTTCCTTTTCTTCTTATTTATTTTTATTCTATTTTTGGTATACATCAATTACTCCATATTCTTTCTTTCGGGTCTCTCGAAAGGAAAAGTAGTCTTTTTGTACTAGATGACTCTCCCGAGAAGTTCTACCTAATGAACCAACATCTTGATGTACTAAAGGACTTCTTTCTTTCATTTTGCCATTTTAGTCTCTTGTATTGGAAGACTTTTTCTTTTAGCTTTTAATCTCTTACTAGATTATCATCAAATGGTTTGGATCAGTTAACTCTTCGCCTCTCGCCTTTCCTCATAAAAGAAGTGCCTGGTTATTTCTTCATTTTACTTTTTCACCATTTGTTTTACTTCGAGCGATTTTTCCCAACTTTCAAAAGACTCTTCCAGTTTCGTTGACTACCCAAGTGACTCTTGCGATCTCAAAGAAAACTCACTTGGATTTCGTACTTCTTAAGAGACCCTTGTTCTTCTTGAAAAACTCCCTTGAATCCCACTTTTAAAACTTTGGTAAGTTTCTTCTTTATGATGGCTAGAATGAAACATCCTAGTTGAGAGGTGACTTCTCATCCTTTGAGAGTTAGTTTAGGTGTTCATCTTATCTTACTAAGGAAGACCTCGCATGGTTGCCTTGTCATCTTTTGGTGGATTATGAGATCAATCTCCTTGAAGATTGAACTATGTGCACCGCTCACCTGAGTGAGGGTTGTATTGTTGTGCATGAGTTTTCTTTCTCTATTGGCCTTCATTTTCCTTTTCTCGTGTTTGGGATGGACCTTTTTAGAGAGCAACGTTTAGTTACACCTTAATTGCACCCTAATAGATGGGCATAACTAGTAGCTTTCTCAATTTTATGCCACTAGCAGGGGGTGGTCCCAACTACGGAGCTCTTTAACTACTTCTACTTGGTTTTCCAAGTAGATGGTTAGATTTGGTTTTCAACCTACAACGTCCGCTAGGCATCCCACCACTTGTTATTCACCTTGCGAAAAAAGTTGATGACTTCGAGGCCCGTTGTTTCATCATACATCCTCTGGCTAGCTAGAATACCCCTTTCTATTGATGTTGGGATGGAGAGAAGGAGCAATATAGAGTCTACTTGCTTATGCTCAAAGTAATCCCCAAGTGTCATGATGATGTCATTAAGTTCTTGGTAGCTCGAGTCTTTTTCTCTCTCACTCCATTTGAGAGGTTTTGACTCCTCCAAACATCTCCATGGTCGAATAGGACCTATAATCAAAGAGATGCAAGCCCTTGGTGATGCCTCGACCTTGCCAATGGAAGAGGGCTCCAAGTCGATTCCCTAATCAAGGAATGTGTGAATCACCTAATGATTCCTTCTAGAGTTTAACCTTCAATTTTCATCCCCCAAATGATTATTCTCTTGACGATGTGTGGAGAGAAAGGAGAAGAAAGAGGAAAGATGAGGGTCACTTGCACACCTCCACGTCCCCATAGGAGCGAATATCTCCTAAGGGTATTTTTTCTTGCTTTTCCATGTTTTGCTTATTCTTCATTTATGTGTTTGCATACTATTCCAATCTACTTATTCTTTCATTTTTACACATATGCGTCAATTTGGGAGCGAGGCCATTTCATGATTTGAGGTAGATGAAACTAAGGTTGCCAAGGCCTTTAAATGTTCCCAAGTTACGAGGGATAAGGCAGGCCCATCTTCTCAAGTGAGGGTGACTCTTACTACTGCTACACCTCGTCTACTGCCTCCCTTAACATCGATGCCATAACTACTATCGCCTTCTTATCAAGATATGATGGATTTCTTTATTCCACCTCCATCTCTTTTTATTCGAGTGCTCCCGTCAAGGGAAACTATTGCAAAGAGCTATCATCGAGGACCTTCTACTTTTCTTGGCCAAGATAGGGATGAGGAGATGACTTCCTTCCTTGATCTTGATGAGCATCATCATCGTGATCGGACAAAGTGCAATCTTCCACATTCTCTACACTGTAGGGATAGGAAGATGTTGGTTGGAGAGAGTAGTTAGTGGTCAAGCAAACCAGAAGATGATGCACTCACAAGATTTGGATGAAGCAACACCCAATGGGGTTGAGGAATTAACCCCTTCTGCTCATGATCCACTCATGACTTCCTTCAAGAATTCAAAGTTTCCATCTGTTGGTAAGGCTCATGATGCTTTGTCCGTTGTACCATGGGTGGAGAGTCGTCCTAACCTAGTAGAGTAGTATAGGTTTTTGTTTTTGGTTTTTTCTAATGATGTGTTTCTTCATTTTCTTGTCATACATCCTTTTTTTTATATGGTTTATTCCTTTTGCATATTAATATTACTTCCTAATTCTTTGGGAGAATTATGTTTTGTTGAAGAATTCTTTGTATTTGTCTACATGTTAGGTTACTGATACATATATACGCAAATGTTTTATCTTCATTTTCTTGTCGTACATCCTTTTTTTAATATGGTTTATTCCTTTTGCATATTAATATTACTTCCTAATTCTTTGGGAGAATTATGTTTTGTTGAAGAATTCTTTGTATTTGTCTACATGTTAGGTTACTGATACATATATACGCAAATGTTTTTAAGTAATTACTTCAACACTCAATAAGTATAACTTGAACCACCATTTGTTTAAAATCTTTTATAGTTTACCTTGATTGTCCCAGTACTTACTAGTTCTCAAGACGAAGGTATCTCATTTATGCCTTGGTCCTTTTGAGAAAACTTTTTTGTACCAAGATCTTTATGTTACATGCATTATGGGTCTTTTTTGGCTATTGCACATCTTAACAATGCTATCCTATGTGTGTTTCAATGGCTCTTTAAGCCTTTTGTTGGCTTAACAGCTTATAGTCTTCATGTTGCGTGCATCACAATGGGTTTTATTTGGCCATTGCACATCTTAACAACATTATGTTCCATGTGTTATAATGGTTCTTTAAGCCTATTCCCATCTTAACAGCTTATGGTCTTCGTGTTGTGTGCATCATAATAGGTCTTAGTTAGCCATTCCACATTTAACAGTGTTATGCTGCATGTGTTACAATGGATCTTTAAGCCCATTGCTATCTTGATAGCTTATGGTCTTCGTGCAGCATGCACCAAATAGGTCTTATTTGGCCAATACACTTCTTAATATCGCTATTATACATGTGTTATAATGGCTCTTCAAGCCAATTACTGTCTTAACATCGTATGTTTTTCATGCATGTTGCGTGCATCACATGGATCTTATTTGGCCATTGGCACATTGCATATCTTAACAATGTTATGTTGCATGTGTTACAATGGCTCTTTAAGCCCATTGTTGTCTTAACAACTTGTGGTCTTTTGTTTGAGATGATGAACCCTAGATCTTTTGTGTTCTAGATGCTAGGTTTACGTATCCACCATCTTCATGATCCTTTCACATGTGTTTATTGTCTGGCTAAATAAAATCTATAAAAGGGACTTTAGAGTATAGCTTATTAGTGCAATAGAGTAATAGAGAAATAAAGTTGCAAAAAAATGACATATGCACACAAGATAAGATTTTATGTGGTTAGGCAAAAGATGCCTACATCCATAACCCGACACGAGGTTATGTTTCATTATATTGAAAAAAACTTTACGTATCCAGTGGATAATAAAACTTTAAATAGATTGGATTCCATGTCTTTCTTATATTGTCTCATTTGCAACATTTATAGTATGCATGTGTTTAGGCCAATCATCTTTTAGATCCTATAAGGATCTTCCCATTTAGGTTAGAGTTCTCCATCATCTTTAAGGGCATTAGTTATTGATGATAGACTTAGAATAAGATCTCTATCTTTTAGTGGCCTACTTCATACTCTATTGTTGTAATAATTTGCTATTCTTTTTTAATAAGCTATCAATCAAATGAAAGCTTTATCTCTTTATTCTTCTATGAAATCCAAGTTCTCTTGCAAGGCTTCAGAATTTTTTTATTCGTCAAACATGCTTATTGTTGAGTAATTTGTTAGTTTGTTAAAGTTTTGATTTGATGATGAAATAAAAAAATTAATATTAAGTGATAATGATCAAAACAATGTGTTAAAATTAATATATAAGGGCAAAAATAATCGAATAATTAAGATATATAGATCAATCGAGTAAAGCAAGTCTCTTAATCGAGTACAAATCTATGTTACTCGAGTAATATAGTGATATCTCATATTAGGTAAAAAAGATTGGTTCTTGTAATCGAGTAAAACACTTCATGTAATCGAATAATGGTCTGATCTAATTCTTGTATTCAAGTAAAAATCTTATATATTTAAGTAATGTTCTTATTAGATAAGCCTTGAAACCAAATCAATTAAGATATGTTATTTTAATTGAGTATATATGTCTTGTTTGTAATCAAGTAAGCATAAATTGTGTAATAGATAATCGATTACAAGTCTCAATATATTCGAATAAAGATCAAATGAACTCAAGTAGATAATATAAATTTATGGCAATACAAAAATTAATCGAGGATTTAGTTTTTGTAATTGAGTAATGATTTAAGTGTACTCGAGTAAACTTATTTTGTAATCAAGTATATAACTTCTACAAATGTGTTAAGTCTCTCAACCCTTTGTGTAATCAAGTACTTGAAATGTTAATTGAGTAAAGTTTTATGTGTACTTGAGTAAATATAGTTTTTTAATAGAGTATGTATTGCAATTTTCTATCTCAAAAATTTAATCGAGTAAAAGCAAATTTGTAATTGAGTAAATAAAAAAAATATTCTATTACAAAACATCTATACTCGAGTAAGAATTAAACTTAGTCGATTAAATAATACTTTGTACTCGAGTAATGTTTGATAGAGTTTGAAAAACATAATCATTACAACACAATAAATGCAATTTGTCTCTACTTTTCAGAATATTAAATGCTTCTCAAACAATTTGTACATGAAATTTGATGATTCTAACTGAATTTTGAGATTTTGTAGAGACAAAAAATGCCAATTAAGACACAAAGAACATTCTCTCACTTTGATAGACAACTCAACATATGTATTAAAGAACAAAACACTATAAAAGGAGCTAAAGTCTAAAGAGAAAGAAAAATGTTGTTAACCTAAAATCCTAAATATTCAAAAGCTTTCAAGAAGTGCTCTACTATTCACATCCATCAAAAAGAAGAAGAGAGATTGAGCTTACACTTTTACATTATTTCATCTTTTTGTAAACCCAAGAGAAGAGTTTGTAATCCTATTCATTCTATACCTTTTCTTGTATCCTTTATTCACATTCTCATTGTGATATTGTAAGGGTTAAGATGTACCCTAGTAAAAGGCATTGGTTATAGCTTATCCTATTTAAAAAGCTATTGGTTGTAAAAGTTTGTTGTTGAGCCTATTTTAAAAGCTATCCAAATAAGTTGGTTGGATAAAATCCTTGGTGAGGAGTTAAGGTAGTGGAGTACGCATAGCCGAACTATTATATATCTTGTGTGATGCATTCTTTTAGTTTCCTTTTACTTTTAGCTTCAAGTTATTCATTTTTTCTAAGGGTGAAAAGCTTAATTCACCCTTCTCTTAAGCTAACAAAGTTTTACACTTACTTTCATAGATCCAACACCAGTTTCCACTAGAATGAGTGCCTTTGTCTCATAAACAAGATTAAATGGTGTTTCACCCATGGATACCTGGCTAGTTGTTTGATATACCCACAAAATAGTGGGTAGTTTGTCAACCCAAGTTGCTTTTGCTGTATCAAGATAAGTCTTTAGACTAGTTCTATTACTACTTTTTGTTTGTCTATTTGCTTATGGATATATGAGACTGATGTTATTCACATTTGTATTCCCAAGTTTTCACAGAAGGTTCGAAGGGTTTCACAATCAAATTAAACAATTTTCTATTTTGATAATTCTAGGAATATCGAATTAACATATGATGTCTTTCCATACCATTGCCTCTACTTTTCTTTCCGTGATAGTTGCAAGTGCTTCTGCTTCTACCCATTTTGTAAATTAGTCTATGGCTACTAATAGAAATTTGCATTGGCCTGATACTTGTGGGAAGAGCCTAAGATATCCAACTCCTATTTTACAAAAGGGATCGATTGAAAAATACTCTATATGATTGACACTAGTGCAAAGTAAATAGGCCCATATCTTTAGCACTTGTCATATTTTTTCACTTTTTTCAAAGCTTTATTTTTAAGTGTTGGCTAGAAAAAACCTACTGGAAGTACTTTTGCAACTAATGCTCTTGATCCCAAATGTTCTCCACATATTCCCTCATGTACCTCATTTAGTACATCCTCTGCTTCTTCGAGACCTAAGCATTTGAGTAGTGGCATAGTGAAAGCTTTTTTATATAGCATCCCATTGATATTTTACCCCTGTTTTTGGTTTTGATGATGAAAAACATTGGTTTTACATCTATGCCCTAATTCAATTCTAAATGTCTTTTGGTTTTAAATGAAAATCAATTTCAAACACTTTGCTAAAATAAAAATCATTTCTCTCAATATATCTTGATGGAGATTGAAAAAACAAAATCTTATGTCTCAAAAGAATCTCCAAAAATGTATTTCAAAATCAGTTTTAAAATGTTGGAGAAAATGGAGCAAAATGTTTTAAAAAGCAAAGATAAGCTGTCATCCAATTCTAAGGAACTATTGACCATTTTTCTCCTTATTATCGACCAATTTCAAAAAGACTGTTGATTGGTCATTTTTTAGGCTCTCGATCGTGAGTAATCAACAGCTACTGTAAGTAAATCGGTCGACTATCTTTGGTCGTGTCAACTATTTTTGTTCCTAGTGTCGATTGATTTTTAAATTCTTGAAGTAACCTGTTAACCGATTCTTTGAATCTATTAACCATTTTTGTTGCAGAAGCTTCCAACAGCTACTTCGTCAGTTCATTTAATGAGCCCCAACTACCACCAATGACCATATTTTTGGAAGCACTCATCTTTCTCTATAAATTCAGACTTGATGGTGCATTTATGGGGTTAGAGAATTTATTGTAAAGTGTCTAAGTGCTCAAAACTTTCAAGTTTTCAATTGTTCTTTAAATTTTCTCTTTTTATAGCTTTGTTGCTTCATTGTATTTATTTATTTTCAAGCCTTATATCATTTTGAGAGAACTTGTAACTGAGGGGCTTATCTCTCGGATTCCCTCATTTCGTTATCTTGTTGTAATTTCCTAGTAAGTGTGCTAGAGGGCCTACATTGATAGTAGGAAGATTGTATTTCCTAATCTTGGGGGCTAGAAGGCCTACTTGTGATTAAGTAGGACGCTATAGTAAAGTATTTAAAATCTTTAGTGAGGAGCTAAGAGAGTGGATTAGGCCATTTGACTGAACCACTATAAATCGTTTGTGTCCCTCTATTGCTTTTACTCTTTATTTCATTTATTATGCTAAGCAAACCCCCCTATTTACCCTTATTTGCTTTAAAATTCTTATATTTCATCAAAAATGATTTTAAGTTCAATCAAAATTTTAAAATAACCCAATTCACCCCCCCTTTTGGGTTGTGGTGCCATTGCTATACAATTATATCACCCATTAATGAGTGTAAATCTAGCTCCCCTAGCTTCATGTTTCTAGCCTCTATAAGATCATATGGGAGTTCTCTTATAGCAAGGAATTTTCAAATACGGGTTCCCAATCATTGATGATATCAACATTTAACACCACTTTTTACTTGATACTAGGTTGTTGAAAGACATGGTTAAGAAATTTGTGTTTTGATTTATGGAGAAAATACTTTTGGAAAATCTATTTTTTAGTAAATTTGGTTTATTGATGATTTACAAAACATTTTTCGGTAAATAATTTTGAATAGGAAAATTCATGCTCATATATTTCCAAATGGTAAAGTATGTTCATATGTCAATCAAGCATGACAAGCTTTTGAGGAAATTTTTTTTTTGGCCAAGTATAAAAGCCCTCTAAAAAATATTGCTCAATGTTGTCCTCTCCGCGTACTGAAGTGATTAAATCAATTATGGAAAAAGTTTCAATTGGAGTATGTGCTATACAAATATTTTCTTCTAAATCTTTAATCGAGTTTGGCTCTTCGCATAATCATAAAAAAATCCCTCATACACACGAAGTATGCCTTGAGATTATCCATGTATCTTCAAGAGCATCGAGGTTTGAGCATTTATTGATCAAAGTAAAGCATATATTAAAAATCAGCTAACATATTTGAATTAATCAATTATCTGTTGGTGAAAAGCTTTACACATCTATTTTTCTTATATAAAAAATTATTCGAGTATATATCTTAGTGCTTTTCAAGATAGTCGAATATGTGCCTTATGAAGCTAAAAGATCAATCGACTATTAAGGATCTATTAGTTGAGTGAGTTATGCATGCTCTCTGTATCTTTTAAACTCAATTGAGTATATTTTTTGAGATAGTCGAGTAATGCTTAGACTAATTGTGGCTATGATTCTGTGCTTCAAAATTAATCAAGTATAGAGTATTTGTACTTGAGTATATGTTTCATTAGTCAAGTAACTCTAGCATGTTAGTCAAGTATGTTGATATGTGCTTTACATGGCTTATGAGTTAATCGAGTAATGCTTAATCATACTCGAGAGTTGTACTCGAGTATACTCTACATAATTGATTACATGTTTTATTCATTCGATTAGTGTACTGTTCATTAGTCGAGTATCTTTTTCTCCCAGTTGAGTAATTGTCATCTACATTTTAAAATTTATAGCCGTTAGACGCCTTCAATGCTTGATAGACTTAGCTTTTAAGATCATTAAATGCTTCTCAGACAACATGGGCTTTCTCATATAAATTATTAATTGTTGTTAAATGCTATTAGAGACAAAAAGTGGTATTTGTGAAACAAAATGGTTCATTCATTTTGAAATCTACCATATCAGCTAACTTTTAAGTGCAGGAAATCTATAAATAGAGGAGGAAGCCACTTAAAGAAAAGAAGAGAGCTACACACGCATTCTATGACGCAACAAATTAGCGTAGAAAAATTGGAAATCACAAACAAAGAATTTTCTCCAAACTTTTATTCATCCAAGAATTGTCTTTTACATTCTTAGGAACCCTCACTATATAGGAACTCCACGAATAACAAAGTTTTCAAAAATGGAAAGTTGGAAACTAAATAAACCAAATCGAAGTGCTAATGGAAACAAGATCAGTGCCGTAGACGGCAATCAAAACAGACTTTCCTACAAAAAGTTATCAGTTAATCAAATTTTTCCTAAAATAGCAAATTTGCTAATTTGGAGGAGTAAACAACCGAATTTGGCCAAAAAAGGCCATGCATTACAGCCAAAGGTAGTGAGTTTTGTTCGCGAGGCTGTTTCTGATCAAACCATGTAGTTAAAACCCAAAAAATGGAAACTGCCAAAGTATAGTAGAAATAACCAAGAAGGGAAGTGTCAATTTACTTCTTTCACACCTGCATCATTCTAATACTCCAAGTGAACTTCACGATCTCCATTCCATTCTTCAAATCCTACTTCTCACGAGCTATTCATTCTAACATCTTTCTGTGAGAAATTTTGAAAGTGAGCTTCATTTAAAATCTTGGAACTCTCTTATTCAAGAGAAAAGCTTCTATATGCACTATTTTATCCGTCCTTCTCTTGAATTGTTCGTCACAAGTCTATTGTGAATCTATTTAAAGGTTACGCTTTATCCTTCAAAAGGTAGTGGTTCTAACTTAACCTACTTGAAAAGCCACCGTGTAAAGGTTAAACCTTGCCCTGTGAAAGGTTATGGTTGTGGCTGAGCCCTTTTGTAAAAAGCCAAGTGTAAAGGTTCGTAGTGAGGCTGAACCACTTTACATCGCGTGTACTGCTTTTATTATCTTTATTTATAGCACTGTATTTACATTTGATTTTATTCAAGTTTATTTTAAAAAGGGTGAAAAAACTTAATTCACCCCCTCTTAAGCTAACTTTTCTCTCAAACATCTACATGCATTATCCTTCCCAAGGAATCCTTTGTCGAGGCTAGTTTGGATAATGCATTAGTGTGACTAATTAAAGATCTATTAATTTGTATAAATTAGAAATGTTCCAATGATTGCGCCAGTATCTTGACCTTTTGTAGATATTAGGCCATGCTAGGCTCCCTTAATTGCTTCATATTGGCCTTAACTACTGTATAACTAGTTGAGAATCACTATGAACAATTAATTTCTCTACTTTGAGTTTTTTTTAGCTATTTTCATTCTAGTAATCAAGGTTTCATATTCTGTAATATTATTGGAGCTTGAAAAGAAAAAGTGTAATGAATACTCTAAGATCTCTTCACCTGGAGATATTAATACTATTTCTACTCCACTTCTTGAAGAGTTTGATGCTCCATTGGAAAAAGTTGGCATTTTATCTGAGGACTCCTTCTCATGTGTACATTCGAAAATAAAGTTTGCCAAATATTGGACCTTTATTGTTGTCATGCTTGAAAATTGATGTCATACTCTCCCAATTTGATAACCCATTTGGTGAGTCACCCTAAACACTCCAATCTCTACAATATTTTTCTAATATGTTGATTAGCCAGGACAGTAATAAAGTAATCTTGTAAGTAGGGCCTTAGTTTTCTTGAGGTCGTGATTAATGCTAGTGTAACTTCTTCAATATGTGGATACTTGCATTTTGCTCCTTGTAATACCTTGCTGACATAATATACGAGTTAGTTTAGTAGTCATCTTTTTGTACCAAAATTGCATTAATCGTCGTATTACTTACTCCTAGATACATGAAAAACATCTCCCAGTATTTGGTCTGGTCAAGAATGGAACATTTTTTAAGTATTCTTGCAGCACTTCAAAAGCTTTTTGACATTCTTCTGTCCATTCAAAACTCTTCCTTGCTCTAAGGGTTTGGAAAAAAAGAATAATTTTTTTTTTTCAATTTGGATAAAAACCTCTTTAGGGAATTTATTCTTCTTGTTAATCTCTAGACAACTTTTTTTGAAGTAGGGGGTTTCATGTCTAGGATAGCTAAGATCTTCTCTAGGTTTACTTTAATACCTTGCTGTGTAATCATGTACCCCAAAAAACTTCCCAAATTGTACCCCAAATGAACACTTATTAGGATTAAGCTTCATGTCATATCTTCTGAGTACCTGAAACACTTGAGTGAGCTTCATAGCATGCGATTTAGTTTTCTTGCTCTTAATTATCATGTCATCCACATAGGCTTCCATTGTTTTCCCTAGTAATTCCTTGTATACTTATTAATCATTCGTTGATAGGTTACCCAAGCATTCTTTAACCCAAAAGGCATAACATTATAGGAAAAAGTACCAGTTTCAGTGATAAAGGATGTTTTCTCCTGATCTAAGGGATACATCATAATTTTATGGCATCTTGAAAAAACATCTAAGAAACTTAGAAGTTCATATCTTGAAGTCTTGTCCACCAATTTGTCAATGTGTGGGAGAGGATAAGAGTCTTTAGGGTAAGCCTTGTTGAGATTAATGAAGTTCACACATACTCTCCATTTTCCATTAGCTTTCTTGACCATTACAACATTGGCCAACCACTTAGGATAATAAAATTCTCATATGAAACTAACCTTCAACAACTTTCCAACCTTTTCTTCTGGTGTTTATTGTCTGTCTGTCCCAATATTTCTCTTCTTTTGTTTAACCGTCCCCACGTTAGGGTTGACATTTAATTGATGACAAATATTTACTTCTAGATTAATTCTTGGCATGTTAGCTAGTGTTCAGGAAAATATGTCAACATTGGACTTTAGGCATTCCATAATATCTTTTTTAGTTTCCTCTAGTAGCTAACTTCCCACACATGCCAATTTTTCTATGTCGTCATCCTTTAACTATATAGCCTCCAATTTCTCTATGGGTTGAGGCTTGTTTATGAATTGTTCTACTATAGCAAGTGTTTCATTTAGTCGAGGAGATATAGCAGTGTATAGCCTTTTCTTGGTCACCACAAATTTAACCTAGTCCATGTGGAGTAAGGTTTCATAAGATATCCTGATAAGATCACATCCCTCATATCATTTAGGAGTGGTTGTCCAAGTATAACATTATATGTCGATGAGGGAGTTTTGAGTACCATGAAATTTATCTATCAAGAAATGCTTTGAGGCTCAATGCCCAAGGTTTCGTATTGATCTGGAAACTAGTACTACTTCCACTGTAAAGTTGTATAAAGGTAAGGATATGGGATTCAATCTATCTAGAGAGAACTACATTTTCTCAAAACAATTCTAGTAAATCAAGCTCATTAAATTGCCACTATCTACTAGTATTCTTGTAATAAAGCATTACTAATTCAAACTTAGCAATAGATGCTCCAATCATCAAGGCTATTCAAACTTAGCTAAAGATGCTCCAATCGTCAAGGTTATTATCAAGGCTATCCTTTATTGTGTTTTAAATTCAAACTTCAAATGTAATTTTGCTGATGTATAAATTTATCTATATCTTGTACATCATTGAATAGTTGAACATAATAACAAACTAATTAAGTGGTACATTTCTATATGGTATCAGGCGCTCACCTCTCCAACAGGCATCGCTCCATGGCCTCCTCCCCTTCCAACTCTACTACAACCCCCAAGACTCAATCCACTATTGTTTCTCAATCCAAACAGATTTAGTTCTTTCAATCGAGTGCTCAAATCCCCATCAAACTTTCTACCACCAATTTCTTTGCATGGCGTTATCAGGTGAGATCTCTACTTCATGGTATGAAGCTCTTTGGCTATGTTGATGGCACTTGCCTAGCCCTACCCGCCTAGATCCTTGGTCCAGATGGCACTAGTACTCCAAATCCAGCCTATGATGACTAGTTTTGTTAAGATCAACTCATTGGGACCTTACTTCTTACCTCAATGAATGAGCGTGATAGCATTGCTTTGTCTACCTGTGGCACAACTCAACAACTTTGGAAGGCTCTTGAATCCAAATATGTGAACCCCTCATGCTCTCATGTCATGTCCTTGAAGAACAAACTTCAAAGAAGCAAAAAAAAAAAAAAAAAAGGCTCCCTCTCTATCATAGTTCCTTTTTTCTATTAAACAAATTGTGGATGAACTTAGTGTTCTTGATAATATTATCTCCGATGATGACATGACTCTTTATGTCCTTAATGGTTTAGGACCTGAATACCGTCACATTGCAACTTCTACTCGCAGTAGAGATCACCCTTTTACTTTTGTATAACTTCACAGCCATTTGGTAGCTCATGAAGAGTACCTCAAATGTGATGAGGTGTCATCTAAGGTTCATATTCCTACTGCAAACTTCCATCAAAGATTTGGACAAATTAATAAATAAGGTTCTCGTCACAATGGTTCTTTCCACAAGTCAAACAATGGTGGTTTCCAATCCACTCACCCCACTGGTAACAGAGGCTTCCCAAGTTTTCAACAAAGCAACTCCAACAAAAAATTAAATGGGTTCCCACCACATGGCAACAATCACCCACCACCGAGATGGCAGTATTGTGATCTTCGTAGCCATATTGCCAAATTTTCCCCACAACTGATGCAATTGAATGCATCGTCAGCCCATTATGCTTTTGCTTCTCCTACACCTCCTTAGAATTGGATCCTAGATACTAAAGCAAGCCATCAAGTCACCACCAACCTTAACAATCTCACTCTTCATTCTGAATGTGGTGGTCCTAATGAGGTGCAAATTGGTGATGGTACAAGTTTGATAATTTCTCATGTTGGCTCGACAAAATTCTCTACTCCTATTACCACATTTTCTCTTAATAATATCCTATGCATTCTTGATGCAAGTCATAATTTTATTTATGTTTCCAAATTTTGCTAAACCAATAATGTCTACTTTGAGTTTCACCCATTCTTTTTTTGTGTGAAGGATCAAGCAACGGGGGCGACCTTGATGCATGGACTAAGTAATGGTGATCTCTACACCCTTCAACCTTGAGTCATCAATTCTCCGACCACCCTCTCCTCCACCCGTCACTCATTATGTTTGGCTTTATCCATTAAAAACTAAGAGTGAAATTGCCTTAATATTTCCACAATTTGATGTCAAACTTGAAAAAATGTTTCCTCACAAAAATCAAATCAATTTACACAGATGGTGGCACTGAATATATAAAACTTGAACAATTTTTCAATAATCAAGGCATTTCTCACTATATCAGTCCTCTTTACACTCTAAAACATATTGGTCTAATCGAACGCAAACACTCATCATATAGTTGAAACAACTCTTACCCTTTTGAGTCACTCTTCTGTGCCATCACAATTTTGGTGTTTTACCTTCCAAACCACTGTGTTTTTGATCAATTGGATGCCTGCTGTCACACTTCATCACAAGTCCCCATTTGAGGTTCTCTTTCACTATTGCCCCAACTACTCCTCTCTCAATGTTTTCGACTGCTTGTGATATCCATGGCTACGGCCCTATGCTCCTCACAAGTTGTCTAATTATAGTGTAACATGTGTCTTTCTAGGCTACTCTACTAAACACCACGCCTATTAGTGTTTCCAACTCTATATTTCCCGCCATGTCATCTTTCATGAGTCAATCTTCCTATTCAATTCAAACTTTAAACCTAACCCGAATCTCTTTCCATTTATCTTAGCCCAACCTCTTCCACCACCACCAAATTCAAATTCCAAACATTCACCCTTATCTTCCTTTGATCTCTCTCATCATCCACTTATCCAACATTACTCAACCAATACTCAAAATACTACAAAACCTGCCATATGTCCGCCCCACCTTCCACCAGTTCCTCATCTCATATAGCTAACTACCCGTATACTTACCACGAGGTCACCAATACTTGGATCGGACACTACTATAGCATCAGGGCCTCTCTCATCTCATTCTTCTAAGCATGTCACTAAATCAATGAACAACATCCACAAGCCTAATAAAAAGTTTCTCCTTACCACAAAACATCACCTACCTCCTACAGTGGAACCAACATATGTGTTACTCAAGCCTTGAAGTCCTCTAACTAGCATGGTGCAATGAGCAAGGAATTTATAGCCCTAATTTAACAATGAACTTGGGAATTGGTACCAAAACAAGTCACCCAAAATTTGGTTGGCTGCAAATGGGTATTTCGTGTTAAGAGGAAACCCGATGGCTCCATTGACAGGTTTAAAGTGAGGTTGGTTGCTAAGGACTTTCATTAGAGACCAAGGCTAGACTACACTCAAACATTTAGTCTAGTCATCAAACCATCCACAGTTGGGTTGGTGCTTTCCATCGCATTTCAACATCGCTAGAAGATTCGACAACTTGATGTGAACAACACCTTTCTTCATGGTCACCTTGCCGAAGAAAGTCTACATGCAACAATCCCCTAGATTCATTCATCTAGATTTCCCACATCATGTTTGCCATCTCAAAAAATCTATATATGGGCTCAAACAGGCATCGAGTGCATTGTTTAATACCCTATGCTAGTTCATGCGTAGTTATGGTTTTCATAACTCAAAATCAGATTCTTTTCTTTTCATCCTCAGATGCCGGTCCATCATCCTCTACGCTCTAGTGTCTGTTGATGACATACTAATCACAAGCAACACTATCTCCGCTATTAATCAGTGTATTCATGCCTTCTCCATCAAGGACCTAGGAGACCTTCATTTTTTTCTTGGTAATGAGATGGCACTAATGTCCAAAGGGTTGTTTCTCAGCCAACACAAATATATCTGGGACCTCCTTGAACGAACCAAAATGCATGAAGCTAAGGAAGTTATCACTCCTCTGTCCACAAGTCAACTCCTGATGTAACATGATGACACTATTGTTGTTAATCTTAAACTCTTTCGGAGCATCATAGGCGATCTTCAGTATCTTTCTATGACTCATCCAAATATCGCCTTTTTCGTCAACAAGTTAACACAATTCATGCAAAAGCCTAGCATTACTCACATGACAGCTTTGAAACGACTACTCCGATACCTTAAGGCTACCAATTTTTATGGACTTCATATGACAACCCCACCCTTGGAGACCTTGGTTGAGGAAACTAAGAGGAAGTGTCAGAAATAATGGTACCTGCTAGAGACATAAAGGAAAACTATTATAACATCAACGTTATGAATACAAAATTGAACATCAAATAGTGTCATCTACAACAGGATCATATGCTCATAACATCTCAAAAAAAAAAAAAAATAATACATAGCCCTCAAAAGAACAAAACGTCAACTGACAGTCACCATGCCAAAATCCCCCATGGACCTTTTAGCTGGAACCGCTCTGTACACGTCTAGACTCTATGCCCCACATTGCTAGTCTCCCTTTCTTCTTTAAACTTGCCTTTACTTGGAATGATGCAAGCATAAATGAACCACAAGTGCCAGCAAGTATAATAAATTAAAAGGTAACAAGAGTACCAAGGACTGAATCATAAATAATAATGAGTATCCCCCTCATACACTTATGAAAGAAAGTAACCAAGTCATATGCACCATGATCATGTAACAATGTGCACCCATGACATGCTAGAATTAGGCCACAAATAAACATGTGTAAAGAATAAGGTGCATGTTCCCACAACCTCTGCTATAAACAAAATCATATAAAGGGATCGAAGTCCCACACGAGTCTAGCATTATAGCCCACTCGAGCTTTACACGAGTCCGGCATTACAGCCCACTCAACCTTTCAGCTTAACGCCATAAAGGATATATCCCAGCGGATCCTATCCATAACACGCATAAAGTATCATATAAAATCCCAAAACCATGCCATGTATAAACATAAACATCATGTCCCACAAAACCCATGCATAGGACCACTTATAAACAACATGCATAATGCCAAGCATAATCATGTAACTATGTTTAAAATGCATGGGATACACTCAAGGATAGGGAAACATGACTTAAGAGGAAGAAAATTAGCATTTAAGCTTGTAGGAAGCATTTGGGCCAAAAATAGAAGCAATCGGTTCAACATATTCATTGGCATCTGTCGACATATTGCCCTCTGGAAGGCTATTTGTAGATGGACAAAAACAAAAATCCCCTGGAACCCCCATTTCTCACACCCGAAACCTTGGCAAAATGGCCCAAAACTTTGCCAAATCTTCATCCTAGCAAAAGAGGCATCATTCCCAAGAAAAGTAGGGAGAATAAGTCATATTGGAAGCATTTACGAGGAAATTAACCAAGATGAAGAATGTAAATTACAATAATGTGGCTACATTGCAACTCAAAACAAAGAGTTTTGTAAAAATCATTTCAAAGGATAAAATTTAAGTCTTCCAAACCAATAAAAGGAATAGAACTTGCCTTAGCTTCCTCCTTTATCAATTCCTAGCTCTCATTTACCTTTAACCAACTTATAGGCTGCCATACAAGGAGATTTACATCTCCTTTTTAGCCACAAAATAGAGGAAAACAGAGTTTCTAAGCTAAGGATAACTAGAAGTTGAGTTCCTACAGATTAATTCCCTTTCTCGAGAACCCTAGCAGCCACAAGAAGAAGAGAAATGGAAGAGAAAAGAACCCTAGCAGCTAGAGAAGCCTCTCTAGATTTCCACTACCTCAAAATACCTCATCTTTACACATTTGCTCTCTATATACTTAGTATTTTTCTTTAATTTAATTCCCTATTTTCCAACCCACTTTAGTATATTTAAATCTCACATTTGCATTTAATTTTCATAAATTTGAAGGCCCTTTACCTTGCATTCAACAACTTCTTCATAGCCCTTCAATTTTGACTTGCGTACTTCCTTTAACTTGACTTTTGAATATTCCACCCCCTTTGCTTGCTCTTTTGACTTGTCAAACCCATTCCCTTGACTTCCTTAGTCCCTCCTTAGTCTTGTAAGCCTCACCTTGCACCTATCAAATAATTCTCCAAGTTATTTCCCACATGATGAGAATTTCCTAGAATAATACCATCTAAGTAGCCATAACATACTAATGGGGCGTTACACCTCACCTCCAACGGCCAACTGGTTCTACACTTTACATGTACAGTAACCCAAATTGGGCCGGGAACATAGATGACTTCACCTCCACTTCGGCCCATTTGGTGTTATATGGCAGTAACTTAATATCTTGGAAGTTCTCTAAACAATAAGGAATGGCTCTTTCTTCAACTGAGGTAGACTATCGCTCCTTTGCTAATACTTATGCAGAAATCAACTAGTTACATTCTCTACTCCATGAACTGGGTGTAATTGTATTGTATGTCCCAATTATTTTTTGCAACAAATTAAGTGCAACCTATCTAACACACAACCCTGTCATGCATAGCAGAATGAAGCACATATCCATTGATGTTCACTTTTCCTGAGACTAAATGCATCAAGGGAGACTTAAAGTCCAACATGTATCCACGGAATATCAATTAGCCGATTGTCTCACCAAGCCTCTGCCCAAGTGATGCCATCTTCTATTTTATTCCAAGATTGGCGAAGCTAACAGTACCTCAATCTTGTAGGGGCGTGTAATGGAGCATGACTAATTCAAACTCAGCAATAGATGCTCCAATCATCAAGGCTATTATCAAGGCTATTCAAACTTAGCTAAAGATGCTCCAATTGTCAAGGCTTTTATCAAGGCTATCCTTTATTGTATTTTAAATTCAAACTTCAAATTTAATTCTATTGATGTACATATTTATCTGTATCTTGTACACCATTTGTAATGCCCCACTTTTTCTAAGCATTAAATAACTTAAGAATTTCGGGAATATATATATATTTTTAATATAAACCGATTCCCGACAATCCCGTTTTACCTTTCCAGCATACTAAATAAGAATCAATAAGCTAAGACAGGTAATCATCATAAGTGTGGAAGTTTAAAATCGAAACCTGATATGGTACATAATCAATTCACTTTATAACAATATAAGAATCTGTACCATCGTATCATTAAATACTTAAATACATAGAGACTTATCATCAAGAGATAACAACTGAGCACCTTAGATACAAACTAATGATGCCTCAAAAATACATTGCCATTTCACATATCATCTGATACATATCTGGATCTTCCTGAACAAACGAAATACCAGATCAACCTACTCAATCATCGAACACATCACCCTGTGCCGTCATACCTCAATCACGTTCTTGCCTAAGTTGCAAGTCTAAACTAGAATGTTGAATGTTCTAGGGGCATAACCCATTAGAAGATGAAACTTCTAGTGAGGGTTTAAAAACATGATACGTGAATGCAGGATGCAAATACATGAACAAACATTTTCCCTAGTGTAACTTCCTAAGCCCAGCCCGGCACGGAACACTAGGTAGAATCTCGAACCTCTGCAGGAAAAGCCTAACGTTGTTCCATCAATTGCCCTTGGGGAATTACAGCTACACTCTTAGAGTGACATCCCATTCCCATGCACAAATATCAATATAACAATAATATCGTGCCATGCAAATATCACGACTTTCCATGCAATATGACAAAATGAATCATATCTTTCATAAATATCATGCATATATAAGCAATCATATTTTTCATAAATATCATGCATAATAAACAATCATATCATATAGGATAGGATAACTCACCTTTTGAGATAAACTCAATTTTTCTCGAAAAAACGCGCATCGCCTCGATATGCGTGCCTGACCTCGATTTCGTGCCAACTCTCGAAAGTTGCACCAATCACTTTTCCTCAAGCACATAAATCATAAAATCATATTTAATCACTAAATATCTCAATATTTTAATTTCTTTCATTTTTCCTTCATTTTCTTCCATTTTTCCTTCTGAAAATCTGAATAAATCCCTACTTAGCTTATTTCTCAAAAATCTTTCCACAACAATTCATAATATCCTATGAACTTCAAAGGAAAATTACTGAACTTACTTGGATGTTGTGTTTTCACACTAAACGAGGCTATTCGGTGCAAAAACTGAGATATCTGGAACCCCAACTTCAAAACTTTTTACACAAACCCCCATAAATTATTTTTCTCTTTTTTTCTACATTTGTTTTGGATTTTTCTAAGCTTGCACGCGCCCCCACATGCTGGCATGTGGTTCTGCACGTGAAGGAAGCATGTGAAGGCCATGCGTCGGCCTTCTTCTCCGGTGCTTGTACACTAGAGATGGGAGATTCTGATGCCATCTTAACCTCCTTCTCCAGTCGATCCAAATGGGCCCTCTTGAGGCCTGAAAGGACCACCAGAAGACGTCCAACCGAGGCCTCAAATGTCCTTCCAGAATTGATCTTCAGGTCATGGGCAACAAAAGCCCCATGGTTTTAACTCTCAATTTATTCGAAAAAGCCCTCGATTTGAAGCTTAATTTCTCTCCATTTTCGGCCATCGCGAAACTCCTATTTATAGGCAAAATCGAGCTTCCAAATTCCTTTAGCCGAACAACCCATTACTTTTAGAACATAAACCTCCCTCAGATTGCCGTCGAATCACCCTCAACCAACTGCAAAAGCGAGTTGCAGGTGTGCAATAATTCGATCGAACTTTCGGTCGATTTTTTTGCTTTTTTGGCCAACCCCGTGGCTGTTGTCGGCCCATGCCTTTAAAAAATATGCTCCCCCGACCATCCCTCATGCAACCCTATGGCCAAAATCGGTCGTGGCCGACCAGCCATGTGTTGGTCATTAGCCAAACTTTTGATTTTTTGCACTTTGGTCCTTTAACTTTTGTCATTTACCTTTTGGCCCTTTTCACTAAGCCCTTGACTTTCTATAATTGTTTTCAAGACCCTCAAGTCCTAAAACATCAATTTGACCCCTGAGGATTCCAAAAAAAATATCATTTTGACCTCCCTCTGAAAATTTTGAAAACTACACTTAGGCCCGAATCTTTGTTTTGGCCCTAAACCCTTTCGTTTCTTCCTGAAACCGCTGAAGGGTTGTTACTTATGAAAAATTGAAGCCCCCTCAAGCTTTCATTAATTTTCCAAAAGTCACCTATGATAATTTGATTTTGCACCCTAATTCGTAGTTGCATTTTAGTTGTACCGAAAATCGTTCTCGATCCGATTTTTTTCGATACCATAAATTCTATCAGGATACTCGTTAAGGACACATCATTTTCCTTTGGCATCTCAGCTCTAGGGTACTCCCTGCAGTCGATTCGGTCATCCATACGATAATAAATTACCCTTATACCTTCTATTTATCTGAAAATTTTCTTTTTTTCCCAAGATAAATTACTCTTGAGTCCTTTAGAATTTTTTGGGTATTACACCATCGAATAGTTGAACATAATCAAAAATTGATTAAGTGATACGTTTCTATAATTCTTCCTATGGAAAGTTTAGCTATGATGGTTGAGATTTGTTAACTTGATTTTGATGATATTTTGATAATATATATCTTAAACGTAAAAAATTAATAAAGTGCTAATGGTATTGGTCTTAAAGGTTTTGATCTTAAGTATTTAACCTTAAACATCTCTTGAATTGGTTTTAAAACTTAATTTTTAAATCAATGAAATCTTTTGAATCCTAAAATATTGTTAAAGTTTTAAAAGACAAATAAAGTAGCTTGAAAATGTAAGAAAAATCAATTAAACATTGAATCCAATGGAAAACTGTCAACCTATTCTTCATGATTGTAACTGGTTTTCTAAATTGTCAACTTTTTCTTTGAAACTGTTAACTAGTTATTTAGAATTGTTGACTGGTCCTTAAAACAAGTTAACCAATTTAATGCATACATTCTGGATCAATGTTTCATGTTTAAATAGTCGATCATTTCTTATTTTGGGAAAAATTGTCAACTAGTTTTTCAATATTTTCAAATAAGCAGTTGATTACCATCCGAAACTATCGATCATTTCTATCAGGAAATTACTAATGGCTAGTTTTCTACAAACTGATTCTTTTCCATTTTAATCTCCAACAGCTATAATTCTACATGAGACATTCAAGGCTATAGATACCAACAATTTTGAAGATCATAAGAGTTGTTGAAAGGGTGGGCCTTCTCATCTTAGATAGTAGATCTTTAAATTTCTTTTAAGCTTAATTGTTTCAATCTTTTCTCATTCAAGGTTTGTTCTTATTTTATAAATTATATTTTAAATTATATTTTAGCCTTGTTGTAAGAAGATCTCGTGCGGAGATTCTTGTGTTCATTTGTATATTTCTAATTCTTTTTTGTAAGAAGTTTTCCTAGTGAGAAGAGCTGGAAGGCTAGTGGGATAGCTAGCAAGTTGCATTAGACTGTGGTTTGTAGTCCTACTTTGATTTAGTGGATTTGGAAATCTCTAGCGGGGAGCTAGAGTAGTGGATGTAGGCTGGGGATAGTCAAGTCTCTCCAAAATCTTTTTGTCTCTTGCACTTTTATATTTTCCCAAAGCTTTTCATTATATTGCACTTCACTTACAAAATTTACAGCATTCATTTTACTCATTGTTTTTAGAAAAAACATACTTCAAAATAAATTTCTAAACACCCAATTCACCATTTTTCTTGGTTGTGTGGAGCCATACAAGTAAAGCTTGTCTAACAAGATCACCATAGGATCGTCATGTGGTATAATGATATTCTCCCTATCTTCTGGGGTGAAAGTAATGGGTTCCTCGTTGTCTTATTCTATCATGACAAAGTTCATGTGATAGACCTATTTAACATAGGCCTTTTGAGTAGATGATGTATCTCCCACTAAAGTTTCTCCACCAGAAAATTATGTGGATAGCTTGGAATGTAGGCTCATTATCAAAAGGAGTTCTCTAGTCATCTCTTCTTCTATCTTCTTGTTTTCGTTCTAGTCTTTCTCATTTCTATGGTCTTTCATTTTGTCTTTGGTTGTGTTGTCTTCTTATTTCAACATGAACATATCTTCTAAGCCTAGCTTTTCTAATTAGCACCTCTATTTGGTTTATTAATTCTTGCCAATTGTTTGTTAGATGGGCATAGGCTCTATGGAATCTACAAAAGGCATCCTTGTCTTTTCCCATAGATTGATTAGTCTTTTTAGGAAATCTCCCCAGTCCTACACCCTTGATGGTCACTAGCATAAAAGATCAGAGTTTTGTGAATGGAGTATAATTATCGAATTGCAGTTTGGGCCCATCAGATATCCTAGATTTATCTTCTCTTTTTTTTTGTTCCTTCATCCAAATCCCTTTCCTTCCTCTTTCTTTGTTTTTCTCCAGTATTTCCTACCATTCTCAAGATTTTTGCTTATAGGATATACTTATTTGCTTTGACAAATAAATCTACTAGAGATATCAGTTGGTCTAGAGCTAGATATTCTTATAAAGTCACTAATCTCATACCTTGAAGCATAGCAGCACTACCACTTATAAATTATAAATCTCAAGAGTAGTAGGTCAAAATTGATCAACATATTGCCTCGAGGTCTCCTTGTTGCTTTGTTGTATACTAAGTAAGTAAGTAGTTTCTTTTTTTTTTTTCTAGGACTATTAATGATAAAAGCATTGATAAATTCCATTTGTAATAAATCAAAAAGATATGAAATTTTCTTCCAGACTGTTGAACCATGTGTGAGCATAGTCAGTCAGACTTAAAGGAAAAGCTGACACATGATTGTATCTTTCCATCCATGAAATAACGTGGCTGCTTCATAATTTTGAATATGTCCATAAGCGTCTTCCTTCCCTGAATAGGTAGATAATTGAGGAATCTTAGACTTTGGAGGCAGGGGTTTTTCTTTTGTTCTTTTTCTTGGGCAATTAATATCTTCTTTTACTCCAAAACTTGTTCAATCATATTTCTCACATCATCAATTTTTCGAATAGTTAGGGCAAAATGACAGTTATCCCCCAACATTAGAGCTTTCTACAACATCATCTCTAGCTTGTTCATGTTTGCCTTTTTCTAGCTCTCCCAAGTGGATCAGGAGGGTCCTTCATGAGTGTGTCTTTCGGTTGGGAGGCTTCTCTCGATAAAGGAACACTCACTCGGTCGGATGAGTCTCTATTAAGTTTTCAAGAAGGTTTATTGGGTGATTTTGTGTAACATCCAAATAATTTTGGAGAGCGGGTGGAAGTAATATAGAAGGCATTAGATTTTGAAGAAAAGTTGCCATCCCTTGAAGGGCCTTGGTATTTTCATGGTGTTGTCTTCGAGGGACCTCGTAGTTACTTAGAGGTACTATGGGAGAGACTATTTTTGAGGCTCCTAGCTATCCTTCTAAGAAAGTTACCCTAGTTTCTAAGGTAAGTCTAGGGACTGTTAACATTGAGATCCCCTTCACTTTGGTTATCGCTCGTTTGAGATCGAGTGCAAACCATTATTAATGTTTTTAGGCTTTTTGATCTTATTCTCATATACAACGTCAATTGTTATTGTTTAAATACAACAATAATATTTAGAGTTTCAAGAAATCAATCTTTGAGCTTGTAAAATTCCTATAAGGAGAACACCATTACAGGACGCAAAAGGATCTCTCGCATAAACTTTGATGCTTAAATCAGTAAATGGTAGATTGTTAAAGAATTCACAAAGTAATTGATATCAATAAGAATGACTAATTTGGAGAGTATGGGTCATTTTTTTTTTATATAAATGATTTCCCAAAAAAGCTAAGATTTCTTATTGATGAGAGATAAGAGTTGATGACAAATAAACCTTCTCTGTTAAGAGATTTTTGGAGTAAATATTGAAGGTAAACTATACGTTTCTTTGTGTGATTCCTTGCGACTGGTCACTCAAGAAAACTCTCTTGGGAGACTCAGTCAAGAGAGATACTTGTGACTCTTTCAAGAGGCTTTTTAGAGGCCAGCTTATGAGGGTTTCCTAGGGACTCTTCCTTGCTTGAACGATTCTACAAAATCTCTTAGTCTAATCTTTCTCCTCTCTTTATTTGTTTATTTATTTATTTTTATTTTATTTTTTTAATAAACATCAACCTTAAAACAAACTTATTTAATTTGTAAATTGTAAAATATAAAGGGACGCTAAAACACACTCTCTCCCCCCCCCCCCCCCCCCGGGCCTTTGGGAAGGGAAGCCAATATTGCAGGCCTCAGCGCTCCATAATTATTGTGCCTGTTTGAGTTTTGTTGTCAGTCTCTTTCGAAAAGCAGGGTGGCATTATGATGGACAGAGATTAATGTGGTGATTACTTGGGATATACTTCTACTAACAATATGATAATTTACGAACAGTGCTGGGGGGTTTGCTTTCTGTTCAAGGTTTGAACTGTGATTTAGTTTTATGACTGCATCTGAATGTCCTCGTTTACTTCTCCTGGGTTTTATTGTGGTCGACACCTGACACAACACAACACAAACCCCCTTGGAAATATAATAAGCAACTAAAGCTTTCCGTTGTCTGGTTATTATCAATGTCAACATCTCTCTCTCTCTCTCTCTCTCCCTCTGTAATATGTATGGTATCAGAAGTCCTGGTCATTATGTAAAGTACAAATATAAGTTTTTATAATTTAGGCTAGGCAAATCTAGCAAACTGTCAGTGACAGTGACGAGAAAACCCAATAAAGTATTTGATCTTTTATTTTTAAGGATCAAAATCAATAAAGCTCTTATAAATTTCATTTAGGTCACGCGGGTTACTTTTTTGTATTTAAAGTTTTTATCAATTATTTATTTTTTTACAATTTAAATATAATATTAAAGATAATTCATTTTGGATACAAACTTAAATGAAATTAAGGGGGCTTTTGAGAGAAGGTAAACTAAATAAAACTTAAACAGTAAAAGCGTACCACATATAATTTGTGTGAAAATAATTCAAATTATAAGAGGTTTAACTGGAATTTATCATTTAATTTAAATTTAATTAATCCATTACTTTATATTAAAAGAAAATATACATATATATATATATTAACCTATCAATAAGTGGGATTAAGAATCAAGCCCATTAAATTAATATTGATGTTTGCTTATCATTTTATTACTTACTAACCTATCACCTTAAGCACCCCCCCTCCCCCTTTTATTTGTTGTTTTACTCTTCATCTCAAATAAATAAAATCCATTTTATTATAAATAAATTCATTAATTCTTTTTCACCTTTGGTTTTAGACTATTCTATTATTTATAAATAAGGTGAGATGCCCAGAAAAATTTTCAATGAACCCCACCTCAAAATTGTTTATGATGCTTTAATTTGAGTTTGATTTTCAAATTCTTAATTAAAAATATATATATAATTTTAAACGCCCAACCATTTAGAGCGTTGGTGTATACAAGAATTTCAAAAGATGGGCCTAGATCCAGAGGCCCACTGGGTAGTGTGCTCAGAAGGTAGGAATGACGTCTGATGGGCCTGGGATGAAGATAAGCATCTATGTATGTGGGCACGACCTGATGCTGTCAGCTTTCTTATGCCATAAGGTCGAGTGGGCCTCCATTCAACTGCATGTCTGTTTCTTCCTTCTGTACCTCACACACCAATCATTGGCCTTTGGTCCACTCTTCACTCCCTTCCCTTCACTACATTAGCTCTATATGATTTTTTAAAAATATAACTAATAATGATTTTTTTTTTTTTTTGTATTCAAAGCTTCCCTCATTTTAGCATTCGGATTAAATAAAAATAAGATAAAAACTAACATGAAATAAACTAGTGATAACATTAAATAAGTTTATTATATGCTTAGTATCTTAAGTTTTTTGAAGGAGGTATAATTTTAAATTAAAAAAATGTGTTTGATACCCTTGAGATTAAGGGTAGATACAAACAATATTCTTGATATTTAAGAAAATGTAACGAGCATTAAGTGGGGTTTAGTGGTATATTAGAGGTTTTCTTTTACCTTTAGTTAACATAATTAAATATTTTAGAACGATCAAAATGTTTTTATATTTAAAAAATTTATCTTTTTTTTTTTTTTTTGTTCCAATCGAGCAATTGTCTCACAACTATGAGTAACTAACACTATAGCTCTCCACACTATCACCTCCCTTCATCGACTCTTGTAGTTTTCTCTATCTTTTAGATTTTTTTTTATTTGACACCTTTGTAGTTCTCAAAACATTATTCGTCACTAATGCCCATTGTCTTAGTTTTTTTTTTAACGTTCAATAACAAGTAACTGTTGTGATTGCTGCCTAGAGCCCTACCTTCTTCCCACCAACAATCCCCTTCGACATTGTATTCACTTTTTAACATTATTCATTCATTTTCTTTTATTGTTGGAGTCTGCAACAAAATCCCTAAAGCAAGGTAACACACCATTCGCTCCAATTTCACCAATTTATTTCCTAATTCATTTTCTAGATCAATCTTGCAACACACAAACACTATGACACATATTCTTTCTCTCGAGTTCTCACTTTATATATCTTTTTTTGTCTTCCTCATATCCATTATGCCAATTTGATCAAACACTATTGATGGGTTGGTGTTTTATTTGTTGCAAAGGAAATGCAAATCATACCCTAGCCCATTGGTAAGGTTTGATTCTCGGGGTTCATTATAGTGTGTGATTTGAGTGGTTGATTTTGAAAAGTTCTTATTTTTCTTCTTCTTTGTGTATGTGTATATGTGTGTGTGAGTTTTCGATGTTAGCCTTAACAATAACTAAGGTTCAATCCGTGAACCCACCAAACTGGCAAGGTTCATCAATAGCTAGCAATCAACCACCATTGGTTTTCGTTTTATTTTTATTTTTTCAAAAATCAAAGAAGATGGAATAAGAAGAGACGAAAATAAATGATGAAATAGTTATTTTGTCATTTTTTATAACTACAGAGAGCTCGTTATTATTTTTTAAGGTAGCGTTTGTTAAAATGAGCAAGACAAGAGAGTATCAATATAAGCTCAGAATGGTTTTTGGACCAAAATATGGAATGGTCAAGATAAAATTGTGAAACATTCCAAAATTTTTATCAAGTTATTTGTTAAATTTTTTAAAATACACTAAATGATACAAATGTCATTTTTTTCTTATCTATAAAGACTAAGATATGCTTATCTTGAAGTGGGAGGAGATAAGCATATCTGAAATATCAAGATAAGAAATCATTAATGATTTTTTCAAGAATTGTCAGATAAACTTAACAAATATGTTGGAAATGATAGAAGTTTGAGATATATCCCATATCTTGTCTTTTCTATCTCATATCTTGATTAAACAAACCTCCCTAACTATTAAAGGTTTCTATTCAATTAAGGCAAACCCTAGAGGTAATTTTCCATTTTAATTTAATCTTATATCACCTACGGTACAATAATCTTGAATGAGGTTTAATAAAGAGAAGCAAAATGATCATTTTGAACCAAAATTTAATTGGGAGGGGGTAACTAAGTAAGAGAAACAAGGTGCAAAATTATCCAATGCACAAAAGAAAATTGAATCCCACCAAGGTAGGTTATTTAATACTTGGAGAACATGATATAGATTTATCTCACTTTTATTCTCAAAATATCAAACGGGAGTGTGTTAGTGCGGTACCATGTTATTTTTGCAAGAGCTCTGTGCAAATTGTTTTGACATAATTAATATTCATCATAGTACATATGAAATCTGTCTGTGGTAACAGGAAATTTGTGTACATTTGCCTTGCCTTGTTCGTTTATCTTTATGTTTTTTCTTAATCACTCTTTAGTGTTTGCATTAAGTACATTCACTATATATATATATATATATATATAAAACTAGCAAATGAGCATGCAGGATGTGCACATTTAAAAGTTTTCAATACCTCCACTTGAGATCTTTAAGCTTTGTATTTATTTTAGGAACTTGAAAGACTTATTAATTCAAGTAGAATGTTGGAGGAGCAAAAGTTATGTTATCATTAATATCCAAGTTTTTATACCCTTGCCCATATGTTTGGAATAAGGGAGTTTTCATACCGTTATGGCCCAAACCAATCCTCTGGATCCAATGGGTCGTTTTAATGAGCAAAACGGGCTAGCCTGTTTTTTTTTTTAAAAAAAAAAAAATTGTTTACAATCATTTCAAAATACAAAATATTTTAATATTTAAATAAATTACCTTTGTAATTCCACCATTTATATGTTATACAAAGGTTAAGCTGAATCATTTTTTACGTATTTATAAATTTAGTATGATTGTTGTTCTTTTTCGGTTTAAAAGGGATGATCAAACGGAGGTCTTAAGGCAAAAACTATCCGTACAAGGAGAGGTGACACCTGAAAATAGATTAACATTCAAGTAAGTAAGAGTTTAAGGTGATAGAATCTCTGTTTGATTGGGCGGCTAGCTTATATAGAAAAGAAGGGAAGAGCTCATTGCATGTCATTTGCAAGTGAATTAGGAGCGGAGAAACTTAGAGCAATTTAGGCATGTTCTGGACGTAGGAATCTTGACATGATGATGAGGGGATGCTGTTAAGTTGATGTTGATGGGATGGAACCTAGAGACCGAACTAGTGCTTAACAACGGAGTTATTGTTGGGCTAGGCCCAATATAATTAGTAGGGTCCAATTGCGATTCATAGCTTACGGGTACATTGATCAGCTCGGGCAAGATGATTATCTTTCAACCATGTTTGATTATCATATGTGATATAATTGATGCCAAATAAATGCAGGCTTTAACTAAAACAAATTAATACCATCATTATGATGAGAATTCTTTGTATTAGGTAAAAAAAATTGACTAGAGACCTTCTTATTACTTGAAAGAGAAGCAAAAGGATTGCCAAGCAGAGAACTTTTAGCTCAAAAGTTGGTGGTTTTACCATCTTAGGTGGCCAAATTTCTTTTTTTATTTATTTTTATTTTTTTAATAAATTATACTTGACACACTTGAGTTTTTCGGAAATTACTTATATCTCATATTTCAAAAAATTATACTAACATTTTCTCATTAAAAAAATATTTGTTAGAAACTCGTTACACTTGTAATTTTGCACTTATTATATTAAAAATTCTCTCTCTCTCTCTCTCTCTCTCGCTCTATACATATATATATATATATATATATTAGACCTAATTCCTTCTTCTTTCCTCCTTTCACTATTTTCCTCCTTTCTCTATTTACACAAGTATATGTCAATCTCTAAAGTAAGACATCAAGGTTTGGTGAAGAAGAAAAACTAGCAAAAGGTAAAAATATGATAAATATTTTGATTTCTTTTAGAGGATTTCTATTTCTTATTTGAGATATTAATTACAGGGGTATCACATGGCAAATTTGAGAAATTAAAGGGGGTAATTTGTGTAATGCAATTAATGGCATTATATGGGTTCTATGGGTTTTAACTTCTTAAATAAATTAAAAACTTAAAAAAGAATTATCTAAAAAAATTATGATACGTGTGAAGATTACACACGTGACGTGTGTTCTTAACGGGGCCACCTTAGGCCTCAATCCACTTGACCAAACCACTTTCAACCTAAGTCCACTTAACCATGCCACCATCAACCTCAATCTATCTAAATAGTTCTAAATTGGACTAAACTAATTTGCAAATCAATTCTACTTAGTGTTGAATTACTTAATCTGAATAGATTCTCTCCTAAGTGATAACCTCAATCATTGTAAGCACCCTCGCCCGAATATCTCAACCATCCGAACTATCCAAACGGAAGCGCTTACGGAAGGAAAATGAATGAACACAAGGCAAAAACCACTCTAGTATGCATACTTAAGAAGTAGAACAGCGGAAGCCAAGCTATACACATGTATACACTACGGGCACTCTGCTATCACAGTGGTCACATAATAACAAATACATACAGACTCCCATGCCGACATACAAGAGACATGAGGAATGACGTGACAAAGTAAAAAATAATAGAGTAAATCCTACTCAAACATAAGAGTTGACGGGGACTGACTAAACTGCATGTACACCATTCCAACTCTGCCACTAAATGCTGACTCCCTTGCCCTGAACCCACGCTACCACTACCTGAAATGATGAAAAGTAAAGTGAGTCGAGAGACTCAGCAAGCATAGAGAAAGAAAGGCTATAAGCTGAACATATCCAATAAACTCTCCTCAAAACACCAACCCCCAAGCACACACAAGCTATGAGACGCCCAACATAGTATAAAAGCGTAAATAAAAGCACGTATCGGTTCTTAAGGGCCCACACAAGACATACGGAACCCAAGTCCCATATCAACATGCCACTGCCCTGAAAGGCAATATATATCTCCAACAAATCTATGCGTAATGTCCTGAGTTGGTGCTCCTTTCACCCGTGTGCTTGCGTTGGTCCTCCCGACACTCAGAGTTATAAAATAACTGAGCCGTAGGCTCTCTCGAAACGGTCCTCCCGTCCGAGATCTATAAACTGGTAGTAACCATGCAATGCACATAAAAATGCAATGGTGTAGTGAGCATCAACATGATACACTGGCGCTCATACATCCAGGTATTAGGCCATGCTCCGCTCACATAGTAAACCGCATGCGATGCATATGCCCATGCCAGATGCAATCTAACCATGCTAGAATGTTCGTGTCCAAGCATACTCAGTAAATGAATATCTCCACATGCAACCCGTACCCATATGCATATCAAACCATGAACGATAATACAACATATCGAATCACGCAATAAATCACATAATGACAGAGCTAATCAGCAGTGTCACCGGTCAACGGTCAGTGACTAGGAGTGTCTGCCCGACGGTCCACTTTAGGGCCGTATAGTAGTCTACTCCAACGTCACCCAACAACTGACCCCTGCCCCACTACTCGATAGCTCTAACCTGAATCATAAATAAACCTGAGAAAACCTTAAATAAACCCGCACGTCTAGGAACCTAGTCCCCAAGCTGGGTTCGGCATCATTCTGAAAGGAATGGGGGCGGTACAAACCCCCGTAGGCTTACCACAAATAAAGTTCTAGAAGTCCCGAATTTAATTTAAAACATACCAAATGAATAATAACTCAATAAATAATTCTAGGAGTTGATTTAGCATAAGGGATGGGATATAATATGAGAAACCACAGAGTCTCTCACGAGAATCAAAGAACGGGAGGAGAGGGATAAGAGCTTGCCTTGTAATCTACTAATTCTGCCTCTTTTGTGCTCTCATTGCGAAGAAAAGCGTTTCCTAGTAATTAATGAAATCGTGACTTCAATTAATTAAATCTAACCGTATAAGTCATAGTTTAGCCGCATAAAATCCATAACTTATACATATAACGCTTATACTATTTTTTACCCACGTAGACACACCACAAATAAAATCCTAATAAATCTCTTATTTATTTTAAATTAAATCATGCCAATGACATCCTCAATTTATATAATTAATACGGGAAATCGAAATAAATTAAGAAAAGCGAGGAGTTCATAAAATAAAAGGAGATCGCAAAGGTAGAAGAGAGTTTGCCTTTATTTAGCCGTTTACGACGTTTTTACGCTTGAACGCCACCAAAATACTATACGCTGCAAATTAATATAAACTCCCAAAATTAATAAAATTAGACCCAAAATGAAATTTCAACCATATAGAATGATTAATACATTTTTCTTTACTCACCTGGCTAATTAAACCACGATTAAATCCCATTTAATCTTGAATTTTTCTTCATTTTCTCCCTTTATCTTCACTGCTCGCGGGCATTGTTCCTTTCTCCCATTTCTTTCTCGTTTCTAACTCACAAAATGGCTGAAATCAGCCTTAAAAACGAAGCAAAATGAAGGCTTCTCGGGCAAGAAGAATGGGCGGATTGAGAGCACACCACGTGGCGCAGCCAACAGTGGTGCACACTGCTACTGCGTTGGGCCGAAACGATGGCACAGCCAGCCTCGAACCCTGTGACCTCACCTTCCTCCCTCGCGCGCGTGACCACCTGATCCAGGTCGCATCTTCAACATATATACATGCATAAATAAATTTAAGGGAATCGCATAATCTTTTCAGAAAATTGCACTTAAGCCCCAAAACTTTCAAAAATTATCACATGCACCCCAAACTCCCTTTTCCCTTATTACACTTGTACCCTGAACTTTTCAGAAAATCCACTAAATTAATTTATTTTACTATTTTCATAAATACTCCCAATTAAATTAATTATTCTAATTCTCATTTTCTCAAAACAACATAAACATTTATTTTTCTTTTACGTTCTTAAATACTTCATAATGACTTCAAATACCAAAATTAATAATTAATATTTATCTCTAAATTTCAGGAATGTTACAATCATAATTTAAGATTACTTCGTTCAATCCAACAATCAATCATGATCCCTACCTATAAACTTAAGATAAATCCCTTCTTCTAAATCTTAGAAAATCTGTAAAAATAATCTTGATCTCTTCAAATTTGTTTAAGATAAATATTTCTAAGCACTATTCACTAGGGAAACTTAATCAGAAGTGAAGAAATATCTTTTAAGTGATTATAAATAATAAAAAAAAAATCTCTTCTCTAAACGAAACATTTTCAATTACAATCTCAAACTCCGTTCTATCTTAATTTATTATTACTTCATATTTAACTTAGTCATCAAAATAGATTTCTCAATCACCCCTAAGGTAGTCTCACTGTTCTCTTTTACATAAGCCCAACTCAAGACTTCACAAATCAAGGTTTTTCTATCACCTAGTACGTTTTTTTTATTAATATATTGATAATTAATTATGTGCATCATCAAGAGGTGATGTTTATAGGAAAGAAATGATTCTCGCACAACTAACTAGATGGTCAAAACACACATTTTCCACAATAATGCACAAAAACGAAACAATCATCAACCAAAGTCCAAATCGTGGTCAACAAATTAAGGCCAAGCTCAACTAGTTCAACTTTTTGACAAAGCACTCCAACATCAAGGATGCAAATATATATGTCTGCAAGGAAGAACAAACAAGAAAGTAGGCGGAGCCATACTCTAGCTAGTTGGCGTCGATCGTATGTCTGAATTTGAGTTAATATATATAAAAGGAGAAACAAATAAATGCCATAAAAGTCAAACTCCAACAATGGATTGTCTGACATAACTAGCTGAAGATATAATTCTTCATGCGATCAACAAAAGGATATATATATATATACACGTCCAACTCAGCTGCATGATCGATATTGCTAGTCCTATATTTACTTTGATTTTATCAATAAAACCTATATATGCTAGTCAAATTCAGTTACCCCGGCACCATTTAGAATATTAATTTGAGCTAGCTAGCTAGGGGGAAGAAGACAAGAGGAACACTACATTAATTTGTTGACATTGCAATGCCATCAATGCTATGCTTTGTAAAAATTTCTCTAAGCCTTACATGGAGGTGCAAAGGATTAATTGTTTTGACACTACTTTATATCTCTGAGGCTAGTATTTCTAAAATTCTGCAATTTGAGGAGCAAGTCAAAAATTGATTCTAAGGCAACCGAACCCTAAAGAAAAACAGCTCTTGGTTATTTCGGGTAAAAGCCTAGACCAAACCAACCTTTATGACAACTTATTGCTTGTTTTTTCATGTTTGAAGATTTAAAGAACCCAAATCTATATCGATTCTTCAGTGATTTTGTTCAAGACATGTCAATGATTCGATCAACTTTTAGGATTTTCCTCTAATGTATCAATTTTTTGGTGCTTTACCAGTATTTTATTTTTATTTTTATTATTTTTGTGTAATTAACAAGAGTATTTTGGAGATTTTAATAACATTAATTGTTGTTATTAATGGTAAGGGGGTATGTGTTCCAATGTAATTATATTAAGAGAAGTTGATGTCTTTTTAAAAAATAAAGAAATGGTTGGTGCAATTTAGATAAATCTCAAGATTATTTGGGAAATTTATCTTTTTTAAGTTATTTGAAGAATTGAAATTCAAACTGTCCTAACTTAATACTTGACTTTCGTCAACCGTTAGTTGTTGTCAAAAATAACTGTTAAGTGACGACGAATATGATATTGACTCGTGTTTTAAAAGTTTAAAGTATTAAAACTAGATGATTTTTTTTTTTTTTTTGCACAAAAAATTTAACTTATATAGCACTAAATTTTTATTAGATTATTTTAATTTGTTTTTTTTTTTTCATAGTTAAGAATATTAGTACATACCAAATTTATGTTATAGAAGTGTAAAACTAAACCTAAATTTAAAAGTGTACAATTTCAAAGGCAATTTGTCAATCAATAAACTAGGTTTGAACCTATATTAAATTAAATATAAAATATATTATATAATATTTAATTGAATATCATATTAAATATATTTAATCCATTATATATATCCGAACTATTTCTAATACATCTAATTGGATCCAGATCTCAGTTTGGATAACCGGATTTATTAAAAAAAATAATTATATCTGAAAAAAACTTGAATTGGGTTTCCTCCACTGAAAGTGAAGAATCAAAAGACTCACGCACGTACATACATACATACGCACATATATTCCACGTGGCGTACATGCATACTGATTTAGATAAATATGCAAGAAAACTAGAACGGTGTTCGGTGTATATCTATCTATATATATATGAGATGCGTATGTATATGTATATGATAACGATCAAAATGAACAACTCCGCAATTGGGAAACCTAAAATATTTGATCATTTCAACAGCCATTTCTTCCATGAATGAAAGCACTTCCTGATTCTAAAGAATCCGGCCTTCCTTCCCTTGGGCTTTTCTTCCTTCTTCTCCGGCCATTCATCGGTCGCCGTTGGCGCTCTTCCGGCCTTTCGTTCTTCCTGCGTCGCCGAATCTTGGTCGGAGAGCCGCTGGTTTTTCAGCCTTCTCGATCCTCCAACCGCCGGAAGCGCCATGGTGTGCCTGTCAAGGACATGGCCAAGTGAAGCCAATTCGTATGAATCGTACAAAGGGCTTCCACAATCCCACATCTTCGTTGCATCTTCGTCGTCTTCCTCTTTGTAGGGTTCCTGATCTCTGGTGTTCATCTTCGCCGTGGAGTTTCTCTTTCTTCGACTCATTAATCATTTTTTTTTTCGTTTATAGGAAGCACGTTTCTTAATTGGGCAATTACTTGCAAAATTCCCAGCTTACCCTCGTTGAGAGATGTGGTGTGTTTATTTTTGGGGGTAAAATTATCTTTTTGTAATTAAATATTATTTGCTCAAACAGGCGGCCAAAAATTTGTTAAGAATGTGACGTGCTGACTGAATAAAATAAAATTATAATATTTTTATATTAAAATATAAAATAATTAAGATAAATTTAAGAAATATTCTAAAATTTTTATTAAATTATTTAGAATACATTTGGAGGCATACGAGTCATTTTCTCTTATTTGTAAGGTAGTAGATAAATTTATCAGGAGAAAAAGAGAGATAAATTTATCTGAATAATTCTAAATAAGAAGTCATGTAATTTTTTTTGATAAATTATCAAATAAATTTAATAAACATAAAGTAAAATATTTTTATTTAAAATATTTTTCATATATTACTTTTTTATATCTTAATGAATGTATAGTACATGTAGACAAGGGTAACATCTAAACATAGTGGAGTAGATAATGAGCCAAACTAAGGCAGACGATTTCAAACTCTATGGGCATTTAGAAAAAAAGGAAAGGTGTGGTTGCGGATAAAAGTGGCATTAAACATTAATTTCAAACATAATTGCAAGAATGAGTAGCCATGGTAAAAATGAGGTTAAAGAATTTCAGAAAATTAGTGGCAATTATAGAAACAAATAATAATAATAATAATAATAAATAGAAATTATCGCCACTTGTGTGATTTAACTCTTTTAAGAACCTACCTAACAAGTCATCGTTGCACATGCTGTATAGGTTGGATCATTTAAAGCAATTCTATTAACATGTAGAGATATTGGTTCAAAGTGCAAATAATAATTTTTGAATCCTAAGCCCCTAAATGGATTAAGTGAATTATAATTAAAGCGTACAGTCTTGTTGGGTGTCCACCGAAAAAATAATAATAATAATAATAATAATAATAATAATAATAATAATAATTACGTCAATTACGATGTATTGACAATAATAATAATAATAATAATAATAATAATAATAATAATAATAATAATAATTGTTAATCCGGATTAGCAATGAGACTTCCGGCATTTGATGTTGGATTGTGAAAGTTGCGCGTCTACATGTGACCACAGCTGAGAATTGTTCCGGGATTGACAGAGAATGTTTTCCTACGCTTAAGCAAGGGAAGGTGATTGTGAAGAATTCCCAACAGCCGCCAACAGGGGAGAGCTGACAAATGGCTACTATGTTGCTCTTATCGACAATCAACCAAATCGTTATGGCCAAGGTAATTCAGTGTCAAACAAGGTTTTTTTTTTTTATTAGGTTCTCTACTTCCCTGGAAGAAAGCTTATTCTATTTCTTCTCATTTTTCTACAGCTTCTCTATCCTCTCAAAATTGGAAAGCAGAAGAAGCATATATAGGTTGAGTTGCTGTTATTAAGTGGGAAATTCACTATTATTGCTATGGAAATACACTATTATTATTGTGAGAAATATAAATAGATATCCATTATGTTCGGTGTTTATCCAACAATCTGAAGAAAAATTATGGCCATCAACGTCGTTGCTACAGCTTCACCCTCTGCTGCTCAGGCCGCTAATCCGACCAATGCTCCAGCCACCACCATAGCTGCTATTGTTGGGCCAACTGTCGCCAAGGCTATCCCTCACATTGAAAAACCTCAACAATTCAACTATAAAGACTTTAAAAGGTGGTAGCAGAAGATGATCTTTTATCTCACCACCCTAAAATTGATTCATATCCTCAATGAGAATTGTCCAATAACTCCCGAATAAGACGTAACGGTGGAGACACAAGCTGTCAAGGAGGTGTGGCAACAGTTGGATTTCCTTTGTCGAAACTACATACTGAGTGGGCTGACGGACTTGTTGTACAATGTTTGCTGCACGCCTTATCAAGTGTCCAAGTAGCTCTGGGAGGCACCGGACAAGAAGCACAAATTGGAAGATGTTAATACCAAGAAGTTCTTGGTGAACAAGTTCCTTGACTACAAGATGGTTGATACCAAGTTGGTGGTAAACCAATTGGAAGAATTGCAAGTCATCTTCAGTGATTTACTGAGTGAGGAGTTGGTCATTAATGAGCCATTACAGGTTGCCACTGTGATTGAGAAGTTGTCATGCTCGTGGAAAGACTTCAAAAACTATCTCAAGCACAAGCGAAAAGAGTTATCCATGGAGGATATGGCTGTTAGACTCTACATTGAAAAGGATAACAGAAAGGGAGATAAGTCTCTCTCAAGTTTGAAGCTAGGGCTAACGTGGCTAAAGTTTCAAAGGCTCAACCTAAGAAGCAACAAGGCAAGAAGAAGAACGGGAACATGGGTCCTAAAGCAACACCATCAATAAGCACATCAGGGAAGCTATTGGGTGTGTGGTAAGACGGGTTATAGAGCTATTGACTGCAATCACAAGAAGGGACAGAGCTTTGGCAATAATCAATGCAAAAACAGGCCTAGTTATGCCAATATGATGGAGAAAGATGTCAACTTGGTTGCAGTTGTCACTAATGTTTGCATGGTGTTTAACACCAAAGGCTGGTGGATAAACACTAGGGCTACAAGGCACAACTGTGGGGACAGGGCTCTGTTCTCCACATATGAGAAGTCTGACAACATTGAGAAGCTGTATATGGGGAATGCTTTACCTTCTCCAATGGAAGGGACATGCAAATGATGTTGCACCTTTTTTTATATTAGTTTTGATGATGAAAAACATCTATTGGCTTAATGCCTAAGTCATGAGTCAAGGTTATGATTTTCAACATATATAAATTTCAATATCAAGTATTATTTTGTTCAAATGAAAACCAAGTTAAGTTCATTCTTATACATATGGAGATTTGCAAAAACAAGTATTATGATTTAAAAGAATCTCCTAAAGTGATTTTCGAAATTAGCATTTAAATTGTTGGTCAACATAAAGCTAAAATTGTTTTAAGACAAAAGACCAACTAGAACATGTTTTGAAAATGTTTTCTTTTTGAAAAACTATCTTCTAGTATTTTGATATCTAATATCCATTAGTATTAAAACAATTTTTAATTAATTTTTCATGAAATAAAAAGTATATATTTTGGAGGTAAATATTGCTAAATCTTGAGTTTGTACTAAAATCAAAATTCTACTTTCTTATTGTTATGGATTTTGATTTTTTGGATATTTTTATTGAATCCAAATATGGGATACTTTCTTATTTACATTTATGTATTAAAGTAAATGAAAGAAAAAATATAAATAAAAGAAAATGTGGACATTTAAATAAGTTGTGATGTATACATGCTATGGATTGTGTTTTCAAACAAATGTTTCTAAAAATCTATCATGTTTCTGTGTATGTTTCGAAACCCCTTCTGAAAAAGGTTTCAATGTTTTTGTGCATGTTATTTCCGAACATCTATGTAATGCTTCTGTTTTCAAATAAGGTTTTGGACTATGTTTCGAAACCTATACATCATGTTTCGAAGCTTCTGTTTTCAAATAAGGTTTTGGACTATGTTTCGAAACCTATACATCATGTTTCGAAACCTCTGACATTTCTGTTAGCAGAGATTTAAAATCCGAGATGCTTTTGTTTTGCATTTTAATATTTATCTAAAGGATTCTCAAAACATTTTTTAATGCATTCTCCATGATTTGCAAAATTCAAATTCAAATTTGACGTAGAAAACATTTTTAATCATAGTGGGGAATAGATTTTGTCTCCCACTCAATGTTGTCTCTAAGTACAAGTACAGCTAGAAAGGCTGTATGTTTCGAAACATAAGGAGTATGTTTCGAAAGCTTAGTGTAAATGTGTGATGTTCCAAAACCTGTATACTATGTTTCGAAACCTACTTTTCTGTCTTATCTCTAGCAACTATAAAACGGCTAGATTTCTATCTCTTGATATAAATAGTAGGTGTTTGAAGACAAAAAGAAATTACAAGAGAGCACATACTAGAGACACATACACAAGCACGAGTCTTGATTAAATCATTTATTCAAGCTCTCAAAAAAGATCTCTACAAATTCTATTCTTGTGCATTGTGAGTGAAAATGAGAAGCAAGCGAAAACTGAAGTCTCATCTCTTCAGCTCTCCTCACTCAAGCTAAGGGGTTTGTGCAGCCATTGGTAAGATATTTATTGTTATAAATTCATTGGGCTGTAAAGATAAAATTTTATTTATCTTGATTGTTATAAGGTTTGAATTTAGCCTAAAACTCATTGTGATGAAATGTTTGAGTTGAGCCTAAAACTCACTTGGTGTAAGGTTTGAGTTGAGCCCGTAAAAACTCATTGTACAAGGTTTTAGGGTGAACAGTGGTAAAACCCTTGTTGTGATTGATCACTAGTAAAAGTGATTGGAATTGAAAAATCCTTCAAGTGGGTAAGCTTGAAAGTAGTGGACTAGGTAGGGTGCCGAACCACTATATATCTTGTGTGCACTTGATCTTTTGCTTTTGCTTGTCAATTAGTGATTGATCTTTCATAAGATTTGTTATCAAAATCTAAAACATATTTTCCTTCAGCACAAGTTTATACATATACATATAAACATATCTTTGATATACAAACATCTTTGGTATACTCTTACTTATGTAAATCATCTTTACCAAAGATCATTATTTTGAAATACAAGCTAAGAAATTTCAAAACAAGAAAAACAGTAAGTAATATTTCGAAACATACCTCGTAGATTTCGAACAAGCTAAAACAGTAAAATATATTTCAAAACATATGTAGTAGGTTTCGAAACCTATCTAACAGAAAGGTTTGTTTTGAAACATATAGTCTATATTTTGAAACCTAGTGTTCTGCCATCAATTAGTGTTTTAAATTATCAAAAATTTATACAAATCCCAATTCACCCCCCTATTGGGATATATTTGCCATCATTGGGACCAACAGTAAGGTCCTGCTAAAACGGACCTCTGAAAATATACTTACCCTCAATGATGTATGCCATGTGTCAGAAATTAGAAAGAACTTAATGTTTGGATCCCTGCTGAATAAAAATGGGTTCAAACTTATATTTCAGTTAGATAAATTTACTCCGACTAACGGGATATGTATGTGGGAAGGGACTATCTGCATGATGGCATGTTTAAACTAAATATACTAGCCTAAGTTCCCAAAAATAATGATAATTAAAGTTCATGTTAATTATCGTTAGAACAAGGCTTCCGTTTATATCGTTGAGTTGTGTGATGTGTGGCACTCTAGATTATGGCATGTTAATTATCATTCTCTTCAAAAAATGATAAATTTAGGACTGTTGCCTAACTTTAACATTGACAAAGGGTACAAATGTGAAGTTTGTGTCGAATCAAAGATCACAAGGAAGTTGTTTTCGTCTATGGAAAGAAATAGTGAACTACTTGACCTAATTCACAGTGATGTTTGTGACATGAAGAGTACTCATTCTAGAGGTGAAAAAAAATACTTCGTCACATTTATAGATAACTATAGCAAATATTGTTATGTATATCTACTACATAGTAAAAACGAGACCTTAGATGTTTTCAAAACATACAAGGCAGAAGTTGAAAATCGACTTAAGAAGAAGGTAAAGGTGTTGAGATCAAATAGATGTGGAATCATCATCTCTTTTTGAGTTCTGTGAGGTTCATGGTATAATCCATCAAACCACAACACCTTATACACCACAACAAAATAGTGTAGCTGAAAGAAAAAATCGAACATTGAAGGACATGGTTAATTGCATGCTCAATAGTTATGGTTTACCCCATAACTTGTGGGGGAAAGATTTGCTTACAACAAATTTAATATTGAATAAAATTCCACATAAAAAGACTGACAAGTATCGGTGTGGAATGGGAAGCAACCCTAGTACAAAATCTTGAAAGTGTGGGGGTGTTTGGCGAATATACAAGTTTCTTTATCGAAGAGGACCAAAGTTGGACCAAAGACTGTAGATTGTTTCTTTATTAGCTATGTGTTGCATAGTGCGACCTATAGATTCCTGGTGGTAAAATAAAAAGTTCCTGATATTAACAATAACACCATAATGGAATCTATTGAAATTTAGTTCTTTGAAAATATATTTCCTTTCAAGGAAGTGAGACACAATGACGGTGGTTCGAAGAGGAAGTATGAAGCGAGTTCTTATGAAGGTCATCTGGTCAGGAAATTAAGGTTGAATCTAGAAGAAGTAAAAGAGCTAAGAAAACTATTTTCTTTAGACTAGATTTTCTGAGTTACATAGTAGAAGATGAGCCTCAAACATTTAATGAGGCTATGACATCTTTTGATGCTTCATATTGGAAGGAAGCTATCAATAGTGAAATGGAGTCCATTATGTAAAATCAAACACGGGTATTGGTCAACTTACCTCTGAAAAGTAAGCCAATTGGATGTAAATGGGAATTTAAAAGGAAATTATAGGCTGATGGCACAATTGATAAATACAAAGTCTGTTTAGTAGCTAAAGGCTATCATTAAAAAGAAGGGGAAGACTTATTTGATACTTATTCTCTAGTGACGAGAATCACATCTATAAGGTTGTTGATTGCAATTGCAACATTACACAATTTGAAAATTCACCAAATAGATGTAAAAACTGTGTTCTTGAATGGAGATTTAGATGAAGAAGTTTATATGGAACAATCTGAAGGGTTTGTAGTAAAGGGACATGAAAATAAAGTGTGTAAACTTATAAAGTCTCTTTATAAGCTGAAATAAGCACCAAATCAGTGGCATCAGAAATTTGATCACACTATGTTATCAAATGGATTCAAGATAAATGAGTGATAAATGTGCCTATGTTAAAATCACAAATCACTAGTGTATCATTGTGTGCTCATATGTGGATGATATGATGATAATGGGCACTGATAGAAGTGTCATAGAATCCATGAAGAAGATGTTGAATTCCAACTTCAACATGAAAGATCTTGGTCTTACTTATGTTATTCTTGAAATTCAGATAACAAAGAATTTCGAAGGATATGTACTTTCTCAGTCACATTACATAGAGAAAGTGTTGAGGAAATTTTGTTATTATGAGAGTAAGCCAGCATTTACTCCATTTGATCCAAATTCTAAATTAAAAAAGAATAATGGTGAAGGTGTATCTCTACTAGAATATGCTAGGGTCATTGGAAGTTTGATGTATATAATGAACTGTATAAGACCTAATATTGCCTACTTAGTAGGTTGGTTAGTGAGATACACAAGCAATCCTGGACGTGACCATTGGATGCCCTTGTAAGGGTACTTAGGTATTTGAAGTACACATTTCAGTATGTATTGCACTACACGAGGTACCCACATGTACTAGAAGGATTTAGTGATGCTTATTATATCACTAATAGCTTGGAGACTAAGTCAACCAGTGGGTATATGTTTACCTTAGGTGGTGGTGTTGTGTCGTGGAAGTCTTCAAAACAGATGTGCATAGCATAGTCTACTATGGAGTTAAAGTTTATCACTTTAAATAAAGCATGTGAAGAAGAAAAATGGCTTCGAAATTTCCTTGAAGACATTCCACTGTGGCCAAAGCCTATAAACGCCATTTGTGTCTATTGTGACAACTTAGCTCCCTCGATACAAGATAAAAATAGTGTTTACAATGGAAAGTTAAGACATATAAGGCATATGCACAATTCAATAAGACAGGTGCTTACCAATGAGATAATTTTCATTGATTATGTAAAGTGTAAGGAAAATTTGACAGATCGTTTGACAAAAGGAGTGACAAGAAAGAAAATCACTTGTACATCGAATGGAATGGGGCTAAGGCCTTTGAAATGAATTTTCTGGTTGTAACCTAACCTATTTGACTGTAGATCCAAAGATCTAGGTTAAATAGGCAAACCGATTGGAATAATTCATAGATACACACTAAGGAACTTATAGTTTCTTCCCCAATTCCTGGTAGAAAAGAGAATGTGTGATCTATCAGACATACAAGTAATATTGATATCTTATTACAAGAGAAGTAGTGACAGAGTACTCTTAATCAATGATTACCTATGTGAGAGTAGAAGTGGGTCGCTTCTATGAGAACCGTTTAAAGAGCTTGGGTTCTCTATAGCTCTTATGAATTTAGGATGTTGTCCAAGATCAAAATGGACACAAACGTATAGAACTCGAAGATACAAGACAAGTGGTGTGTGATGTCTGTTGTCTCAATTTACCATCAGAAGGATAGTTCAAGAGTTGGCCTCATTATTTCTTCGGTAAGATCAACAGATACTCATTAAGGAAGATTTAAGTCCAAAAGACACCTTACTTAATGCATAACTTGTTTGTTGGCTCTCCATGGTGTTATGTCAGTTTGTTATAGTACACTTACACTCATGTGGGGGATTATTGTGTATTCTTGTGTGTGAGTGTAAGTATGTGTGCGTATGGGGTGAGTGTTGTCCCACATCAGTGGGATAAAGGGAGTTCTAAGGGTATTTAAACCCTTACCTCCCACTTGGGGTTAGCCCCAAGAGGCATCCAAATTTTGTGAATGGGCAAGCCCCTACCTGCTCGCACGCGCCGCTGCCGTCCATCAGTTCAGTTTAGTTCTGAGAATAATTATATTATATTTTTATATACCAAAAATAAAATAAAATTATTAATTTTTTTATATTTATTTATTTCCTTGTGGAGTTTGGGTGGCTCGGTGTCTTTATTCTTCCCCTTTAATTACAGCGGTTAATAGGAGTTCATCTCCAATTGAAAAGGCACGACATTCACTCTGTGAGTAAATGTCGACGTCAGTTCGTGCATCTCCAAAGCACTATATAAGGCGGGGTCCCTCAATGTGTGCACATCGGAGTTCATCTACTTTCTATTGTTTAATTCTTGGTTGTGGAGAGCTAATGCCTGAGAGTTTTTCCAGAGCCTGCTGTCATGGTTGGTCGTCGTATCCTACGAAGCCAGACGTCGTAGCCTGTCGTGACCGGTACAGGGTGAATCTGTCTTCAGGACAACGCCTCCAGCGTGCTTCGATCACTACCATCTCCTATCGCTGTTCCCAGATCCATTCCAAGTTTTCGGCGTGTTGGTGGTTTGAGTTCCCAGCCCCTAACTTTTCAGTTCAAGTTTCATTCCACTAAGATTGTATTCATTCTTCTTGTTGTTACAAGATATGCATAAATAGGTTGTGTTGCTGTTATTAAGTGGGAAATACACTATTATTGTTATGGAAATACACTATTATTGATGTGGGAAATATAAATAGATGTCCATTATGTTCGATGTTTATCCAACAATGACAAGATCTCAAATTTGCTAAGACAACTCTCTCTCTTTCTCTCATGCCAACCATGTCCAAACCCATCATTAGTCCAACAATAGTTACCCCTTCTTCTTCTAATCTTCTTCCTTCTTCTCTCATATCTCTTGTATTTGCCAAAAAATGATAGCCATGGACGAGCCCAGTAGTTCAGCCATGGTTATCTCTATCTTCTTTCAGTTTTCTCATTCTCCTTCTAATCTTCTTTGTCTTCCTCTCCTCCCTCTCTCTCTCACTTGTCAGGAACAACCATAGTCGAAATCACCATTGCTCAATCCATTGTTGTGTCTTCTTTTTCTTCAAATCTTCTTCTTTGACTACTACATTTCAGGATTGACTCAAAGTCCCACGGAGTAGAGCTTGAATATGAGTGTTGCAAACTAGGCTTATAAGCAAGAGTTAGGTTAATGTTACGGGTATTTCCCACTATACTCCATATGGGCTGGGCTCAACCCAGCAGGCCAGCCCAATCGCATAGGGCCCAATAGACCCCGAGCTGAGTTCGCTGAAGCGAGCTCGCACATTGCTGGAGCCCGAGCTTAGGTCGCAGGACCAAGCAGGCTTAATACAAACGAGGTCCCAACTACACTTTGTGGGAGCTCACAGCGACTCTTGCAGTTCACCAGCCTATACCGATTAGCTCGCATAATGAGAAGGCTATATGCCAGAAAATATTAATAGGCTAGGGGCCTTCCCAACTGGGCTATTCAGGCCTAACTTGGCCTCGTCCTTTCGACCTATGTCAGTCCCATCCTGGCTCATTGCAACATCATTATAGCCACTTCTGGATTTTTGTGCGCTCACCTTAGATCCCATCCTCATTAATGATAGATCTCATCCACATTAATGAGGGTCTCGTCAGCACCTTGCCACTGCATGGGCGCCTCCACCGCCTCCAAATATTATGTCCTATCACCTGCAGACGTACAACACAGGCAAGAGGATATCTCCTCCTCCCATATATTAGATAGCTCTTCCTAGAGCCATGGTATGCTTTCCCTGCCAACTTGCTGATACTTTACATTTCCTTAATCGCTTACTTACTTAAGCATCGGAGTATTTTGCAAAGGCCGACCGGCCGATGGATCAACAAATTGAATCTGATAACCCCTTTTCTCCTTCTCGGATTCATTACACCAATGCAGACCAATGAATCACGGTCGGCCAATTCTGAACGTCAACAAGTCCTGATGGTTTTTATGTTTTAATATATATCATACAATTGAGGAAAGGCAAAATAAGAAATTGGAATATGTTAGACAAGGCGTTTATAGGAAACTATCTTTAAGATAGTAATTTCTCCAATAGGTGTAAATGGTTTGATGAAAATTCTAACCCTAGGATACAATACCTAACTTAAAAATCAAAATTGCACTTTTTAATCTCTTCCAAGAACTCAAACCCAACAATTGAAAATAATAGGGAATAAATTAGAGAGATAGCTGATAGCAAGAGAATGAAGAAATGCTGATTTATTTCATATACTTAACACCCGAAATGTCCAAACTATTTATAGGTAACAAAATTGTGCTTACTAATAGGCACATAAACAAAAGAACATGACCTATTGAAATATCACGTCCTTTAAGAATAGGCCTATCCATTGGAGAAGTCACAGCCCTCCAATTTAAAAACATGCCCCTTAAGATAAAAGTCACATTGGTTCATATTTTATCCGTGGTATTTCCAACGTTTGGACTTGGAGTCTACTCTCTAGAAGTAGGAGTCGACTCCTAGAAAGCAACAATCGACCTGGCCGAGAACCACTTATGCAAAGTTAATCTAACCGAGAACCATTTTCTTAGACAATTGACTCCTATTCAATGACAGTTGACTTTCATAATAACCGCTTCAAAAATCACAAAATTATCAATATTATTATTAAATAATACTAATATATACTTATATATAACAATCCCCACAATAAGAGTAAAATAAAATTACACAAATCGAAAATTGTTAGGTATTTTGTACAACACATAACTAAAGGTGGTCATGGCTTGAACACTTAGAATGAATATGAATATAACATTCACATTCTTGTTACACACGAGTTTTATGATTTTGCAATGGCAGCGCATTTAAATAGGCCTTGCACTTCATCCTGGTTTAGCAAGTACTCTCGGATTTCACTAAAATTCTTAGAAAACGGCCTCTCACTTTCTTACTTACACAGGCAGTCTCATCAAGAGTGTCCACAATCGCTTTATCACTCAAATTAAAGTTATGAGAATTGTTAAGAACAAAGTTCGGCCTTCTCGTTGTGAAAAATAAGTGCATATAGCCAAACATGAGACTTTTGAGGAACAAGGCTTACATATATTCATTTCACTCCATTATTCCTTAAACATATTATGCAGTACAAATGTAACCTCAGCGTTAACATTTTAAGGATAGTTCTTGATTGGATTGACTTTGAACTTTTATACTCATGAATTTTTAGTAAGAACTAACATCTATATGAAAGAGTAGGATTCAAACAACACTATCTCTTTAAATTGGTGATAGTCCCATGTTCCTCATGGCTTTCACAAATTTCTCACCTAACAAAGGCTTTATAAGAGGATCTGCAAGCATTTGATCCGTAGAAAGATGCTCAATGGATACTTTACCTTTTTTAATAATGCTCCTTACATGATTATATTTCATTGCAATATGTTTATTGTTGCCATACATCCTCTTATTTTTAATATTGTGAATTATAACTTGATTGTCACAATATAAAGTTATAGGTCCTCTAGAACCTCAATAAATGGAATGCATCTCATAAATCTCTTAATCCACAAAACATCTTTGCTAGCAAGAGACATAACAATAAATTCAGATTCCACGGATGATAATGCAACACAAGATTGTTTATTAATGACCATGAAACTATAGCTCCTCCTATAGTAAATAACCAACCACTAGTAGATTTAGAATTTCTTCTATCAGAAGCCCAATTAGCATCATTATAACACTCCAAAACAGAAGATGTACATTTATAATGTAGTCCAAAGTTCAAAGTATGTTTCAAATATCTCATTAATTTATCAATAACTCTTCAATGCTCACTACTAAGATTACTAGTGAATCTACTAAGTAAGCCTACATACCAATATCAGGCCTAGTATAATTCATGGCATACATCAAACTATATACCAATTATTTTTGCATACTCTTCTTAATTAACAAGATCACCATCATTTGGTATCAAACTACTATGAGGATCAATAGGACTTTTACTAGGCTTGTAGTCAAAATAATGAAACTTTCTAAGCATTTTCTCAATATAATGTGATTGAGTAAGACTATACTCATTTTCTCTTCTAATCACTTTTATTCCTAGTATCACATCAACATGACCTAAATCTCTGATATAAAAAACTTGCATTAGAAAATGTTTTGTCTCATTAACATAATCTATACTAGATCCAAAGAATAACAAATCATCAACATATAAAGTTATTATAACTTTATAATCATTTGTGCATTTAAAGAAAACATAACTTTCTACTTTGTTACATTTGAAACAAATAGATTTAATCTCTTTCTTAAACTTTGTATACCATTGTCTAGGTGCTTGTTTAAGACCATATAAAGATTTATTAAGTTTACATACCTTGTGTAATACCCAAAATTTTCTAAAGAGACTTAAGCATAATTTATCTTGGGCTATAAGTGGAATTATCAAAAAATTAGGGGTATTAGTGTAAACTCTCACAGTTGAGGGTGAATGAATTAACTGCAGAGAATGCCCTAAAGCTGAGATGTCTAAGGAAATAGGTATGTCTCTAATGAGAATTTCGAGGCATGATTTTTAGCATTGAAAGAAGTTAAATCAGAGACAATTTTCGGTATAACTATAGTTCAGGTTGAAAAATCGAATTGTCGTAAGAGACCTCCAAAAATTCAACGAAACCTTGAGGATATTTTTAAGTTATAATTAGAACAACCCTAAAGTACTTTCGGGATGAAACAAAAGGGTTTGAGATCAAAACTGTGATTTTTGCATAGTTTTGGGCCCAACTATAATTTTTGAATTCTGGTTGGAAAAGGGTCAAAAATGATATTTTTCCAAACTTTTTGAGACAAATGAAGAGAATGGAACATAGGGATGTAAGTGTTAATTCATCAAAGCTTAGGGACTTCAAACAAGAGCCAAAGTGGAAATTAGAAAAAAAAAAAAAAAAGGGGCCAAAGCATAAAAAGCTAAAAACAACCATGGCCACCGTCGGCTACCACTGTCATCACCGGCCAGCCTCCTATCATCGACGAGAGAGTCGGTTCAGGGGCCATAAGTGGGCCCCAGAGCATGGTGAATCGTTTGGAGTGAGTAACTTATCTATACTACCATCAGATTTAAGTTTTTTCTTTAAAACCCATTTACAACCAATAGTTTTAGTATTAGAATGAAGATATGTCAAAGTCTAAGTATTATTATCATAAATTGATTTAATTTCATCATCCAATGCCTTTTTCCAAATATTGGCATTAGGTAGAGACTTAACTTTCTCATATGTTCTAGGGTCCTCTTCTATAGAATATGTAAACATACTAGGACCTAGATCTTTTTCAATCCTACGTCTCTTACTTCTCCTTAACTCAATAGCCTCTTGGGAATTTGTACCAATAAATGTACTAGGAGAAGGATCAACAACATGTTTGGACAAAGTATTAGAAGATTCTAACTCATTTGACAAATCTTTCTCTAACTCTAAACTATTAGCATCTTTAATGGGTAAATGCTCAAAATAAATAGCATACACAACTTCAAACACACTATTAGTATGCAAATTAAGAAATCTAGACGCTTTACTAAGCATAGAATAACCCGAGAAGATAAACTTAATAGCTTTACTACCTAACTTAGGTCTTTTTTGTGTAGCATCTAGTACATAAGCAATGCAACCCCAAACTTTGAAATAAATAATGTTTGGTTTCCTATTGTTTAACAATTCATAATGTGTTTTGTCTTGACCTTTGTGTAAAACTCTATTATTAATATAACATACAGATTGTAATGCTTCAACCCATAAATTATTAGGCAATTTAGAATGTAAAAGCATAGCACTTACCATTTCTAGTAAAGTTTTATTTTTTCTTTCTGCTACTCCATTTTGTGAAGGAGAGTTAGGAGCAAAAAAATCTCTTATAATTCCATGTTCACAAAAGGAAATAAACTCAGAATTTTGAAATTCGCCACCTCTATCAGACCTAATCCTTTTGATTTTCTTACCAATTTTATTTTCTATCTCTTCTTTGAAAATCTTGAATTTTCCAAAAGTCTCATCTTTTGTTCTTATTAAATACACATACGTATATTTTGAAAAATCATCAATAAAATTCGCAAAATAACGTTTACCATCTCTAGTTAAACAGTCTTTATTATCACATAAATTAGTATGGACGAGTTTTATAAGAGATGTGGTTTTGAAAACAAATTTAAAAAATGATTTAGTGGTTTTAGCTTGTGCACAATATTCACAATTATTAGTGGTGTAAATATGAGAAGACTTATGAATATAATCGTGTGAAATCATGCGATGCATAGCATTACTACCTATATGACCTAGCTAATGCCAATAAGCATTCACATCATCAAATATAAGTAGAAGTACTTGAATTTTTTAGTGAGGCTAAGTACGTACATACATGTTGTCTTTGATATATCCCTTCTCAATAAATAATCCTTTCTTTGAAATGATTACTTTTTGTGAATCAAACACAACCTTAAATCCATGATCGTCAAGTTTTTTAATAGAAACAAGGCTTTTCCTAAGTCTAGGAATATGATACACTTCCTTTAGCGTAAGCACTTTTTCAAAAAAGAAAGGAAGTTGCACGGTGCCAATTCCCAAGACAGCACAAGTGGAAGAATTGTCCATGTAGACTACTTTTTTCTTCATTCATTACCTTATAGGTCTTGAAAGCATTCTTGTAGGGAGTGACATGGCATGCTGCTCCAGAGTCTAGCCACCATTCTTCATTCTTGTCCACCATTAGGATTTCAGTGATCATGGTTATCAATCATCTTATCTTCTTCCACAGCATTGGCTTCTTCTTTCTTACCTTTACAAAATCTGCACATTCTAGCCAAATGCCCCATCTTGCCACATAAAAAGCAAGGTCCTCTCTTTTTCTTGGACTCAAATCTCTTCTTCTTATTTAAAAATCCTTTTTTTCCATTATGAAACTTGTTAAACTTGGATTTAAAAGGTTTGGATAAGGAATTCACAACATTATGTACATTATCCTTGTTAACAAGCATATCTTTCATTCTAGCCTTATTCTCAATTTGAATGTGTTGAACTAGTTGATCCAAATTTAGAGACTTTGTCTTATGCTTTAACTTCTTTTGGTAATCTCCCCATGAAAGTGGACTTACCAATAATAGTTGACACTTGAAAAGTCTTAGAAATTGGTTCACGACAGCAATATTGAGAAGCAATATCATTAAGTTCATTGACTTGATCTATAATAGGCTTAGAATCATTCATTTTAAAGTCAATATACTTGTTAATTAAAAAGGATCTATTATTGGCATCCTCATTGATTTACCTCCGCTCAATTGCAACCATAACTCATAGGCATGATAGAACTTGTGGAAGATGTTGAAGAGTTCGTTGCTCATTGCATTAAGAATCATAGAACAACACACAAAGTCATCTTCCACCCATTTGTGTTGTGCACCAATAAGTGACCCTTTATTGCTCCCATCTTGTGGATATGGACATGTTAGGACATATAGAACTTTGGCCACAATTAATCGGTAAATGATCTTCATGCTCCAATGCTTGTAGTTCATGCCATTGAACTTCTCTAGCCTTTCCACCTCTTGAATGTGTGGCTTGCACAATGAAGACTCCATAGGAATCTTACTATCCTAAACTTGTGATATATAAGGAAAAATGATAACATGTACAATGGAGGAAAGGCAAAATAAGAAATTGGAATATGTTAGGAAAGACATTTTCAGGAAACTATCTTTATGATAGTAATTTCTCCACTAGGTGCAAATGGTTTGATGAAAATTCTAATCTCAGGATACAATGCCTAACTTAAGAGAAATCAAAATTGCACTTTTTGATCTCTTCTACCATTAAAAACTCAAACCCAACAATTGAAAAATAATAGGGAATAAATTAGAGAGATAGTTGATAGCAAGAGAATGAAGAAGTGTTGATTTATTTCATACACTTTACACCCTAAATGTCCAAACTATTTATAGACAACAAAATGATGCTTACCAATAGGCACATAAACAAAAGAACACAACCTATTGAAAGATCATGTCCTTTAAAAATAGGCCTATCCATTGGAGAAGTCACAACCCTCCAATTTAAAGACATGTTTTTTAAGATAAAAGTCACATTAGTTCATATTTTGGCTGTTGTATTTCCAACATTTGGATTGGGAGTCGACTCCCAAAGAGCAACAGTCGACCTGGCCGAGAATTAGTTATGTAGAGTCGATCCAATCGAGAACCGTCTTCTTAAAAAATCGACTCTTATTCAATGACAGTCGACTTTCACTCCCTAAAAGTCGACTTTCATGACAACCATTTCAAAAATCACAAAACTATCAATATTATTATTAGATAATACTAATATATACTTATATATAACATTAGGGTTATGATAGTGATGGGGGGATGGAGAAAAAGATGGAGCCATGGCCAAAGTGGTGGTTTGGCCATGGTTGTCATTTCCAATGAGTGCATGGAGGGAGGACATTGGAAGAAGAAGCCAAAAAAGCACCCATGGTCGAACCAATTGCTACACTTTTTTGGTGAGTGTGAGAAATATATAGAGAAGAGAGGAAGACAGAAGATAAGAAGAGGAAAGAGGGTAGCCATGGCCAAAAGAATGGTGAGTTTGGCCTTGATTGTCCTTTATGGGGGTCGGGGGGGGGGGGGGGGGGGGGGTGGGGGGGGGGGGAGAGTGATGTTGGCATGGTAATCACGTGCATGAATTATTTGCCACTCTATTTTGCTACCTTGTTAATCATAGTCTAGAATTGAAGTTAAGTGAAACTACAATTAATAAAATTAAAAGTCAAATCTAAAACTAAAAAACCCAAACACTTTCCCATAAAATAAGGTCCTAACGCATTTCCTATAAAGACGTTGCTCTGAAATATGAACAGTTTCTTCTACATCTTGCCAACCTTGTAATGGAACCAAGTAAATCTTCCCAAAAACAGTTATCGAATGTGTATCATTTCAAGCATTAATTTATCAGAAACCAATCATAATCCAAGGAATTAATTTGACACCCTTTTCCCTACCAAATAAAAAAAGACGAATAAATTTCAAGTATAAGCTGTACTGGAGTAGCTCTTCACAACATTGCTACACAAGATCCGCAACACATAGCCGTTAGCATGTCCCACGCACCGCGGCGTCTTGAACTGGCTGACAGCGGCTCCCAATCCCACATAGTGGTCCAGAATCTTCTGGAAGGTTCCTCTCCTAACAACTCGGAGCTCCAAGGCTCCAATGGCGCTGACTTTGCGCGAGCTGACATAACCTGCGTCGAGGAATGAACGGTCCAAACAGTTGCAGCATTCTTGCGAAAGCTCATCGCTCGCTTCCCCGCTTATCTCCCAGAAGATAACGTAGTGGCCCGGCTCGGTCGATAAGTCTGCATGGCTTGTGAAGTCGATGACTTCCATTTTCTCTTCGGCTAGCAGCTTGGCTGCGGCTTCCGCGGCTAGCTGCAAATCTTTCTCGGTGTTCTTGTCGATGTTGATGGTAAGAAGAAGATTGCTTCTGCACACGAATTTGAGTTCCGGAGTGGAGTTGTGGAAGCCCATAACTTTGACAACGTCGCCTAATCTGTACCTGTACAATCCTGCAAGTTTATTTTAAAGCAATTTGAATTTAGAACTTTTTAGCATATTATTATTCTATCATGTCTAAGCTTCTCCATCACAACTCTAAAGAGTATCAAAGACTTAGAATCGCATGGCAAATGATCACATTACAGGTGTACAAATTTTTATGCAGGGAAGTGGGTAAATTATATGGATGGGAACTGTATTAGAATAAGAAGAAAGGCATACACTGTTACTAGAATGCAGTTTTCAGTTAGCAGCTTGCTTTATGAGATTGCAATGAAACAAGGTCCCGTTGGATTGCAGAACAGTAAATCCACAAAAAACCCTTTGAATAAAGACTATATATTCCACGGTGCATTCTTTATCCATTTTTTTTTGGGTGGGGGGGGGGGAATAGTAAAATTGGATGGTCAAGAGAGAACACTTGGTGTATGATCCTCCTCAATTCGTAGTCTCACCCATTCAATTAGGCATATGTTGGAGCTAGCAACCAAGTTTTAGAATTAATTTATATAGCGTCCAGGCAACACTACTTGGCCATAAATTCAACAAATACTCTACTATTTTTGTGGAAGTCGACATTGTCCTCTTAGTGGAAGTCACGTAAGATCTAAAAGAGCATCTAAAACTCAGAAGATTCAAACTCGAAACCCTAAATTTACTAGTGTTCATCACTTACAACTAAACTACTACTCAAATAATATTGCATTCTTTAATTTGCTAACATAAATATTTACGATACTAAAATCAGAAGAAAAAAAAAGCACTTTCATCCCTTTCATATATAGCATGCTCCATTTTGATCTCACACTAAACTTGATATCTTATTTTTCACATATTCCTATATCTGGTTACTTAGTGGAACAGAAGAGAAAAAAGAAAACAAAAAATTTATGGAGACGTGGAACATCATTCAAAAATATTCTTTCACAATACTTTGGCTAAAGAGGAAGACTTCAGGTAGAGCCTGGGCCAACATTTGATACTTTTCCTTCTTTAGTTGTCTCCCCACAAGGTTGTTCGTTACAAATATAAACCAGAACCTATTCATCATACTTGAACAAAAGTTTTCAAGGGAAGTAGTCGTAAATCAACCAAGTTTTATGAATAAAATTGTCCGATCTGAATCAAACAAACAGCACACATGAAAAACCTTGTATATAGAACATTTGAAATATTCTTATTTACATTTTATATTAAAGAATTAAACAATAATCCCTGGATACATACAGACTGTTGAAAGGTAACCTCCGCTTCTTCCTAAATTCAACCATTTTGTGGGTGATGTGTGTGTGAAACAACGGATATGACATGTATATATAGAAACCCTGTTAATGGATGATAATCTATATCAAGCTAAATATATATAGCCTATTTACAGGCAAAATTTTACAAAAAAAAACTAAAGGAAACATTTTGATAGTTAGTTATCCTCTTCCACTTCCACTGCTTAGGTTTCTTCCGTCCTTTTCGAAGTTTAATCTTCAACACAGACAGACATAAAGAAAAGTCTGTAAAAGTGAAGTCACACAGCATGCTCCGAGTAAACTAGATGAAATGCAGAACAATATATTACATTATCTTGTATGACAGAGTCATGCACATGGAACTACTAGTGAAAGCAATGCAGACAAAATTAAACACTTATCCAACTACTGCACCTGCATAGACAGCAAAGTGAATTCGTGCCACTATCAAAATTTCTATTTTCCAGTATCAAAAGTTTTATTTGCAGGAGCTTAAGGTGACAACCAATAGTGTGCGTGTAGGTCCGTTTATCAGTGTTTTGCTGGGTTTGCCCCAATTGTCTTTTGTAAACATTTAGATGTTTGATGTGTTGCTGCGTGCAATTTTAAATTACAAAGAAAATGATATTATATCATTCAAACAAGTATCTAGATACTCGTGTCAAAGCAAGTATAGTCACGTGGATTGTGAACTTGTGAACGGGAAAAGCTCAAATCTTCTTCGTCTATATAAGCGACCTAGTGATTAAAAAAGTCAATAAAAAAACTAATGGTCAAAAAAACTATGAAGCATGGGAGGAAAAACCACGCAAGGATGGAGCTGTTCTTCCGGTTCCCAACACCCACATGGCAAGCATTTAAGAGAAAGTAGGAGGATTCAAACAGCCATGGATCAATAGAAGAAAAAAAATATATACTACACATTTACTAGAATTTTCTCTTTATAATATATAAATGTAAATAAGTGAACTAATTTTTATATAAATATTTTGTATAAAAATGATATTTGTACATTAGTGTATTAACATAAAAAACAACATTTTTTTTGCAAAATTTCTACATAAAAATATCACTAAATTGATAAAGCAAGCCGGTAACTCTTTGAGTACCTGCAGAATTGGTCATGACTATCTCGTATTCTTCGCCCATCTTGACTTCGCTTAGACCTACTGGCTTGGGCTCCACATGAAGAAAGGACTCAGTTTCGTCTCGCTTCTGAGCCGGAAGGTTCTGCCTCCGATGAATAAATTCAAAAAACCCAATATTAGGAAGCACGGCAAAAGTTGCCAATTCAGGCGGCAATTTGGGGTTCACATTTGCTCCAATCCACCCTTCAGAAGACCCATAATCAGCGCTCAATAGTGGCACTTCACCTGCATAGTGCCTCAGCTTTTTCAAATAAGGTTCCATTGATCCAGTCATGATCCCATACACGTACTTGCAATAAGGAAATAGCTCTCGTATTAATCCATACCAATTACTTAATCCCAGGCACTTTCTATAGATCCTATCAGCCAATTCAGGGTTTGGCTTCAGCAGTTTCGACATAGCCGTTCGGATACACGGAACAGTTATGCGGCTGCTGAGAACCCCTTCTCGGATGTCAGTACAGAGCTCTTCCCAGACCAGTTCAAAGGTTCTGAAGGCATGTACAATGCTGTGAGCAAATGTAGAGGACACAACTAGGACTTCATCCCAGTGAATTAGTCCACTTAGAAGATGGCAGTATAAAGATTGCTGGAAGTCAGGACCAAATATTACTTCGTCAGGGCTACAATATGGAGTATGCATTGCCTTCATTGTATTCTTGTAATGCAAACTACGGTACACATTTGTTGTTGCAGTTCCTGCCGCGAGACCACCTTTGGTTTTGAACTGTTTGCTGCTGTAGATAAACTGTAGGGCCTTACCACTCCCAATTGGAAATTCCCTGCTAGGCAGTAATTCTACACGTCAGAGGATAATTTCTTAACATTAGCAAAGAGATTAACACAAGGCGGCAATATTACAGATGCAGAGAGTTCTAAAAGAAAAATAAGGCAAGCTAGACTGCGAAGTATCTCTGATTGAGGTTTGTTTTGGCAGTCGAACAAGGACAAAACTATGCATATACGCACCATGTTAATTAATTACACTTGAGAGTTAAATACATGTAAAAAAAAGGAAAAAGAAAAACATCTAGCGGAAGGTAAGTCAACATTTACCGCTTCAAAGAAAACAGAAATAAAATCCTCTCAATAAAGCATCCATGCTATGGAGAAGTCAAAGGGGGCAAATATCTTATCAACGAATTACGGAGACATCATCGCTTCCTTAAGCCTTCTAAAAAGGAGGGGGAAAACAGAAAGGGAAGAGAAGCAAAGGAAAAAAAGATTAGCAGACGAATGAAATGTTAATTTGCAGAACGGGGGAGGTCAATGAATAAAAAGGCATTTTATTCATATAATATTTTCTTATGAGGTTTACTTCCAACAAAATAATTTCGAGGTCAATGAATAAAAAGGCATTTTATTTCAGTAACTAGAAAGCCCTAGTGTTATCCAATACACAAGGGATATTACCTGTTTCTGAACGAAAAAGATGTCTTGTATATCTGCATAGTGTTATCCAATAATTTTTCATTGAAAGGGACGAACTTTGGCTTTCCATGAGTGGTACCAGAGCTGCGTAAATCATAAAAGTAACAAAATCCGCTTGAATAGAACTTTTATTGGAAGGAAATAAAACTAAGATATTGCAGAAACACACGGCACGTGTACCATTAATTACAGATACCTTAACGAGATGGCTGTTATTGGTTTCCCAGTGAGGATGGGAGACGCATCTCCATCTGCAATTCTCTGAATGTAAGGATCCAAATCCTCGTGGGTGACAAGGGGAACACAGGCCTTGAAACTCTCAGGGTCAGGTCCTTCCATCGAGACCACACTTCCTTAAGTACTCAGTGTTGCCATCTTCTTCCAATATTTTCCTCAGGGTCTCCCTCTGAACTTGTTCAGCATCCTCTGTCATCCTCTCAAATTCTTCTATGAATTCCTCCGGATCAAAATTTTTGTCCATTTTCTCTAAAATCCTCATTTATTGCGGACAACTGCTACAAGTCCCAACTGCAAAACAGAAGTTAATTTAATACAATTAAATGACGGATTAAATTATTGAAGAATCAATAACCCACTGGCTGAAATGTCGGGATAATTGAAATGCACCAAATTAACAATGCCAAAAACGTTTTCCAGTGCATAAACAGCCCCATAGAATTCACAGAACCAATTGATGCAAGAAGTGCAAGTGTGCGACAAGAGACTTTACAGAACAGTCGTTTCACGAAAGTGATTGGTAAATAAAGTGCAGAAATGAAGTAGAAACTTTTCAAAACAACGCGGAAACAAAAGGTGAAAGCTGGTCTTCGAATCTTAGACGGGATCCAATATACAGAAAGTAGTACAACATCCGCTCAAATCCGGATACTAAAAGGTGAGACTTGCATATCTCTGTTTGTTATTTCACTGAAGTCAACGAATCAGAGAGATGAAAAAAAATAAAACCGAGAATAGCATCATTTGTGCTAGTGAATGAATCTGACCATGAACGAAACTCAGATTCAATGAATCGAAACCGATTCATTAACCTAGCAATGGTCAAAAAACAAACGGAATCCAAAACAGTAGCAATTTATATAATTATTAAAACTCCAAGAAAATCGACATGAAGAACAAACCAACACGGCGAAGATACGCAGTGACATGCACATAAACACACACAACGAATAAGAAGAACGAAAACGCATGATCACATCACACCTTGCTTGAAAGATTTAGCATAAAGTTCGGAGAGAGTCTCAGCCTGAAAAGAGGACTACTTACTCGAAAATTCGAGCAATTAATTCAGGATCCGAATTCTTCCAACTGAAACAGAGTCCATAGAAACATAGATACATGTACAGAAAGAGTGAAGAAAATCTGGAGAGAGAGAGAGAGAGAGAGAGAGAGAGAGCGTTGAAATTCACGGGCTTGGATTGTGCGCTTCGTTTGGTGCAAGGGAGGGAGAGAGAGAGAGAGAGAGAGAGAGTGTTTGGGAGTTAGTTACTTTGTTTTGTTGCGCGCTTTTTCTGCAAGGGAGGTTTGGGAGTGATGGAAGGTACTCCGTGGCGCATTATATAGGAGCATGAATGAGACGGGATAGATTAGGCCAAGCCGTTAAATACCCTTTCTGCCCCTGAAGTTGTTACGATTTTACCAACTTTTGAAATTTAATTTGCTTACCAACGTCTTGGGGGTACCAATGGGGAAATTTTATTTTCGTCTTTCCAATACATGCCTTTCGCTTGCTGAGGCGTATTTGTTTTGTTTTGTTTTGATTTGAATGGGGTTGGATTTTTCGGGTTTTCGGATTCGGTCAACGAAACTAGATCCTAGGACAGCTGGGGCCATTGTGATGATATCGGGGCTGTATGCAGTTTTGGTTTCGGTGGAATTCCGTTATTGGTAATTGTTTTGGGGGTGTGGGGGATGTGTCCTAGGGTTTGGTATGGTTAAATTTACTGGCCCTGCTCATGCCTGCCGCCTTCTCATCAGCCAGGCAGGCAGGGCACACGGTTTATTCCCTGACCTGCCCTTGAGTTTTGTTTTGTTTTGTTTTGTTTTGTGGAGGATGCGCTGATTGCAAACTCATCGTATGGTTAATTTTTTATTTTATTTTTTAAAATAAAAAATTAAAAACCACTTTTTCTTTAGAATTTTGAAAAATATTATTTTATGATATTTTATTTAATAAATTTGATTATTAAATGATAAAATTAACTTTTTTTTAATAAATTTTTACTATTAAAATAAAATAATAAATTATTGACATTTGAGTAATAATTTATATTAAATATTATTATACATAATATGTGGAATATACTTAATAATATATTATATGTTATTCTATATTTTTAATTATAATATAAATATACTATATTTTTTAAATTTTAAATAAATATATAATTTTATTTTTAAAATTTAAGAGTAATTTTTTTTTTCTTTTTCCCTTCTTCATTTTTAGAGCCAAAATATGAAAAATTGATTGTGTTTTCTATATTTTGGACTTAGAGATTATTTTGACTGAAAACAACCATTTTGTTATTTTGAGTTTTTTTTATAATTTTTTTTTATTTTTAAAAATGACAAAATACACGTATTTTTATTATTTTAAAAAATTAAAAATAATATGAAAACAACAAAAAGAAACGTAGTATAAAATTTTAAAAATTAAAATTAAAACTAACATGTTTAATTATTTTGATTCTTTAAAAACTTAATGAAATTTATGAGTTATAATATAAATAACAAACCTGGTACTATCTCTATCTCCCCCTCAAACCTACTATTTATTTATATTTCGAGTTTTTCTCAAATTCAAATTGATTAGAAAGGACCTACTTTGATCAAGACAAGTTTGGATAGGTACAGGCTACCGTCCATATTTAACGATCAGAATGTCACTCCTTTGCCCCATATTAAAAATCTCAAAAATTTTGGAATTATTATAAATTATTGTGTTAAGAACAATAAACAAAAAAAATTGACCCAAACAAGATGAAGTCCAAAACCAATGAAAACGAAAACACCTCAAAACCCATGAACTACTCAATTTCAATAGAATGCATCCTCGAACGCCAATTTATGACAACATTGGGAATAACGACTAACAAGCAAAGTTAAAAGAAATTAGATGGTCTCTCGAAGACATCCCCTCTCGTGGAGAAATCCTAACTAATACACAGATATAATGACAAAAATTCATTTAAAAAACTAATAACGGATAATTCTTATCCATAAAAAATATAACTTTAGTTGATCTTGAAATACTATTCATGTTTATTCTCAAATCCCAAACTCCTTTATAAATAAATAAAAAAATCATTTCAAAAAGGGTATGTCATTAATACTGATTTAAGATCTCTATAATTTCTTTGAATATTTTTAAAAATTTAACTTAAATATCAAAATGGTTGCGCAAGGACTTCTTTGTGCTCTCTAACGATGTTCTTCCTTACAAGAATATACCAGCTTAAAGACAATTTTCCAACATATAAATTCTATGTTGTATCTAGAGAACAACAACAATATTTATATAAGATTTTCTTGTCATTCTTGTTCTTTTTTCACTTTTATGATGTTCATTTTCTTATTTTTATCTTAGTTACAACTTATAATACATTTTTTTCAGAAGAAGAAAGCATATAAAAAAATTAAACTCAATTGTTCAATATTATATATTAACTTTTTATTGTGCTTACGTTGTTAAGTGTAATATTATGTGTAACATTATGGTCAAATTCCTTATATAATTTTATTTCCATATTGGTTCTAAATACAAGAATTCGAATTTAATTCCACTTCTTAATGTTTTATTTCAAACGAAATTATTAAAACTTTAATTATGATGAAATCATTAAAATTTTAATAATATTAAAATTTGTTCCAAATTATATATAGTGGTTACATGTGTCAACTACAGGTTTGGTTTCTAAATGAGTGTTGGGTTCACCCAAGCATGGTATCTAAGAATATTCCTGATCACTATGACTTCAAATTTAAAATTCTAGGTGCATAATAAACTTTTATTAAGTATGAATAATTCATATTTAAATGATGTATATACAAAAATAACATAAAAGCAAGTCAATAAAGTTGAATATTTAATGTTCTTTTTATATAAGATGCTTCAAATGTTTGGCATTTGTTAATGCTGCAACTGGGGACAAGGTATTGGAAATTTTAGTTGTTCCACGAATGAAGGCGCTATGGAGGGAAGAAAAATACACAAATAATTGAAGAGAAGCAACAAACTTTGGAGGGCCTTCCAACTAAGAATGACAATAAATAAAGCACTTGGGGTTGGGGTAGGTGAGTTCTTCCCCGTTCATGCACCCCCTCATCCTCCTTACACTGCATTCCTCTGTTCCTTCTTGATACATATATCTGCCAAAATTTAATATGGAAGTTTTAAAATTTAGGGTAATTATAAAATATATTTTTAATTTTTGAGAAAATATAAAAAAAATATATCTTTAAAATTTAGTATTATATTACAATTTTTACCCCATTGTTAGTTAATTACCGTTAAATTTTATAAAATAATTAAAATATTCGTATATTTAAACTCAATCTTTCTTCTTCTTTTTTTATTCTTCTTTCCCCCTCTATTTCTCTTTTTGAAATCCATATTTAAGGTCATTGTTTGTCTCGAACCCAAATTCTTGGGTTTGAGATAAATAGTTTCACCTTTTCTCTCTTTATGATTTCTTCTCTTTTTTTATATACCTTTCTTTTCTAACCTAGTTTTGAATTCAAGATGAAATGTTTGTCACTCTGTTGCTATTTTCTTTTTCTTTTTCTCTTTTTTCTTTGAATATAGATCTAAGTTCCTTGTTCATTTCAAACCTACAGTGTTTTATTCGTTCTCTTTCTCTATCAATCTATCATTTTTTATGTCTTCTTTTCTTTATTTCTTTTTTTCTTTTTACTCTCTTTTTTGAACTTAGAATTGAATTTGAGATAAAGTATAAGCACCTTCGCCTGGATATCTTAACCACCCAGACTACCCGAACGAAAGCACCTGCGGGAGGAGAAAGAATGAAACACAAGACAAAAACTATCCTGGCATGCATACACAAGAATTAAAACAACGGAAGCGGAGCTATATACACGCATGCACTACGGAAACACCGCTAGCACAGCTGCCACAAGATAAATAAATTAATACAAACTCTTGTGCTGGCATACATGAGACACGAGGAATGACCTGGCACAGTCAAGAATAATAGAGTAAATCATACTCAACTATCTGTAAGCAGCCCCGCCCAGATATCCCCAACCACCCGGACTACCCGAACAGAAGCGCCTATGGGAGGAGAAAAAGAATGAACACGAGAAAAGAACCACCCTAACATGCATACATGAAAATAAGAACAGTGGAAGCGAAGCTAAACACATGCATGCACTGCAGGTACCCCGCTAACACAGAGGTCACATGATAAATAAATAAACACAGACTCCTGTGCCGATATACACAAGACTCAAGGAAAGACCTAGCATAGTAAAAATTAATAGAATAAATCCTACTCAGACATCAGAGTTGACAGGGACTAACGGGACTGCCTATACACCATACCGACTTTGTAGCTAGAAGCTGACTCCCTTGCTCTTGACTCACGCTGCCCCTACCTAGAATGATAGAAAAACAAAGTGAGTCAAGAGACTCAGCAAGCATAAAGAAAGAAAGGATGAAGGTTGAACATATCTAGAAAACTCTCCCCAGAATAAACCCCCATTTACACACAAACCATGATACGCTACAACACAATAGTATAGTATAATAAAAGCACATACCAGTCCTTGGGGCCCATACAAGACACACGGCACCCAAGTCCCATACCAACATGCCGCTGCCTTGAAAGGAAACATGTATCTCCAACAAACCTGCTCGCGCTGTCCCGGGTCGGTGCTCCCGTCACCCATACGTCCGTGTTGGTACTCCCGACACTCGAGCCATAGGCTCCCTCGGAACGGTCCTCCCGTCCGAGAACTAATAACTACCAGTAACCATGCAATACACGTAAAAATGCAATGGCATAATAAGCATCAACGTGATACACTCGCGCCCATACATCTAGACATCAGGCCATGCTCCGCCCACATAGTAAACCACACGAGATGCATATGCCCGTGCTGGATGTAACCTAACCAAGCTAGAATGTCCGTGTCCAAGCATACTCAATAAATGAATATCCCAACATGCAACTCATACCCATGTGCATATCAAATCATGAACAGTAATATAATGAATTTAATCATGCAGTAAATCACATACTGGCAAAGCTAGTCAGCAGTGCCTAGCACCGGTCAACGGCCAGTGACTAAGAGTGTTCACCCGACGGTCCACTATAGGTCCATACAATAGTCTACCCCAACGTCATCAAACAGCCGACCCTTGCCCTACTGCTCGATAGCTCGGCCGAACCATAAATAAATCTAAGAAAAACCGTAAATAAACTCTCACGTCTAGGAACCTAGTCCCCAAACTGGTTCAACATCATTCCGAAAGGAATGAGGGCGGTACAAACCCCTGTAGGCTTTCAACAATTAAATTCTAGAAGTCCGAATTTAATTTAAATTAAAATAAATGAATACTAACTTAATAATTAATGCTAAGCTCTGAATTAGAGTAAGGGAGAGGATAAAATACAGGAAATCACGGAATCTTTCACGGGAATTAAAGATCATGAGAAGAGGGTTAGGAACTTGCCTTTACACGGCCGTTCCTTGCTTTTCTTGCACTCCCACTGCGAAGTAAAACATTTAATAGCGATTAATAAAATCGTGGCTCACATTAATTAAATCTAACTGTGTAATATAAATAATTCAATCGTCTAAAATCCCACGTAAGCTCACCACAAATAAAATTCCAATAAGCCTCATAATTATTTTAAATTAAATCACGCTAATAAATTCATCGAAGCCAGCTTAATAGATTAAATTTAAATTAAACAACTCAAAATTTCATAATTAATAAACGGGCCAAAACAAACGAAGGAAGGGTAAATAAATTGACAACGAAAGGAATATCGCAGAGGGAATAAAGAACTTGCCTTAACGAAGATATCCTTAGGCTTGTTTTGTCCCAAATCGGTAAAAATTATACAAACTGCAATATCGCAATAATTTGCCAAAATTAATAAAATTAGACTTTAAACGAAATTTCAACCATACAGAATGTTTATTACTTATTTATTTACATACCTGGCTAATTAAAACCCAATTAAACCAAGTTTAATCTTACCTTTTTTTCCCAATTTTCTTCATTTCCTTCACTGCGTGTCTGTTCCTTCTTCTCCTATTTTTTCCTTCAATTCTGCTGGCTCGGAGACGCCCGAAATTGGCTTAAATAGGTGCAAAATGAGTGACTAGGGGAGAGCCACGTGGCAGCAGCAAAGGCAGCCGCTGGAGGCACCACTGCCTCAGACGAAATGACGTCGTTTTGGGCGTCCTTGCTGATTAAAAATCAGCATTTTCCTCCCTTGCGTGCAGGCGGAATCAAACCCGCGTCCAACTGCTAGTTGCCCTCGCGAGCAACCGCTCGCGCTCGCACACGCCTTCAACCTTAATATGCCTTTACTTCCAGTCACTTTTCAACTTTTGCACCAGCACCCTTAAACTTTCAAAAATTATCACATGCACCCGAACTTCCATTTCTTTCTTATTTCACTTATACCCTGACATTTCCAAAAATCCACCAATTGAATTTATTTTCCTATATCATAAATACCCTCAATTAAATTAATTAAACCTAAATTTCATATTTCCTCAAAATTACATAAATAAACATTTTACTTTAAATTAACCCAATAAATAATTATTTTCCTTAAACAATAAACACTCAATAATCACCGAAATAAAAATTAAATCAGTATTTCCTTTAAACCCACAAATATTCAATAATCTCCACAAACATAATAATTAATAATTCTCTTAAACCCAAAAATATTTAACAATTATCAATTCTTCCCAACCAATTTAGTAATTATTTATTTAATTCCCCAATTTCGAGATATTACATTATTAGAGTTGATGGGGACTGACGGAACTACATGTACACCATACCAACTCTGCTACTAGATGCTATCTCCCTTGCCCTTGACCCACGCTGCCACTACCTGAAATAATGGAAAGTAATGTGAATTAAGAGACTCAGCAAGTATAAAGAAAAAAAGGTTGCAGGCTGTACGTATCTAGCAAACTCTTCCCAGATCACCAACCCGCAAGCACACACAAGCCATGAGACACTACCATGCAATAGTACAAGCATAATGAAAGCACATACCGGTCCTTTGGGCCCACACAAGACACACGTCACCCAAGTCTCATACCAACCTGCCGCTGCCCTGAAAGGCAACAAATATCTCCAACAAACCTGTGCGCGCCGTCCTGGGTTGGTGCTCCTGTCACCCGAATGCTTGCATCCATCATCCCGACACCCAAACCTCTGAATAATCGAGCCGTAGGCTCCCTCGAAACGGTCCTCCCGTCCTAGATCTGTGAACTGGTAGTAACCATGCAATACACATAAAAATACAATGGCGTAGTGAGTATCAACGTGATACACTGGCACCCATACATCCAGGCATCAGGCCATGCTCCGCCCACATAGTAAATCACACACGATGCAAATGCCCGTGCCAGATGCAAACTAACCAAGCTAGTATGTCCTTGACCAAGCATACTCAATAAATGAATTCCCCAACATGCATCCCATACCCATGTGCATATCAAACCATGAATGGTAATACAACATATCAAGTCATGCAATAAATCACATACTGTCAAAGCTAATCAGCAATGTCCGGCACCGGTCAATGGTCAGTGACTAGGAGTGTCCACTCGACGGTCTACCTCAGAGCCGTATGATAGTCTACTCCAACTTTACCAAACAGCCGACCACTGCCCCATTGCTCGATAGCCCTAGCCGAATCATAAATAAACCTGAGAAATCCATAAATAAACTTGTACCTCTGAAAACCTAGTCCCCAAGCTAGGTCCGACATCATTCTGAAAGAAGTGGGGGTGGTACAAACCCCTGTAGATTTACAAAAAATAAAATTCTAGAAGTCCCGGATTTAATTTAAATTAAACCTAGTAAATAACAATCCAGTAAGTAATGCTAGGCACCGAATTAACGTAAGGGAGGGGATAAAATACGAGAAATCACGTAGTTTCTCACGAGAATTAAAGGACATGAGGAGAGGGTTAGGAACTTGCCTTCATACGTCCGTTTCTTGCCTTTCTTGCATTCCCTCTACGAAGTAAAACGTTCCTTGGCAATAAATAAAATCATAGCTTACACTAAGTAAATCTAACCGTGAAATATAACTAATTTAGCCGTATAAAATTCTTAAACATATAACGCTTCTAATAATTTTTGCCGACGTAGACACACCGCAAATAAAACCCCAACGAGTCTCATATTTATCTTAAATTAATTTATGCTAATAAATCCTTAATTCGTATAATTAATACATGAAACCAAAATGAATTAAGGAAAGGCGAGGGGTTCACAAAATAAAAGGAGATCGCAAAGGTAACGGGATCTTGCCTCTATTTAGCTGTTTACAACGTTTTTATGCTTGAATGCCACCAAATTAATACACGCTGCAAATTCACATAACCTCCCAAAATTAATAAAATCGAACCCAAAATAAAATTTCAACCATACAAAATGATTATTACATATTTCTTTACTTACCCGGCTAATTAAACCTTGATTAAATCCCATTTAATCTTGAATTTTTCTCCATTTTCTCCTTTCATTCTTCATTGCTCGCGGCTGCTGTTCCTTTCTCCCATTTCTTCCTCGTTCCCTACTCACAAAATGGTAGAAATCAGCCTTAAAAATGAAGCAAAACAAAGGCTTGCTGGGTAAGAAGAATGGGCAGTTGAGAGCACGCCACATGGAGTAGCTAGCAGCCGGGCACATTGCCACCGCCTTGGGCCGAAATGACGTCGTTTTGGCCCTCTTCTGCCCAAATAAAATGGGAAAAAGCCCTCAGCCTTGCGTGCGCCCACGCGGGTTTGATCCCACGACCCCACCTTCACACCCGCGCACTCGATCAAATGGACTGGCTGTTTCCTTCACCCATTATACGCAGCCCATTAAATTTAAAATGAACCATGGCCACTTCTACAAATCACATTTTAACCCCCACAGTATCCTTTAATTACACATGCACCTTAACTTCCATTTACACTTATTCCACTTTCATCCCATAATTTTTAGAAATTTCACTAAAGTAATTTATTTAACTATTTCCATAAATACTTTCAAATAAAATAATTAATTTTCTTAATTTCTTTTTAATACAAATAATTTTTATATTTTCTTTAAACCCATCAATACAATAATTAATAATGATTACCCATTTTCAAATAATTTAATTAATTACCTTCAATTCTCTATTTTCTTCAAAACCAAACAAATAAATATTTTTTCTTAAATCTTTAAATATTTAATAATGTTCTTAAATATTAATTTAAATAATTATTATTTATTCTCAAATTTCAAGGTGTTACGTAAAGTTTGGTGATGAACTCAGATTTGAGTTCATAGCATCTCAAATTGAGATTAGTTTGTAGCTAGCATCAACACGGAAGTGGATTTCAACATGGATTTTTTATTTTTCAATATGAGGAAAGAGGAGAGAGAATAAAAGATAAATTTGGTCATTTTATCATCATTTTACTTAATAATGGGATGTTTATTACTATTTTTCAAACATCAGTTGGCTTCTTGTAAATTTGCCAAATCTTAGGGGTTTTTTTTGTAATTTATCCTAATTATTTTGTTTAACTTCTCATCTCCATATGTCTTAAATTTCATTACACAAAATATCTAAAAAAAATCTTAATTTAAATGATTTTACTTATTAATTAAGATAGAAACGATCGAAGGAAGGGGTACAGATATGAAACGCGAACACTGAAGAGAAATTGCTTATGAAACGTTGGAAGGCAAAAGGAAACAATGCAACAGAAAAAGCATCTCAGCAAGCCTTCAACAATTGAAAGAAAAATAATGCCCAACAATTGCTTATGAAATGTTAAAAAAAAGGCCTAATAGCAAAAATAACCCAAACATTTTTACAAATATATAATTTAATTCAATCATTTTAATTTTAGCAATTAAGTTTAAATTGACTCAATTGAGTGCAAGTTTATCCAACAAATAAAATCAATTTAGAGAATGTATGTTCATACTAACTTGGCATGTCAGGTCTCATATAATAATATTATGAGTGAAACTCACATGTACATGTAAGTGTAAAAAATATGAACAGTTAACGACAATGATGGAAAAAGGAGTTAGTGGTTTCTCTATGCTGCCGGAACTACAAATAGCCCCCAACTTCCCAAAATTAACAGCCATTTTTCACCCTCATCTCTCCCCCGTAGCATCAACGTCTTCACCAATTGCGTCATCGCTTTCACGACACCTCAAAACTATGCGTCGAGGCTTTCCCACCTCATTCACCTCCATGGCTGGCAACCCTTTTTAGTGCCCCCACTTTCTTCGTCGAAACCACGCCCCACACTGGGGCCTCTATGTAAAGATAACATGATATTGCATGTATAACAACACAATTAAAATATCATGCTCATAATCGTAAAACTCATATTTTATGTAATTTCATAAAAATTAAATGCGTATCTGAATCCATAAGAGATTATACAGTAATGAGAAATACCAGCTGAAGACGAAATACCGAAATTTGGTTTCTCTCCCTTCACTTCAACCGTAATGATGGAAACAAAATTTAACTATAATTGCTTTGATGGTGTTGGGTAGGGAGAGGACCAAATCTTTATTTATAATAGTAGAAATAGTCTCCCATCAAGACTTTTAGGAGTTATTATTATCATCTTCTAAACCAAATAGAATTAGGATTAATCATTATCTTATTAAATCCTTATATTTATCTCATCAGATTAACAACAATCATATTTGATACTAGATTCAGTTATTTTATCATATAAGTATCATAATATTTGATAAATATTAATTATTGACTATATTGTAATATATACCAGATAATGTTACTGATTTATCCAATGAGATAAATTCTTAATTATCATGTGAATCACAATAAGATAATTCTTACATTCTCCCACTTAGCTCATATGATATTACATTTATGATTTAATAAGAAAGAGCATAATGTGCACAAACAATCATACTTTAATTCTCTTTATTTTGGTTATCATAATATCATTATTAAGTTAAAATATTAATAGGCGGTTGTCCATCAATTCTTTCTAATCCAATCCCTTCCATGTACCATAACACTAACTTTCAACTTAACATGACCTTTAATGAAGATGATCATAACGGTTCAACTTTAATTATTCCTATCAACTTTATTCTAAACAGTTATCTATACAAATAGAAAACAGGAATATCATAAATATATGAAATCAAAGTATCAAATGTATAAATTTTAACAGAGTCAAATTACATATTGCCCAAAATACCCATCCTTTCAACATGTTCATTAAATATTTTGGGTGGGAGTTCTTTTGTCATAGGATTTGCTATCATAAGGTTGGTGCTAATATACTCTATTGACACTGTATGTTTCTGAACTTCTTCTTTAACGGCCAAGTATTTGATTTCTATATGTTTAGCACCCTTGGAATACTTGTCGTTTTTAGAGAAGAATACTACTGTGGAGTTATCATAATAAATTTTCAGCAGCTTAGCAATACTGTCGACAATTCGAAGCCCTAAAATAAAATTTTGTAGCCATGAACCATGAATAGTGGCCTCAAAGCAAGCCACGAACTCAGCTTTCATCATGGATGCAACGATGACAGACTGCTTTGCACTTTTCCATGAGATTGCTCCTCCAGCTAATAGGAACAGGTAGCCAAATGTTGATTTTCTAGTACCAACACATCCGGCGAAATCTGAATATGAATAGCCAATCACCTTAAGATGATCGAATCTTCTGTAAGTGAGCATGTGATCTTTAGTTCCTTGCAAGTATTTGAAAAATTTCTTTGCAGCTTTCCAGTGATCAAGCCATGGATTACTTTGATATCTGCCAAGAATCCCGACAGCGAAGCTTTTGTCTAGTCTGGTGCAAGTTTGAGCATACATTAAGCTCCCAACTACAGATATATAAGGAATATTTCGCATTTGCTCTCGTTCCAATTCATTTTTCAGGTATTGCATAAGGTTAAATTTATCCCCCTTTTGAATTGGAACTACCCCTGATGAGAACTTATCCATATTGAATCTCTCTAGAATTTTATTAATATATACTTTCTGAGACAATTACCCTAACAATCCTTGTGATCTATCACAAAATATTTATATTCCTATCATATAAGTAGCCTCTCACATATCTTTCATTTCAAAATTCTCAAAGAGATACTTCTTGGTTTCATGTAATAAACCAAGATCATTAGCAGCAAGTAGAATATCATCAACATATAGGATTAGAAAAATAAATTTGCTCCCACTGACCTTCATATATATACACCGATCAACAGTGTTTTCCTAAAAGCTAAAAGACGTAATGGTATTATTAAACTTTAGAAACCATTAGTGGGAGGCTTGCTTAAGTCTGTATATTGATTTCTTTAGTTTACACATTATGTGTTCTTTTCCTTTAACTAAAAGCCCTTAGGTTGATCTATATAGACCTCTTCCTCCAAATCCCCATTAAGAAAGGCAATTTTTACATCCATTTGATATAATTTCAAATCATAATGAGCCATTAAAGCCAAGATGATTCTAAGAGAATATTTCTTAGAGACTGGTGAGAAAGTCTCTTTATAATCGATGCCACTTTTTTGAGCAAAACCTTTGGCAACAAGTCTGATTTTATGTTGTTCAATATTGCCTTTAAAGTCACATTTGGTCTTAAAGGCCCATTTACATCCAACTTTTTTATACCCTTTAGGCAATTCAATGAGATCCCAAACTTGATTTTAATCCATAAATTTTAACTCTTCTTTCATGTCATCTAACCATTTAGTAGAATCATCACATTTCATGACTTGCTTAAATGAAACTGGATCGTTATCAATTCCTAAGTTAAATTCAGACTCTTGTAGATAAACCACAAATTCATTAGAAATAGCAAATTTTCTATCTCTTTGAGATCTCCTTAATGCTATTGCTTGTGGTTCAACTACTGACAGTTCATCATGGAGTGTTTATTGTTCTTAACTGTTATTTGGTTGCATTGCAACTTGAAGAACAACAACTGTATCAATCTTGGGCATAAGAACTTCCACCCTGACTTCTTGAATGCTGACATTATGCATTCTATCACTCCCACTAATTTCACCATTTTCAATGGACCTGACATTTCTAGTTTCAACAATCCTAATACTGTGATTAGGATAATAAAATCTATACCTCTTGGACCTTTCGAGATATCCAATGAAATAACTATTGGTAGTTCTAAAGTCCAATTTCTTTTCATGTGGATTATAAACCCTTACTTCTGTTGGGTAACCCCAAACATGCAAGTGCCTTAAACTAGGTTTCCTACCCGTCCACAGTTTAAAGGGAGCTTTTAGAATTGCCTTACTAGGAACCCTGTTTAGCAAATACATAACAGTCTTTAATGCATACATCACTACAAAAAAATTGATTTCTTAAGACGATTTTTTTGCGGCGGTTCTAAAAATTGCTGTAAAACATGGTATTTTGCGGTGATTTTGAAATCGCCACAAAATATGATCTTTGCAGCGGTTTCTTTAAAATTTTGCGGCGGTTTCATAAAACTGTCGCAAAATTTAGAAAACATGTTTTTTTGTGGCGATTTTCAAAAAATCGTCACTAAATTTAAAAAATAATTAAATAATAAAAAAATTAAATTATTTTTCGCTGCAGTTTCAGTTTCTTAGAAACCGCCGCTAAATTTAAAAAAATTAAATAATTTAAAATTAAATTAAATTAACATTTGCGGCGATTTTCAAAAACCATCACAAAATTCAAAAAATATTAAATTTAGCGGTGGTTTTTCAAAAATCGCCGCTAAATTTAAAAAAAATTAAATAATTAAAAATTAAAAATTAAATAAAATAATTCATTAAAAAATTAAATTTAGAGGCGGTTTTCGAAAACTGCCACTAAATTGAAAAAAAAAATTAAAATTAAATAAAAATCTAAAATTTTAAAATTCATTATTTTCATTAAAAAAAATTAAATTTTGCTTAAGAAAATAATTAAGAATTAAATAAATATAAAATCTTAAAAATAAATATAAATTTGCATTTAAATTAAAAGCAAAATTCATTAAAAATATAATTTAAAAAAATAAAAATAAATTTAAAAAATTAATATATAAAATTTTAATAATTTTTAAAAAATATATAAAATCTTCTTGTTTATTTTTAATCAATTAATTTATTTAATTTAAATCAATTAATTTATTTTTAATTTATTCTATTATTCTTTTAAAAATAATCAATTAATAAATATTTTTAATATATATTAAAAAATATAAAATATAAAATATAATTCTGAAAATTAGTTGTTAGATTTGTATATAATATATATATATATATGTGCATATATGTTAAGGAGTTCTTCGCAGATTAGGCGGTTCGTGTGTGCGCGCGCGCACAAGAGGTTTGGGGTTCGAAACTTGGGGAGAGCATGCTGGGATTTAATTTCCTGCATCGCCACGTGGCACGTGCACAAGCGACCATGTGGCGCGTAAGGGCGGGCGGGTCGGGCCGGGCGCGGGGCAGGCTGGCTTATGCGGGCGGTAAAAAAATTAGATTTTTTATTTTAGCGGCGGTTTCAAAACCACCGCTAAAATTAATAAGTTAATTTTTTTTTATTAATTTTAGCAATCGCCGCTAAAATTAATTTTTTTTTAAATTTTTAAAAATAAAATTTAAAAAAAATTAAAAAAAATAAAATTTTAATTTAGCGGCGGTTTCAAAACCGTTAGCTAAATATTATAAAAACCACCGCAAAATTTAAAATTAGCAGCGGTCATTCCAGCGGTTGCTAAAAATTGCCGCTAAACACTCTGCGGCGGCTGACTTAGCGGCGGTTAAAAATCGCCCCTAAATGCAAAAAAAATCACTGCTAAATGCTAATTTTTTTGTAGTGCATCCACAAAGATAAGGGTAAAGATGAGTGACTCATCATACTCCTAACCATTTTCATTAGGGTATGATTATGCCTTTCCGAAATACCATTTTGTTGTGATGTACCTAGCATTGTGTATTGAGCACAAATACAGTGTCTTTCAAGGAATTTGGCAAACAATCCTGGACATTGACCTGATTCATCAAACATTCCATAATATTCACCATCTCTACCTGACCTTACAATTTTTACATTTTTATCAAATTGCCTCTCAACCTCTTTAATATACACCTCAAGTGCATCGATAGATTGTGACTTGTCATGCAATAGATAAACATAACCGTAACATGAAAAATCATCAATAAAGGTAATAAAATATTTTTTCCACCAAAAGATGGAGTATCCAAAGGCCCATAAATATCAGTGTGTATAATTTCAAAAAGCTATGTGCTTCTTGTGGCTATTTTCTTAGTGTGTTTTATTTGTTTGTCTTTAATACAATCAATACACACTTTAAGTTCAGTAAAATCTAAATGTGGAAGGATTTCGTGCTTTACTAATATTTCCATCATTTCTTTAGATATATGGCCCAAACGTTTATACCACAAGTAAGCTAAACTTTCATTAACGAAACTGCATTTAGTACTAATATTATGATGCAAAGTCATCAGAGTCTCAACAAACACGTTATCAAGTTTAAACTTGTAGAGACCATCACATAATATACCAGAACCAATAAAACTGTTATGTTTGAATAAACTAAGAGATCTGGAACCAAATTTAAAAGAAAATCCAACTACATGAAGTTTCTGTAATGAAACTAAGTTTCGAGAAAATGTAGGTACATAAAGAGTTTCTAATAAATTTAAGTAATGTCTGGTATCTAGAATCAAACGGTAAGTGCCAATGCCTTCAATGAGAACTTTGTTTTTATTCCCCATGAACACACAAAACTTTCATTTGGCCTTGTGGTTCAAATCGTAAGGAACCCCTGCATCGTATTAGAAATATGAATAGTGGAACCAGAATCAATCCACCAAGTGTTATATGGAACTTCAGTAAAGTTTGATTCAAAAGATACTAAAGCACAAGGCTTACATTTCTTTTCGAACCAAGCTTTACGTTTCAGGCAATCTTTCTTCATGCGTCCATTTTTCTTACAAAAGTGGCACTTAACAGCCATAGGTTCTTTATGATCACCTTTCAAAGAATTGTTCAAGTTACAAGGACCTTTCTTCTTACTCTTACTACTTCTTTTCTTGAAACTTTTACTAGCTTCTTGATGCTTTAGGAAATGAACGGAATGAGCTCTTTAATTTTTCAGTCTCGTTTCCTCTTGAATGAGCATACTGGTCAATTCATTGACGTTTCACTTATCCATTATAGTGTTATAGTTCATTTGAAATGGCCTGTATTGCTCTAGAGGCAAGGAATTGAGTATAAACTATACCAAGAAATACTCATCCACTGTCATTACTAAGGTCTTTAATTGCGTTGCCAAGGTAGTCATTTCCAGAATGTGCTCATACATGATATGAGAACCATCACATTTCATGGTGGTCAAAGAACTCATTAATGTACTGGCTAGAGATTTATCAGCAGTCTGGGAACGCTCTTCCACGAAATTCATGAGTTCCTTAGCGTTCTCAGTTTTGGAAAGCATTAACTTTATGTTGTTTGCAATGGTCATCCACATAAACATAAGGCATAATCTGTTCGATCTCTCCCATACTTTATAGAATTCCCTCTGCTTATCGGTGCTTTTATCGATGAGATCAACAGATTTCTTGGTTTTTGAGTGCTAAATCAAGATTCCGAATGCCTATGTGAAACTGAACTTGTTTACTCCAATCGGAGAAATTTAATCCATTGAAAAAGGGAATAGATGATGCATACGGATGCATTGAAACAGGTATAGATACTGTAAAAGAAATGTAAATGCTCATACATTAATGCATAAAAAATTTCATGTAAGTTCAGATTCAGATATTCATCATAAGGCACATCATAATTCTCTTTTAGGCGATACTAAGATGTACAAAATAAAATAATAATTGATAATTAAATATGCACGAATTAGATCTATTTGCTATCTTTGGATATGCAAAATAAAACTAACAGAACATAATAATGATCACATTTATGTTTGAAAATTGTAAGGACAAATAATTAACCTTTAAGCTAATCTCGAATAGCCTTATAATGCAAACTTCAATTTACCCACAAACAAATATCAAACAAAACTTTAATGACATCATTAAATATTATGTTTATGGGAAATTGAAAATAATTTATAGCACAAAATTTATTTACTTTACATAATTAGGCCACTTTGATGACTAACAATTTTTTCTTAATATAAATTTTAAACTATAAATATTTATTTCATTTATTATATATACACACACCACAATTGTATATATATAAACAAATCCAATTATGGATCTATTATTTTATAATTTAAAATTTATTTACTTTACAAAAATTTGGCCACTTTGGTGACTAACAATTTTTTTCTTAATATAAATTTTAAATTATAAATATTTTATTTCATTTAATATATATCATAATTATATATTTTAAACAGATCCCGTTATGGATCTGTTTAAATCATAATATGGGTCAAAACAAACCCAAACCAATTCTGCTTGGGTCTTATCATTAATGGGTCAAATTGGCCGACCCAAATCGTTCAATAGGGTTACTTAACAGATTAGGTCTGACCGACCCAAATCCAACTCAAATCCTTGACCCAACTTATACCCATCATCATCTTCTTATTCTCTTTTAGGGTTTCTTCTTTAAGCCAAATAGTTGTTGTAGTTGCCATCTGTCTTTTTCTTCACCATATCGCCGCATCTTCCCTCTTCTTCTCCATTATTACGACGACCTTAATCGCCTTTCACCATTGGCAACCTTATACGCACCATAAGCCTTGATCGATACCTCACACCCATGGAAACTTGAGCACGGTGGAGGAAAGACCGTCAATCGACACCCACTGTAATGGCCAAGATCGACGGCCATGGCCGAGAGTGCTAAGAATCTATGGGAGATCAATCGCTGGCCTATCATCATGTTGGTATCTCCCTGTCGCATCTTTCATACACCGAAATCAGAGAAGAAATAATGGTAGCAAATCGAGCCCAAGGTCGACTACCATGGCTTTAAGCTTTTGCCATGGTTGTTTCGTCGGCCACTCACTACAAGAAAAATGACTTTTAGTGACGGCCAGAAAAAATTTGTCACAAATAAAACTATTAGTGGCGGCCGGTGCTGTTTGTCACTAGAATGACATCTTTAGTAGCGCCCGAAAAAATTGGCCACTAAAAGCTCTTTATTTGTGACGGCCACATGTTGTGGTCACTAAAAAATGGTTATTTGTGATGGCCATCACTGGCCGCCACTAAAAGTGGATTATTTATGGCATCACTCCATGGAGGCACTAATAAAGAGATATGCTTAGTAATAGAACATGATTATTTGTGACGGCCAATAGTGGCCGCCACTAAAGGTCCTCCACACAACCATTATTTATGACCGTCGGTAATGGTGTATTACTAAAAGATAACTATTTGTGACAAGCACAAAGGGCGGCCACTAGAGATAAATTATTTGTGACAAACAGCCATGGCGGCCACTAATAAAATGTTGGGATGGTGTGCATAATAGAACATGATTAGTTGTGACGGCCAATAGTGGCCGCCACTAAAGGTGCTCCACACAACATTTATTTATGACGGTTGGTTGTGGCGGCCACTAAAAGTGGGTGGGATTTTATGCTTATTTGTGAGGGCCAACGGGGGCACCCACTAAAGGATAACTATTTGTGACAGGCAAGCCATGGCGGCCACTAAAAGCTTGAGATGTGGCCTGCCAACTAAAAGCACATTATGTGTGATGACCAAAGCTGGTGGCCACTAAAAATATACTTATTTGTGGCAATTAAACATGGCGGCCACTAAAAGTTTCTATCTAAATTGGAATATACACTTATTTGTGGCATAAAATGTGACATAAAATATAAAATATATAATTAATAATTAATAAAAAATATTTTCATTCTTAATAACATTTTTCTTCCAATATACTTTTATAATTAATAATTAATAATATACTTATTTTTAAAAAATATACTTCTATATTCTTAAAATATAAATATAATTAATAATTAAAATGAGTTTTTATTTCAATATTATATTTTTTACTATTATAAAATTTACAAAAATATATATATATTTTTTATTTTTCTTTTCTTGTAAAATATAAACAAAAGTTATATATATATATATTTTTAAAAATATTCTTAAAAACTTTTATTTTCTTTTCCTTTCATCTCCCTCCCTTGTCTCTCTCCCCGCCTCTTTTTCATTTCCCTCCATCTCTCTCCGTCCCTCCCTCCCTCATCTCTCTCGCCCCATCTCCTCCTCCGCCGCTTGACTGCCACAACCGTCTTCGTCTCCATCTCCGTTTTCATTTCCCTCTCCTTCTCCATCTTCGACTTTGGCTCTGTGGTAGCCTCAACGCTGTCGCTATTGCCACCTCCGCTACCTTAACGCCGTCGTGTCTCCATCTCCAGCAGGTATCTCTCTTCTCTGTTGATTGCACATAAACAATATACTTGTTAGAAGAACTCATTTGGAAAATAAAATTAATAAAAAATAATAAATCAGAAGAGGTTGAAGTATGTAGAAGCAGCAAAACACGCTTAGAATTGCTATAAATAGACCAAGAAGAATTAATCAAGGTGTGTTTTGAATCAGACTCTCCCTATCCTCCTCATCTTTACTTTACATGTAATGTCTTTCTACTGAAGAACATATAGTTAAAAGAAAATCCCTAAATTTCTCTGCATGTAATGTCTTTCTACTGAATCTTTTTAAGCCTGAATCCTGATAAATACCTAGTTCATCTGAACCAAGCATGCCCCCTCTATGTTATTTTGTATACAAAGTCGACTATGAGGGAAAGCTTTAGAATTATTTTGTATACAAAGTGGTCATAAACCAAAAAGAGGCCTTAGAGGCTTGGGAAAAGTTAGTAAAAATAGCATACAAATCTCAAGTGTTACTTAGAGCTACTAAGAAAGTTTCATAATGAGAAAGTTCGAGGATCTAGACATTAGGTAGGTCTTTGTTAGATCAAAGACAGTTCAAGTAGGTTTCCGTAAAGTTTAACAGGACATGAACATATAAGAAATCTTATGTAGGTTTCTATAATAATCCCTAAAATCTTTTAGCAAGTTGAAGCCAAGTGATTCAGCGGGAGCAATAAACCAGCTTCAGGATGAAAAGAGAATGAAAGAAAAAGAGAATAAAAGAAAAAAAGAATAAAAAGAAATGTGTTTTCATATGATTAATAAGAAGAAAAAACAAATTATATTTGCATTATCTCATTGAGGATCAAACTGTTGAACAAAATTAATAGGGTTTAAAATATAGAAAAACAAGTAGTGGATTGTGGGAAAATTTTATAAAAATCACTTTTTGTGATGGCCAACAAAAAGTGGTCACTAAAAATGTCTTCTTTTGTGACAACCACGACTCTCACTAAAAGTATATGTCAAACACTTTTTGGGGCAACCAATATAATGTGGTCACTAAAAAACATTCATTTTGTGGCGGCCAACACTATCACTAAAATCTTATCATTTGTGACAACTAGCAAAGTCGTCACAAAAAATTCATTACTTGTGACAACGGTGGCTGTCACTGAAGAGTCATTATTTGTGATGGCTATGACCGTCACAAAAAATGACATTAGTGGCGGAGGACTGTGGTTGTCACTAAAAAAATTTTTGTGACCATCACATCTGGTCGCCACTAAAGAGTATTTTTAGTGACGGCTAGCCAATAATCGTCACTAATACTATTTGTGACAGACTTTTTAGTGACATCTTGTGACGATCAATTTGGCGGTCACTAAAACTTTTAGTGACGAGTTTTTATGCTTTTAGTGACGGTCTTAGCCTCCACTAAAAATCTTGTTTCTTGTAGTGACTATTATGGGGAAGGAAAGATTGCGGTGGAGGAGCTTTAGCTGATGGCAATGGAAGACGACCTGTCATGACCACGAAGGAGATTGGTCAATACCGGCGACGGCGAGGCCCAAGGTCAATGGTTTTCCACAACCAGTCATTTTGTCCCACCGGCCGCCAATGATGCGTCTTCAGGCCTCTATTGGCCACTATTATGGTCGATCTAGAATAGAAGCTTCGATCACGCAATGGAGAAGATCCACAACCATGATGGCCACCGGCCATTTTTCATGCCAGTGATGGAGCGATAAAGACAAAGGTAACAGAGGCTAACAACCACGTCCACGAAGCCTTCGCTGTCGACGAGGTGTCATCAGCCATGGCAAACATGAGGCCATGGCCGAAGTAAACAGTGATACATGCGGCAGAGGCTTCAGGCCATGATTGATCCACGTGATGCAGTTGGAAAAGACGGAGATATGAGGTTGCAACCACCGTTAATCCGTCGACCACTGCAGATAATTGCCACTGGATCTTTTCGGTAGAATTTTTGTTAATTCTTTACATGCAAGTTGATGTATGCAAATACAGAAAATTAAACATTTTTAAACAAAAAATACACGAGTTTTATAAACAATGGCTCTGATACCACATGTAAGATAACATGATATTGCATGTATAACAACAACACAATTAAAATATCATGCCCATAATCGTAAAACTCATGTATTTCACGTAATTTCATAAACATTAAATGCGTACCTGAATCCATAAGAGATTATGCCGTAATGAGAAATACCAGCTGAAGACGAAATAACGAATCTAGTTTTTCTCCCTTTACCAAAATTTAACTATAATTACTTTGATGGAGTTGGGTAGGGAAATGACCAAACCCTTATTTATAATAGTAGAAATAGTCTCTCATCAAGATTTTTAGGAGTTATCATCATCATTTTCTAAATCAAATAGAATTAGGATTAATTATACCAAATAATGTTATTGATTTATCCGATAAGATAAATTCTTAATTATCATGTGAGCCACAAGAAGATTATTCTTACACTCTATTTGTCTCCACTTCTCCTGACTCTACGGTGACCAAGTTACTTCTCTCCCGACCGCTTCGCTGCCATAGCCTTCACTTCCTAAGCAAGGATTTTGACTTTCTTTGAAGCCCTAGCCACCCTCGACGATGAGGCCTTCACGATCGCCATCCTCAGCAAGGACACAAAGATTCTCGACGAGGCGTTGGTCAATGGACTTGCCACAATTCCAACCAAATCAAGGTCTTAATCCCTCACATCTCTACCTTGGCCGATCTTGCGGAGTCGCTAGGAGCGAGGCTAGGGCGAAGCATGCTCTATCTGGTTCTCCTGGTGGTAGGCCTAAAAAAGTCATCGATGGTCCAAGACTTCCTCCAGGAACTCGTTGGGAAGGGTTGGATTGCCCGATCACAACGGACAGAGCAGAATAGTTGATTGTTCATCTTTTTTTTATCTTTTTTTTTTTTACTTATATGTACATGCAAATCATACAAATATTATTATTATACAACACTTGTCATGCCACATCAGCATTAACGCATGCCCTCTAAGTCAATTTTACGTGTTGAATAAAATTACACCTAATTGAGTCAATTTGAACCTAATTACTAAAATTGAAATGATTGGATTAATTTCCAAATTTGCCAAAAGCTTTGGTTATTTTTTCTATTAGCCAAATATATATATATATATATCAGATGATTGAACAAAGGTTGAGATTTTAGCTATTTTGGTGTTTAGACGAAAAAAATGGAGGAAATTATTATTTTAATAATAATATTTTACATCAAAATATAAAAAAATGGTTTACTTAAAAATTTACATATAAAAATTATTTTCTAACAAAATATTTACATTAACAAACAGACCCTTATTTTCATAAATGAACATGAGATTAGATAATATAATATAATATAATTTTGAAGACTTTTATTAAGTACACCTATTGTTTACAGAAAAATGGGTCAATGAATAAAGTCTTTAATGGCAATTAAATTAGGTTCTCACTGAAGCCCACACCTGCTGGTTTGATCCAATTCTAGTGACCATGACTCCCATCAGTGCAGTGATGGCACATAATAATACATTTTAATTTTATATCTTTTTCTTTCTTGAATAAAGTGATATGAAGCTGACTCAAACACTATTTTATAAATATAAAAAAATAAAGGGCTTAAAAACACTATTTTTAAAATCTTCAGTCATAGCATCCTACACCCACTAAGGAAAAGCGTCCAACACCCACTAGTGAAAAACCCTTAACAGGTGTTCTCCTCGTATTTTAATTTTTAATTTTAAGTTTTAAATTTAATTTTAATTTTATATTTTAAGTATCTATTTTAAAATTATTAAAACTCATTCCTTTTGTCTATAGTATTTTTTACATTTTAAAAATTTTGAGAGTATTTGTGATAAAAATAGATAAAATGACTTTTTGTTATTTTTAAAAATATAAAAATAAATATATTTTTATTATTTTAAAAAATTAAAAACTAAAACCAATTCGAAACTAATAAGAGAAGATGGCTTAAACTATTTCCTTGAGTGAATTTCACTCATTCATTAATGGGGGCAATCGCCATCTTGAATAGATTAGATGGTGATAGAAGTGCCACATTATACCTTATGCAACATCATTAACAGCAAAATGCAAACAACTTATACGCCAAATATAACATCATGCTTTTTGGATTCCACCATTTCAACTCCCAACCAACTCTCAATTGATGTTGGTTTTGCTGTGATTTTAGATATTTTCATGTTTCGTTAAGATTTATCTTTATTATGTAAGATGATAGTTATTATCAAATTATCTTTAAACTCGTTAGAGTAATCGGTCAAAAATCTAAACTTATAAAGTACTTAATTAAATGATCTTTGTTTTCGTACTAAAATAAAACATCAACCCATATATGCGATAAGGTTGATACTTAGAACAAAAGGTAAATTGAGTTCGATTATCCTTGAGTAATTAAAGTATTTGATGTGTTTTTCATGTTTTGAAATGTACAATATATTTTACTCTAGAAAAATAGAGTATTTTTCATGTTTTGAAATGCACAATATATTTTACTCTAGAAAAAGAGAATACGGGGTGCGCATCTAAATAGGGATGATGGGAATATTAAGCAATAAATAATAATGGATAAAATTAAAATAAAAATATTTTAAATATTTTCCCTGATTGCCTACCAATTCTGCCAAACAAATAGAAAAGAATGTTATTTAATAAGGGCTTGTTTGATTGCAATTTAATTTTTAAATAAACCCTAAGAAAGCTTTTTTTTGTTTGTAATGTGGGGAGGGTAGGCCAAGAAGGCTGGTTAGATTGGTGTTATTGTCCATAAATAATAAATGCAATTATGCTAGAACGAATGGCCGTAAATGCGTGTTAAAGTTGTTTACATTATTATATTAACCATCTTCAGGCGAATATCAATGACGACACGTCCTGGCTACCTTCTGTCTATAATTTAAACATAATTAATATATTCTATAACACTTAAAATTAGGAGCGTTCAATCAATTATAATTAAACTAAATCGATTTAAAATTACTAATCGAATCAAACTAAATCAATCGAGGCATCTAAACTAAGTGAAATCGAACTAATTGAATTTTGATCCGTTATAATCGAAACTAAATTATTATAAAAAAAAATCAAATCGAACCTAATAAAAAAGGGCTGAGTTGTCAGTTTGGTTTGATTTTTCGATTAATAATACCAAAAATTTGAATTGATTAATCAAAATTCTTAAAAAAAATAACCGAACCGAAACTGAATAACTAAAAATCTTGAGGGAAATAATCGAACAAAACCACTACTAGTGAAAAATCAAATTGAACCAACAAGTTTGATCAGTTTAGTTCGATTAGTTTCGAACTCTTGCTTACCCCTACTTAAAATACCCTCGTTTCTTGAAGAAAAGACTAATTTACTTTAATTTAATTTAATTAAATAAAAATTTATTTTTTAAGAAATTAATTTATTTTATTCAAAGATAAATTAAAAACTAATTTGATTTTGTAATGCAAAAATGAACTGAATTTCACTTAAATTATGGACCGATTGGTTTTTACACTTCTTTAGAAATAAATTGGGATTTTGTTGGGTTTAGGAATTGATTAAGGCTAGTAATTATATATTTTATATTTTTGCTTCTCAAATCATCATTTAGCACCACTTTCCTCACTTAAGGGAAAATTAATTGATTTGTAATAATAGAATTATACTTAATTATTTAAATTTAATTAGAGCATTATAAATCTAATTTTTTTGGTGGAAAAATAATGTCAAATGAGGTGTCAATAAAAAATTAAACTACATAAGAAAAAAAATACATAAACACATAGAAACAGTAACAATTAGAAAAAAGAAAGAAAGAAGTTTCTAAATCAAACTAATTTTAAATCAAAGTACCAACTCAATGAGACAATGACCAACCAACGGTCATGTTATTTTGCTACTCAAATTAATTTTGTACCACTGATTAAGAAATAATTTTTTATATTTGTCTTAAATGTCAAGTTAGATAGTATTAAGTGAGCAAAATGACAAGTTTGTCAATCTCCTCACTTTAGTGCTAACCAAAAGGGTAGTGATTTTTAAAGTCAAATGATTATGGCTGATTTCGACTCGTGGGACACAGCTTTTAAAATATGAACAAAAGATATGTGATTTGTACTTGAATTTTATATATTTATTAATAAATAATATTAAAATTCATGATTAATAACGATATTATTAATCATTCATGTCTCTTTATTAAATGAGATATTAAGATAAGAAGATCATGTCTCATTGTCTCCTCTACTTAGTATCTTCTTCAATGAAGATACGATACATGATATGAGTCATGACTCATAATATTATTTTTTATTAATTTTAAAAATATATGTTAAATCTTAAGATTTGATTACAATTTTGATTCATAATTAATAAAAAAAAAAATTGAATTCCGATTTAACAAACTAATAATGCTAGAACGCGAATGAGTCTCTATCAACGTCCTAAGATAAAAGATATTGGCAGTGGGATTAGTGGAGAAGAAGGAAGAAGATGATGATGATGATTGCATCATATGGAAGGAGTCAAAGTTTAGAACAGGTTACTCGTGTGGTCCCATTGGATTTGATCTAATTATAAACCATTTTAAAATGAAGACAGAAACGAGGAGAATACATGCATGGGGATCCTCGTCCCACATGGCCACCATTTATTTAGTTTACCAAATGCCCCCCCGAGTTGGTTTACCTATTTTTATCTAATATATTCTATTATTTGGTGTCCTAATCTTTGATCTAAGCAGGGTTTCAATAATTTAAACCAACTTGTTGCCCCCGCAATCTCATTAGCAAATAATTGTTGCCAATTAAGCCTAATAAATTGCATTTCTTCTTTGTAGTTTCTTATGATTTACTTTAATTATTGAGAAAATTATTCATAGCCTTTGTCGTCATGGACTACGTAGTGAATCAGAGTCAAATTTATTTATTTTTTTTTGCCAAAATTTATAAGATTGAGTGGCGTGAGTCCCCACTAGATAAAGCATGAGTTATTCAAAGCCACTTGGGTGGTTAGCTTTAATGAAATGGGCATGCATGTGAGCACACTAACGGAGACCAGGGTTGGCACACATTGAGATGCCACGTGTTAGTGCCCTATGAGTTTAATTTTTTTTTATTAAATATTTGAGTAGTCTCCTTATGCAATTATTATTATTCAAACTAATAACCTTTATTATCAGGAAATTTTATCAAATATATTAAATTTATAGGTAATATTTCAAGAAACCTAATAAAAATTGAAAGCAAGTTTGGGGCCCACAAACAAATAAATTTATTTTCTTGGCTACTTCACTTTTTGTGGGTTGCCAACAGTAAATTGAAATTATTTGATTGATATGGTGTGCACCCCCCTTTTCTTTCCCTTTTAATTAATTAAACAAATGGATTACTAAACCAAACAGGCCCAAATTGTCGGAAGAACCAAATTAAGATAAAAGCAATGCATTTTTAATTTGGCTATTACTTAATAGAATATAATAATTGTAATTTTAAAACTATTTTATTACGCAGAGTTAATTATGACAACTTATATCGTCTGTCACATCCAAACGCTTATGGACTATTTTTGGGTCAAAATTTTGACATTCAATGATTGAATCCTGAATATTTAATTCCAGACTGATTTACTCACTCACGCATGTCCAAGCAAATATGAGAATTTTGCAGCTTTAAGACTACACGCGACCACCCATGCGACGTCCTTTAATTCATTTTTCACCTTTTTAAGTAATAGTAATAGTAATACAATGCATTGCTACCAAAAACAGTTACGTGTCAATAATTTTCTCATTTCTCTATAATTGCTTCAATCCTATAAATAACAAATGACAAATAGAGTTATGATTGAAATTAAGTAAGGTTAAAATGAGTAACATAAGATTGTATCAAGATAATTTATTTATAAAATTTAAAATAAATTATCTAAAAAGGAGAGAGATAAACCTATCTAAAAAATCTAAGATAAAAAGTTAAATGATTTTTTTTTAAATAATTTTAATAAATAAAATAAAAATTAATTTTATCCAAGATATTTTCTATATCTCGATTTTTTCAATTTATATTTTAATTAACAAACAATAACTAAATTGGATCATTGATTTGTTATGTAAATATTATTAAATTTTTGAAAAATAAATACAATATGACTGCAATATTCTTATAAAATTTTCTATATTAAAACAGTCAAATCAATGTGGAATTATCATTTTTACAAACATAATTCCCTGTCATACAATCAATAAGTGGATAACTTAGCTCTTTTTAATGAAAACATTGGGCTTTGAGTTGACCTAATTATGCTAATGTAAATTCAAATTTGTAAAGATTTTATTTGCTTAATAAGGGTAAATTAAGTTTTTCATTCTTAAAAAGAAATAAAATAACTTGAAGCTGAAAATTAAAAATAAACTAAAGAAATGCAACATACAGGATATATAATGGTTTGGCTAAGTCTACTCCATTACCTTGATTTCTCACTAAGAATTTTGTCCAACCAACTTACTTGGATAGTTTTTAAATCAAACTCAATTACAAACCTTTATAACCAATGACCTTTTAAATAGGATCAACCATAACTAATGCCTTTTATTAGGATCAGATTTAATCTTTACAAGATCACAAATGAAATGTGAATATAAAATATAAGAAAATGTATAAGATGATACTGAAATACAAACACTTCTCTTGGGTTTACAAAGAGATAGAAGGATTAGAAGATTTAAACTTAATCTCTATTCCTTTTTGAAAGAGGAAGCAATAAGGCACTTCTTTGAAAGCTTTTGAAATCAAGAGGATATGACTTTACAAGTTCACAACATTCTTTTTTCCCTTTAGACTTTAACTCTTTATATAGTGTCATGTTCTTTAATGCATCTATTGGGCTGTCTATCAAAGTGAGAGAATATTTTTTGTGTCTTAACTTCCATTTTTTGTCTCTACATCTCAAAATTCAGTTAGAATCATCAAAATTCATATACAATTTGCCTGAGAAACATTTAATGCTCTGAAAAGTAGAGACAGATTGCATTTAATAGGCTACAACGACTATATTTTTCAAATTCTGTCAAATATTACTCGAGTACAAAGTGATGATTAATCGACTAAGTTTAATCCTTACTCGAGTACAACTGTTTTGTTATTGATTATCTTTCTAACTTACTTAATTACAAACTTACCTTTACTCGATTAAATTTTTTAGACAAAAAATTGCAACACATACTCGATTAAAAAGCTATATTTACTCAAGTATACATAAAACTTTACTCGATTAACATTTCAAGTACTTGATTACACAAATGGTCTACAGACTTAACACATTTCTGGAAGTTATAATCTCGATTACAAAATAAGTTTACTCAAGTACACTTAAATCATTACTTGATTACAAAAAGTAAATACTAGATTAATTTTTGTATAGCCATAAACTTATATTATCTACTCGAGTACAAACTTATTTAGTCGAGAACACTTAATCTTTATTCGAATACACTAAGACTTGTGTAATACCTGATATTACATGGTATTGGAAAATAAATAATTTTTGATTATTTTAAAAGGACTTCGGGAGGTCCAGGAAGGCTAAGGGTTGATCTCGAGAAGTTAATTAATAAAATCGTCGAATCGATAGTAGGGAATGCCCTGGAACTTGGACGTCTAGGGAAGAGGGCATGAGATTGGTGAGCGTCTCGAGGTGATGTTAATGACGCTGGAAGCAGTCAGACCAAGAGTAATTTTCAAAATAAATCTTGTATAAGCTTAAATGGGTGCTAGTACCAAATAATGGTAGGAGACCTCTGGGAAGCTGAGGGGACCCTAAGGGTGGTCCGGTTTTGCGAGTGAGGCAATCCTGAAGTATTTTCGGGTGGAATAAAGGTCATCTGCAGGCACAAGAATCAAATCGATATTCTCGAGTAAAGTCGAATATTAATTTTTGGATAAATCGAATTTTCGGGTGGGTTGATGGTATTAAATTAAAGCTTGGAGGGTCCAAGTGTAATTAAATGAAATTTTCAAGTGGCATTATAAAGATTATTTGGGGGGTTTAATATGTAATTATATGAATATATATATATATATATGTATCAGCGTGGATTGGGGGCCTAGCTATCTACAGTGACCATTTCTCTAAAAATCAAAATAGAGAGAAAGAGAGAGAGAGAGAGAAAGAGAGAGAGAAGGATAGGGATGGCCGAGAGATCACAAAGAGAGTAAGGGAATGAGAGAAAACTCATGAGAGGGAGAAGAGAGATCAAGAGAAGGCAATGGCGGAGGCAGCATCGAAGGCCGCGGTGGCGGTCAGTTGTAGCGGCCAGCAGCGGATGCTGCCATGGCCGATGCATTGTAGAGGAAGGTAGTAATGATGGAGGCCGGGTGAAGCTGGAGCGGTGCTTCCGGTGGTCGGAAGGAGCTTCAGCGGTGACGTTTGGAAGCCCCAGTGGTCGGCGATGGCACTGGTTGCAGCAGAGGCAAGGGTTGGCCATGGAAGCTGCAGAGCACAGGCCGTGTTCGCTCGAGGGGAACCCAGCCACGGCAATGGTGGCCGACCAACGGTTGCATGGTGGTTAGGGAGTGCTGGCAATAGTGGGGCTGGCCTAGTCAGTGGCCGGCGGCGTTCGGCGATGGCTAGGATGGTACGTGGGTGTAGCCGCGCGGGAGAGAAGAAGAATGAGGAAGGAGAAGAAAAAAAAAAAAGAAAAGGAAAAGAAAATAAGAAAATGGAGGCAAATTGGTAAAAAAAAATTTGAAAAATTCTATAAATTATTTTGGGATTTGAGGAGCATACTAAAGGCTCAAAAATGGGGGTTTTATGCAAGGTGGCATCCCATAAGGCAACGCTAGGTGGGCATTTTTCTAATTTCTCCTCCAAGTTGATCGAGGTAATTAATTTAATTATTTTCTAGTTATTTTCATTGTGGAGATAATGTAATGTGAAGCGTTGGTTAGATTAAACCCCTTGGTTGGGGTTGGTTGTAGTTGTTAACCGGGTGGTTTGCGGTGTGTGGCGAAATTGAAGGCATTGGGTTAATGTCTGATGTATTGTTGGGTTTTTGTGTGATTGGCATCTAGGTTTGACTAGGAAGGTAGTGGTCCTAGAAGAGTTCGAAACTCAGACTGGAGTTGGTGCCGAGATAGAGATGAAGCTTCGAGCCAGGTAAGGGATGACCCAAGTGGTGGGGGTCTTGCTTGTATTTGTAAGTGCTTCCTTATGAGTTATATGTAGTGGTAAATATTTGCATGATATGTGTTCTAGTGTATCTATGGCCATATGGAGGACTAGTGGTGGGAAGGGTTTGTCGATGCCTTAACCTATGGAGGTTATGAGGGCATGGAAGACTACCCATTTGCATTGCATTTTGCATTACATGCTCTCTCATGCCTCATTTACTTATGCATTGCACCCTTACTGAGTCTTTATGACTCATGAGGTTTTACCTTATGTTGTAGATAAAGCATGTCCAGATGGAAGCAGGGATGGTATCGGGAGGCTGATATGGAGACTAACATTGTTGCCCAGGTCTGTGAATTATATTATCTTTGTATGTATTCACGTGGTTGTATGTGTATATACTCACAGGATTGAATGTAAGTGTTGTTGAGCGCTAGATGTATCTAGTTGTTGTAATCACCATAATGTGATAAGTGATTGTGTCATGGCTCGAGGTATAAGGCTTTAGTTGGTGGAGTCAAGTTTCGGATCAGGGGGGCTGAAAAGGTAGGTTCCCATAAATCCCCAATATTCAGTGAAGTGTTTTGCTATGTTAGGTTGTGCCTGGGTCACCTTTTGCTTGTTGTGAGGCGAGCTGAAGAAATGTAAAGCTCACTTGGGTTCAGGGGCTCGTTCCGTTGTGTTTTTTTTATCTGTGTTTGGGACCGATTCCTCGAGTAGAGTGAAGGGAAGGATGAAGCCTAGTGCCCACTTAGGGCATTTCCTGTTGAAACATAGTTCAACCCTTCAGTTGTTGGTTTGTCGTGTGAGTAATCTGGTCGATTATTCACGAGTGACACCCGTAAGTGGGAGCATGTTATTACAGTTGGTATCAGAGCGTGGCTAGTAATATGAGTGGGGAAAGCTAGCATGATAGGTGTTATGCATGGTCGGTTAAGTGATTGATGTTAGTGATTCCCAGAGTTTTGAGTAGAGAATGTCTGGCATGATTTGGGTGTAAGTCAGAATGTCCTAGCTGTTGAGTTGGGGTAGGGAATGGTTGATTGGTAATGTCGAGATTTCAATGTGAGGTTGATTTGATGGCCCTAAAAGTCGGATGTGTGGTTCGAGGACCCTAAGGACTGGGTCGAGGTGGGGAGGCCTACGATGGTTTGAAAGATATGCCCGTAAGTGGTATAGGGGTTGGGAAATGAAGAACTGGAAACCCGAGTGTGGGTGTTGGTGACGAGAGGAACTCGAATGTGGGAATTTGAGGAATATGAAGTGTTTGAAGGATGAGAGTTCCTTGTGATCGAAGTGTTAAGGCTTGTGTGAGGACCCGAAGCTGAGTCATGACAAGAATCATGAAGGGGTAAGGAGAGTCTGAGGCATAACTAATCTGGGAGGGGATTAGTGGAGTGTCCCTATGTCGGGGATTGGCCAAGCATGATTGAGGGAATAGAGCTTTTCCCTTAGGAGTGGTGTCATAAGGCTTCTGTGCTTGACATAGAGTGGGCTAAAGTGGAAGTTAGCTCGAGGCTCAAGGAAATGAGTCGTCAGCAGGCTAGGTGACGAGCTCTAAGAGGGGAGTAAGATAAGGTTGCGTGCAATAAGGCTCTGAGGGGAGTGTGCATGTAATGCATATGCATGTCATGGCCAGTGAAGGTATGACGTAAGTAGCATTCGGAAGGACTTCGAGGGGAGTTGTGTGTGATGAATGCACGCCAGATGGATGTGATGCGATGTGATCGTATTGTTATGATGATCCTGGAGGGGATGTACCTAGGGCACGAGTGGACCTTAACTGGCTTCGAGATGAATCGAGGTCTATCCTAAGGAAGGTTAGGTGGGTGGCAGATGGAAAGTCCCTAGCGGGTTGATCTGGTATTCAGGGGAATCCAGATAGGGAATGAAGGAGTTTGGCATGTGTTAATATGCATATGAGAGCCTTTGGAGTAGAAGTCCAGGTTGTAGAGGGCCAAGGGACAGTTCACGTGATTGATGGATGAGTGGCCAATCAAACTCTCATGGTGACGCTTAGGGTCTGGTGGGATGCCTAAGGTCGGGAGATGAGAGGTGAATAGATCTTCATTGTGATGCTTGGGGTCGGGGATGATGCCTAAGGTTATGAGATCCTTGTTAGGGTGACGAGGAGGTTAACTGATGAAGGGTACGAAAGGGTTGTGTGGTTCGGGTGTAGTGATGGTGAGTTGTGGCAACATGACATCCATGGGCTATGCGCGTAAAGGAAATGCCAACTACAGACGCCCGAGTAGCGTGGCGAGTGATGTAAAGGCCCTGGGTTGTAATTCCCAAAGTCTAGGGAGCCCAAGTGAGGTGTGTTGGAAAGTTGAGCTGGCCATAGTTACCGAATGCATATGAGGGTATGCAAGGCGAGACGTGAGGTCTCGATTCACCTAGTGGGTGACCGTATGTGCTCCAGATGGTGGGTGCCGGAACCTGAGGTAGTCAAGCTTTGAGATGAGCTTGGTGGCAAGGTGATTTAAGATGGATTTGGATCCATTGTTGTGGAGAGATAGATCTTTCAGATGTTGGTTGAAAATCCGTGAGATATGATCTTGTGGGGTAAGATCATGAGGCCTCAGGAGTTGGATTGGTTTGTGATGCTCTTAGATTATAAGAGATATGAAATCTTGAGGAATGAGGTTCACGGGGTGAGCCTGAGGTTATCAAGGAAAGGACAACCTAATGAGGCTATTTCTGTTAGATGGAGGTGGAACCATCGTAGCTCGCGGAGGCTTCAACATAGCACTAATGCTACGGATGCAAGGCTCGCAGTGATGAATTTGATGCTATGGACCATGTGGTAGAGGACTAGTGGGTTAGCTCGTGGTAGGGGCATGTGGCCCATTGTCCAGAGAAACATAGTGAACTGCAGGTAAAGATCAGAGGTCGAAGAGCTGGAGCAACACCATAGGAATTGTGTTGGGAGACAGTCTAGGTTCGTAGGACTGATAATTTTCGTGAAGGTCATGGTGATTGAGGAGTCAGGGTAGCTCGATCTATAGCAGTGTTCCACATATCGTGGTGATTAGTCACTCAGTGTCGTTTGGCGAGCTCAGTTGAGTAGCTAGGAATTACAAGCTGGGTAAGTGAAGTGGGGTTTAAGCCCTTTGTAGTAGTGAAGTGGTGATGAAATGGTTCGCCGCATGTTGAGACCAGGTGGTGTCTCGAGATGTCTAAAGAGAGTGGAACCTAAGGAACGAGGAATGGCTCTAGCATGGAATAATGGTATAGGTGATGCCCACCAGTGACGAGTCTAATGTTAGGGACCACTGATGTAGATGTAAATGGCAAGTGGCCATTGGGTTAGGTCATGACGAGGGACTGCGACCCTCTATAGAGAGTAACCAGTCTGTAGTGGAGACAATAGGACGCCGAAAACCTGGAGAGAACTATAGGTTATGTCCGGGCTAAGCCTAAGTTCCATGTTGAGTGAGGACTTGTGGAATCATGGCAAGTCATGTGATGATACTTCTTATTAAAGGATCTTAGCGCATTTGTGGCTAGAGTTGATCGTGGTTGATTTGGTAAACTGGGGTGATGGACCCAATGTAACCCTATGTGATGCGGGAATATAGGGTTAACTGGAAGAGTTAGCGGGTGACCACGGGAGGTCATGTGAAGTAAGTGCTGTGGAGGGCGAGACTTACGAGTTGAAAGCCAACCATGAGTTGGGAATACTGAAACGTGTTGGGATTTTAGGTATATGGATCTCTAAACCTACGACGTGAGTTGAGATGGGCTGAACATATGGCTACGACATGGTTACAAAATCTGTGAAGGGTCACAGTTTCACAATCGAGTGTTAATTCTGAATGTGTCAACATGAAAATGAGGAGGCATCCTCATATAACACTGGATGGATTTTCAGTTGATGACACAGGATTGATTGCCAGGTGGTGGCACCTGTAATGGCAATGTTGGAAGCGTGAGGCTTGATGACTGTAAACATAAGGCCTTGTTGATTACCGTGTATGCCACTAGTGTGAAAGTTCAGCGAAATCTGGTGGTCAAATCGGTTGGTTTGAGAAAGAGATCCAAGGTCTAGAAGGTGGTTGGTCGGAGTAGAGATGAGCTCGATCGAGTGTTGCTCCATAGCGAGTTGCCGAGGTGGTGGAGGCCCAATTGCTGAGTTGGTGGGAGGACGAGTTGCAGAGAAAATAGCCGAGTTGACGAGCTGCTAAGCTCGAGAGGGTTTCTATAGTTAAAGTAGTGCCTAAAGGAATGTTGTGTTGGCTGCGAGCTTGGTAATTCAACAAAATTTAATGGAGTGGATTAGATGGATGTTGAGGGTGAATTTGAGATTCACCAATGGGTAAGAGAGCTCAAATGAGTGATTCATGAGAATGAGATTGGCTTCCATGAATGAGGTTTCGGTGCTAATGAGATCACCTGATAGTTGTGAGTGATACAACTAGGGGGATGCCTTGGTGTGTGGGCAACTGATTAGAATTAACCTCATGGTTTAAGGTTAATGGTCGTGAAAGAAATCAGTTAGTGGAGTTTATCGATGGCCGGCTGGGGGTGGCCAAAGGTGCAGATCGGTGATAGCGGCAAAGACGAGCAGCAGCCAGCTATGGTAGTGTGGCGTTGTAAGAGTGGTCAGTCAGTAGCGCTGGTGGCTCTAGAGCTGCGGTTGCGGTCGGATGCAGCGTCGAGCAACGACAAGAGGTCGTCTTAGTTGGTGATGGTTGCATTAGAGCCAATGTGGTTGCCAACCAAATAAGGTGAGCTCGGTAGAAGTCAGGAGAGGCTATAGAAGCCAGCTTTGGTGTATGGTTGATAAGAAGAATCCAGGAGAAGTCGGAGCTTCTAGGGGATTTGTAAGCTATTCAATGAATGGCAAGGTAATGAGGAAAAAAAAAGGTCTAATCCAAGATTGAGATCATGCTGGTTGAGGCAATTCTTGGAATTTAAGATACAACAACCTTGGGAAGAGTTAGCTATGGTCATGGCTATGACATTGTCGAGGAGGACAAAGAGATAACCACTGTGCAAGGTAGACTTTCAAAGTCAAGAGTTAGTGGTGAGCTAAGAAGTAAGCTGTTGGGGGATGGCCATGTAGTCTTGTGCCCTGTAAGGGTGAGGCTATGTCGAGGAATTGTGGAATATAGAAATGTTCGAATGGAATTGAAAATAAGCTAGTAATCTTGGCTAGAAAACTATTACATGGGTGGTGGTGTAACCATGATGGCTTGAGGTAGTGGAGGTGGGACCGAAGGCTCGAAGTCATACTACGAGTGCGATGCAATCAGTGACGGGCCTGGGCCATGCTGCTGGAGACTGGTGTTGGGCCCCAATATGCCTGTATGGGAGCAACATGGTCGTGAGGACTGGGTGTTGGCTCGCCTAATGCACAAGGCAATACAGTGATTATGCGGGTGGGTAGGGGCCGAAGATCTGTGGTATGCACGGTAAGTATGACAAGGGCTGGGATTAAAAGTTCCACTACCTTAAAGCAAAATAGTAGGATCACTTACTCGTTGTAGGGTTTGATAGTCGAAGTAAGGCCTTGGATGTGGCATGATGGTGTAAAACTGAAGTATGGGTGTAGAACATTTAAGAGGGGTTGTCAAAGAGAGTCCTAGATATGGTAAGTGACCCTAGTTGGCGAATGGTATCGGCTAATGAGAAAAGCCTCAGTATCTTTGTTGGGCATGGAAAGAATCCCTAGTTGGGAGAGTGTTATAGCGCGTGCTTAGTTAAGCTCGAGGTGTGGACTCGAGTAGCGCACGTTATTAGATAAAGCATGAAGTTGCCCATGAGGTATGGGTATGTGGGATTATGCTTAAGTCATGGCGATAAGGGGAGGTTGGCTGGTCAAGGTAGTAGATCATAGGATAAATGGTTGAGTACGGCTAGAAGATCCAGAGGAATTGCTTCCCATATAGTGCGAGCATGGTTATAGTCGATCAGTAATGAGATGTTGCCATGAGGATCGACTTAGGCTATGGATGTTTTTGGTTAACTACGAAATGCCATGGATGCATGGGTGTTAGCATGCCTGTTGGGCATTAGAAGTGACACTACTGCGATTGATCAGTGCTAAGACGTTGTTGTGTTTAATCAGCATAAAATCGTGGCCATGTGTGATTGGCAAGGAAACGTTGCCGTGTGTGATCGGTGTAAAATCGTTATTGACTAATCTATGATGCAATGTTGTCGAATTTGATTGGCATTGTCGTGTTTGGTTTGGGTTGATGTGGAAAATGGGAAGGGAACTGCAAAGTGATACATAGAGGCAGTTGAAATTCATCAAGTGATGGACATTGTTGCAGTAGGCATGAGCAGCGACCAGTGGTGCGAGTTGGTAGGAGGCCAAAGTGGCACCAGTTGATGAATATCCTTAGGAGTGAGAGGATTAGCAGCCTAAGTGAAACCTCAAGGTGGGGATAGCCCGAGGGAAAAGTGAGGAATGGCTAAGCTTTGAGATTCTTGAGTACGAGGGTTCAGTGATTTGCTCGAGAATGTGGTTGTCTTGGGTAGTCGAGTAAGGTAAATGAATTTCGAGGACAAAATTCTATTAAGGGGGTGAAATGTAATACCCGGTATTACATGATATTGGAAAATAAATAATTTTTGATTATTTTAAAAGGACCTCGGAAGGTCCGGGAAGCCTAAGGGTTGATCTCGAGAAGTTAATTAATAAAATTGTCGAATCAATAGTAGGGAATGCCCCAAAACTTGGATGTTTAGGGAAGAGGGCATGAGATTAGTTAGCGTCTCGAGGTGATATTAATGACGTTGGAAGCAGTTAGTCAGGGAGTAATTTTCGGAATAAATGTGCCAGTACTGAATGGTGGTAGGGGAACTCCGGGAAGCTGATGGGACCCTAGGGGTGGTTCGGTTTTGCGAGTGAGGCAACCCTGAAGTGTTTTTGGGTGGAATAGAGGTCCTGTGCATGCGCATGAATGAAATCAATATTCTTGAGTAAAGTCGAATATTAATTTTTGGATAAATCAAAATTTCAGGTGGCTTGATGGTATTAAATTAAAGCTTGGAGGGTTCAAGTGTGATTAAATGAAATTCTCAAGTGGCATTATAAAGAGAATTTTGGGGGTTTAATATGTAATTATATTAATATATATATGTATCAGTGTGGATTGGGGACCAAGCCATCTATAGTGACCATTTCTCTGAAAATCAAAACAGAGAGAGAGAGAGAATGAGAGGGATGGCCGAGAGATTGCAAAGAAAACGAGGGAATGAGAAAGAGCTCGTGAGAGGGAGAAGAGAGATCGAGAGAAAGCAATGGTGAAGGCAGCATTGAAGGCCGCGGTGGCGGCCAGTAGTGTAGGCTGCCATGGCCGACGCATTGTAGAGGAAGGCAGTAACGAGGGAGCTGAGCGAAGCTGGAGCGGCTGATAGCGGTGGTTTTTGTGGTTGAAAGGAGCTTCAGCGACGGCGTTGGAAGCCGCGGTGGTCGGCTATGACACTGGTTGCAGCGGAGGCAAGGGTTGGCGATGGAAGCTGAAGCGTTTAGGTTGTGTTCGTGCGAGGGGAACCCAGCCACGGCAATGGCGGTTGGCCGACGATTGCAAGGTGGTCAGGGAGTGCTGGCGACGACGGGGCTGGCTGACTACCCATTTGCATTGCATTTTGCATTACATGCTCTCTCATGCCTCACTTACTTATGCATTGCACCCTTACTGAGTCTTTATAACTCATAAGGTTTTACCTCATGTTGTAGATAAAGCATGTCCAGATGAAAGCAGGGATGGTATCGGGAAGCTAATATGGCGACTAACATTGTTGCCCGAATTTGTGAATTATATTATCTTTGTATGTATTCATGTGGTGGTATGTGTATATACTCATGGGATTGAATGTAAGTGTTGTTGAGCTCTAGATGTATCTAGTTGTTGTAATCACCATAGTGTGATTGGTGATTGTGTGATGGCTCGAGGTACAAGGCTTTAGTTGGTGGAGTCGAGTTTCGGATCAGGGGGGCCCGAAAAGGTATGTTCCCATAAATTCCCAATACTCAGCGAAGTGTTTTGCTATGCTAGCTTGTGCCTGGGTCACCTTTGGCTTGTTGTGAGGCAAGCTGGAGAAAGGTGAAGCTCACTCATGTTTCAGGTCTCGTTCCACTGTGTTTTTTTATCTGTGTTTGGGATCGATTCCTCGAGTATAGTGAAGGGAAGGACAAAGCCTAGTGCCCACCTAGGGTATTTCCCGTTAAAACATAATCCAACCCTTCAATTGTTAGTTTGTCGTGTGAGTAATCCAGTCAATTATTCACGAGTGACACCCGTAGGTGAGAGCGGGTTGTTACAACTTGTAATCAATTATCTATTACACAACTTATGCCTGCGTGATTACAATCATTATATACTCCATTAAAATAACATACCGTAATTGATTTGATTTCAAGGCTTTACTAATAAGAACATTACTCGAGTATATAAGATTTTTATTCGAATATAAAAACTAGATCACCAAATTTCTCAATTACATGACACTTTTTAATTGATTATAAAAATCAATTTTCTGACCTAATAAGATATCACTATATTACTCGAGCAACACAGATTTGTACTCGATTAACAGTCTTGCTTTCATTACAAGAAAATAGTCAATTAGAGACGGATTTTGAGATGAATTTGTTGTTTGAGATGGATTTTGAGACGAATATTGTGCCATGGAAAATTGCTCGTCACAAAATTTCAGACAAATTTTTACTGTCTCTCATTTAAGATGGATTTGGATACAGATTTTTTCGTTTGTAATTAGAGATAGATTTTTGAGATGGATTTTTTGTCACTAATTTGAGACGGATTTCGTGCCATCGGAAAACTACTCGTAACAAATTTTGAGATTGATTTGAGATGATTTTTTTTTGTCTCTAATTTGAAACCGAATTGAGATGAAATTTTCAGACATATTTTGAGACAAATTTTTTTGTTCTATATTTTGAGATGGATTTTTAAGACAGATTATGTTCGTCTCTAATTTGAGACAGATTTTTTCAGATGGATTTTGAGACGAACTTTCAAATAGATTTTTCTTTTTGTATATTATAAAATTTGTTTCAAATTTAAATTAATTTTCTTTCAATATTTCAAAATTAAACTTGATAGACAGAGTATATATATGCACCAACATAACAAAACAAACGAACTAAATTAAAAATCATGCACAAATATACATTCATCATAATAAATAACATCATGCATGCTAAATATATAGTAGTAATAATAGTAACATCGTCCATGAATAGATCTATCTAGGAAGCGCTACAACTTAAAATCTATCCATGCCAATGGCAGATCGTCCTAATGATTCAAAAGATTTTGGGGCAACAACATTGAAGAAGGGTTTAGGACTCTTTATCTTCTAAGACCAACAAGCGCTAGTTTATGGGATCCACAACTTTCCTAACCACCTAGTGGATCTTCTGTTAGTATTGTGTGCCCTCATACTAGATTTCGATGACATTTGGTGGGGTTTTTTTATGCATTCATTGTATCTTTGTATAAATCTATAAAAGAAAATGTTTTCTTCATTTATATTTTCTCCAATCAATTATATGGATAAGTCCCTAGATTTTCTATATAAGAATCTTACTCTCAAAGTGTTGTGGTTATGTGATAGGATTCTTTGGTAACAAAATTTCTTAAACTATTCCTATTCCTTAGATTCTTTGAATGGGACTTCGATTAATAGAATATGGACCAACACAGGGGTTACTACCTTGTTTAGTATGCGAATACCAATGGGAGAGTAGTGTTTCACGTGCCATATAACATGAGATGTCGCTAGTAAACTTGTGGGTGGTCGTTGGGGAACGATAAGTCGAATGTGACGTTGATAACTGACCACATGGCATGGTGGATAATGGTCGAGTCATTAGGTTGTGATGGTATGTTAATCCTTAGACTAGAACCAACGTGATTGTCTTGTGAATTGGTGTTCGAGATTTGCTAATGAGCCAAACTATTCAATTGGGAGGTGGAGAGGTTCATCTATGTGGTTTCGTATTGCTAGTATATGGAGAAAGGTGTTGGGGGATAGGATTCGTCACCCTCATCGGTATTTGATAGGGGTGAATATGCTATGTGATCTACTATTAATGTGACGGGACAGTACCTAGTCATGGCATATTGAAAGTCAGGAAATGTGTTTCCTAAGGTGTCACCTATTTACATTAATGATGTTTGACACATAGTTATTGAGTTTGTGATTTTGTCACTCCATGGCTCTCGCTTAGTTGGGACGTTAGGTGATGGAAGGATTATAGCACACGGTAATCGTTAATTATAATAGGTTCACTTGTAGTGAGATTTCACTATTACGTATACTGTCTTGAACCACTATTAGGTGCCATTCAAGAACTCTTAGTGTAACATCACACATTAAGCGATAGGAAGGACCAAATCAACTTATCCTGATGAACCTACACGAACTTCCCAAGGGTCACCAATCCTTGAACTACCTTAGCTCAAGCACGCTTAACCCAAGAGTTCTTTATCCACATTCAACCCAAAAAATATCTAGTTGGTGTTGTTTCCTTCCTTACTATCCTCGATATATATACCAGCTTCTCTAGAGTCTCTTCTTAGACCTGACATTGGGCTCTCAGGGTATTACATTCTCCCCCCTTGAGCACATGACGTCTTCCTTATGTGACCTTATAACTGGTCTCAAATCTTCTCCCCTTTGGGGTTATCATCCTAGAAGCTTGCTAGGAGTCGTTCCTTGTTCAAGCCCTCTCGCCTCGGTACCACTCCTTGCCCTCATCAGACCGCCTTCTCCAAAGGTTGGTTCTAATACCACCTGTAACATCTCACATTGAGCGATAGGAAGGACTGAATCAACTTACCCTGATGGGTCTACGTGAACTTCCCAGGGGTCACCCATCCTTGAGCTACCTTAGCTTAAACACACTTAACTCGGGAGTTCTTTATCCACATTCATCCCAAAAGGTATCTAGCTGGTGTTGTTTCCTACTTTACTATCCTCGATATATATACTAACTTCTCTAGAGTCCCTTCTTAGACCCGACATTAGACTCTCGGGGTATCACACTTAGAATGTCATCGGGATTTAAAGAAATTCTGGTGATGGGTTAAGGGGTTGACTGATACCGAAAGAGGTTTTGGTATTATCTAATTGCTAGTGAGAAATGAACCTAGAAAGTCACACACCAAATAGTGTTGTATTTGGTATCGACATCATTTGCCAAAAATATATCTGAAAGTGGTTGGTCAAATGCTTACTGTTAGTGTAGGTGCTCTAGACCCAATCAGATTGGGCATGTTATACACTGACAATTGTAATCATGTTATTATTTGAATAAAGAGTTATTCAAATTCACAAGAAGTCATTTTATTAGTTTCTTGTTATTATTGTAATAACCGAATGAAACTAGATAGAAGTCCATATGATGTATACTGTGAATAATCTATAAAGATGTGAGATGATGCATCACAGTTTATAGACATCATTAAACGTCCCAAGTCGTAGCAATGTCAAGAATGGACATTGACAATTGCGGTAAGACTTGTATGTGCTATGTTTTTGCTATGTGATAGCAATGGGGGTCTCACACCCATAGGTATGGGGATGCCTAGACAAGTACATAGGTGACCAATGTTGGAGAACGTGTCACTGGACATGACTCGCCATGAGAATCCATTTTGGTTATATGTTGATGAAATTCTCATACGAGATGGGTGTAACTAATCTTTGGACCTGAGGTTGTCACGGTCATCTCATAAGAAGACTGGTATGCTTTGACATCGTTTCGATGGGCCTAGACAAAGGCTGCACGTGGGCGATCGTTGGGTATATCATGAGGCTTATGGAGATGGGTGCATAGCCAAGATGGGACTCGTCTATCCCTTGATAGAGGATGATGTATCTAAGGCGCCTTCGGTGGATATTTACTTTAAATCCATGGCCATGGTGAAAGAAATCAATAAGGAGTTATTGATTCACTTTCTATTAAGTGAAGATATCCGAAAGACCGAAGAAAACTCATGTGATCATTATCAAGCAACACATCGCCATACTTGAGATCACATAAGATGCATTGACGAGAGGATCGTATTACACGGTAACCATGCTCGTGAAAGGTTATTTGCGGATTATGAATCCTTCTGAATAATTGGGTAGGCATGACGCCTTGCTAGAGGCCAATCTTGTCTTATGTGTTCGTACCGACACATTGCCAACATATTCGGAAGCCTAATGAGTCATACGCAATAGGCACGGTCCCTGGCTTAAACCAGGAGAGTGGACGTATGGTTAAGTGGGACACTTCGGCAAGAAGTTGTGCCGTCGTAGGTTCTCACGGGAAAAGAACAAATAGACGTAATGACGTCGATATGACGAGGAGTCGTCATAATGGAAAGAGTTTCCTAAAAATGGCATTTGATTAAATTAGGAAGGAGTTTCTAATTTAATGATTTTCTATTTGTTGGAGTGGCAAATAGGAAATAAAATATTTTTGGGCTTAAGTTAATATTTGGACTAAATTAGATTTGGGCCAAATATTAAATTAAATATTATATTTGGACTAAATTGGATTTGGGCCAAATATTAAAATAAATATTATATTTGGACTAAATTAGATTTGGGCCAAATATTAAATATTATATTTGGACCAAATTAGATTTGGGCCAAATATTAAATAAAATATATTTGGGCTTGAATTAGATTTGGGCCATAATATTGTATTTAACCTATAAAAGGATTGAGCCATTTAATTATATTTCTAGTTGGACTAGAATAAGCCCACTTATGATTCTAATTAGAATTAATGGGCTAGCCCAATCCATTAGGGTTTTAGAAACCCTAGGATATTTCATTATAAATAACCTTTTATAGGTTGCCTATTATAGTGGTGATTTTTGGTGTCGTTTTTCAAGAGTTGAAAAACGCATTGCCGTTCACTCTTCCCCGTTTCTTTTGGCATCGATTTGAAACGTGGGTGTTCTTTTACCGTCCATATACAAGCCGCGCAAAGGAGAAGGAGCTAGCACTCCTATTCCGCTCTCCTTGCCAACGGACGCGTGCCGCGTATCACGAGTTAGAGGCCGGACGCTTGGACGGCTCGAATCCGCGAACGACTCGATAATCTAAAGGTTAGATTTATTTATTTGTTTGTGAATGATTTGATTTCGACGTTGATCCAATCACCGGGATCGGGGTAAGGTTCAAAATTTTTGAACTACGCTGCTTGCCCCGTAGCGATCTTGCTTTACTTTCACTTACCCTTGCCCCCCTAGCTGTAAATAATTGGGAGAAAGTGGAAGAATTAATAATTAAGGGCATAGTAGAATTATTGATTGGGAGAAAGTAGAAGAATAGTTAATTAATATTTAAATGCTTAGTTTAAATAATTGGAGGAGGGAGGGGGCAGACGTGAGGAGAAATTGGAAACAGGGAAGGGAGAAATTTTATAAAAGAAGCAAATTGCTTTCTTCTTCTTTGATACGCATTCTTCTTCTTCTTCTTCTTCTTCTTCTTGCTCTGTAATTTATGCTTCTATCATAAATTATACGTGTGAAAGTCACATGTATAATTTTGAAACAAAGGTATTGGTGATACATGGACCCTCTGTGTCTAGAACAGGAAGAGGTGATTGGAATGATACCATTCAGCATACTAGGTGTAAACCGACTAGTACCACCACATCTTGAGGTGGATTTAGTCTTAGCGCAAAAATCGTTTCTGTACTCCATTCTTATATCAGACAGTAAATATAAATTTATTTATATATTCATTTGATGGATATGCATGTTGCTTAAATACCCAAGTTAGTGTATAGCATGTATATTATATTCCACTGCGTGTATCTGATACATAGTAAAAAAATTTATTTTTACTCGTATCGCCGTACATGTGATTCTCTTCAGTGGTATCAGAGTCTCAGCTTGGTATTTAATGCATATACACGATTGTATGTGTCAAATATTGCATTTAATCGACGTGCTGGTTCCAATACCCAGACATCATGCTCTAATTTGTTCATTTTTTATGGTTGTGCTGATTCTCATTGGACATTAACATGAGGATTTAGATATGCGTTTTTGGATGTCGGATTATATTATTTGACATATGTAGGATAAATATTTTCAAAATTATTTTGAAACAATAGAAGTGGATGTATTTTTAGGATAAGTATGGGCTTGATATGAATGAATGAATGAATGTTATAGGGTTTCAATTGATTTATCAATATGTGATAATTTATTCATTCGGGCATGTACGGAGACATAAGCCTCTAGTAGCTTCTTTTAATCTTTATTTTACAAATGTTATAAATGAATATGGCATCAAGGAGTTGAGCACAACAAAAGTGATGAAACAACTGTCAATCAAGGAGTTAACGTGTGGCATTGTTTAAACTCCGAAGGGTTGGGTTTATTTTGTGCGCAAGCCCATGATCATTCTAATTTATTTATTGTTCATTTTATTATGCAATTGTTTTATGATAGAATGAATGGTGCATGATGAGACCTTAAAAATTAAGAAGCCCAAAAATCTTTCCCTAAAATTAATATTAGATCTAAGTGGTGAATCTAATTCATCGTGACTTTCCACTGTCATAGGGGTTCATCAGTCTGATTGGGTGCATCTAATAACTAAAATGTGAGGGTGTATTTCAAGAAAGATTATTTGATTTCTTCTATTAACTATGAGATGGGGCGGTGTTTAATATGTGTCACCTAACCATGTAACTAAAATGTAAGGGGGGTGATGTTCAACTCATTGCACTTAGCCAGACAGTGGGTGGGATCTAACTAGTCCATCAGGCCAAAAACTAAAATGTGAGGTTTATGATGGGTTAGAAACCAAAGGTTGAGCTCCACATATGATGTGGTGGTAAGCGTTGCCTACTCAATTATGAGATTACTTCGAGTAACTAAAATGTGAGGGGTAATCTTATGAAGGAGAAATCGACCATCTACTATTGGATTCTATATAAGGATCACGTTTTCTACCTGGGAAGTATAGGATTCAAAAAATTTAGTGGAGTACCTATTTAATCAAAAGTCCTTAATTAAATAGATTTTTGCAAAGATATAAGCTAATATATCTATTTATTTTCTACAAATAAAATGGTAGGTTTAAATCCATTAACTCATATTCTAGAAACCAATAGGCTTACTGGTCGAAATTTTTCTAACTAGTTTTAGAGTTTAAAAATTGTGCTCAATATGGAAATGATAGATGATACTTTGTTTTATATACCACCTATTGAAATTCCTCAAACTACGACTGCGGAGGAGATTGTCACTTGGGAGATTTTGAAAGAACATGACATGAAAGCTCGTAATTATATTCTAGTATTGATGTCCAACGATTTGCAATATTAGCTTAAGCACTTCATGACTACTGCGAGCATGATAGAACATCTCCAGGACCTATTTGGCGAGTATAGTCAGACAACGTGATATGAGATATCGAAGAAGTTGTTTCGGGCCCAGATGCTTGAGGGTTCAAATGTCAAAGACCGTGCCATCAGCATGATCAATATGATTGGTCCGCTAGATGCCTTGGAATTCCTAACGAACACTCAACTCTAGACTATTCTTGTCTTGCAATCGTTGCTAAATTATTTCACCTCCTTTATTACTTATTTCTATATGAATAAGATTGAGTGTTCTCTCCCTATGTTATTAGACAGGTTAATAACCACCCAATCCTAGATGAAAGGAAGGGGTAGAGAATAAGTTCTCATTGTTGGGTTATTTTCTTCCTAGAAAAAACCTAAGTTTAGGAAGAGGAATAGAAATGTTCTCTCTGCTAATAGGGTGGTGGTCAAATAGAGTTAAAGGGTAAAGAGATTCAAGGTAAGGGTAATTGTTACTTTTTTGGTCAAAAGAGACACTAGAAGAGGAATTGCCTAAACTATTTGAGAAGCTTCAAGGGAAAGCACCCGGAAGGTCAAGGTGTTTTTCATTCTCTGTGTTATTAAGACTGATCTTTTGATTGGTCGATACCCTACTTTTTGGATTGTTGATTCTGGTGCTACATCTCATATTTGTTTGTCTACACAGGATCTCAATCGAAGTAGAGTGCTTGGGAACCGTGAAGTGGTTTTGAGGGTTTGCAATGGGGCAAGCGTTGTTGCATTAGCCATAGGGATTGCTTATTTATCTTTACCTTCTGGGCATGTGTTGGTTTTATATGACTGTTTACATATATCTAATGTGATTCGAAATGTTATTTCAATTCCCCAACTTGTAAGTCACGGTTATACATTTTCTTTTGCATTCAATGAATGTTTAATTATGTTTGATAAGGTGTGTGTGGGCAACGCTGTGATGATAAAAAGTTTATATTTCTTGGAAATACATGCATGTGAATATAGTAAGCAAATAGTTGCTAGACTTAATACCACATTAAAAGAGAAGCATTCCTAGGTAATCAGATTAATCCCAACTAGTTGTGTCACCTTAGTCTAGGTCATATCAGCGAGAGTAGGCTTATAAAGTTAGCTTATTGGGGTCTTATATGTGATTTGTGTGCTAAACCCGAGCTAACTTGTGAGTTATGTATTTTCGAGAAAATAACTAAGTCTCTTTTTGTTGGACAAAGGGAAAGGGCTACTGAATTATTAGGATTGGTACATTCAGATGTATGTGGGCTCATAAATGTTATGACTTAGGGTTGTTATATCTACTTGATAACTTTTACTAATGATTTATCATGGTATGGTTACTTGTACTTAATGAAGTATAAGTCTAAAGTATTTGAAAAGTTCAAGGATGAAGTAGATTTAGATGACATCTAGCGGGTTTTGTTTTATGCATTCATTATATCTTTGTATAAATCTATAAAAGACAAGTTTTTCTTCATTCATATTTTCTCCAATTAATTATATGAATGAGTCCCTAGATTTGTTGTATAAGAATCTTATTCTCAAGGTGTTAAGACTGTGTGACTGGATTATCTGGTAATAAAACTTCTTAAACTATTCCTAGTCCTTAGATTCTTTGGATGGGAACTTCAATTCATTTAGTATGACTAGCACAGGGGTTACTACCTCGTTCGGTATGGGGATATTGATGGGAGGGTGGTGTGTCACACGCCATATGAGATGAGATGAGATGTCGTTAGTAGACATGTGGGTGGCCATTGGGGAACGATTAGTCGAATGTGATGCCGATAACTGACCACATGGCATGGTGGATAATGGTCGAGTCATCAAGTTGTGATAGTGTGTTGATCCTTAGATTGGAACTGACATGATTATCTTGTGTATTGGTGTACAGGATTTGCTAATGAGTTGAATTATTGATTAAGAGAAAATAGAAGAATAGTTTAATTATAAATGCTTAGTTTAAATAATTGGAGGTAGAGGGAGGGGTGGACGTGAGGAGAAATTGGAATTAGGGAGGGGAGAAATTTTATAAAAGAAGTAGATTGCTTTTTGCTTCTTTGATGCACATTCTTTTTCTTCTCCTTTATTTGCTTCCTCTATAATTTTTGTTAGTACAATAAATTATACTTGTGAAAGCTATGTGTATAATTTTGAGACTCATGTATTAGTGATAAGTGAACCCTCTGTATCTATCATGGGAAGAGATCACCAGAACAATACCATTCAGCATACTAGGTAGATTCAATCTCAGTGCAAAAACTGTTCATGTACTCCATCCTTACATTGGATAGCAGGTATGCATTTATTTATGTATTCATTTGATCGATATACGTGTTTCTTAAATACCCAATGAGACGACCTTCCCTCGGGGTCCCCAACACTCAGGGAATCCAAGAGAAAGCATTGTTGGTTCCTAATGATGGCAAATATATCCCAAGAGGGGGGGTGAATTGAGATTTGTATAAATATTCGATAATTTAATGCTTTGATTGATGGAAAAACACTATGTTTCGAAATATAGGATATATGTTTCAAAATAAGACTTTCTGTTAAGTAGGTTTCGAAACCTACTATATATGTTTCGAAATATACCTCACTGTTTTACAAGTTTCGAAATATGAAATGTATGTTTTGAAATCTACTTCACTGTTTTGCTTGATTCGAAATTTTTTACCTTATAGTTCAAAATAACGATATTTGGAAAAGATGATTTATGTAATTAATAGTATACCAAAGATATTTGTATATCAAAGATATGTTTTCTATGTATATGTATAAACTTATTCTCAAGAAAACTATTTTAGTCTTTGATAACAAAACTTATGCAAGCATGTGCAATAGGCAATAATGATACATGAAAGCTAAAGAACACTTCCACACAAGATATATAGTGGTTCGACACCCAACCTAGTCCACTACCTTCAAACTTACCCACTTGAAGGATTTTCAATCCTAATCACTTTTACTAGTGATCACCACAACATGGGTTTTACCACGATTCACCCTAAAACCTTACAAAGTGAGTTTTTACGGGCTCAACTCAAACCTAGCATCAAGTGAGTTTTAATACTAAATTCAAACCTTTGACACAATGAGTTTTAGGCTCAACTCAAACCTTTACACCACAATGAGTTTTAGGCTAAACTCAAACCTTTACAAGATAATAAATGTTTTATCTTTTACAACCCAATGAGCAATAAATGCCTTACCAAATGGTTGTACAAACCTCTTAACTTGAGGAGAGGAGAGCTAGAAGGATGATACTTCAGATTTCAACTTGCTTCTCCTTTTCACACTTGCAATGCATGAGAATAAGATGTGTGTAGATCTTTTTGAAAGCTCAATCAAAGATTTTAATCATCTCTTGTGCTTGAGTGTGTGTCTCCAGTGTGTGCTCACTTACTCTTGCTTGTTGTCTCTCTATTAATCTATTATTGTCTTCAAATACCTACTATTTATACCAAAAAATAGAAATCTGGCCATTTTATAGCCGTTAGGGACAAGACAGAAAAGTAGGTTTCGAAACACACTTAATAGGTTTCGAAACATCACAGAAATACACTAAGGTTTTGAAACATACTCATCATGTTTCGAAACATACAGGCTTTCCAGCTGTACTTTCACTTAGAGATAGCATTGAGTGGGAGACATAATCTATTCCCACTTTGAAAAAGCACTCACATTCAAATTTGAATTTGAATCTCATAGCATGGAGAATGCATTAAACAAATAATTTTGATAAAAACAAAATTGCAAAACAAATGCATCTGGGTTTTCAAATGATCTGCTAACAGAATGTCAGAGATTTTGAAACATACTATCATAGGTTTCGAAACATACCTCTCTGGAAATGAGGTTTCAAAACATACCATCATAGGTTTCGAAATACACCTATCTGGAAATGAGGTTTCGAAACATGATATATAAGTTTCGAAACATAGTTCAAAACCTGAAACAAATGCTAATACATAAATGTTTTGAAATAGCATATGCACTTGAAAACATAGAAAACCTTTTCAAAGGGGTTTCGAAACATGCATAGGAACATAATAGATATTCAGAAACATTTGCATGAAAGCACAATCCACAGCATGTATACATCACAGCTTATTTATATTTTATTTATATTTTTTATTTATATTTTACCTTCCATTTACTTTAATACATAATTGTAAATAACAAAGTACCCTCTATTTGGATTCAATAAAAATATGTAAAAAATCAAAATCCAAAACAATAAGAAAGTAGATTTTGGGTTTTAGTACAAACTTGGGATTTTGCGATTTTACCACTTCCAAAATATTTACTTTTTATTTAATGAAAAATTCATTAAAAAACGTTTTAGCACTAATGATTATTAGATATCAAATTACCAGGAGATAGTTTTTCAAAATGAAAACATTTTCATATATGTCTCCTTATAAGGTGCTAACCTTTCAGACTTAGTCAAAAATAGGGTTTTCATTTTCACAAAGTAATTCTTAATATTGAAATTGATATATGTTGAAAACCACACACTTGACACATGTCTTAGGGATTAAACCAATAGATATTTTTCATCATTAAAACTAATGTACAAAAGTAAAACAACAAGCGTTAAACAATGAAGAAACACCAACAATGCTCTAAACATAGTTGTGCCTATTCCTGTATACACCTATATAGTTCTCTTTTGTTTACCACAAGGCAAAAACCCGAATAACAAGTTATAGAAATACTTAATACATCAACAGGACACATGCATTCATTACACTCAAAGGGAGAACTTGTACTTTAGTTTTAATACTACCAAAATTACAACAGTTACATTGATTCCCCAAACTCACAAAATGGACCCCCAAGACCGTTTTGGTTAGGATAGTCCCATACACGTATCTACACCATGGACTCTAGGAACCACTGGACTCTCCCTCGGCCTTAGCCTTCCTTTTACCTGGAATGATGAAAGAAACAAGAATAAGCCACAAGGCTCAGTAGTATAATGGTAAAAGAAAGATAAGGGAGTCAATTAAGAATCAAGACAAGAAGTAGGATTCAATTATTTACATGATTAACCTATTTAATCTCATTAAACACGCCCACATTTTGCTTCTTCATATAATGAAATAGAAGAAATATGCATAGGTATACACATTTGGCCTACGACCCACATAAACAACACTAGCTAAAATGGCCTAAATAATACATACCAGCATGTGATTGTGTACCTACAACCAAAGAAATAGTTAACTCCTAATGGTCCCTTCACTCCTTAGTTGTCACTAGGCGAGCGTACAGAACTGTAACTCTCCACTATTAATCCCTTGCGCCTACTGAGCTTGGTGGGTGCATCCCCGCGAATCAAGTTTGCCACGCCTAATAGTTCCAATGCGATGTTTATGTAAGTTGAACATATAAATGCCCACATACGTATGATTGAATACTAATAAATATCTCGTGCACATGCTCACACATAATCAAATATTAAACACATTTTCATACCTGTGGATGCACACGTAATAACACAGTCCAAATACACTTTAAGTTAGATAAATACATCCATTATACGTAACTAAAACTTCCACCACGTGTAAATGAAATTTCCATAACCATTGATAACCAACACATTATAGAGTTATTTAAAGTTAGAAAAACCTAGTCAAAAGGTAGGGAATGATGGTCAACCTGTAATATGAATTAAAGTAGGGCAGATTACCCGTGTAAAAAAATTTCAAATTTTTGGGTAAAGACTAACAGGCTGCTATGGGTTCAAATCAAAGCCAAACGATTCAATTCATATATGAAAATGAATCCAATGAAGTCTAGTTTACAACACAATAAACAAATCTAGAATTGGATATTACCACAAAGTTATGTTGCAAAAACCGGAGGATGGTCAGATCATGCAGGAGTAGTAAAACACAATAATGTAGCAGAAATTCACAAGATGATTACAAGATCAAAACTTAGCCAAACGACCTCAAAAATATGTCAAAACAAAGCTTAGGAAGTCTAGTTTCAAATACAAAAAAAGGATCTCAAATCAGATATAACTACAAAAAGTTATAGGCCTAAGAACATAGAAGAGACAATAAATCCAAAAATTAAGAGTTCCACGAACATAATTTAAAAATGGATGGAGCAAGCTTCCTGAAATGGAAGGAACAAGATCAAAATAAAAAAAAAAAAAATCAGAATTCCAAATGCAAAATTTCGGAAAGGAAATGAATGAATCTGCTAAAATAGAAAAAAGATGGAAGAACTTGCCTTAAAAATGATCTTCCTCTTGAGTCTTGCTACAAAGAATTAACTAAGATACTTGAAGAGGCTTGAGAGGTTATCTCAAAGTAGAAAGAATGGGAGACTCTCGTGTAATACCCAGGAAATTATTAAGAGTATATATGGTATTTAATGAAGGGCATAACTGGAATTATCGAAAGAATAAGACTATAGGACACACTAACGCAGCTTTGGATGACTGAATTAGTCAGAGGGAGTACCCCGGACCCTAGATAGCCAAGAAAAATGGTATAGTATCGATGAGTGATTTAAATTATGATTTTTAGTGATGAAAAAAATTAGATCAGGAACAGTTTTTGGTACAACTGTCGACCGGGCTGAGAAAACTGAATTAACGTAAGAGACATCCGAAAAGTCAACGGAGCATGTCAAGGACTAGTATTTAATGCATAGAACAACCCTTAAGTGATTTGGGGTTTAAACGAATGGATTTGAGATCAAATCAATCAGCCGGGCCTAAGTACAAATTTCTAAATTGCCTGAGGGAGGTCAAAATGGTAATTTTTGGGAAGTTTCAAGGGTCAAATGAGAAGTACTAAACTTGTGGGACTTAGTGGTATATTTGGATAGCTCGGGGGCACTAGGAAAAGGGCCGAAATGACAATGGAAGAAACTATGGGGGTGAAAATGCAATTTAACAAAACTTCATAGTGTGAACATAAAGGAGAATTCGGCCGCCGCACTGCCACGCACATGGCCGCCGTTTCCGGCTATGGGACGGCCGAGGGATGGCTGGGGGAGGTCGCAATTGGTAGTAGGAAGCTTGGGGACCAAGTTGTGGCTGGTGATTGGTCGAATGGTGGCCGGATTTTGGCTATAAAAGGGGCAAGGTTTCGGCCGAAATATATCGAGCAAATTGACTATGTTTTTGGATATTTTTAAGGGATTTGTTAAGGGGCTTTTGGTCTTGAGGCATTAAGGATCGTTTCTGGAGGTTTTGGAAGATTTTTCGTAGCTTTTGAAGGCCGATTGAAGCTCGGCCGGAAATGGGTGGCGGTTCGCCTAGGGCAACCTGCAACTGGCTTTTCGGTGGCCTTCCCGGTGTCCTTTCGGTCAGAAAATGGTGTGGCTTGGATCGACTTGCAAAGGGCTTCAAGGGGGTGCCCTTATTTCGGCCATCGGAGCGACCGCTAGAGACTGGTTCATCGAAGAAGAAGATGGCGCATGCAGTCACGCGCCAGCCTCTACATGCACCCACGCGCCAGGCACGTGAGGGCGCGTGAAATGGTCATTTTTGGGAATATTGTGGCTCGACATTAGGTGTAAATTTAAAGGTTTGTGATTTGGCACACAAATCGAGGCCGTGCACGAGGATCAAGGTGATCCGAATATGTTCGAGGTGAGTGGTTTGACTCTAGTTTTACCTTTGTTTGGATATGTCTTGGTGTGAGTTCAGGTGAACGAGTGACACGGTGGGGCACTCGAGACCAGAACTCGGTATGCTATGTTTATGCATTTTATTCGTGTATATATGACATCATTTACATATTAATCATGTGGTATATTGCATCAACTATTTTTTTACTTTCAAAAGAGTCAGTGCATGGCGTGTGATTTTCATATCATCGGGGTATTGATTTTCGTGTCATTATTGGGTCCATAAGGGACGGGATGGGGTCTTCTTGAGAATGGAACAAGGTTAATCCTGGTGAACAAGTGACACGGTAGGGCACTCGAGAGATTAAGTATGTCGCGGCAAGGTCAACCCCAACGGTGTGTGGAAGGTGTTTCCACGGGAGGTTGAGTATGTCAGGGAGATTTCTCAAGATAGACATGTTGCATATCGTTTTGTCTATGTATGCCATGCTCGTATGTTTGTTCATGCATTATGTAAACTGCTTCATGCCGTCACTTAGATGTTTTGTCATCTAACCTGGGTTATACCCCTGGAACGTTCAATGTTCCAATCAGGGACTGTTGCGAGGATAAGGACATGGCCGGTTGAAGGTCAACCGTGCTTAGATTGATAGTTGTTGTAAATTGTGGGGTTTTGGTATGTATTCCAGTGTGTGTATAAATAGTTGTACGATAACATTATTATCATTTGGTTATCTATAATATGTATTTCGTTATAGAAATGTTATGTAAGAATCACGGTGTTTGATGTTAATGTATCCGCTGCATTATGATATCTCCCGTATAGTTGTTAAGATTATTGATCTTGTTAGTTTAACGGGCAAGACTGGGGTTTTCGGGATCTTGTGTGTGCATGTGAAGGTTGTTCATGAAGCACATTGCATAATGATGTTATTAAAAAAAAAATTCTTAGAAATACCCTTATAATAACACGCTCGACGAGGCGGGGTGTTACATCTCGGCTACCACCTTCCTTTTCAATTTCCCATTTTATTGCATACTTCAACACAAATTAATCCCCTTCACACAATTAATTTGCTTTAATTTTTTATTTATATTTAATAAGTTGGGTTTATCACTAACCCACACACACAAACACACAAATATCCCTCAAAGATTCCAATTGTAAACCACTTCTTTTGGCCTCAAATTTCAGCCCATGCTTCTAGATTTTCTTCATCTCTTCGTTGACTTAAGCTTCCACTTTGATTTTTAATAAATCACATAACACAACATCTACACATTGACCTCTACACCCACGACAACCATCTAATTCCCACCTCACATTTCAAATTTTGAGTCTTCAATTTGAATTCTCAACTTTAACCTCTTGACTTTCTTTGATTATTCAACCATCCACTCACACCCTTGCCTTGACTATTTCCTTACTTACACTTCTTTTTTTTTTACCCTAAGGCATAACCTACAACAACACATTTAGTCTCTTAAAATTTAACACAAAACAAAATTCAACACTCTTAAAAATATACCAAAACCCGATAAGGGGTCGTTACATTTTCTCCCCCGTTAAGAGAATTTGGTTCCCCAAATTCTTACCTGGTTAATCAAATAGCTAAGGGTAGGCCCATTTCATTCCTTTCTCCAGTTCCCACATTGATTCTTCTGGACTATGATGTTACCACTGAATCTTTACTTAAGGAATCGCTCGGCTTCTTAATGCTTTCTCCTTCTGGTCCAGAATCTTAACGAGCAATTCCTCATATGATGTATCTTCCTTGAGCTCCAAGGGTTGGTAGTTGATAACATGCTGAGAGTCCAACATGTACTTTCGTAACATAGACATGTGAAAGACATCATGCACATTAGCCAATTGTGGTGGCAAAGCTAACCGGTAGGCTATGGATCCTACTCGTTTTACAATATCAAAAGGTCCCACATAATGTGGGTAAAGCTTCCCTGAAATCCTAAATCTTCGTATGCCCCTCATTGGCATTACTTTTAGAAACATGTGGTCTCCAACCGAAAACTCTAGGTCATGCCGCCGTCTATCTGCATAGCTTTTCTACCTGTCTTGCATTGCTTTCATTCCGGCCTTAATAATATGAACATTTTCAGTTATTTGCTTAATGATCTCTGGTCCCAACAACGTTCTATCTCCTATTTCCTTCCAATATAAAGGAGATCTTCAAGGTCTTCCAAAAGCGCTTCATAAGGTGCCATGTTAATACTAGAATGATAATTATTATTATAGCCAAACTCTACTAGTGGCAAATTGTCATCCCAGCTACCGTGGAAATCCAACAAATAAGCTCTCAACATATCCTCCAAGGTCTGAATGGTCCACTCCATTTACCCATCGGTCTAAAGATGAAAAGCTATGCTAAATTTTAATTTAGTCCCCAAGGTGGCTTGCAAAGCATCCCAGAAGTATGAGGTAAACCAAGGGTCATGGTCGGACACAGTGCTAGATAGGACTCCATGCAATCTTACAATTTCTTCAATATATATTTTTGCCAAAAGATTTAAAGGAAATGTCTTCTTTATCGACAGGAAATGCGCTGACTTGGTATATCGATCGACTATCACCCATATTGTGTCATGGCCTTTCGATGTCCTAGGCAACCCTATAACAAAATCCATAGAAATATCATCCCATTTCTACTTCGGGATTGGCAGTGATTGCAATAGGCATGCTGGTCTTTAATGTTCCGCTTTTACCTATTGGCACACTAGACAACATGAAACAAATTCTTCCACATCTCTTTTCATGTCTGGCCACCAAAACAAACGGTGCAAATTCTGGTGCATTTTTGTTGCTCTCGAGTAAATAGTATAGCATGCATTGTGAGCCTCTGCCAAGATTTCCTGCTTCATCTCCCAATCCTCTGGCACACCAATCTGCTCATGAAACATCAATAGACTATCCTCTCGTAGACTGTATCCCGAAGGAATAAACTCCTCTACTTCTTCTAAGACCTTTGATAACTTTTCATCGTTATGTTGTTAGACCCGAATTCGATCAATTAAGTCTGATTGCACACTCATATAAGCACAATACACCTTAGGTCTTTCCTCAAATGTAAAGATAGTCAGTTCACTCATCTATTGCAACAACCACCACTCCTGCACTATCATAACAACAAGTGAGGCTCCCCATTGGCTCAAGGCATCCACTACCACATTAGCTTCTCCAAGATGATATAAGATTTTGCAGTCACAATCTTTAAGTAATTCCATCTACTATCTATGTCTCATATTCAACTTTTTTTTGCCAGAAGAGATACTTTAGGCTTTTGTGATCTGTATAAATTTTCACATTCTCCCCATAGAAATAATGCCTCCATATCTTAAGTGCGAAGATCACCTCCACCAACTCCAAATCATGGGTGGGATAATTCATCTCATGCTTCCTTAGTTGTCTAGAGGCATAGCCATTCACATGTCCTTCTTGCATCAACACACATCCTAACCCCATATAAGAAGCGTCGCTATAAATGGTGAACTTCTCCCCACTCCTAGGGATAGTTAACATCGGAGTGGTCGTCAGTTTCTGCTTTAATTCTTGAAAGCGACTTCACATGCTTCATCCCACTCAAACTTTAATCATTTCCTTGTTAACTTGGTAATATGAGAGGATAAACGAGCAATACTTTCTATAAATCTCTGATAATAGCCCGCAAGTCCAAGAAAATTGCGAATCTCAGTCACTGAAATAGACTTCAACCAATCAACCACAGCCTTAATTTTCTAAGGATCCACACAAATTCCTTCGCCAGATACAATATGGCTAAGAAATCCTACATGTGTCAACCAAAACTCACATTTACTGAATTTAGCATACAACCACTCCTTTCTAAGTTTCTGTAGCACTATTCCAAGATGAGTCTCATGCTCTTCCAAACTCGACGAGTAAATCAGGATATCATCAATAAAATAATCACAAAGCAGTCCAAATATTCTCGAAATAGTCGATTCATCAAATCCATAAAGATTGCTGAAGCATTCGTTAATCCAAAAGGCATTACCACACACTCGTAGTATCCATGACTAGTACGGAAAGTTGTCTTCTAGACATCATCGTCTCTAACTCGAACTTAATGGTATCCCGATCTCATGTCAATCTTAGAAAAGACCTTTGCTCCCTGAAGCTAATCCAACAAGTCATCCACCCGTGGAAGTGGGTATTTATTCTTCATTGTCACTTCATTTAGTTGGCAATAATTAATACACAACCTTAGTGATCCATCCTTGTTCCGAACGAATAACACTAGAGCACCCCAAGGTGATGAGCTAGGAAGAATCAAACCATTTTCAATTAATTCCTTTAGTTGGGTACTTGGTACTTACTCGATCGAGAAATTAACCTGTCTCTGAGGTGGCAATCTTGGTAGCTCATCCAGGAATACGTTTGGGAAATCTCTTCCCATTGGGACCTTGGCTAATTCCTTCTTTTATCCCACATCAATCGCCACAAAGGCAAGGTAAACCTCACAAACAATTTCTCTACCTTCATTATTGATATCATCGGTGTCATAGACATCGACTTGACACCTCTATACATGATAACCGACAGCTGAGGTAGCTCAAAGTAAATCACCTTCTGTCGACAGTCTACATTAGCATAATGCCGCGATAACTAATCCATACCTAGAATGATATCAAAATCCTTTGCATCAAACACTATTAAATCACCAAGTAATTCCTTGTCATGCACCCCAATCTCACAATCCTTGAACATTTCATTACCCATCATTATCCCATCTCCAGGCATAGTTACAGCCAAGTAATATGGTAGTATAATCCGAGGATGGCGAACAAATAAAAGAATGAGTGGAACCTGTATCAAAAAACATGTGAACATCATTATTATACAAGGAAAGAATACTTTGGATGGTGTCATCCCCTTTCTCTACTTCAACTCTTATTAACGCAAACACTCTTCCTTGAACCTGGGGCCTATCAGTAGTAGCAGGATGCAATGTGGATGTCAAGGTCAACGATGGGGTCATTCCTTACACTCTAGGTAGTGGTGGTTTTCCTGGAGGTCTCTGATTGATTCTCTGTCCTTGTCCCCCATACTGAGGTGGTTGTGGACAACTATTTGCTCTGTACCATTTTTTCCCACATCTAAAGCAAGTGACCTCCTAGATACGCATCGTGTCTAGGCTCTAAAGATAATATCTCCTTATATGCCCCCCCTGGCCACAAAAATAACAAATTGCTCCTCTAAAACGACATGATCCCTGATGCTGCTTGCCATAATGGTTGCATGTTGGGACTTCCGAGGTATTTCTGGCTGGCCCTGTCTCCCATCTTTTCCTTTTACTATTGGTAGGGCCCTCAGAAGTGCCTTTCCAAGATACTTGATTCAACCTCATTTCATTTTGGTCACGTTCAATAGCATAAGCTCTTTGCACCATCATAGAGTAATCCACAATCCTGGCACCTGCAAATGCATGACGACTATCAACACGTAAGCCTCCTTTGAAACTTTGCAGCCTTTTTAGATTTCGTGGACACTAAGTTCGGGGAAAACTACGCCAAGGATAAGAATTCAGCTTTATATTGTGCCATTGTCTTGCTTCCTTGCGCTAACTTGATGAACTCATAAATCTTTTGCTCCCAGGCCCACTCCGAATAATAGGTCTCATTGAAGGTTTCCTGAAATTCTACCCATGTAGGTTCCCTGTCCACATAGCGCTATCATGCAATTTCCCATCGCCTGTCAGCATCACCCCTCAAATGAAATGTACCAAGCTAAACCTTTTGAGCATCATTACAACCCATAAAGGGAAGGTGTTTCTCAATTGAGAGCATTCAATTTTTTACCACCGACACATCTGGCCCTCCACAAAATTCAGGAGGCCAAAGCGCCATAAAATTCTTTAAAAGCTGGCCCCAACATTGGCATCTAGTCCTTGAGCCATGGGATCTGCTGTCTGTTCACCATTGTTCCCAACTCTATGCTAAGCCTGGTCGTGTCTCAACTGGTTGGTAGCTAGAATATCTACCACCCGCAAAATCCCCACTAAAGTTCCTTGCATCTCCATGACCCCTTATCTCAAATCTCTACTCAGCTCCCCTGAGGTGCTTGGCATAGACGCGAAAATAGGTGTGATCTTCCCACGGCCACGAGTAGGTGGACATCCTTAATGTGCACTCATGGTCCTGCCCAAACAAAAATGAGGACACATGTCAGCCTTCAAATATCATTCCTTATTTTGACTCAAACCTAGATCCTAGACGCACCCTAATTTTACCCAACATCCTACATGTACGGGGACACATCCCAACCTCACTCTAATACCAAACTGAGACAACCTTCCCTCGGGGTCCCCAACACTCAGGGAATCCGAGAGAAAGTTCTAAAAATGAAGAAACACCAACAACCCTCTAAACATAGTCGTGCCTATTCCTGTATACACATATATAGTTCTTTTCTGTTTACCACAAGGCAAAAACCCAAATTGCAAGTTATACAAATACTTAATACATCAACAAGACACTTGCATTCATTACCCTCAAAAGGAGTACTTTCACATATCTACACCACAGACTCTAGGCACTACTAGACTCTCCCTTGGCTTAGTCTTCCTTTTACCTAAAATGATGAAAGAAACAAGAATGAGCCACAAGACCTAGCAAGTATCATGGTAAAAGACAAGGGAGTCAATTAAGAATCAAGACATGAAGTGAGATTCAATTATGTACATGATTAACCATTTAGTCTCATTAAACGTGCCCACATTTTGCTTCATCATATAATGCAGTAGAAGAAATATGCATAGGTATACACATTTGGCCTATGGCCCACATAAACAACACTAGCCCAAATGGCCTAAATAGTACATACCAGAATGTGACTGTGTACCTGCAACCAAAGAAATATTTAACTCCTGACCCATGGTTCCCTCACTCCCTAATCGTCACTAGGTGAGCGTATGGAGCCGCAGCTCCCCACGATCAGGCCCTTGGGCCTATGAGCTTGGTGGGTGCATCCTCACGAATCAAGTCCACTGAGCACAATAGTTCCAATGCAATGCTTATGCAAGTGCAACATATAATTTCCCACATATGTATGATTGAATGCTCATAAATATCTCGTGCACATGCTCACACATGATCAAATATTAAACACATTTCCATGCCAGTGGATGCACATGTAACAACATGGTCCAAATACACTTATGTTGGATAAATACATCCATTATATGTAACTAAAATTTCCACCATGTGTAAATGAAATTTTCATAACCATTGACAACCAACACCTTGCAGAGTTATTTAAAGTTAGACAGACCCAGTCGACAGGTAGGGAAGGATGGTTGACTAGTTATATGAATTAAAGCAGGGCAAATTACTCAAGCAAAAAATTTTCAAATTTTTGGGTAAAGATTAACAGGTTGCTATAGGTTCAAATCGAAGCCAAATGATTCAATCCATATATCAAAACAAATCTCATGAAGTCTAGTTTACAATAAAACAAATGGATCTAGAATCAGATATTACCACATAAAGTTATATTCCAAAAATCAGAGCATGGTTAGATCATGCGGGACCAATAAAATGCAACAATGTAATAGAAATTCACAAGATGATTACAAGCTCAAAACTTAGCCAAATGACCTTAACAATATGTCAAAACGAAGCTTAGGAAGTCTAGTTTCAAATAGAAAAAACAGATCCCAAATTGGATATAACTACAAAAAATTATAGATCCAATAACACAACAGAGACAATAAATTTGAAAATTAAGAGTTCCATGAATAGAATTTAAAAGTGGATGGAACAAGCTTCAAGAAATGGAAGGAACAAGATCAAAATCCAAAAAACAAATCAGAATTCCAAACGCAAAAATTTTAAAAGAAAATGAACAAATATGTTGAAACAGAAAAGAGATGGAAGAACTTGCCTTAAAAATGATCTTCCCCTTGAGTCTTGCTAGAAAGAATTAACTAAGATACTTGAAGAGACTATCTCAAAGCAGAAAGAATGGGAGACTCTCGGCTGCCACCTTTCTTTTCAATTTCCAAATTTTCCATTTTATTGCACACTTTAACACAAATTAGTCCCATCCACACAAATAATTTTCTTTAATATTTTATTTATATTTAATAAGTTGGGTTTATCACTAACCCACACTGACAAACACACAAATATCCCTCCAAAATTCTAACTGTAAACCACTTCTTTTTTGGCCTCAAATTTCAGCCCATGCTTCTAGATTTTCTTCATCTCTTCGTTGACTTGAGTTTCCACTTTGATTTTTAATAAATCACATAACACAACATCTACACATTGACCTCTACATCCAGGCAGCCATCTAATTCCCACCTCCCATTTCAAATTTTGAGTCTTCAATTTGAATTTTCAACTTTCACCTCTTAACTTTCTTTGATTATTCAACCATCCACTCACATCTTTGACTATTTCTTTACCTACACTTCTTTTGTTTTGACTCTTGAGGCATAACCTACAACAACACATTTAATCTCTTAAAATTTAGCACTCAAGTAGAATAAAATTCAACACTCCTAAAAATATAATCAAAACCCGAAAATGGGTCCTTATAGCCAAGCTAGCATATGGTATGTATATTATATTCTGTTGTATGTATTTAATACACGATAAAAAAAATTATTTTTGTCCATACCGCCTTACACATGATTCCCTTCATCCTCCTCTACCTCAATTGGCTATATAATTCGGCTGGGAAAATAGTTTTTGAATTGGCTGATGCTCCAGTTCTTGAAATGTCCTCTGCTAATCCATACCTTAAAAATTGGACAGTATTATAGGATCAATTTCTTATTTCAAAATTTCTGATAAAATAGACACTCCAAAGCAACATGCAACTGACGAGTTAGTACTATGGTAGTTAAAAAGATATAGCTACCAGAACAGTCCCAAGGTTGTAGATTGCTCTATGAAAATCAAATTGTAAACGTATTGCTGCCCGAAACTGCAATACAACACAAATAGAAGGAATCAAAAGCATAGAACGCATAACTACATTGATTAAATATATAGGCATGTACAGTAACCTATTTCGTTCATCCATCCAAGCAATTTGACATCCCTAATTATTTTTCTACCTTACTAATTGCGGTTTCCACAATAGTTTGCTTTTCTCGTGCTGGAACAATTGCACTGAGTTCCTGATATGCACATTTACAGACTAAATAAAAGGTCTAGTATTGCCACAAATTTGCAAAATAAACCTTTGTGCAATTTCTTAGAATAAAAGAAAATATTTCTTAATGATATACGAATTTCTTAGGAAACTCATTTCGACTGAAAGTACCTGCAGAGCTAGTCCCCAGTTGTTAAGTGCCTGGAAAAACATTGACCATGAATTTATGACCAAGAAGTTGAACATAAATTTTCAAGCAAATAACCAGGAGGCTTGACATAAGATACCACCAATATTCATGCTCAAATGTCAAAGGCAGAAAAAAGAAAGATTTCTTAAAGACTCGCCTGGGGACTGTTCCAATTAAGCTGAACCGCTTTCTCATAGTTTTTGGTTGCCTGCAAATTCGAGGAACGAGAAACAATTTAGCCATCTGGAATGATGATTTATCAATGATAGAATAGGTGTTACTCTTGATCAAGAGTATCATTAACAGAGTCGAACAACATAAGAGGAAGCAAATTTTCATCAGGTGCAATTAGCTCTTAATGACCTCTTCGCAATTTGTAGGTAATAAGATACAAGTCGAGCAGGAACACATAGTATTGGTTGTGACTATAATATATGGATTCTAGTGACATTTATAATAATTTTTTTATTTTGATTACAAGGAAAGATTAGGATAATATGAAACCCATATTTTTTTTTTCATTTTTTATGATTGTGAAGCTTATGAAAGCCCTTAAGATAATTATAATTAGCACATAATCAATGTTAATTATCGTATTTTGTATATATCTTATTTTTACTAAATTAATTGACAACCATTGTAATATCCCAATAATTTAGGAGCAGATAATAATCACTAATTTTTGTATTTGAAGTTAGCTATGATTTATTGAGATTTTGTGGATTTGAGAAATTCTGTGGAGAATATTAAATTTATTATATTTTTAAATAAGAATTAGATTATCGTTAAGTGTTTACAAATAAAAATATTAATATAATAATTGATGTGTTGTATGGGATATATTTAAAAATAATAATAATAATAAAATAAGTCAGGTGAAGGAATCTTAAAGTGAAGTGGCTGATGTGCCTATATGTGATGATATAGTATAGTAATAGCAAATATTAATTTAAGTTAATACATGTTATGCTAATATCATATTATATTAACTTAATAAACATATTATGTGTGTTATAAAAGTAAGGAAAGTGGGGATGAAGAGAATTCCCTGAGCTACCACCTCAACTAATACATATGTGTGTGCGTGTCCTTAGCAAGTGAAAGTCAAATGCTGTGGCTGGGAAGAGATGAGGGAGAAAAGATAATTGAAAGGGAAAAATTGGCATGAAGACATGATTACGTCTGGGGGAAAATGAAATGGGATGGAGACATAGCCTCCAAGGTTCCAGTTGCATGTTATATACATGAGTCTATATGTATAAATATTAAATTGTTAGCATAATATATTATTAAAGAGAATTGAGAGGGAGGCGGTGGAGTTGGCAGAGACTTAAGGTGCATATAGATTTATCAGTGTTAATATATAAAGAAAGGAAAATAGGAGAAGCGGCAACAGATTTCTAAGGGCTTTCAGCGTGAGGATTTTCTCCTCTCTTTCTTCTTCCTCTCTTCCTTTCTTTCTCCCTGGTTCTCAAGGCTTCAAGTCCAGCGCCTTACTTCTTCGCTTCAGCAGCTTTGTCTGATGCCTTCTGCTGTTTGGTTCTTCCATCCAGTCCGACCATCAAGCATTCAGTGTGTGATTAATTATATATATACGAAGGGGTGGCAGCAAGGTGCAGGCAACACCACGGTCACCAGCAACGACCCTATTCCGTTACCTCCTTCCTCTTGAAGTGAGGTTATAATTTGAAGGATTGTGGCACGGTTAAGGAAAAATGCAAGGAACCCCTTTACAAGTTCTTGGGGATTAGGTTCCTAGATGTGTGGGTTTGATTATGGATTTCTTGGGTATGAGTCGGCTAGAGCTATCGAGCAGTGGGGCAAGGGTCGGCTATTAGGTGACATTAGAGTAGACTATTGTACGACCCTGAAGTGGACCGTCGAGCGAACACTCCTAGTCACTAACCGTTGACCGGTGCCGGACACTACTGACTAGTTTTTCCATTATGTGTTTTACTGCATGATTCGATATGTCGTATTGTCGTTCATGATTTGATATGCACATGGGTATGTGATGCATGTTGGGGTATTCATTTATTGATTGTGCTTGGACACAGACATTCTAGCGTGGTTAGATTGCATCTGGCATGGGCATATGCATCGCGTGTGGTTTACTATGTGGGCAGAGCATGGCCTGATGCCTGAATGTATGGGCGCCGGTGTATCACGTTGATGCTCACTACGCCATTGCATTTTTATGTGCATTGCATGGTTACCGATAATTCATAGGTCTCGGACAGGAGGACCGTTTTGAGGGAGCCTATGACTCAGTTATTCTATAGCTCGGGTGTCGAGAGGACCGACGTGAGCATTCATGTGACAAGAGCACCAACCCAGGAATGCGCACAGGTTTGTTGGAGGTATATGTTTCCTTTCAGGGCAGCGATAGGTTGGTATGGGGCTTGGGTGCTATGTGTCTTATGTGGACCTCAAGAACTGATATGTACTTTTATTTACGCTTTTATGCTGTGTTGGGTGTAGTGGCCCACTACCGGATAGTCCCGCTAGCATAGGATATCCGAAAGGAGGTCATCACAAGTGTGATATAGAATAATAACATACAACACCAAATACTACCCTTAGATAAATTCAGCGGAAGCTAACATAAAGGTTTACAACATCTTAGACCATAGTTTAAACAAAATGAAATACAAAGGCACTAACAAATTTTACAACATAAAATTTCCTCACACTTGCCCTCATCACAAATGCTAACATAGACCATCTAGTTTGGAAGGTCTCTGTACACCTCTAACCCTTGGGCTTTAGCCCCACTGGGCTCGCCCTCAACCACTGCTCTACTTGTATCTGGAATGACATGAGAGTAAACAAGGTGAGCCACAAGGCTCAGCAAGTGTATTTATAAAGCATGGAGATATAGAATCAAAGGCAGGGATAATCAAGATAGAATAAACAACTCTATGAGAAGATATTAGTATAACGCGACTCATAAGTTTTCCATTTACATTAATTTCCCATGCCGTGATTATTACATATTTTATGTACTCGTTCTCATGCTCATGCATATGCACCAATAGTAAGGAATTTTTTCGCATAATTCTCAAGGCTCTCACGGCCAAGTAATAACAATTTGAGCCACGCCTACTGGGTTGATGGCCACCTCACCCGCGTCAAGCGCTCATAGAATATCCTTTCTCACCCACGGACTTCGCCATCGCGCAAAATAATAGGTGCGCAAATCAGTATAATCATGCATCACATATGCATATCCCAATTTCATGTCAATCCTCAATGATTAAGAAAAATCTCAAATCATGCTTAACATGCACAATTACATAAATTAAAGTGTGCACTATCTTATGATCACATGGTAAATTTTAATACATTTATTTACTCATACTTATAGAAATGCCCAACCAATATTTACGGTATATTTTTACCCCAATAATAATCTCAAGGAATCAAAATTTATACATGCAAGAAACACCAAATCTTGCATGTCACTAGACCCTAATGAATAAATGTCATTCCTTAAGAAATGTACGGTGACACAAAAACCCTATTTAGATTTTAGCAATGTTCATCAAGAAAACGAATTAATATTGCAAGATTTATCGAAATAAGGAGAATAAAACCCTTTTATCCAAAAATGAGGGTTATCAAGAATAATTCAAAAAAAATGGAAGAACTATACAAAAATCATAATTTTAAACGTAGGAAGGATAGACTACATAGGAAGAGTTGAATAACAACATATTTCAGAAATTTTCAGATTTCAAGCATATTTTCAAAAATCCAATCTGGGCTCAATATTTGGTCAAATACCACAAACGATATACCAAATCAAAGCCTAATGAGTCTAGTTTCTGGAACATCAACTAGATTTGAAATCGGAAATAACCACAAGGAGATATTCCACAAAAACCGAAACAAGGCAGAATTTGTAACAGTAATTTACAGAATTCTACATAGAATTCAACAAGGTTGTTATGGGTACAAATCATAACAAAAAATTTCAAATCTTATACCGAATCGAAGCCCATGATGTCTATTTTATAGAAAAACAAATGGATCACAATTTGGATATAACCACAGAGCATTATACCCCAAAAACCGAAGCAAGAACAGATTATTCAAAAACAGAGCAAAAAATTTCCAGATTCTGGGCAAGAATTTACAAGGATACTGTAGGCTCAAAACCCAGCCAAAAATTCTAAAAATTTACCAAATGAAGATTATCAAGTCTAGTTTATACAGAAACAAACGGATCTTGAATCGGATATAACCACAGAGAGTTATACCCTAAAGAGTACAACAAGGTCAGTTTACTCGAAAGCAGTAAAATTTCCAGATCTTAGCATGGATTTACAAGGCTATAACATGATCAAATCTTAGTCAAAAAATTCGATTCTTGTCTAAAATGAAGCTTAAGATGTCTAGTTTACAACCCAACAAACGGATCTCAATTTGGATATAAACACAAGGAGTTATAGACCAAAAAACATAACATGGTCAGTGAATCCGAGAATAAGAATTTAAGAGCAACAACTTAAAAATGAAGGAAACAAGCCTTCTAAGATGGAAACAAGGTTGAAGAACTTGCATTAAAAGATAAACAAGAGAAGAAGAACTTACACAATCATAAGGAGAAGAAGAAGAAGAAGAAGATCTTGCGTATGAAACAAGAAGGAAGGGAACTTGCCTTAGATGGTTGCAAAATCCAAAGAGATGAAGACACCCTTCAAATTGGAAATTCTCCACTTGAAGCTCTAATGAAGAAGAACAATGGAGGAAGAAGAGACAATCGGGAGAGGGAGAAGAAGAAGGGAACAAGAAAGTAAGAAGAAAGAAAATGAGGGAAAAATGTGGGAAACTTGTCTCCCAACTCCTTCCAATCCATCTCCCTTTTAATTTTTCCTAATTTGCCCCTCGTTCTAATACACACAATTCACATATCTCTTACCCATTTTGGTCATTTTACCATTCTCTTAATCTTTTTTTTTTTTTTTTTTATTTAAGATACCATTCTCTATGCCCATGGCCCAAGCCCAAGTCAAAATATATAGCCCAAGCCCAAGTCAAAATATATGGCCCAATCCAATTAAGGCCCAATGGACTTTTCTTGAGATTTGGGTTCAACCCAATTCATTTACACTTAAGATTTAATTATTTATCAATGGTCTAATTCAAATAAGGCCCAAACCCATTTAGCCCATAACTTTGAGACTTTTTCACACCAAATATTATTTTCATTAATTTACCCCCATTACCAACTCATATAATATTTTTAACAATTAATTAATAAAGGCAACAACTCTAATGTGCAAACTAAAATACCCATAACACCTAGACCCACTAACGGGTCATTACATTGGGTGTCTCATGGCTTGTGTGTGCTTAGGGGGATTGGTGTTCTGGGGAGAGTTTATTGGATATGTTTAGCCTAAAGCTTTTCTTTCTTTATGCTTGCTGAGTCTCTCGACTCACTTTGCTTTCCATCATTCTAGGTAGTGGCAGCATAGGTCAAAGGCAAGGGAGATAGCATCTAGCGGCAGAGTCGGTATGGTATACAGGCAGTTCCGTCAGTCCCCGTCAACTCTAATGTTTGAGAAGGATTTACCCTACTATTTTTTACTGTGCTAGGTCATTCCTCGTGTCTCATGTATGTTGGCATAGGAGTCTGTAGGTATTTTCTTATCATGTGACCGTTGTGATAGCGGAGTACCCGTAGTGCATACATGTGTATAGCCTAGCTTAGCTTCCGTTATTTTAATTCTTGTGTATGCAAACCAGGGTAGTTCTTGTCTTGTGTTTCATTCTTTCTCCTTCCGTAGGTGCTCCCGTTCAGGTAGTTCGGGTGGTTGGGATATCCGGGTGGGGGTGCTTACAACCACATTTTTATTATTAATATCTTTCTTGCTAAAATTAATAGGTACAAAATAAATTCTAATATAATAGTGAAAATTGTTATTAGATGATAGAAATATTCATTGTTGATATTATGTTTAGTGACCAGTAAAGATAGCTATAACGAAGGGACTATTTATTGTTAGTCCTCCAAATTCCCTAGAGCCAACAAATTTGATGCTCCTATTTGGTTGGTCGTTGCATGTATAGTATAAAAAAATGGATCATTTAATCATGTGATATATCAAGATTTTAAAATTTGATGTGTTCCTCTTGGCTCTCTCATCAATTTAAGAATATTTATATAATCTCTGTTTTTTTTGTTTCCTAAAGAGGCCCAAGGCTATGATGTATGTTCGGGTTTATCTTCATAGGCTTCGGCCCAGGATTGAAGTACCGTCCAATATACCACCCATTGGCAGCCCATTAAAAAGTCGGGTCATAAGCCCTTAATTAAGCCTTTGGAGGAAAAATAGGCTGAGCCCATTTGCTCAAGGCTTAAGGAATCCCAAGCCCAAACCCAAGCCAAATGGCCCATTAGTCGTGCCCTAGCTCCGTCATATTTAAGGCTTCTTTCTTGCCTTCTTCCCCCTCATTTTGATGGCCGAACTCTCTCTCTCTCTATCATTCTCTCTTTGCTCTCCCGATACCTTCCTTTGATGGCCGATCTTCGTGTGCTGGTTCTTCCCTTTTCTGCCAGATCTACTTCTTATGGCAGTGGGTCTTCCTTTCCTTTGGAAGCCCCTAGTCAATCGGTGAGTAGCTTGTATTTATTCTGTTCGACAGATCCTTTTGAGGTAAGCCTTTTTGGACTATTCTTTGCCCTATATCTGAGTGATCGTTCTTGCTCCTTTGTGGATCTGGCGGTGAACGTAACCTGTGTGGTTTTGAGGAGAAGTTTTGGTGTTCTAGCCGAGAGGGTTTTGGGCTCCTATTTGGGGGTTTTCGTGGCTTGTTCCTTGTGTGCTTCCGTGAGGCTTGGTGTCCCTATTTTTTGGAGTTACCTGGGTGGTACACACTTGGACAAACCCAGATCTGAGCCTTAACGTGTTATTAAACAGGGAGTATCTGTTTACTATTACTCTTTTGTGTTCTTGACTTGTTTTTGATATCTCTTTGGTTTTGCTTATATTTGTACTAACCCTCTGCTTTGGTAATTGATCTTCCGCAACAAATGGTATCAGAGCCTCGTGTGGCTCCTGGGTTGTGCAAAATCAAACCCTAATCGAAAAACCCCTCTGGTTTCCTCGATCGTTTTCTTCACGATAAGTGGTTCTAGGGTTTACTTGAAACCCGAATCGGTTAACTCCTATTGCTTTGTGCAGTGAGTGATTTGGGGTAAACCAACCCCAGATCCGTGATCATCTGTCCAAGTAGTTTCGCCCTGACCGGCGGGTGCCAGTCTACTCTCCGGCCGGTGACGGCGCGTGTAGTGGCAGACTTTGGCGCGTGGAGGTCGGCAGGTCCGCAAGATCCAACCCGTTTTCATTCTAGATCTCACTCTTGAGATCTAGCTTGGTAAATTTTATATTAGCTTGTTTGAGTTGTTTGTTCTGCAGTTACTGTTCTCTAAATTTTTTTTCATTTGCCAATATATACTTTGTTGAAGTAAATCCTGATAATCTGCTGTGTGTGATATCAGTTTCTTGACTGTGTGCAAAACGGGTCTAGAATATTGTTTACTTTGTAAATCAGTTTTCTCTACCCTGGTTAGTCCTGTTCCGGTTCAGTTTGTTATCCTTTTTTTGTGAATCTGCTGCCTAAATTAAATCTCTAAAACTGTGTGTTTGCATTTATTTTAATAGGCTGCATATTCTGTGTGAAATTCATATACTTAGTGAATATGACTACACACTTTGAATTGGGGGTTTTCAATAGGAATGGGGACTTTTCTATTTGGCAACAAAAAATGAAGGGAATTTTAGTACAACGGAAAGTATCTAAGGCCATAGATGGTAAATACCCTGAAGGTACTAAAGAAGAACAAAAACTAGAAGCTGATGAATTGGCATACACTTCAATAATCCTACATCTCTCTGATTCAGTGTTAAGAAAAGTAGGAAAACTTGACACAACTAAAGAGCTATGGGAAAAACTGGAAAAATTATATGTGAAGAAGTCCACACCAAATAAACTCTATTTGTTAGAAAAAAAAATTCAGTTTTAAGATTGACCCCTCTAAGATCTAGATGACAATTTAGATGTCTTCAACAAATTAGTTCAAGATATCACTAATTGTGGTGAAACAGTTTCTGAAGAATATAAGGCTGTGATTTTATTAAATGCTATTCCAGATATCTATAAAGAGGTTAAAAATGCTATTAAGTATGGTAGGGATACTCTAACACCTGAAATTGTTATAGATTCCTTAAGAAGTAAAGAAATGGAACTAAAACATGAGAAAAGGCATGGTGAGGTCCATATGATGAGAGGTAGGTCCCAATCTAAAAATCAAGAGGGAGGTGGTAAGAAAAAGGGTAGAAGTAGGTCCAAATCCAAAAACCGACGGAAGGGTAAAAAGTGCTATGGGTGTGGTAAAACTGGGCACTTTATTAAAGATTGCTATGCAGAGAAAAATAAAATTAAAGAAAAGAGTAAGGATCAAGAAGAAGCTAATGTAGTAACCTCATATGATCCTAGTGAAGTATACATGCTCTTAGATTCTGATTTCATTGAAATAAATGTTGCTGCAAAATCAAACATGCATGAATGGATCTTAGATTCAGGTGCATCTTTTCATGTTACATCACAAAAACATTGGTTTGAAAATTTGCATGAATCTGAAGATGGGCGTGCCATAGTATGCAGTAACCTAGCATATAAAATCATTAGGGTAGGAAACATCTCTATTAAGTTAGACAATGGTTATGTCCTAAAATTAAAAGATGTTAGGTATATACCCGAAATGGCTAGGAATTTAATTTCAGTGAGAGAATTAGAAAAGAATGGTCTTACTGGAAAAATTGAAAATGGAGTGTTAAAAATGTTTAAAGGATCAATGGTAGTCTGTAAAGGGGTAAGGAGAAATGGGATTTATGTATTAAATGCTGAGGTAATTAATAATCTAGGATCCCATATTGCATCTGTCAATCCTGATGCTACTATCAAGTGGCACAATAGGTTAGAACATGTGAGTGTCAAAGGACTTAAGTTACTAAGTGATAAAGGTGCTTTTGGTAAAGACTTTGTGTCTGATATCCCTTTCTGTGATCATTGTGTCCTTGGAAAACATCATAGGTTGTCTTTCTCCTCCAATGTTCATAGAGCCTCTAGAGTTTTAGAATACATTCACTCAGATCTTTGGGGGCTAGAATCTAATCCCACATCAGGTGGTAATAGGTATTTTCTGTCTATAATTGATGATTACTCTAGGAGAGTTTGGGTTATTCTATTAAAAGATAAGTCCGAAACTTTTAAAAGTTTTAAAAACTGGAAAACTCAAATAGAGAATCAAACTGACAAGAAGATAAAATACCTTAGGACTGATAATGGTTTAGAATTCTACAATTCTGATTTTGATAATTTGTGCAAGGAATATGGAGTGACTAGGTATAAAACAATTCCCTATACTCCTCAACAGAATGGAGTAGCTGAGAGGATGAATAGGACTCTTTTAGACAAGGTTAGGTGTATGATGATTAGTTCAAATATACCTAAGTCTTTATGGGGAGAAGCAGTTATGACTGCATGTTACCTAGTTAATCTAACTCCTTCAGCTGCTTTAAATGGTGATACTCCTTATGAAAAATGGCATGGGAAATGTGCAAATTATTCATTTCATAGAACCTTTGGTTGTGCTGCCTTCACTCATCAAAATGAGGGAAAATTAGAGCCTAGAGCCAGAAAATGTATTTTCTTAGGATATCCTAAGGGAGTCAAAGGGTATAGGCTATGGGACAGAAACCAAAAGGGAATAAGAATTATTGTTAGTAAAGATGTCACATTTAATGAATCAGAAATGCCTTGTACAAAGCCTAGTGGTGACAAAACTAGTGAGGACAAGAGTCCCCAAGAAGAGTTGAAAACTCAAGTACCCAAGCTCCTATAAACTCAGATGAGGTGGAGAACTCTTCTTCAACCTCTAGTGAAATGAAAAGTCAAAATCATCCTGAAATAGATGAGGAGAGATAAACAATAGAAGAATTCTCTAATGACCAGCCATCAGTTCCTGATTATCAACTAGCTAGGGATAGGGAAAGAAGGTCTCATAGATTGCCTCAAAGGTTAGCATCAGATTTTGAATTAGCCTATGCTAGCTATCAAGAGCTAGCTGAAAATGAGCCTAACACATATGAGGAAGCCATAAGAAGTAAATATTCAAAAGAATGGATAAAAGCAATGAAAGAGGAGATGAGTTCCCTCAACAAGAACCAAACTTGGGAATTAGTCCCTAGACCTAAGGATAAGTCCATTGTAGGTTGCAAGTGGATTTATAGGGTTAAAGAGGGTACAAATGATAGAGAACCAATAAGATTTAAGGCTAGGTTAGTAGCCAAGAGATTCACACAAAAGAAAGGGGTAGATTATAATGAGATTTTTTCACCGGTTGTTAAGTACACTACCATTCGTGTCATGCTTGCATTAGTTGCATATTTTGACTGGGAACTTGAACAACTAGATGTAAAAACAGCTTTCTTACATAGTGATTTAGAAGAAAAAATCTTTATGTATCAACCCAAAGGTTTTGAAGATAAAAGAAAACCAGATTTTGTGTGTTTCTTAAAAAAATCTTTATATGGTTTAAAACAGTCCCCAAGACAGTGGTATAAACGTTTTGACTCCTTTGTTAAATCAATTGGTTTTAAAAGAAGTGAGTTTGATCATTGTTTGTATTTTCAGCATAAAATTAAAATTGACTATGTGTTTCTTTTACTTTATGTTGATGATATGCTTCTTATTGGTCCTGATGTCAAAAAGATAAATAGCATAAAATCTGCATTAGGTGGAGAATTTGACATGAAAGACCTAGGAATGGCCAAGAGGATCCTAGGTATGGAAATTGAAAGGGATAGATCAAATTCTATGTTATTTTTGCATCAAACAGCATATGTGTTAAAAATTCTAAAAAGATTTGGTATGCATGATAGTAAGTCAGTATCTTTACCTTTAGGAAACCATTTCATATTATCTAAAGATAAATCTCCTGATAATGAGGAAGAAAAGGAATATATGAACAGAATTCCTTACTCAAATGTTATAGGTTCTGTCATGTACCTTATGGTATGTACTAGGCCAAACCGAGCCTATGTTGTTAGTACTCTCAGTAGATTTATGACAAACCCAGGTCCCTATCATTAGGAAGCAGTGAAATGGTTATTGAAGTATTTAAGAGGCACCTATAATGTAGGATTAATATATAAGCATAAGTCCAATAATGTGAGATTAAAAGGGTTTACTGATTCAGACTATGCTGGTGATAGAGATAATAGGAAGTCCACATCATCCTATGTATTTACTTTGTGTGAATCATGCATTAGTTGGAAGTCTCAGCTTCAACATATTGTTGCCCTGTCTACCACTGAGTTTGAATACATTGCTGCTACGGAGGCTATTAAGGAAGCCATGTGGTTTAAGGGATTGCTAAATGAACTATGTGTTTTTAATGAAAATGTGACTGTTTTCTCTGATAGTTAATCTGCAATTCACTTATGTAAAAATCCTATTTTTCATGAACGCACCAAACATATAGATGTGAGATTGCATTTTATTCATGATATTGTATCTCAAAACATTACTGGATTGGAAAAAGTGCTTTCTGAATATAATCCTGCTGATATGGGAACTAAAATTTTGCCTATGGCTAAATTTAAAAGATGCCTAGATTTACTTAACATTGGTAAGGTTACTTGATAGTTACTTATGAATCATCTACATTATGTTGCATCCTACTACACATGTTTGTTTGTTTGTGTTTGCTGGCCTCTTTGGGAATTAGGTGGAGATTTGTTGTTTTTTGTTTCCCAAAGAGGCCCAAGGCTATGATGTATGTTTGGGTTTATCTTCATAGGCTTCGGCCCGAGATTGAAGTACCGTCCAATATACCACCCATTGGCAGCCCATTAAAAAGTCAGGTCATAAGCCCTTAATTAAGCCTTTGGAGGAAAAATAGGCTGAGCCCATTTGCTCAAGGCTTAAGGAAGCCCAAACCCAAACCCAAGCCAAATGACCCATTAGCCGTGCCCTAGCTCCGTCATATTTAAGGCTTCTTTCTTGCCTTCTTTACCCTCATTTTGACAGCCGAACTCTCTCTCTATCCTTCTCTCTTTGCTCTCCCGATACCTTCCTTTGATGGCTGATCTTCGTGTGCTGGTTCTTCCCTTTTTTGCCAAATCTACTTCTTATGGCAGTAGGTCTTCCTTTCCTTTGGAAGCCCCTAGTCGATCGGTGAGTAGCTTGTATTTATTCGGTTCGACAGATCCTTTTGAGGTAAGCCTTTCTGGACTGTTCTTCGCCCTATATCTGAGTGATCGTTCTTGCTCCTTTGTGGATCTGGCGGTGAACGTAACAAATTTCAAAGTTGCTTTCTTTCTTTCTTCTTAGCTTCATGTGGACTTTCCTCCTTCCCTTTATATAGCCTTTAAATTCCCAAATCTTTAAGATTTCACTTGGCCTCCAAGTTGTTCATTTTCTACCCTAGTAATTATTACAACTTTGAAATTTTCCTATCTTCTAATGCAAGCCTCCATGCCTTCCAATCCTAGGCTTCCAAATACACCTTCAAGATAAGATTTATCATCTTCTTTCCTTACAAGCAAATCCTAGCCAATCCTAATCTTCCAAGTTTAGACTTTTAGGATAAAAATCAATCATTACAACCATTCTTCCTTTCCAAGCTAACCTTACAACTTCCAAGCTAAGCCACCTTAAGACTTTTGGGGTAAGATTAATCATTCTTCCATAAGACTTTAAGGTGAAGTTCCAAATCCAATCCTATCTCTCCAAGTCTGTCTTCTAGGGTAAGGAATCATCATTGCAATCATTTCCTTTATTACGTAAATGCCCTGAATCAAAATACCATTCATTTTGTTACTATAATTTCCATTACAACATCCAACCTTTATATCAAGTTCTGGGGTATTACACCATGCGTCTAGTGAAGAAAGCTCGGCATCAAATATGTGCTTCATAGTCAAGGAAAAAGATGAGGTAACCTCTACTTCTATTTATGTTATTGATGAATGTGATGATATTGAGAATGATTTTTCAAAAAAATAGCTATTAAATGCTTTTAATAATTTATATGTCATTTTCAAAAAACTACGTTTGAAAAACAAAACTCTTTGTTTTTGAAGAGTTTTGTTTTTCATCATCAAAACCATATCAAATGTAAAACATTAATCTTTCTATTTTTGATAATTACAAAACCACTATGAAAAACCCAAATATCTCCCCATTTTTGTCATAAATCAATTTTTTTTTATCACTAGACGAGGTTGGAATTAAGCAAAACAACAATGCATTGGAGAATGTATTTGGGAAAGATAAAACATTAACACTCCCCATTATTAACATATATCAAAAATATATTCTCCCCCTTAATCAATGCAGTCATCAATGATTTTAAAATTATTTAGATACTATAACTCCTTCTTAATTTGAGAAATCAATATGATTAAAATTTTAAATACAAATTTTCATTAAAAACATAAAAGCAAAACTCATAAACATAAAAAGTTTAGGGATAAAAATGTATCACCAAGATTTTAATTTGATAAAATCTTTCTTACTCTTGAATGGAAATTCATCATTTGGAGTTGAATCTTTTCTTCATCCCCATTTCCTTCATGCTTGATTAATCCATAAAAATTCTAACTTTGAAATCTCATTTGGTTATCAAGCGAAACCTGTAAAAATAACTATCCATGAGCTTTTGGTGTCCATACCATTTTGCGTTCACCATTGTTAGTATGGAGAGTTCCGTTAGGAACCCATACTTATTTAAAAATATTTGGATAGTTTCTTACAAAACCTTTATTTATAAAATGATACCAAAAGCTAGGATGTGAAGCAAAGGATTTTTATTTGAAATTTGTTTTCTTTTTATCCTTATGCATATTCCTCTTAAAATGAGAATATTTCAATATCAAAACATGTTTGGATCTTTGGGGTTTAGTATGAGAAATATTAGATACCTTAGTTCCCTTAGTAATCAATTTCATTTTAGGACCATTAGATGATTTTCTTTTAAAATGACAAAAAAATTCAATGTGGCCTATCTTGTAACAATAAAAATATTTAATATCATGAGAGGTGTGTACAAATGAGCTTTTGACATTTGTTCTTTGACTATTAAAATTTTTAACACATTTTTCATGATCACATGAATTTAAAATCTTCCTATTTAAAATAGATTTCTCATTTAAAGTACTATTAGGAGATTTCAATTGATTTGTTTTTCAAATATTTGTTTAATAAAAGTTCTTTATTGGAAGCAAGCAAATATTCATTATTTGATCTCAAAACTTCCAATTCATTTGACAATAAATCCAATTTTTTGGAAGAGATTTATTTTTCAAACATAATTTTTTGAAATTAACATATAAATCATTAAAAACATTTAATAGCTTTTCTTTTGAAAAATCATTCTCAATATCATCACATTCATCAATAACATAAGTAGAAGTAGATGTTACCTCCTATTCTTCCTTGGAATATTATGTTTTATTTGGTTAAAATATGCAAAAATTTATTTAAAAGATTTTTTACCATTGTTATAGTGAATAATGAACAGTTAATAGTGAACAGTAATCGAACCTTTGTGAACAGTGATCCGACTGTTGTGAACAATAACGTCTATAAAAATGGCTAATTTCTTTTGAAACTCTTTGGATGCCTATAAATACCATTAAATGATGCTTTTAAGACAATCAAGAAGCAAGAATAAATTCATTTGAGTTAACATTTGTATTTTTACTTCTCCATTATACTTGTGCTTTCATTTTTCTCTCAAAAGGCTTTGATTATCATTTGTATCATTTTGTTCAAGCCTTGTGTTTATTATTGAGAGATTGTGTTGGGAGCTCCAACCCGAAAACCCTTAAGCCGGGGAAGATGAGGTGGAGTCCCTAGAGAAGAGATAAAGACATACAAAAACACAGCGGAAGCATAATATATATAGATAAGTTGTCAAGTACGAAAGAGACTATATATACACAACAAGAACCACTAGCCAGTCGCTAGGGTACTACCATACATAATGATAAAAAGAAAAAAAATAACATCCTTTCACACCCAAGAACAGTAACCACTTTCTTAAGGGTCTTCAATTGGGATTGCCCTATACACACTCTACTCTGTCATATCAAACACTGCCCTCGATCTTCGTTTTTTCCCTACCTGGAATGATGGAGAGCAAGAGTGAGTCATAAAACTCAGCAAGAATAAGGAAACAAAAAGGCTACAAAGCTAGAGACTACCTTCCCCATATTTGGCACACAAATCATGCCACGAACCACAATTCTAGTTACACAATAACATATGCAACAATGCACAAATAATGAATCGAGGGCCCACACATAAGACACAAACCGACACCCAAGGTTCCATACCAACTTGCATGCAGCTATGAACTAGCTAGCATATCCCGAGCCTAAAGCTCCCGTAACAACCGAGCCAAAGCTCCCTTCATACAATCCTCCTGTCACCTAAGCCTGTGGATGTACATCCTGCAACTAAATCTATTGCACGAAATAATAACCATGTAATGCAAGATATAAGGATGTAAGGCTATTGCAGCATTGACGATGATACATAACTCCCATAAACTACCCATCAAGCCATGCTACGCCCACATAGGAATACAAATGCCATGCATATGCTTTCTAAATGCACACACGCAACACACTAGCATGCTCATGCCCTTGCATATTCAACACATGAACCCTGAAATGCCAACCACCCATAACAATGAAACAATAAAATAAAGCTGTAAGCATACAAACACCACCCAAACACCATCTAGGAACCTATTCTCGCATGGTGAGGCATCATTCCACAAAAGAATTATAGGGCGATCGAAACCCTATAAAGTTAAGTAAGTGTCCAAGGATAAGGATTTTTAAGCATAAATCATAGACCGACTAGGAACCAATTAATCGAACAATCAGAGAGTATAAGAACTCGCATGAAAATAAGGAGAACTTGCATAGAAGGATAAAGAACTGGCCAAATGGAAAGAGGGTGATAGGAACTTACCTTAGATTTTTGTTCTTAAACCTCTCACTGTACTAGGGTTGTTGACGACTCAACTCAATCCTTTTCTTAATAAAATTAAGCTTCAAAAGATAAAAGAAATATTTAAATTAAATATTACCAAGATTACCTTCTATTTAATTCTAATTAATTTTGCATTTACCTTAACCGCGTTGTTCGAATTTCCCACTTAGATGGCTGCCTTCCTTTCTTGCTTCCCAATTCCTTCCTAGCCCCTCCATATTTATAGGCTCGGGTAAAGCAAGCAGTGGCAAAAATGCCACATGGTAACATGTGGGAACGCCAAGTGGCATTGCTGCATGGCTACATGTGGCAGCTGCTGCATATGGCAGTAGCAGCAAGGCCCGTGTGGGCCTTGCGTGGCACTTGAAACGAAGCCATTTGGCTCCTGGCTCGGTTGGAAAAAAAGCCAACATTTTTCCTCCCCTGCTCGTGCGCAGAATCGAACTCGCGACCTCCTCTCTTGCGCTCGCAAGTGCCATCGCCCGACCTATAACCTTCCCCACTTATTAATATGCATATTTTAATTTTAAGGGAATCCTACCCCTAGTTTCCAAAATTACACTTAAGCCCTAAAATTTTTGGACATTTGCAATTATCTCCCCAATAAAAAGTAAATTTAATATCTTTCACGAAATTCCTCAAACCCACAAATATTCATTAAATTGAGGATAAATGGGTCATTACATCTTGTAACTAAGAAATTCATCTCTTAGACTCTCTTTTCTATACATTTCTTGTATTTCCTAGCTCATGAGCTAGAGGGCCTATCGGGTTTTGGTATGAGGCTCTATATTCCTAGCAGTGTATGCTAGAAGGCCTATCTGGTGTTTATAGGAGGTTATAATTTCCTAACTTGTTGCTAGAGGGCCTACTTGGGATGAAGTGGGAGGTTTAGTGGATTGCTTTAAATTCCTTAGTGAGAAGTTAAGGGGAGTGGATTAGGCTTGGTTTAATCGAACCACTATATATCATTGTGTCCCTCTTGCATTGATTTTTGTTGTGCTTCATTGTTTTTATATTTATTTTTCAAAACCTCCCAAAACATTGTAAATTTCCAAGCACCCAATTCACCCCTCTCTTGGGTTGTGGTGCTATTGCTATACGATTATAACACATTAGGCGACTCGCAATGACTTTTGCAGATAAAGAAATTTATTAAAATTTCACAATTACAAAGAATATAGCAAAGCAGTTAACAATTTTTGAAGTAGAAACCAATATATAGTTATACTTACAATTTTTGTAAACTGGTAACAGTTCCAAGCGAGAATGGAATTGTCCCATGAATACTGTTTCCACTCAAGTTTCTATAAATGTGCAAGTTAAAACAAGAGATCGAAGATGTGCCCACTCATAGTGACTATCACTTTAACAAACTCAAAAAAGATGCTGCAACATGCCTCAGTGTTGTCATATAATGGTAAGTTACCTTAAAAATATTTGTTAGTCAAACAAAACCAACAATATGGCATGTTATTATTCTTATACACAAAAATTGGAACTTCAAATATGATTTCAAATAAATTTGAGGATCATTTCAAGAATAACTATAATAAATAATAAAATAAAGCCAATGAAGAACTCTGGTAAATACATACATGCTCTGAAGATAATGCAGTTTGGATATGTCATTTGGCATGAACCCTCTCAAGCCTTGGTTATCAAGATCACTGACATGGAAACAAGTAATTATCCAAAAATGATAAAAAAAAAATTAAGGAAAGTGTAGTAAGATAATATATTGGTCCTTAATTAGAAAAACCATTTGTGGTTATCAACCTACTAATAGATACATGAAGCTCATAAATGCATTTGACAAAGAAAGAATTTTAATAATCACATACCAAAAGAAGACCTGTTATAGGTTTTGCATGCTCATAGCTATAAGAAAGTATCTCATATTATTTTGAGAAGTGGAGTTATATGGTTTGCATGCTCACAACTACAAGAAACCAAGTGAAACGGCCTCAGCCCTAATTAGGTGAAGTGGCTTTTCTTGTTCACTACTATTTCATTTACATTAACAATTGATAACAACTTTAAAAATATATTCACATACCACACAAACCCAACAATTGCCATCTTTCATAAACCATTCTTGTATCTTGTAACATACTAATCACATTACCAAATACAATTAGTATAAATCCAATAACATAATTACATTTAAATTCAATTCTTCTAATTGGAACAGCCCCTTAGTTGATCTAATTTTTAAGTTTTAGAACATCCATTTCTATGCGTGTACATGTATATATATATATATATATAAATATCGTAAACTAAAAGGTCACTAGAATCTTACCAACGTCAAACCTGGTTGTGTTAGTAGAGGAGATATAAGGCGTTGGTGGTCTAAGGTGGAGGTCAGAGTTAACTGTTGTAATACCCAAAAATTTGTGGGATTTAAGAGCAATTAAAAATCTTATGCTCGGGCATAAGTGTAATTTTTCAAGATTATAGGGCAAGAATGAAATTTTTTAAATTTTGGGACTAAGTGTAATTCATTGAAACAAAGGGTCTTGAGAAAAGGGGGCCAAAGTGAAAGAAATTAGAAGAAGAAGGACAAAACTACATAGGCAGTGTGAACACTGCAAAGGGGTTAACAGTCGCACTAGACACTAGCGTTGGGGGTCGAATCTCAATCAATCGAGGAAGGCTAGGCCATCATGGCCTAGACTTAGGCTTTGCAGTGCAAGGCGAGGTTGGGGATTGGCCAGAAAGGCGGTCAGAATCAGCTAAAAATAGCCAAGGTTGGGGCAAGAATTTCATCAAGTTTCAGTGGCAAAATTCGAGAGTTTGGGACAAATTGAGAAGATTTGACAGAGGGCTTTTGTTCTTAAGGTGTTAAGGATTGTATCTAGAGAATTTTGGAAGTGTTTTGGGGATATTTTGAAGCTCACCCAAAAATTGGGAAAGTCACCGAAGCTGAAGTTTAAATGGCCAATTAGAGTGTTTTCAATCCAATTTCCAAGCCAAAAGTGGTCCCCGTGTGTTCGAAAGAAGAGGTAGAGTAAAGGAGAAGGAGAAAATCCAAGAAAAATAGGTCGGACCAATCGCCGGTGGAAAGGAAGCAGACGGAGCAGACGATCGGAGCACGGGTGCGTGGGAAGCACACAAGGCTCCTAGGCTGCCGGCTCGTGTAAAGGCGTGAGAAGGTAAAAAAATAGGGAAAAAAAGGAAAAATAGAGAAAAATAGGGGAAAAATTCTAAAACATTGGAAAATTTAGTTTTATTAATTTTTCCAAAATTTTGGTCAGAAAAGATATCTGGGCATGCTTTTCGAGGCAAGGCATTTTTTCGAGAAGGCTTGAAAAGCTAAATCAAGGCAAGTGATTTATCTAAAAAATTCACATGTGAAATGGTTTTTCCTAATTTGAGCATGATTTTTATGAAGGTTTCCATATTATATGCAGTTTATGTGCATTTTGTCATATTTGTAGATGTTATATTGTCTCGATAAATGTGATATTTCATTCGACGTGATATTATTAGCATATCGATACTCGTCTCATTCATGATGGGTTAGGAAATTTCCTTGGTCATGTAGTTGCATTTCCCCAAGTAAGTTTTGTCGGAAGGCCGCAGGAGTCTCCCGTGTTGGGGATGGATCTTTCCCAAAGTGAGAATCGACGGGATGATTGCCTAGGGTTTCGTGCCAAGGCTAAAATGCTGGTGAAAGCTACACTAGGGTGTCAGTTTATTCATGTTCATGCATTATTCATTCATGAAATTTATTTTGACCCTCATTTAGAAGATTCATCTTCTAATTTGAACTTTTGTCCATGGAATATTCCATATTCCAAGTGAATTCAGTAGTAAGAAGGGAAAAATAGTGGCCGAAGCATAATTAAATTTCAATTCATGTTATTCCCTATGTTTGAAGTATAAGTTTTTTATGTTATCTCACCCACCAGATATTGTAATTTATTGGCTATTAAAATCAGTAGTGTACGTTTATGTTTGTATGAAATTACGATATCCTTCAGGTTTCGATTCTAGCTTCCACAAGTGTTTAAATTACCATTCCTTAGTTTATCATATGGAATGTTGAATGTATTTATATATGAGAATTTTATATTAAGGAATTTGTGGTGATAGAAAAAAAATCAGAGAATAATGGCACACTCGGGGAAAGGCGAGTCATTACAACTGTGGTGGTGAGATAGACAAGGACAGAAGAGAGATGGCGATAGCGAAAGGGGTTTCCAGCAGCTCTTTTGCAGTCACTGGTACAGTGAAGAATGGTGAGATATATGGTGATAGTCGGCTAGATCTTGGCTGCGATAGTCACCACAAATGTCAAAGATGGAGGTGGCTCGGTAATGTGCCTCCTCAAGCGATGGTCGATCGAGCTACAATGCGATTTGAGGGAGAACCAAATCAACTCATCAATTTCGATCGATTCTATTGATAATTTGGGGAAGGGATTCGAATTTGCTTTGAGAGTGTAACGACCCTAAAGTGGGTCTAGGTGTTTTAATACTTGACGTCAGTGTTTCGCAATTAGAATGTTGGACTAAATATTTTTATTAATGCTTAATGTTAATTTCCTTAGTGGCACAGAAATAATTTAGATTACATAATTTTATTCTATGGTGCATGGAATCAGAAACTTAAGTGAAAGGGCCTCAATTAAATAGTTAATGAGATGTCTAACCCAAGTAGAAAATTAAGCCTGGTGGGCTTGGAATATATGTATATGGGATATATGTGATTTGGGCTTAGGCCCATGGTGAGAAATTATTTGGAAATAATGGGCTTGATGGTGTAATAAGAAAATGGGGAAAAGAAAATAAATTAAGTAGCATTTGTCACTCAAGCCCCTGGATATTTTTTGTTTGTAATATGAAAAGAGGGTTATTTCAGTAAATTCTGGAGCTGGCGTGCAGACCTGTGCGCGCTCCTTTTTCCCAACAGCCTCTGTGCACAAATATCCTATTTCAGTGCAAGGTGTATCCCTTCTTTTTGAATGCACTGTTCCATTGCTTATTTAGTCCATCTCCGTGCTCTTCTTCTTCTTCACCCTCTCCATCCTATTTCATCACTTCTGTTTGCTGCTGCTGTTTGCTTCATGTGCGCGGGTGGAACTCTCTCTGATTTCATTCTCAACAGGCAAGTTCTCTTACCCATTTTTATTCCAATGCAACCACGTTATCTTTCAGTGTGAGCTCCCTCTTAGATATATTCTATATTGAAATGCAAGTTTCCTTGATTTGCAAACTGTTACTTATTGTGTCACCTCGCTGTTAGTGTTTTCCACTATGTCTATTTTGTTTATAAAGTTCCTAGTTGCTGTGAAGTCCATTTGATGTCTCAAGCGGGATTTGATTCACCCTAATATTTGTTCAGTGAATGGCTTTCCTTCTTACTTACAGTTGGGTTTTTGTTTAGCTCGTTGCTCCCTGTTCAGGCATTTATATATGTACATGTTGCATCACTTTTGGAAGCTCTCACCCATAGCTGAATCTAGAGTGCTAAGTCACCATTAAATGATTTCATTAAGGTGTTTGGAGCAAACAACAAAAGCCTCAACTGAAAATATATATAAACTGTTCGCCTATATATATGAGACCCACTTGTAAATACTTATATTCAATATGTGTAACGAGCTGATACCCCCCCCCCCCAGAGATTTGAAAAGCTTATTAAAGCATGCCCTGCCTACCTAATCCACAATATATTATGCTTAAACAGTCATTCGAATGCCCCTGTTCTGTTCTGTTCGGCAAACCCAGTTATATATATATATACACGTTCAACTTCATTGATGTTCTAGCGAGCTCGTTCCAGTTCTTTACGCGAGCTCGTTCCAGCTCTTTGCCGCGAGCTCACACCTATAAGCTCCCTGGCCGCTTAATCGCGAGCTCGTCTGTCAAGCTCTTGGCCGCGAGCTCTTGCCGCGCGCCTGACCTCAAGCTCGTCCAGCGAGCTCTTGCTCAACCCCTTGACCGCGAGCTCGTTCACCTCATGACCCCGAGCTCGTTCGCTTGTCCTTCCCGCGAGGTCTCTTGAGCTCTCTCCGTAAGCTGGGACCTCAAGACCTCGAGCTGTTCCCGAGCTCGTCCCATATGCCTTGAATGGGAGCTATCAGCTCTCACCCTATTTATTTATATTTTAATTTATAAATAAATATAAATAAATATAAGTAAATGTTTGCATTTTCCTTAATTTATATTTTTCTTTCCTTTACTTTAATACATAAATGTAAATAAGAAAGTACCCCCCCCCCCCCCATTTGGATTCAATAAAAATATCAAAAAAATCAAAATCCATAAAAATAAAAAGTTAGAATTTTGGTTTTAGTACAAATCCATGAATTTGCAATTTTACCACCATCGAAATACATAGTTTCCGTTTCTTGAAAAATTCATTAAAAATCATTTTTATAACAATAAATGCTAGTAATCAAATTATAGGGAGTTAGTTTTTCAAGATGAAGACATTTTCAAAAAAATGTTCTATTTGGTCCATTACCTTAGAAAAATTTCAGGTTTATGTTTGGTCAGCAATTTCACGTGGTGTGGTCATTTGATTGCATGGGGTCGAATAATGAATTTGAGCTATGAGCATGAATGCAAGTAAATGCATACTATCACTGGTTAAATGAAATCACAACAATCATATGATGGGAATAATAGTTATTAAATTTATAATACACCTCAACTGGTGAATCGAGATTTAATATTAAATAGCATCTCTCAAAGAAGTATTCTTGTGTTGTAAATTACATTAAGCATTTTTGTGCCATAAATTACATCTTGAATGTGGTAAACATTATGAAGTAAGATATGTTGAATTTATCTGATGATGGGGAAAATACCCAGTATGGGTAAGTGATGTTAACAGCATGAATATCGCAAAATCAGGAATTTAAATACATGTGGTTGGCAAATGCATACATGATGCATATATGTACAGGTTCCATATATATATGTTTTGCGCACCTATTATTTTGTGCGGAGGGAGAAAGGGTACCCTAGAGCACTTGGCACGGGACGAGGTGGCCATAGCCCGGCAAGTTGGCTCCATATTTATTGTGAGGTTTTGTCTATGTGATACACTTTGGCATGTGTTGATTTATGGCTCGCGAGCCTATGAGACTTGATTTTGATATTACATTTATATGCATATTTGCATAATAGTACATGGTGGCATGATACATTTAACTTGGAATTGATCAAGTCTTAAAATGTGATACTTGTATACATCAGTGATGTTCTGGAGTACTATCTTTGGTGTCACCTTATTCTTGGTTCATGATCATTGTTTATTACCCTAGAACTTGCTGAGCCTTGTGGCTCACTTGATCTTCTTTGCCATTCCAGGTAAAGGGAAAGCTATTATTGGGGGTGAGTCCAGTGGGACTAAGGCCTGAGGATAGAGGTGTACGGGGACCCGTCCTAACTTGAAGATCCTGTTAGCATTTTGGTGAGACTTGAGATGAAATGAGTCTTATTTTGTTAGTTAACATTAGAGTCTCTTATCTATTTTGTATGGCCGTTGAGCCCGACTCTTGAGCTATTGGAAGTGTCATTGAACTTAAGCATGGTTTCCGCTGCTAATGAATGAAATGAGTTGTTTGTTTAATTGTGGTTGTTCTATATCATCTCTGTGATGACCTCCTTTCGAATATCCTATGCTAGCGGAAATATTCGAGAGTGGGCCCTTACAGAGAGACAAAAGGGTTTTGCTTGGCAGTTTAAAGAAAGAGGATTTGGGGAAGGGTTTGGAGATTTAGGGGTTTGACCAAGGGAAAAATAGGCAAGGCATCTCCCGCCATTGTTTTTGGATTATTTTTATTTTTTTTGGAAACATTTAGTTGTTAAATAAAAATAAAATAATTTATTAAAATAATATTAACAATTATTTGATTGATAAAAATAAAATAATTTAAGATTATGATAACTGATAAAATAATTTAAATTGAAAATTATTAAATAATTTATGAAAATAATCTAAAATATGATAATAAGATAATTTAAATTATTGCATCAAATTAATATTTATTTAAAAATATAACTATTGAGTCTATAGCTTTGTCCTAACACCATACTTTAAAAATTTTGTCCTATTAGATTTTCTTTTAGGGCATTTCATTGCTGTGTTTCATTAGAATTATTTTATTAGGATACTTCAAAAATTCTGCCTTATTATAATTATTGTTTTGTCTCATTAAAATTATTGTATTAGGGCATTTTTTTTTAAATTGTACCTTAAAATAGTATTTTATAGGAAATTTTTTAAAAAATGTCCTAAAAAGATTGGCCCAACAAGTGTTTTTTGGTTTAGTGTTATTTCACCCATTTTTTTCTCCCTGTTGTTACCTAATTACAATAATTATATTTGTTTGTCTCAAGAAATAGCCAATTTAAAGTCTAGGCGAGAAGGTTGGGCCTAATACCATCAGATGAGTGTGTCAATCAAATATATATTTATAGAGAGAGAGAGACTGTATGTACAAAATGGCATGAGTAGGACACTTGACCTATGGATGTAGGGAGCTCGAGACTCTGCTACACTTAGTGGTCTCAAGGTTAGGCATGAATGGAGGGCCTTAGTAAGCTAGCTCGATTACTATAAGGCGACAAGGGGTGAGATCTTTGGGGACTTTCAGGTAACCTGGAAGGTCACTAGAGACTTAATCGGATATGTGCGTGGATGCTCAAAAGGTCCATCGGCGGATACCTATTAATAGGAGGCTCATGGCATGGCGTAAGTCGCGCACTACTAGAATTTTAGTATATTGTAACAAAAATAATTGTGATGGATTAAATTTTGTCACAAAAAGTATCCTTTTTGTGACAAATGCAAAATTTAAAAAGTGAGTAAACTTATGACGAATAATATTTTGACATAATATTTTGTCATAAGAAAGGGAGGTAGATAATTTATAATGACAAAATAATTTTTGTTACAAAATTTTGTCATATTAAGTTGGCACCAAAAATTTTGTCACAGTATTTAATCATATAAGATGTAATTACAAAGTTTTTTAGTCACAATGAGTAATAATATTTATAACAAAAATATTTTGTCACAATATAGTATTATAAAAAAATGACAAAAATATGTATGTCACAAGAAATTTAGTTTTTTATGATACAAATAATTTTAATGACAAAAATAATTTTGTTGAATTTAATTTTTTCATAAAAATGTCATATTAACCATAAAAAATAATAATCTAGTGACAAAAAAAATCAAAATATTTTTTCATAATACAAAAACAAAAGACATTGACAAAACTATTTTGTTATAATATTTTGTCATAAAATATTTGGCCCCAATATTAATTAAATATCTTGACAAACATATTAATAAATTATAAAAAAAAACTAAAAGATTAAAATAATAAAATAATATTTAGCTTTTGGCTAATTGAATTTTCCTTAAAAATTTCCTTCCATCCTTTCCCTTTTAAAAAATTTTATTCCACCTTTGTTGTTTTGATTTGATACAAAATATTTTAAATTTCCTATTTAAAAATAAAACCTAAGAAATTTGACTTTTGTGATAATATTTTGTCATAAAATATTGGCACCAAATTTTTGGTGCCAATATTAATTAGATATCTTGAAAATTAATAAAATAATATTTAACTTTTGACAAATTTTAATTTTTGTTAAAAAAATTCCCTCATTCCTTAAAAATTTTTATTCCACCTTTGTTGTTTTGATTTCACCCAAAAAGTTAAGCTGCGTTCTCTTTATTTTTTAATTTTTAATTTTAAGTTTTGAATTTATTTTCTGTTTTCTATTTTGGTAGTCTATTTTTAGAAAATTGAAAACGCGTTCTCTTTGTCATTTTGTAAAACTATTTTTTAAAATATAAAATTAGAAAACGCGTTCTCTTTCAAATTTTGAAAATATTTTTTAATAATATTTTATTCAATAAATTTGATTATTCAATAAATTATAAATATTTAAATAAATAAATGTGTTTTGAGTTTAGAGTTTGTTTTAGATGAAAACACTTTTTGTTGTTTTCTTTATAATTTTTTTTTTGTTTTCAAAAATACATTTTTAAAAACAAGAGAACGCGTTTTCATTATTTTAAAAAATTAAAAATAACTTGAAAACAATAAAGAGAATGCAACCTAAGTTTCCTATTTAAAAATAAAAACTTAAGAAATTTGAGTTTTATTTAATATTAGGATATTTTGTTATGATATTGTCATAAAATATTGGCGCCAATATTAATTAGAAATACTATAAAATAATAAAATAATATTTAAAATTTAGTAATTTTTAATTTTCATTAAAAAATTTCAATCAAGAAAAAAAAATCAAATATATCAAATATATAATATAATAAAGGAGGAGAGAGAAAGCAAAGCGCAACACCCCACCTAGTCGTGCCCAACGCACCCCACACGTAGGCATATTGCGCTCGTGCATGTCCCCATGCACCCTCTAGCATGCCAGCCACATCTATGTCATGGCCCAAGCATGCCATACCATGCCCATGCACACTCTAGCGCGCCCACACGCTGCCTATGCTATGCCTAGCGCACTAGCTTGCTCCCATACGCGCCATGTGTGCCTTATGCTGCACCTCGCGCCATGCCACGGGGCTCCTATTAATGGGTATCTATGGACGGGCCTTCCAAGCATCCGCACACATATCCGGTTAAGTCTCTAGTGACATTCTAGGTTACCTAAAAGTCCCCAAAGATCTCACCCCTTATCGCCTCACACTACAAAAAAATTGGTATTTACGGTAGTTTTTTTTTACATTTAGCGGCGATTTTTTAACCACCGCTAAGTGATTTAGCCACAGTTTTCAAAACTGCAGCTAAATCAGCCGTCGTGGAGCATTTAGCGGTGGTTTTGACCAACGGCTGGAATAACCGCCGCAAATTATATTTTTTGCGGCAATTTTTCAACATCCACAAAAATTTTAAAAAAATTAAAATTTTTAATTTTAGCGGCAGTTTTTCAACCATCGCAAAAATTAAAAAAAATTAAAATTTTTAATTTTAGTGGCGGTTTCAGAAACTGCCGCTAAAATTAAAACAAAATTAAAAATTTTAATTTCTCCCACCCGCCCACGCCCAACCCGCTTGGACCCGCCCAACCCGCTTGCACCCGCCCAGCCACGAGACCGCATGTCCATGCGCCACGTGGCAAGGTTGGAAATTCCCTTTCCCCAATTTCAAACCCACGGCGTCCCTTGTACACGTGCATGCGCCTAACCGTCTGATCTGCCAAGCCCACTTATTATATAACCGCATATATAAATTATATACCAAAACAACCACTACTTTCCAGAATTATATATTATATTTTTTAAATAAATTAAAAAATATTAATTAATTTATTATTTTTTAAAGGAGTAAAGAAATAAATTAAAAACAAATTAATTGAATTAAATTAAATTAATTAATTAATTAAAAATAAAAAAATTTATATATTTTTTAAAATTATTAAAATTTTTTTAAATTAAATTTTTAATTAACTAGTGGTGAACCTATGGGCGAGTTTAATTTAAAAATAAAAAAATAAATTTATTATTTTAAATAATTTTAACAAAATTGATAATTATAATTTTTTTAATTTTTAATCATGTTGAAAAAATTTAAGTTTACTTAATTATTCACTATTTAATATGCTAATGGAGAATATTTTTAATTCAATATACTGTCATTCAATGTATTAAAAAATAATTAACATATTAAATAGGTCACTTGACAAAATACTTATAATTTTTTTATTATATTATATTTATTTATAAATAAATATTATAAAATCTATAATATTTCCACTTAAAGACGTTCATTATTTTTTATTTATTATATTATAATTATAAATATAAATTAAAACTCTTAAATATGAGTAAGAATAAGTTTTTTCAATAATAACAAAATTTTAAAAAAATGAATTTTGATTTTTTCCATAGTCTTAAAAATGTGATACCTTAAATATTAATTAGTATTGAAAAACCCTAGCATTTGACAACCTTAAATGATTTTTTATGAATTTGTTAAGACATCACATTTTCAAGACTATAATATAATTATTAAAGTAATTAATAATTAATTAATCACTACCTTTGATTTAATGCAAATTTTTTAGGGAAAAAATTCACCATTAATTGACACTTGACAAAATACTTTATTTGACTATCATATTTTAATATTATATAAATATACATAGAATAAAGATATAAAAATAATATTTTAAATAAATAGATAATTTTCTATGACTTAATTAATAGTTTAAGTTGTCTATTAATATTTTTCATAAAACTCATGCAAATTTAATACAAAACAAATTAGCATTGAAAAACTCGTATATTTAAAATTTATTATTAATTTTACAATAATTAGTACATATTATTTCAAAATAATTGAAAGATTTAAATTATTAATGCAAATTACAAAATATAAATTATTAATGCAATAAGTATTAAATGCAAATCATTAATGCAAGTTTTGGGGGAAAATTTTATTACTACTTATTATTTCAAAGCAATTGAAAGATTTAAATTATTAATGCAATAAGTATTAATTGTAAATCATTAATGCAAGTTTTGGAGGGAAATTTCTTTTTTCAAGACTATCCTACTTTTATATATATAAAGATGCAAATTACAAAATGTAAATTATTAATGTAATAAGTACTAAATGCAAATCATTAATGCAAGTTTTGGAGGAAAATTTTATTACTACATATTATTTCAAAGCAATTAAAATTTTTAAATTATTAATGCAAATTACAAAATGTAAATTATTAATACAATAAGTATTAATTGCAAATCATTAATGCAAGTTTTGGGAAAAATTTCTTTTTTCAAAACTATCTTATTTTTATATATACAAAGATTTTGCAATTAATTTAAATTAAACTTTAAATTGTTTTTTAAGATTTTATATTTCTTTTTATTAATTTAATTCAATTTAATTTTAATTTTGAATTATTTAATTATTTTTGAATTTAGCGGCGATTTTTGAAACACCGCCGCTAAATTAAATTTTTTAATGAATTTTGCAGCGATTTTTTAAAACCGTCACAAATGTTATTTTAATTATAATTATAATTTATTTAATTATTTTTTTAATTTAGCGGTGGTTTTTCAAAACCGTCGCTAAATTAAACTTTTTAATGAATTTTGCGGCAATTTTTAAAAATCGTCATAAATGTTAATTTAATTTTAATTATAAATTATTTAATTATTTATGAATTTAGCGGTAGTTTTTCAAAAATGACCGCTAAATTAAATTTTTTAATGAATTTTGCAGCGATTTTTCAAAACTACTGCAAATGTTAATTTAATTTTAATTATAAATTATTTAATTATTTTTTTAATTATTTAATTATTTTAATTATAAATTATAAATTATTTAATTTTATTCAAAACCATCACTAAATTATACTTTATTTTTTAATTAATTAATTATTTTCTAAATTTACTGATGATTTTTTGAAAACCGCCGCAAAATTGAATGTTTTAATGAATTTTGCGACGATTTTTCAAAACTGCCACAAAATGTTAAAAAAACAGCCGTTAAAATAGTATTTTGCGACGGTTTACAAACCGCCTCAAAATTCCATTTTTTGCGACGATTTTTCTAAAAATTAATTTTTTTTTTCGTGTCACAGTGATTGGGCCAACCTATTCAAGCTTTCCTTCCTTAGGGGGAGGGGTTCTCAAGGCCTTCGATGCATGCCTAACCTCGTTACCACCGGGTGTAGTAAAAGAGTCGAGCTCCCTACATTTGAGTGTCACGTGTCCTAGTCATGCCATTTTGCCCATACAATCTCTTTCTCTCTCTCTCTCTCTCTATTTGTCTAGATCACATATATGAGAATTCCATCTACATGACACGCTCATATGCATAAGCACTTTGCATCATACTATATCTTTACTTCATTATGGCCTATACTGACTTAGGCATTGGAGGGCTAGCAGGAGAGAAATTCAGCAATGAAATGCCCTAAAAAAAATCTAATAAGGCAAAGTTTTTAAAGTGTAGTGTTAGAACAAAGCTATGGACTCAATACTTACATTTTTAAATAAATATTAATTAGATGCAATAATTTAAATTATTTTATTATTATTTAATAACTTTCATAATTTAAATTATTTTATCAATTATTATAAATTATCCCCAAATCTCCAATCTCTCTTTCTCTCTCTCGTACTCCTACCTTCATCTCCCTTTCTTGTACTCCCGCTATCATCGCCTCCAGTCCATCGCCTTCGCAGCCTCAGCGTCGTCGTTGCCTCTAAATCCATCACCTACTGGTCGTTGCCTCTACAGCCTCAACGCCGCCATCGTGGCCTTTAGCTCCATCGCAGCCTCCTCGTTGCCTCCAGTCCATGGCCTCCGTCACCTGAACGTCGTCGTAGCCTCTGACCCATTGCCTCATTTTCCTCCACCTCTAGCTCCATCACTGATTAGGTCTCTCTCTCTGACACTATTGATTTTGTATTTTTTATATCTGATTTATAACAAATCGAAACTCATGCATAACATGCCGTGTAATATCATAAACTATAACAAGTACCAACTGTATAAGTAACAATGCACACATACAGGTACTTGGGGCCCAAATAAGAAATGCACTAGCACCCAAGTTCTTATAACAAACATGCTACTACCCTGCAAGCAGATTGTACCTATATTATAAGCCGAAGCTCGCTTCGGTGGGAGTTACCACACCCGCTAGCATGTATGAGCGTTCAAGATAAAACTAGGCACGCCAAGGCGTCCATAAATAACTCAGTTCTGAAATCCAGACACCGTACAGCTGTATCTCAAAATTGGCACCATGACTCATGCAGATGCAATAGATAACGGGTGGCATAGTAGACCAGACAGGATACAAAGCCCCCATAAGCCAAGCATCCCTCCAAGCCTCGCTCAACTAGTAAAACACGCCAAATGAAAATGCTCGTTCTTAACAACTAATAAATAAATATCATGGTGGTGTGACAAGTACACAAGACTAAATGGACCACCCAAAATGCATAAACCCATCTTGAGCATACAAGACATGCATTTGAAAATACCATTTGTGTTTAACTGGTTGAAACAGGGAAAATAGTGTTATAAGACATACAAACATTCCCTATGGACACTAGCTAGCCTCCACCTCGCAGGTACCTATCTTCATTCCATGTAGAAGGTAGAGAGTGAACAAGCCCCCTAGAAACACAAGTAAGACTTCATGAGTGTGACTACCCCGTCTCATATTTACTAAGTTATCTTATACATGTATATATTTCTTTTCTAGCCTTATCATCACTTAAAAGAGGACAAAACAAAGGATATGTAGATATAGATATAGATATATAGGCAATTGAGGGAAAGAAAAATCTAACAACAAAATAAAGCCCAAAGAAAGTACAATCCGCCACTCCTTAGCTACTCACAAGGATTCATAGGATACTTTTAACTTCACCAAATTAATTTAGTTAGGTGAGACCCGTTGAACACCGCTCCATCTCATGGTTAATAAGAGAAATCAAACAATCTTTCGTAAAATGCACCATCACATTTTAGTTATTAGATACACCTAATCAGACTGATGAACTCCTACGACAGTGGAAAGCCACGATAAATTAGATGGACCGCTAAGATCTAATATTAATTCTATGGCAAGATTTTTGGGCTTCTTAATTTAGGGTCTCATCAGATTCCATCACATAACCATTACATAATAAAATGAACAATAAATAAATTAAAATGACCATGGGCTTTCACACAGAATAAACCCGAGCCTCCAAAGTTTAAACTATGCCACACACCAACCCCTTAATGGGGACTGCACACTTCCGTTATGCTCAACTCCGTAACATCGTCTTCATTTACAACATTTGCAAAATAAAGAATAAAAGAAGCCACTTGAGGCTTATGCCTTAGTACATGCCTGAATGAATAAATTATAACATACTGATAAATCAATCGAAGCCATGTAACATTCATTTATACCAAGCCCATTCTCATCCTGTAGATACATCCGCTTCTACTGTTTTAAAACAATTTTGAAAATAGTTATCCTGTATATGTCAAATAATACAATTAGGCATCCAAACATGCATATCTAAATCCCCCATATTAATGTCCAATGTGAATTACTGCAGAACTATAAAAAATGAAACAATTAAAGCATGTTGTCTGGGTGTTAGAACTGGCACACCAATTAAATGCAATATTTGACACATATAACTGCATATATGCATAAAATACCAAGCTGAGACTCTGATACCACTATAAGGAATCATTGATATGATGGTACAAAAAAAAAAAAATTACCGTGTATCAGATACATATAGTGGAATATAATATACATGTCATACATAGCTTGGATATTTAAGCAACACGCATATTCATTAAATGAATACATAAATAAATGCATACATGATGTCTGATGTAAGGATGGAGTACATAAACTGTTTTTATACTAAGACCGATTCCACCTCAAAATGTTGTGGTCCTAGTCTGTCCACACCTAGTATGCAGTTTGGTATTGTTTTGGTCACCTCTTCCCGTGCTTGACACATAGGGTCAAAGTATAACTAGTACCCATATCTCAAAATTATACGTGTGACTTCACACGTATAATTTATGGCAGCAGATGAAACTATAGAGGAAGAAGAAGAAGAAGAAGAAGAAGAGAATGCACATAGGAGAACCAGAAGACCATTTGCTTCTCCTTTTATTAATTTCTTCCCCTTTCCCTAATTTCAATTCCTTCTTCCCAACCACCCCCAATCACTCTCAACCACCCCAACCACTCTCTCAAATACTTCTTTCCTTTTTTTAATTAATTAAATTATTCTCTATTTAATTCTTAAACTCTTCCACTTCCATTGTTGAGCCACGTGGTAGTTGGGGGGGGGCAAAGGTAACTTTTGACCAACTACTTTTAGAGACATTTCGGGCACACTATATGATGTGTGACTTTCTAAGTTTACTACCCACTAGCAATCAAATAATGCTAAAACCTTTTTTTGTATCGGTCAACCCTTTGACCCATCACAAGAATTTTTTCAAAACCCAATGACATTCCGAGAGTTCCTAAATAGCGCCTAGCAATGATTTAAGACAGTATAGGTGGTAGTGAAGTCTCACTTCAAGTGAACCTATTTCAGTTAATGATTACTGTGTTCTATAATCCATTCATTACTTAACATCTCGACTGAGCAAGAGCTATAAAGTGACAAACTCATTAACTATGTGTTAAACCTCATGAATGTGACTAGATAACACCTCAGGAAACACATTTCCTAACTTTCAATCTACCCTGGCCATGGACGGTCTCGTCACATTAATGGTAGATCACATAGGACAGTCACCCTATCAAATACCAACGAGGGCAATGACTATTCCCAACACTTGACTCCATCTACTAGCAATATGGAACCACATAGATGAACGTTCTCACCTCCCAATTGGATGGTTCGGCTCATTAGAAAATCTTGCACACCAATACACAAAACACCCGTACTAATTAAAGTCTAATATGGGTTTATGTTTCCTAATAAGGCCCAAGGCAATGACGATGGTTCGAGTTAGCTTCATAGGCTTTGATAGCATGCATATTTATGCTATATTTTGGCATGTCACCTCAGTCTTATTACACCATTTGAAGTAATTTTTGCTGATCTTTCATGGTTTCTATTTTATTATACTTCAAATCGTCCTTACACTATTTTCTATCTTACTTCTATGGATCCAAGCTTGCTTAGCTTTAGGGAATATTGGATGGGCTAGAGAAGCAGCTGGAAAAGACTTGAAGTGGCTCATTTCGGACTTCATGAGAGTAGGCCGGCCTTGGACAATTGTGGGACTCATCTAAAGGAGCTTGGGCTCACTTTCAAGGAGCAGATTTGGGCTGCTCGATTTTGCTGTTTTGGGCTCACTTATCTCTCTTTTGTTTCTTCTCCTTTCTGTTGGGCTAGGCCCAACCCTAGCCTTCCTAGCTCTTCCTTTCTTAGCCATGTATTTAAAGCCTCTTAGCACTTATTTTCAAGAGGATTGAGAGGAAAAAAGAGAGGAGATTCTGGCCATTTTTCTTGTTGTTAGCATTTTTCTGTTTTCTCCATTTTGTCTCCATTTTTGTTTTCCTTGCTGTAATGAAAGGCTAGAGCTATTGTAACTGGTTGTGTATCTTGAACCCGTGTGGAATCTGAGTCCCGGATGAGCTGCAAAAACCTGGTTTGTTTGTTTTAATCTCATTCATTTCCATTTGGTTTAGTTTGAGCAGATTTTCGAATGCATGGAGTTCATGGCAGGTTTGTGTGAATTTGCATGGATTCATTTTCTGTTAAATGCTTAAGAGAACAGAGTGTTGTAGCCGGTTGGTATAACATCTCGGAAATGAATATAATGTTCTTGAATGGTTGTTCTTGCATAGCTCTGGATAGGTTGAATAGAGAGTGAATGGTTGCATTTTATTTATAAGAGATTTCTGTATTCATTTTGTTGTTCCAATCATTCTAATCCTTGGACGGTTGTTGGGGATGCTTTAAGTTTGATATCCGGAGATTAAAACATCCAACAAGCCAAGATTTATAGGTTGGACGAGGAAGATTTCACAGAGGGGACAAATACACAGCTGGTTGCATTTCATTTACTGATTTTCATCTATCCTTGTCTTTCTGTTTTGTTACTTAGTTTTCTGTCAAAACCCCCCCTAAACAAACTGTTGTTTATATTGGTTCTCCTTGCTGGTAGAAGAAAGTGAGGCTCCTTGTGAGAGACGACCTAGGGTGCACTTTGCTGCAAACTAGAGAAGAGATACATAGATATCTAATTCTGGAGTGGTTCGACAGCCGCCGGCTAGGCTTCAACCAAGAATTGAAGCAATGGTTCAAACACCCTTATTGGCAGCCCAAATAGAAGTTGGGCCATAAGCCCTTAACGCTCCATTTGGAGGAGAAATGGGCCTTAACCCATTTGCTCAAGGAAGCCCAAGCCCAAGCCCATTACCTTTAGCCCATTTTCTCTTGTGTCCTCAGCCTTAATATAAAAGGGATTCTTTCCTCTTTTTTTACCCTGTGTGTGGTGACCGATTGTGTTCTCTCTCTTGTTCCCTCTCTCGGCTGAATCTCCTTTCATTAATGGCCGATCCTCTTGGGTTTTCTTTCCTTATCGGTCAGATGCTTCTTTCCTTGGTGAGTGCTGCACTTTCCTTGTGCGTTGTGGCTGTTCGTTAATGGCGTTTGCAACGCCTATTTAGTCCGAGTTGCTGTCTTCTCTTGGAGGTAAGTTTTTCAGCCATTGTTGAACCCATATCTTCGTGATTACTCTATGTTCCTTGGTGGATCCTATTGTGTGTGAAAGCATGTGTGGCTTGGGTAAGGGGTATCGATCGGCCGAGAGATCTGGAGGGTTTGAGGGGTTCAGTTCTTGGGGGTTTTGGGCTCCTTTGTGGCTTAGTGTCCCTATTTGTTGGTTATTGCCTAAGTGGTCATTGAACGAGCCCAGATCTGAGCCTTGGAGCAGTCTTCGTGATTACCATTGTTACCGAAATAGGGAGTTTATTTTTCTGCCTTGATTTATTCTTGCATTCGGTTGTTTTGGTTTGATTTCGATTGAGTTCTAACCCACTGTTTTGTAGAGATTTTTCGCAACATCTAAGGATCAACACACCATCGCAACCTGATGACTCGACCATTATCCACCATGCCATGTGGTCAGTCATCAGCGTCACATTCAGCTGATCATTTCCCAATGACAACCCACATGTTTACTAACGACATCTCGTGTCATATGACACGTGACACCATCCTTTCATCAAAATTGATGAGAGGTTAATTTTTCTAAATCTTAATGAATTATATCCCAATTTTGGTTTTATATTTATGCTTAAAATAAATAATTATACGTATTAAATATTATTTTCAGGAAGAAGCGAGGAAGTTAACTTCTACAATTAATTAGGGGCATAAATCGAAGACGTTGGATGACCCATTATTGCTACTCAAATTCAAGGGTCAATTATTGAGTTTAGAAGATGTTTCAAATGCACTTGGATCAACTATTTAATGAATCCAACACAAGGAAGGCCCAAGCATTTTAATCACAAGGAAGGCCCAATCATTTTAATCACATAGAAGGCCTAAGACCAACCAAAGCCCAACTTGTAGAAGACTTTTCTTTGTTTTGTATTTTTATGAATGTTTTACCACCTAAAGTCTTTTGTATTTTTATGAGTGCTTTACCCCCTAAAGTCTTTTGTATTTTATGTCTTTTAGCTATTTTTCTTCCACTAGTTAGGTGAATGTTTTGTGAGTGCTCATTAGATCTAATTATGTCTAGTTTTATAATTTTAAATTGTGTGGTTTGTATTGCATCTTGTGAGTTATAAATAGCTCACTTGGGTGCACTTGAAAAAAAAATTATTATTCTTAAATGAAATCTTAGTTGTGTTCTTAGAGTTTTTCTTTGAGAATTGCTCTTGTTCTCTCTTCTTTTCTTTCTTATCTTTTCTTGTGATCTTTCTTCTTTTCTTTCTTCTCTTGAATTCTCATATTATTTATTATTACTTTATTATCCACCGCCTAAATGGCCAATTAATTTCTGCCACTAAATTTCTATAATTTTTAATTCACGTTTTTTTATTATCCATCGCCTAAATGGCCGGTTAATTTCTGATGTTTTAATTCATGTCATTTAAATTCTGTCATTTAAATTATGCCATTTAAATTCATGTCAATTAATTTTCAAATGAATATGAGTAGCTAAATTCATTCTTGGATTAAGACAAGGACTGTGTCTAACGCCAATGATTTTCAAAGAAAGTTGTGCTTTAAATGAGTGACATTAATTTAAATGTCAGTATGAGTGTGTATTAATTATTGAGAAATCACTAGGTTTGGATTGGAGCGTAAACCTAACTTAGAGCTTTCATGCCATGTATGAGAGTTACTAGAACTGGAAACGCTATCACACCCAAACCCGGATGATTAATTTAGTTGTTTTATGTATTAATTGCAATCGGATTTATGATAGTTGCTTAAACTAGAATCCCGCATATCATGTATGGGGATTGCTTAAACTAGAACTATCATCATCTCTAATTGCATTTAATGGCAGACCCTCATATCTGAAATTAAATTAATGTTGCTAATCTTTTCTGCTAAAAATTGGGGATCAGCGAGTTGGTGCTGAAATTGTCTTAATTCAAGTGTTATCGAATTCTATATTCTCATATTTAGTGTTTATTTTAATTTCTGTCTTTCTTTATTTCCTAGCATCCGTTATCTAAAAATCCACCAAAAAAAAAAAAAAAATCATGTTGCTAATTCATCTAGATACGTGTGTGTGTGACATTCTTTTTCTTTTGCCATAAATAAATCTTTCAGTTGACTACCTGGACTCATCCAAAAAATTCAAATTTAAATTTGAACTAAAACTGCACTCGTACATTGACGAGTATAAACCTCTCACCAAAATAAAGAAAAAAATATAAAAGTTTTATTGTGTTTTAATTGCAGGGTGAGAGCAGAACCAAATATCACCATACTGAATGAGGTAGTAACTCTTGTGTCAGTCCATACTCAATTAGTTGGAGTCCCCATCCAAAGAATCTAAAAACTAGGAATAGTTTAAGAAGTTCTATTACTAGAGAATCCTATCACACAATCTCAACACCACGAGAATTAGATTCTCACACAGAAGATCTAGGGACTCATTCATATAATTGATTGGAGAAAATATGTGTAAGCACCCCCGTCCGGATATCCCCAACCACCCGGACTACCCGAACGGGAACGCCTACGGGAGGAGAAAAATAATGAAACACGAGACAAAGACCACCCCGGCATGCATACACAAAAATGAGAACAGCGGAAGCAAAGCTCAAGACATGCATGCACTATGGGTACCTCGCTAACACAGCGGTCACAAGATAAATAAATAAACACAAACTCCTGTGCCGACATACACAAGACTCGAGAAAACACCTGGCACAGTAGAAAATAATAGAGTAGACCCTACACAATCATCAGAGTTGACAGGGATTGACGAGACTGCCTGTACACCACACCGACTCTGCCGTTAAAGTTGACTCCCTTGCTATGGCCCACGCCGCCACTACCTGGAATGATGGAAAGCAAGGTGAGTCGAGAGACTCAGCAAGCATAAGGAAAAGAAAGGCTGTAGGCTGAGTATAACCAAAAAAACTCTTCCCAAAATAAACCCCCAGGTACACACAAGCCATGAGACGCTACAACACAACAGCTCAATAGCATAACAAAATAAAAGCACATACCGGTCCTTGGGGCCCACATAAGACACTTGGCACCCAAGTCCCATACCAACCTGCCGCTGCCCTGAAAGGCAACAAATGTCTCCACAAACCTGCGCGCGCTGTCCCAGGCCGGTACTCCCGTCACCTGTATCCGTCGGTACTCCCGACAACCGAGCCATAGGCTCCCTCGGAACGGTACTCCCGTCCGAGAACTAATAACTATCAGTAGCCATGCAATGCACATAAAAATGCAATGGCGTAGTGAGCATCAACGTGATACAAGGCGCCCATACATCCAGGCATCAGGCCATGCTCCGCCCACATAGTAAACCACACGCCATGCATATGCTCGCGCTGGATGCAACCTAACCAAACTAGAATGACCGTGTCCAAGCATTCTCAATAAATGGATATCCCAATATGCATCCCGTACCCATGTGCATATCAAATCATGAACAGTAATACAATGTATCTAATCATACAGTAAATCACATACCGGCAGAGCTAGTCAGCAGTGCCCGGCACCGGTCAACGGCCAGTGACTAGGGGTGTCCACCCGACGGTCCACTTCAGGGCCGTACCGTAGTCTACCCCAACGTCACCAAACGGTTGACCCCTGCCCCACTACTCAATAGCTCTAACCAAATCATAAATAAATCCGAGAAAAACTGTAAATAAGCCCGATGAAATCATAAATAAACTCGCCCGTCTAGGAACCTAGTTCCCAAGCTGGGTCCGGCATCATTCCCAAAAGGAGTGGGGGCGGTACAAACCCCTATAGGCTCACAACAAATAAAATGCTAGAAGTCTCGGATTTAATTTAAATTGAAACAGATGAATAATAATTTAACAAATAAGGTTAGGAGCCGAATTAAAGTAAGGGATGTGATAAAATACAGGAAATCACGGGGTCTTTCACGGGAATTAAAGAATACGAGAAGAGGGTTAGGAGCTTGCCTTTACACGACCGTTCCTTGCTTTTCTTACGCACCCGCTGCGAAGTAAAACGTTCGCTGGCAATAAATAAAATCGCGACTTTAATTAAATAAATCTACCGTGTAATATAATTAACTTAACCGTCTAAAATCCCACGTAAGCGCACCACAATTAATATCTCAACGAGTCTCATATTTATTTTAAATTAAATCACGCTAATAAAGTCCTCGAAGCCAGCTTAATAAATTAAATTTAAATCAACGACTCAAAATTCCATAATTAATAAACGAGTCGAAACAGACGAAGGGAGGGTATAAAATACGAGAAATCACAGGGTTTCTCACAGGAATTAAAGAATATGAGGAAAGGGATTGGAACTTGCCTGAAACTAGCTGATTCTGACCTCACTCGAGCTCCCGATACAAATTAAATCATTTCCTAGCAAATAACACAACCGGGACCCAAATTAATTAATTTTAATTGCGTAAAATTTATAATTTAAACACGTAATGCTTCTACTAATTTTTACCCACGTACCTGATCACTTCCTATGACGACAAAATCCCAAAATCGCCCCATTTTCTATTCTTTTCTTCTTCTTTCCTTTTTCTTTTCTTTTCTTTTCTTTTCTCCTCTTCTTCTTCTTCTCCTCCGCGCCGCTGCTCCTGCTCCTGCGCACCATTTTTCTTCTTCTTCTCTTCTTCTTTCCTTTTCCTTCTTCTTCTCCCTTCCTTCTTCCTTTCCTCTTCTTCTTCATTTTTTTCTTCCCGCGTGCTCCTGTTCTTTTTCCTTCTTCCTTGGCGCGCACAGCGCCTGCGCGCTCCAACAACCAGCCACTGCTGGCCTCCGTTGCCGCCTCCGCGCACCACCGCGCGCCACCGCGCACCTGCTGGCCGCTGCTGCTCGCGTCGCTCCGCCCCCTGCTGCTGCTGCTTCCTCGCTCGGCTGCCATGGCCGAGCTCACACGGAGCTTCCATGGCTGCCTTGCACCTCGCCTCTCTCTCCCTCTCTCGGTCTCTCCTTCTCTCTCAATCTCTCTCATTTTCTCTCCATCTCGATCTCTCTCTCTTCTCTCGGCCGAGCTTCCATGGTTGAAGCTACATCAAGCCTCCCTCCTTCTCTGTTTCCGGCCACAACTCTCAATGTGAGAGAACAATTCAGATTTTTTGGCCCCTGTAGATAGCTTGGCCTCCAAGCTCGTGCACCACAGCCACAAAAAAATACACAATTTAATTAGTTTAATTTAATTTAATTAATTTCACTTATTATTTTTATGAATATATATATGTATATGAGTATTTATATATTATTTTAAATTAAGTTAACATAATTTACACATTGATTAGTTTTGGGATATTACAATTCTGCCCTCCTTAATAGAATTTCGTCCTCGAAATTCGCGCTCAATCCATGTCCTCAAGATACACTCACAATTCTCATGATATTACCTAACACATCTTCCGAGACCTTCCATATCATCATTTTCCAATTCTCACAAGTCCAAGTCTACTACACATCTGATTTGACTTAATACATTAGCACATCTCCCTAATCCATCACCTCAAGTGAACCACGATATGACCACTAATACCTTAACCAGCTTAAGAGACATCATCAAGGTTCCTCTATTACCATCTCATAACTCAACTGATAACGATAGGAGTAGGGCCATTCTCTTGCATGGCGAGAAGCTAATATTCGATAACGTGACCTAAACCTGCCACGTACTTACGACGCACTGGAACATGGAAACGATACGACACCCTCAATCAAGGATTCAGCAGCAATATCCTTTAGTCTGACTTTTGCCAACTGATTCTTAACCAGATACACATCATTTTCTCGGCAGTACTTTCTCCCACAATTTGCCGCGTACGTTCGGGGTCTCGTTCATAAATACGGGTAGCCGTTTAATCAGGACTATCAATGAATAAACACTCTCCACTCAATACATCTCGGAATCTAAAACGTCACCAGATCTCCCCTCCTTATAGGAATCAAGATACCCAATTGTGACTTATTCAATGACCACCAATCCTAAGTCTTATCCTTGCTACTGATCTTAACTCCCAATAGCTAATTGGACCATACATTTTCTTGACCGTTAATTACTAATCCTGAGCTCCTCGAAAACTCAATAAGTTAGCTAGAACACGATCTTTATATCTGGTGTTATCTGCTCCGTAGTCGGCTCGTCTAAAAGCAACTCATCGTACCAGTAGTCATTCTAGTCCACACGGCGTCTCATAAGTCTCCTCATAACGGAAAGTAACTGACGAGGGTAAAACGTGCTTCGGGCTGGCATAACAAGCCATCTCATGTTTCTGCCGATGTACCACGTGACCAGCACCCAGAAGAGTCTCATCTCCTCACTCGATCAACAACCAACCCTAGGGCATGTGGTCCGTGATCAGTACCGTGCGTACTCATAGTAACCATTACCCTTACAGCAAAACCCAACAGTTACTTAGACCTGTATCCAATTTTGGCTTTGGCCATACACCTGGGTATCTTCCACAACAATAATCTTAGAGAGAATTTTCTTATTCCTAATTCACTTTATCACCAATGTTCTACGGCAGTGCAAAACATCTATTACCACATTTGCTTAATCATATTTATTATAGAACCTCACAGCCTTAGCCATTTGCCACGCCGATCGCGGCGTCACCTGAACTCCACTCCACCTGTGAGAACTAAACACCTACACCCTAGCCAGGTTGTAATGCCAAATCTCCAAACAGCATAACTGTTGTAAAAGCCAAGTCCTCAATTCCATAATAGTCTTTCAGTGAATTCTCATCACAGATCTCTCTTGGGACTTTGTATTAGTGTTCCGAGTTATCCATCCAGATTCGATTAAAACTTAGGGTTGCTGCCCTAAACCTCCAAGGAAATGCAAACCCCTCAGAACCTCAATTTACCTTCACACCTCCTTACGTTACATATCTCCAGTCTGAATATGTACAGCCAGTTTAAACCACCAACTAGCACAAGCTACCACATTACCCAACCTTCAGTTTTCTATCTCAGTACACCCTATACACATCTCGGTACCTACGGATCTACTAGTAACCATTGGACTCCTATAGCACATTCCCATCCTTACACTTATAATTTACAGCCACATATTTGCATTACAGCCCCCTACCAATCATACTAACTAAAACTCCCCTCGTCACCCTTGGCAACCGAGGTAACTTCATCTGCCAGGTACGCTAAGTCCTCATTGCTAGCTACGCTGGGGCTGGGTCCAATATGTCCATCTGGTGGCTATGACAATACCCTCACGGTGGCTTTAACTAACTAAGTGCTAGGTTGTGCTCCACTATTGGGCACGTCTTATACCGGTCCCTAGGAAGACTCCCAAATGGCAACTTGTTACCTCACCGCTTCGGCAAAAATATCATAATGAAAACAAAGGCTCCCATCATTCATCATTACTTCAGTCAGCTGCCTTCACCCGTCCTTTATGTACTCAAGGGCGAACAGGACTTGTCTCTCCGACAATCCCCAAAAAGATCTCGTGGATCATCTCTTGAGACAACTCGTCAAGCCGATACACATAACTCACTAGGTACTCCTCTTCGTCTTGCCCGCCTCCCCATCCAGAAGCAAACTCCTGTTGCCACTGACACCATAAACAATGCAATTCTGGGAAGGCATCCAAATTGGGTAGGGGTACACTGGGATCTAGGCCTTCGGGTTCCATTGGGAAAACTCAAAATCTGCAAACAACACCAAATATCAGGTAAATATCTTAAGGCAAAACCAACCTCTTACTTGAACACCTAGGGGTAGGCACAAGTCCTAAATAAACCTTATTCATACCTCTTCACGGTCCTTTCCTAACGTGCATTTATCACCCTTGCACGAAGATAAATTGGGACACGATCTCTTACACGAATCAGCAAAACACAACTGGGACACAGCCTAACCCTATTCGATTCACCTAGACATCCCTAACTCTACCCGACAACCTTGGTGTACAGGAACTCGTCCCTCAAAAACTGACTCAAACTACGCTCTGATACCAACATTGTAAGCACCCCCCGTCCGGATATCCCCAACCACCCGGACTACCCGAACGGGAACGCCTACGGGAGGAGAAAAATAATGAAACACGAGACAAAGACCACCCCGGCATGCATACACAAAAATGAGAACAGCGGAAGCAAAGCTCAAGACATGCATGCACTATGGGTACCTCGCTAACACAGCGGTCACAAGATAAATAAATAAACACAAACTCCTGTGCCGACATACACAAGACTCGAGAAAACACCTGGCACAGTAGAAAATAATAGAGTAGACCCTACACAATCATCAGAGTTGACAGGGATTGACGAGACTGCCTGTACACCACACCGACTCTGCCGTTAAAGTTGACTCCCTTGCTATGGCCCACGCCGCCACTACCTGGAATGATGGAAAGCAAGGTGAGTCGAGAGACTCAGCAAGCATAAGGAAAAGAAAGGCTGTAGGCTGAGTATAACCAAAAAAACTCTTCCCAAAATAAACCCCCAGGTACACACAAGCCATGAGACGCTACAACACAACAGCTCAATAGCATAACAAAATAAAAGCACATACCGGTCCTTGGGGCCCACATAAGACACTTGGCACCCAAGTCCCATACCAACCTGCCGCTGCCCTGAAAGGCAACAAATGTCTCCACAAACCTGCGCGCGCTGTCCCAGGCCGGTACTCCCGTCACCTGTATCCGTCGGTACTCCCGACAACCGAGCCATAGGCTCCCTCGGAACGGTACTCCCGTCCGAGAACTAATAACTATCAGTAGCCATGCAATGCACATAAAAATGCAATGGCGTAGTGAGCATCAACGTGATACAAGGCGCCCATACATCCAGGCATCAGGCCATGCTCCGCCCACATAGTAAACCACACGCCATGCATATGCTCGCGCTGGATGCAACCTAACCAAACTAGAATGACCGTGTCCAAGCATTCTCAATAAATGGATATCCCAATATGCATCCCGTACCCATGTGCATATCAAATCATGAACAGTAATACAATGTATCTAATCATACAGTAAATCACATACCGGCAGAGCTAGTCAGCAGTGCCCGGCACCGGTCAACGGCCAGTGACTAGGGGTGTCCACCCGACGGTCCACTTCAGGGCCGTACCGTAGTCTACCCCAACGTCACCAAACGGTTGACCCCTGCCCCACTACTCAATAGCTCTAACCAAATCATAAATAAATCCGAGAAAAACTGTAAATAAGCCCGATGAAATCATAAATAAACTCGCCCGTCTAGGAACCTAGTTCCCAAGCTGGGTCCGGCATCATTCCCAAAAGGAGTGGGGGCGGTACAAACCCCTATAGGCTCACAACAAATAAAATGCTAGAAGTCTCGGATTTAATTTAAATTGAAACAGATGAATAATAATTTAACAAATAAGGTTAGGAGCCGAATTAAAGTAAGGGATGTGATAAAATACAGGAAATCACGGGGTCTTTCACGGGAATTAAAGAATACGAGAAGAGGGTTAGGAGCTTGCCTTTACACGACCGTTCCTTGCTTTTCTTACGCACCCGCTGCGAAGTAAAACGTTCGCTGGCAATAAATAAAATCGCGACTTTAATTAAATAAATCTACCGTGTAATATAATTAACTTAACCGTCTAAAATCCCACGTAAGCGCACCACAATTAATATCTCAACGAGTCTCATATTTATTTTAAATTAAATCACGCTAATAAAGTCCTCGAAGCCAGCTTAATAAATTAAATTTAAATCAACGACTCAAAATTCCATAATTAATAAACGAGTCGAAACAGACGAAGGGAGGGTATAAAATACGAGAAATCACAGGGTTTCTCACAGGAATTAAAGAATATGAGGAAAGGGATTGGAACTTGCCTGAAACTAGCTGATTCTGACCTCACTCGAGCTCCCGATACAAATTAAATCATTTCCTAGCAAATAACACAACCGGGACCCAAATTAATTAATTTTAATTGCGTAAAATTTATAATTTAAACACGTAATGCTTCTACTAATTTTTACCCACGTACCTGATCACTTCCTATGACGACAAAATCCCAAAATCGCCCCATTTTCTATTCTTTTCTTCTTCTTTCCTTTTTCTTTTCTTTTCTTTTCTTTTCTCCTCTTCTTCTTCTTCTCCTCCGCGCCGCTGCTCCTGCTCCTGCGCACCATTTTTCTTCTTCTTCTCTTCTTCTTTCCTTTTCCTTCTTCTTCTCCCTTCCTTCTTCCTTTCCTCTTCTTCTTCATTTTTTTCTTCCCGCGTGCTCCTGTTCTTTTTCCTTCTTCCTTGGCGCGCACAGCGCCTGCGCGCTCCAACAACCAGCCACTGCTGGCCTCCGTTGCCGCCTCCGCGCACCACCGCGCGCCACCGCGCACCTGCTGGCCGCTGCTGCTCGCGTCGCTCCGCCCCCTGCTGCTGCTGCTTCCTCGCTCGGCTGCCATGGCCGAGCTCACACGGAGCTTCCATGGCTGCCTTGCACCTCGCCTCTCTCTCCCTCTCTCGGTCTCTCCTTCTCTCTCAATCTCTCTCATTTTCTCTCCATCTCGATCTCTCTCTCTTCTCTCGGCCGAGCTTCCATGGTTGAAGCTACATCAAGCCTCCCTCCTTCTCTGTTTCCGGCCACAACTCTCAATGTGAGAGAACAATTCAGATTTTTTGGCCCCTGTAGATAGCTTGGCCTCCAAGCTCGTGCACCACAGCCACAAAAAAATACACAATTTAATTAGTTTAATTTAATTTAATTAATTTCACTTATTATTTTTATGAATATATATATGTATATGAGTATTTATATATTATTTTAAATTAAGTTAACATAATTTACACATTGATTAGTTTTGGGATATTACAATTCTGCCCTCCTTAATAGAATTTCGTCCTCGAAATTCGCGCTCAATCCATGTCCTCAAGATACACTCACAATTCTCATGATATTACCTAACACATCTTCCGAGACCTTCCATATCATCATTTTCCAATTCTCACAAGTCCAAGTCTACTACACATCTGATTTGACTTAATACATTAGCACATCTCCCTAATCCATCACCTCAAGTGAACCACGATATGACCACTAATACCTTAACCAGCTTAAGAGACATCATCAAGGTTCCTCTATTACCATCTCATAACTCAACTGATAACGATAGGAGTAGGGCCATTCTCTTGCATGGCGAGAAGCTAATATTCGATAACGTGACCTAAACCTGCCACGTACTTACGACGCACTGGAACATGGAAACGATACGACACCCTCAATCAAGGATTCAGCAGCAATATCCTTTAGTCTGACTTTTGCCAACTGATTCTTAACCAGATACACATCATTTTCTCGGCAGTACTTTCTCCCACAATTTGCCGCGTACGTTCGGGGTCTCGTTCATAAATACGGGTAGCCGTTTAATCAGGACTATCAATGAATAAACACTCTCCACTCAATACATCTCGGAATCTAAAACGTCACCAGATCTCCCCTCCTTATAGGAATCAAGATACCCAATTGTGACTTATTCAATGACCACCAATCCTAAGTCTTATCCTTGCTACTGATCTTAACTCCCAATAGCTAATTGGACCATACATTTTCTTGACCGTTAATTACTAATCCTGAGCTCCTCGAAAACTCAATAAGTTAGCTAGAACACGATCTTTATATCTGGTGTTATCTGCTCCGTAGTCGGCTCGTCTAAAAGCAACTCATCGTACCAGTAGTCATTCTAGTCCACACGGCGTCTCATAAGTCTCCTCATAACGGAAAGTAACTGACGAGGGTAAAACGTGCTTCGGGCTGGCATAACAAGCCATCTCATGTTTCTGCCGATGTACCACGTGACCAGCACCCAGAAGAGTCTCATCTCCTCACTCGATCAACAACCAACCCTAGGGCATGTGGTCCGTGATCAGTACCGTGCGTACTCATAGTAACCATTACCCTTACAGCAAAACCCAACAGTTACTTAGACCTGTATCCAATTTTGGCTTTGGCCATACACCTGGGTATCTTCCACAACAATAATCTTAGAGAGAATTTTCTTATTCCTAATTCACTTTATCACCAATGTTCTACGGCAGTGCAAAACATCTATTACCACATTTGCTTAATCATATTTATTATAGAACCTCACAGCCTTAGCCATTTGCCACGCCGATCGCGGCGTCACCTGAACTCCACTCCACCTGTGAGAACTAAACACCTACACCCTAGCCAGGTTGTAATGCCAAATCTCCAAACAGCATAACTGTTGTAAAAGCCAAGTCCTCAATTCCATAATAGTCTTTCAGTGAATTCTCATCACAGATCTCTCTTGGGACTTTGTATTAGTGTTCCGAGTTATCCATCCAGATTCGATTAAAACTTAGGGTTGCTGCCCTAAACCTCCAAGGAAATGCAAACCCCTCAGAACCTCAATTTACCTTCACACCTCCTTACGTTACATATCTCCAGTCTGAATATGTACAGCCAGTTTAAACCACCAACTAGCACAAGCTACCACATTACCCAACCTTCAGTTTTCTATCTCAGTACACCCTATACACATCTCGGTACCTACGGATCTACTAGTAACCATTGGACTCCTATAGCACATTCCCATCCTTACACTTATAATTTACAGCCACATATTTGCATTACAGCCCCCTACCAATCATACTAACTAAAACTCCCCTCGTCACCCTTGGCAACCGAGGTAACTTCATCTGCCAGGTACGCTAAGTCCTCATTGCTAGCTACGCTGGGGCTGGGTCCAATATGTCCATCTGGTGGCTATGACAATACCCTCACGGTGGCTTTAACTAACTAAGTGCTAGGTTGTGCTCCACTATTGGGCACGTCTTATACCGGTCCCTAGGAAGACTCCCAAATGGCAACTTGTTACCTCACCGCTTCGGCAAAAATATCATAATGAAAACAAAGGCTCCCATCATTCATCATTACTTCAGTCAGCTGCCTTCACCCGTCCTTTATGTACTCAAGGGCGAACAGGACTTGTCTCTCCGACAATCCCCAAAAAGATCTCGTGGATCATCTCTTGAGACAACTCGTCAAGCCGATACACATAACTCACTAGGTACTCCTCTTCGTCTTGCCCGCCTCCCCATCCAGAAGCAAACTCCTGTTGCCACTGACACCATAAACAATGCAATTCTGGGAAGGCATCCAAATTGGGTAGGGGTACACTGGGATCTAGGCCTTCGGGTTCCATTGGGAAAACTCAAAATCTGCAAACAACACCAAATATCAGGTAAATATCTTAAGGCAAAACCAACCTCTTACTTGAACACCTAGGGGTAGGCACAAGTCCTAAATAAACCTTATTCATACCTCTTCACGGTCCTTTCCTAACGTGCATTTATCACCCTTGCACGAAGATAAATTGGGACACGATCTCTTACACGAATCAGCAAAACACAACTGGGACACAGCCTAACCCTATTCGATTCACCTAGACATCCCTAACTCTACCCGACAACCTTGGTGTACAGGAACTCGTCCCTCAAAAACTGACTCAAACTACGCTCTGATACCAACATTGTAAGCACCCCCGTCCGGATATCCCCAACCACCCGGACTACCCGAACGGGAACGCCTACGGGAGGAGAAAAATAATGAAACACGAGACAAAGACCACCCCGGCATGCATACACAAAAATGAGAACAGCGGAAGCAAAGCTCAAGACATGCATGCACTATGGGTACCTCGCTAACACAGCGGTCACAAGATAAATAAATAAACACAAACTCCTGTGCCGACATACACAAGACTCGAGAAAACACCTGGCACAGTAGAAAATAATAGAGTAGACCCTACACAATCATCAGAGTTGACAGGGATTGACGAGACTGCCTGTACACCACACCGACTCTGCCGTTAAAGTTGACTCCCTTGCTATGGCCCACGCCGCCACTACCTGGAATGATGGAAAGCAAGGTGAGTCGAGAGACTCAGCAAGCATAAGGAAAAGAAAGGCTGTAGGCTGAGTATAACCAAAAAAACTCTTCCCAAAATAAACCCCCAGGTACACACAAGCCATGAGACGCTACAACACAACAGCTCAATAGCATAACAAAATAAAAGCACATACCGGTCCTTGGGGCCCACATAAGACACTTGGCACCCAAGTCCCATACCAACCTGCCGCTGCCCTGAAAGGCAACAAATGTCTCCACAAACCTGCGCGCGCTGTCCCAGGCCGGTACTCCCGTCACCTGTATCCGTCGGTACTCCCGACAACCGAGCCATAGGCTCCCTCGGAACGGTACTCCCGTCCGAGAACTAATAACTATCAGTAGCCATGCAATGCACATAAAAATGCAATGGCGTAGTGAGCATCAACGTGATACAAGGCGCCCATACATCCAGGCATCAGGCCATGCTCCGCCCACATAGTAAACCACACGCCATGCATATGCTCGCGCTGGATGCAACCTAACCAAACTAGAATGACCGTGTCCAAGCATTCTCAATAAATGGATATCCCAATATGCATCCCGTACCCATGTGCATATCAAATCATGAACAGTAATACAATGTATCTAATCATACAGTAAATCACATACCGGCAGAGCTAGTCAGCAGTGCCCGGCACCGGTCAACGGCCAGTGACTAGGGGTGTCCACCCGACGGTCCACTTCAGGGCCGTACCGTAGTCTACCCCAACGTCACCAAACGGTTGACCCCTGCCCCACTACTCAATAGCTCTAACCAAATCATAAATAAATCCGAGAAAAACTGTAAATAAGCCCGATGAAATCATAAATAAACTCGCCCGTCTAGGAACCTAGTTCCCAAGCTGGGTCCGGCATCATTCCCAAAAGGAGTGGGGGCGGTACAAACCCCTATAGGCTCACAACAAATAAAATGCTAGAAGTCTCGGATTTAATTTAAATTGAAACAGATGAATAATAATTTAACAAATAAGGTTAGGAGCCGAATTAAAGTAAGGGATGTGATAAAATACAGGAAATCACGGGGTCTTTCACGGGAATTAAAGAATACGAGAAGAGGGTTAGGAGCTTGCCTTTACACGACCGTTCCTTGCTTTTCTTACGCACCCGCTGCGAAGTAAAACGTTCGCTGGCAATAAATAAAATCGCGACTTTAATTAAATAAATCTACCGTGTAATATAATTAACTTAACCGTCTAAAATCCCACGTAAGCGCACCACAATTAATATCTCAACGAGTCTCATATTTATTTTAAATTAAATCACGCTAATAAAGTCCTTGAAGCCAGCTTAATAAATTAAATTTAAATCAACGACTCAAAATTCCATAATTAATAAACGAGTCGAAACAGACGAAGGGAGGGTATAAAATACGAGAAATCACAGGGTTTCTCACAGGAATTAAAGAATATGAGGAAAGGGATTGGAACTTGCCTGAAACTAGCTGATTCTGACCTCACTCGAGCTCCCGATACAAATTAAATCATTTCCTAGCAAATAACACAACCGGGACCCAAATTAATTAATTTTAATTGCGTAAAATTTATAATTTAAACACGTAATGCTTCTACTAATTTTTACCCACGTACCTGATCACTTCCTATGACGACAAAATCCCAAAATCGCCCCATTTTCTATTCTTTTCTTCTTCTTTCCTTTTTCTTTTCTTTTCTTTTCTTTTCTCCTCTTCTTCTTCTTCTCCTCCGCGCCGCTGCTCCTGCTCCTGCGCACCATTTTTCTTCTTCTTCTCTTCTTCTTTCCTTTTCCTTCTTCTTCTCCCTTCCTTCTTCCTTTCCTCTTCTTCTTCATTTTTTTCTTCCCGCGTGCTCCTGTTCTTTTTCCTTCTTCCTTGGCGCGCACAGCGCCTGCGCGCTCCAACAACCAGCCACTGCTGGCCTCCGTTGCCGCCTCCGCGCACCACCGCGCGCCACCGCGCACCTGCTGGCCGCTGCTGCTCGCGTCGCTCCGCCCCCTGCTGCTGCTGCTTCCTCGCTCGGCTGCCATGGCCGAGCTCACACGGAGCTTCCATGGCTGCCCTGCACCTCGCCTCTCTCTCCCTCTCTCGGTCTCTCCTTCTCTCTCAATCTCTCTCATTTTCTCTCCATCTCGATCTCTCTCTCTTCTCTCGGCCGAGCTTCCATGGTTGAAGCTACATCAAGCCTCCCTCCTTCTCTGTTTCCGGCCACAACTCTCAATGTGAGAGAACAATTCAGATTTTTTGGCCCCTGTAGATAGCTTGGCCTCCAAGCTCGTGCACCACAGCCACAAAAAAATACACAATTTAATTAGTTTAATTTAATTTAATTAATTTCACTTATTATTTTTATGAATATATATATGTATATGAGTATTTATATATTATTTTAAATTAAGTTAACATAATTTACACATTGATTAGTTTTGGGATATTACAATATGAATGGAGAAAACCTTACCTTTTATTGATTTATACAAAGATACAATGAATGCATTAAAATACAAACCCACTAGATGTCATCCAAATCTAGCACTAGGGCACACAACACTAACAACATACACTAACAATAAGAATCTCTCCATCTCCTCAAGGCATCCCGAAAGGTCTTGAGTGACAACTAGCATTATGTTATGGTGGTCCTATCAGTAATGAAGTCATACTTTAAATGAACCTATTTGGGATTTCAATTACCATTCACTATAATCCTTCCACTAACTAACATCCCAACCAAGTGAGATCCATGGACTAATTAAACTCACAAAACTTGGTAACTATGCAAGATTTAGTTTTAGGTGATCGAGATGACGTATTGAAACTCCTTCCGACATCAAAAACTCTTTCTGATCATACGTGCCTTGTCCAAGGACTCGTGCCATCACTGACCAACTAAGATCACATAGGATGTTTACCCCTATGCCAAAGGTCAATGGATCCCATCAGTGAGCATCTACCTTCATATAGTATTGTATAAATACCACACAGAACATTCCCACCTCTTACTCCAAACAACTTTGTCACCTCTAGTTTGAGGACCAGATACACAATCAAAAACCAACAACAAACCATTAATCCTCATGGCCATGTGGTCTATCACAAGCGTCACATTCAGCAAATGTTTAACCAACACATACCCACATGTCTACTATCTGCTTCTCATGTAATATAACAAGTGACTCACCTTCCTTTATCATTAGTATCTCATACTTATCAAAGGTAGTAACCCATGTGGTAGTCCATAATCGATTAATCTTAGTCCCCATCCAAAAATTCTTACAACTAGGAATTACTTTAAGAAATCATGTGTTATAGATTCTTGTCACATATTCTCAACAACTTAAAAATAAGATCATCAAGAAATCTAAGGACTCAATAATATTATACTTCGAGAGCTATGAATGAAGATATGACCAATCAGATAACATGCAAGATTATCATTTAATAACATCCACACATATTAGATGTCATCTAAATCTACATTAGGGCACCACCACTAACAAATTCCATATTTGACTTTTGTGTCAAGGTGGAAATTGTGACAATTGTGACCCAAAATTCAAATTCATCTGAGATTGGGACCCCTAATTTAACCGTGATTAAAACTTTAAATTTGATTGTGATTAAGACATCAAATTTTATTATGATTGGGATTTATCTTGATATGAAGACTTATCTTCTTATCAGAATATATTTTTTTTTGTGTACATCTACAAATGAGTGTTAGGTCTATGAATAGGTGCCCAATGCCCTGGAATTATTGTAGCAATATCACCTTTGTAGCATTCATAGTGATATTTTGTTATTTTTGCCCGTGGTTTTTCTAGATTTGGGTTTTCCATGTTAAATTATGTGTTTGTTTGTGTGTTTGATGGTTTGATTGTGATTTGTTTTCGATCCAGAATCCTAACAATAAATAAGTCCAAGGGAAAGGTGCCTTATGGGATGATTGTTTACCAAATCTTAAGTAAGACTAAGGGCACATTCCACGATGAAAGATCTCTATCTCACTATACATTTGACGCCTACTCCATTCAGACCTTAATAAGAGTGAAAATCAAGTGCGTTAATGGAGTTTGGAAGATGTCTTAAAGAAGAATGAGGCAGATAGAGCTAATAAAGCAAGCCCTTCACAGCTTTTTTTCAAACCTTCCCAATTCTTCCACACACTTGGATCCCTCAAGAAGCCAATCTTAAGGAGAGAAAGTCTGGCCCAATTCTTAATAAGAATACTTATTTGAATGGAATCTCGGCAAAAAGATCTTATAGCCAAAATAAAGGTGGAAGAAGGCTTGGCAAAAGTAGAAGAAAACCAAAAACAAATCATCCTTTCAAAAATAGGCCAAATCAAGACCATTGCTCAAAAAGACAAACATCCAACCAACCCTGTATCTAAAGAAAAAGAAGAAAAAGAAAAAGAACCAGCAACAAATCAAGCTGAAAAAAAAGGAATCTAGGCCTAACACTCAAAACTAAGGTTTAGAACTAAGTTTTATATGTACTGACTAATCTTGATATGCACTCTTGTAAGAACTTTTAGATGAAATAAGATGATCATTTTGATATGTTTGTCTCTTTTTAATCCTGACAAAAAGGGAGAGAAAAAATAATCTAGAAGATTTATATCTCATATCCTCAAAAACAGGGGGAGAAATATAAAATAAGGTGAAGAGAAAATTAATTTTGCAATGTTTTGGCAACATTAAAAAAGGGGAGATTATGGAATCCTTGATTTTGATGCTTTCTACAAAACATATGCTTAAATTGAAACAGGATGTTAATTGAGTAATATGTCTAATTTAATCGATTAACATAACTTTTACTCAAATAATTATGTTTGGAAATGTCATTTTTAACTAACTTTCAAACATATTCCAGTAAAGTATATTATTAATTGAGTAAGGTTTGTTAGGGTTTCAAGATCCAGAAAAGTTAATCAACTAACAAACTAGACTTAATCAAGAAATCATTTTTAATTGAGTAAGAAGATATTTTAGTTGATTAACAAGTATCTTATTTGACTAAATTCCTTTTGTAATCGAGTATAATCGAGATACTTAAGAGATTAATCAATTACTCATTTACATTACTCAAAAAAGAGATGAAGTAATGTTGAGTGAACAAAAAAGTTAATTGACTAAGAGATATTTTAGTTGAGTAACATATCCTTGTACTTAAGTAATTATTATTTAACAGAATTGTACTCAATATATTAATCAACTAAGAAGTTATTCTTAATTGAGTAACATTTAACTTAGTTGAGAACATAATCTTTAATTGAGTAATAATACTCTGGCAGAAAAATACTTAAGAGATTAATCGACTAAGAGTTGTTCTTTATCGAGTAACATTTTCCTTAGTCAAGTAACTAAATTCCTTAATCGAGTAACAATTCTCGGATAGAATGGTACTTGAAGATCATCGACTAAGAAATTTTTAAATCGAGTAATGAAATTCTTTAGTATAATATTGCAATTGCATAATCGAGTAACACATTGAAACAACAAAATGGTTAAAAAAATATTCAACTAAGAAATGTGTGTAATCGAGTATTATCATTTTTAGTCAAGTAACAATATAACGGCCCGCCTCCCAGAGCTCCTGCTAACAGAGGAGATCCGTGAGAGAGTCGTCAAAGATGAGGTACAGAAACAAAAACCAACCACGTGGACAATACTTTAATCAACAACCCTAAACATATATATATATATATATATCATCGTGCCATTACAATATTCTCTTTGGGCTTAACTGCCCATACATTACAAAATATCTAAAGGGCTATGGAAAATTACAAAATAAAACTCATCTCCTTTCCCTCAAAACAAACCCCAAGGATCTTCAGGTTAGGAAGACATATGTACACATATATAACACAAGACTCAACTACGGGTAGACCCGTCACCTTCCTCAATTTTCCCTTTCTTTTTACCTAGAATGGGTTAAGGAAGTAATATGAGCCACAAGGCTCAGCAAATCAATAAAATAGATACGGATCACAATAAAATGAGGCATGATATAACAACCATGAATATGTAAGATCATCTCACCGAGGAGGAACAACAATGGGTAGTAACATAAACAAGATCAAATCAAGAATTCCCCTACCATGAATAAAAAGATCAATGATCGTGCCTTTATGCCATGTTGCATGCCAGCTCATAAATGAACACATATCATATACAATTGTGGACCCATATCCACCCACGACCTAGTTCAAACTAGGTGGCATTATGAGTTGAAACTCCCACGGTCAGGCATAAGCCCCATCGGCTTGGTAGAATCCTTTAGTTTCACACGGACACACTGCCATATAAGATAATGGGTGCACACACACATGCCCATGTACAACATGCAACACCATGCATTCTTTTGGATTTATCTCCCGTTACCTCCTTAGGGAGTAATTTATTTAGGGATCACCCTCTTTCATTGAACAACTATTTTCCCCACCCTCTAAAGATGATAAACAAGGTTAAAATTGATGGAGGGCTTGCTAGAAGATCATATGATGATTTGGGAGCATATTGGAAGCATAAAATGAAGAATCAAGTAACCATGGAAACCAAACTGTCAACAAATGGAAGGAAACTATCGACAACCAGAAGCCATGCTTCACTCTATCGACGATGAACCCCCATTTGTCGACAGATTACCTCTTATAAACCCCAATCTGTCGACAAACAGAATGTCGTTGCACTATCTATCTACCTAGTCGACAAACAACCTCTCCAACTCGAAAATCAACATACAAAAGGCCAAAAACACATACAAGAAACACCAAACTCTTGCATGCAACTACACCCTAATAACAAACACGCCATTCCTTTTGAAAATGTGGAGTGAATCAAGTCCCCATTTAGATGATAGGCGCAGTTCACCAAAAATTCAAGAAAAACGACACAAGTTGCAAACAACCAAGTTTATACAACACCGTTTTATGAAATTTTTACTTGAAAATGGATGATTCAAGATTCACAAAGGAAGAGGAGAATCAAAGCTTACACCAACAAGGATCCAAAAAGGAAGCTTGCTAAGAAAAAGAGATAGTATAGGAACTTTGTAACAACCCCGCCTCATCGGGCGTGCCACTATAAAGGATTTACCAAGATTTTCTTTCTCTTCATACATAAAATCAACACCCGCGGTGTAACAAAAGAACAATCTTCACGTGCTCACAAAAATCCCAAAACCCCATCCATGCCTATCTAACTATCAAAATCAATAAATCCAAGCTAAATAAAGCATATCATTACGTAGCAAAAATAATAAAACTTAATACCATAGATAACCATAATCATTTATACAAATTGTCTCCAAATCAAATAAAGACTACATGACTTCAAAAATGTAAACTACGACTGTCATGCTCGTACTCCATCAGCTCTAACTGACCATGTCCTCGCCCCTGTCGTAACCCTTGTCTGGAACGTTTGAATATTCTAAGGGTATAACCCAAATTAGATGTTGAATCATCTAAATGATGGCATAAAAACAGTTTACATAATGCATTTATGTTCATGAGTATGGCATATACAGACTACGATAACATGCAACACGTTTAACTTGAGAAATCTCCCTGGCATACTAAATCTCCCATGGAAAATCCATTCTACACACTGTTGGGATTGATCTTGCCACGACATACTTAATCCTCGAGTGCCCATCTACGTCACCCGATCGCCGAGATTAACCTTGCCCCATTCTCAAGAAGACCCCATCCCATCCCACTAGATATCATAATGACGACATGATTTCAGATATAACAATGTCATGAAAAACCCACACGCCATGCATTTTACAAACATAACCAGTTGATGCAATATTCAAGAAATCCGATATGCACAACATGCTAATGAATCAAGAGTAATTCCGGAAAAACATTTATACAAAACCAAATTAAGCTTTTGGGATAGAACCACACACCTTATCTTAGCCTCACAGGCTTTCTCGGTATGCGTGTCTTACCTCGAAATACACGTCTGAATAAATTCCTGGCTTTGGCATGCTCCTCTAGCCTCAAATTAATACCCAAAATTTTCGGGGATTTTTCTGAAGCTTTTTTTCCTAATTTTCCCAATTTTCCTTCCTATTTTCCCATTTTTCCTCAATTTTCCTTTTTCTTTCTTTTTTTTTTTTCTTTTTCTTTTCTTTTTCTTTTTCTTTTTCTTTTTTTCCTTATTTATTTCTTCTTCTTCTTCCCCTACTCTTCCCGTGCGCGAACCAGCTTCTCGACCAGCCCTCTGCGTGCGCCAGCCGCAGGCTACTACTGCCATCACCGGCCACCACCGGCCTCGCTGGCCTTTCCCGACCCCGTCGGTCGTCGCCCCACTTTCCAACAGCCATCATCGCGGCTCCTCCGATCGCCATGGATGCTGCCTAGCCGCAGCAAGCTCGCGGCTATGGCTATGGCTTGCTGTTGCTGCCTGCTTCGATCGCCTCCAGCCACTATCTCAGTTGCCATCTATCTCTCTCGATCTCCTTCAACCTTTCTTCCCTCTCTCGACCAAGCTCCCTGCATTTGCACAGTAACTCGCGGCCTGGTTGCTTCCTTTCCATCTTCACTTCCCCTCCTCCTTCCACTCAATCTCTCCCTCTATTTATAGCCTTCGCACCTCCCTACTGCCTATAGTAAGCTTGGCCACCACTCTTTTAGCAAGATTTGGCCACCACTCCAAGCAATTCGGCCATGAAGCTTCTCGGCAACTTCCACCAACACACACGCACACACATGTATGTACATACATATATGTATATCTATATATTACACTATTAATATAAAAAAATTACACATTAACCCCCTAAATTTCCTCTTAATTTCACTTGAGAAAATCTCTAATAACAATCACATCCTCAAATCTCAAATTAATTTGCAATACGATACCGAAAACGCAAAATTAATAACTCCATGATGATAAGAACGATTTTGCCCCAGAGTCCTCACCGGGCTATTGTTTCTTCCCAAAACCACCTCAGAGTTGATCCTTATGAAAAATCAGAGTCCCCTCAGGATTCCGTTGATTTCCTGGAGGTTTCCTACGATAATTCAGGAATTTAGGCTGAATCGAAGTTGTACCAAAAACTGTCTTTGATTTGACTTGTTTTAATGTCATAAGTCACGTTTTGATATGCTTGATGACTTCATACCCTTTCTTTTAAACATGTAAGTCCCGAGGCATTCCCTGTCGCTGATTCGGTGACTTATTTTGCTATCACAGTCATTTTTCGATATCCCAGACTCATTCAAACAACGTGGCAACCAAACGAAATATGGGATATTATATTCATCCACAACATACTTTTTTCCTCCATAGATACTTATGTTCCGGTGCATTCCTTTCAATTGATTCAGTTGTTTATAACTCCAAGAAATTATACTTAAACCCCAAACTTCTAATAATTTCATTTTTACCCCCAGATAAATTACTTTTGAGCCCTTTGAAAGTTTTCGAGTATTACAAACTTTCCTTAGTTGATGGATGAATCCAAAGAAAAAAGCAAGCTACAAACCAATCCACCAAAACTGGCAAATAACCCTTTAAATTCATCAATCAATCTATTCTTTGGCATCAATAAGGAGAAGATGAAGTAGAAGACTAGATGGAGGAAGAAGAGAAGAAGATGAAGAAGAATTACACAAGGCCATCTTTATATACTTCTCCCCTTTTCCCAATTTACCCTTGCACTTGCAAGTATTTACCAAATTGCCACTCCATTTTTCTTCCATTAAATTAAATGGAAAATGCCCACATATATATATATATGCGCACGCACACACACACAATGCAACCGGCAACCCCATTTCTCCTCCAATTTCAAGCCCACAAATTTTGAGTTTTCCACATTTCTTACATTTGAGTTTTTTACTATTCCATTTCCTTTGACTTTTCAAAGCCTCTTTCCTTCATTTTGACATTGAATATTTAATACACACCAAATAAGACCAAAATATTCTAGACCCTACTATCATGTCATTATAGTTTCTCCCCCCTTAAAAGAATTTGGTCCTCCAGATTTGTACATGTTCAATCAAATAGTTGGGGGTATAACCATCTCATATGGTCTCATATAGTGGCATCCCAATAGTTGGGGGTAAGTGATCATCCCAGCAACCACCAAAGTCTAATACACAAGCCCTTGGCATATCCTCTGAGGTCTGAATAGTCCTCTCTGTCTGCCTGTCGGTCTGAGGATGGAAAGTAGTACATAATTTTAGTTTAAACCCGAGGGCATCACTACGTGCTTCCCAAAAGTGCGAAGTGAATTGAAGGTCTCGGTCTGACACCGCACTAGAAGGAACATTGTGAAACTGCATAATCTCATCAATGCTTAATTTCACCAATTGGTGTAAAGGATAAGTCTTCATAATTAGTAGAAAGTGGGATGATTTTGTCAGCCTGTCAACTATCACCCAAATCGCATCATGTCATTTAACCGTCTGAGGTAAGCTTGATACAAAGTCCATGGAAATGCAATCCCGTGTCCATTCCAGGATAAGAGATGATTGTAATAGACCGACTGGTTTTTTATGCTCCGCTTTTACTTTTTGGCGCACCAACATCGCGAAACATATTTTGCTATATCTCTTTTCATACCATCCCACTAGAATTGACGCTGAAGATTTTGATACATCTTGGTCGTACCGGGATGGATAGTGTAACGTGCCTTATTGGCCTCAGATAACATCCCCTGCTTAATCACCTTATCATCTGGTACACAAATTCTCCCCTGGAATAACAAGAGACCTTCACCCCTATGACCATACCCCAATAGAGTGAACTTCTCAGTACCTACCAAGATTTGAGTCAGTTTCACATCACTAGGCTGTCAGACCTGAATCTGATCAATTAGCTTGGACCGTATTGTAACATCCTTGACCTTGGGGAAAAAAATAAAAAATAATAAGTGATTTGGTGCGTTGAAGGTAATTTATGAGTATATTTGTTTTTGAGGAAAGTAATTTTAAACCTAATGTGTTTTGAATAAGGGAAGTAAATAAGAAATTATGATATTTCTTGGGTTGAGTACAAAGTGGAAAATTTAGCACTTAATTCATATAAAACTAAATTAAGTAAGATAAAAGCAATAAGGGAGCTTGTAGTCTAATGGTTGGAAGTGCAAGTGTGCATGGAATGTTGGAAAGTTCAAACCTTGGGACGTGCAAGATGCTAGAAATTTTGGAATATTATTAAGGAACAACCAAAGAACAAGTTAAATACACAAATGCAAGTAAGGAATTGAAGGGGCTTTCAGCCAAACTGGTTATGCACTCACAGGAGCTTCTCTCTAACCGTGGGTTTGATCCAAGAATGGGAAAAATTTTGAAGGCAGATTTTGGGGAAGAAAGCTAGAATTTTCCAGCAAATTGATGGAGCAAAATGGCATCGTTTCATTGTCAAATTGAAGCCAAGTTGCAACCACGTGTCTAGCAGCAAATGACCTTGATTTTGGTTTCTGCCAGCTGCCAATTCCCCCTCCATTTCACAGCTTTCATACCCTCCTTGTGAAGCCAATTTATAGCCACGTAAGGGAGCAGTGGCCAAGGTGATTACTAGCCTAGAAATTGAGGATAAAAACCATGGATTTTAGGAGAAAACAGGGGACAGCCGAGCCTATAAATAGGCAACTCGGCCATGGAAGATGAAGCATGAAGTGAAGAAGAGAATCAGTCCATGAGAAGAAGAATTCGATAGAAAGGTAAGAATATTTAAGAGTTTTGATTTATTTAGATTAATTAGTTTATTTTGATTAGTTAATTAATTAGTTAACTAAATTAAATTAGTTAAATTATTAAATTTAATTCGTGACTAGTCAATAAATTACTTAGCCTTATGTATAATTGTGATAAGGGTGTTGCGGGTACATTACCAGTTTGTATAACAAACAGAGTTAGTCACCAAACAAATTAAGGTAACGGTTAGTCTTCTAAAACTCAAATCTTTAAATTTAAATTGATCAGATAAAGGATTCCAACAACCATGTCAAAAATTTTCTAAAAATCCAATGGGTTACTATAGCAGAGGGTTCATCAAATACTTACTTATCTCCACCTTGACCCACTTACTCATTGCATACTTATTTATACCAAGTTCCACCCTGTCATCAAGAAATCTCACATATTAGTAATAAACATCAAATGACATCCCATGTCACTAATGTATCCTTATATGTACATAACACTCAGTTTCACGAGTATATATTCAGAAATCCCCCATTCTTCCGACAACGAAACGAATCCTCTTCCTCAAACTTAGATCCATTCCTGCCATAGGTCAAGACAACCTCAAGGTTAGTCAAATCAAAGTCTAAACCCAAATCATATATTTACGCTCTGATACCAACTGTAACGCCCTACTTTTTAATTATATACTGATGCTAATACAAGCTAATATCCCACAAGAACGTTATGGAAATCTTTACCAACAGAAGCGATGGATCGAACCTGATAGCTAGCTAAAGCTAGACAAAAAGGATTTCCAATAATAAAATCTCTAATATGAGTACACCGTAATGCATGACTTCTAAAAATCATCAAATATCTTTTACCACGATCACAGTACATAGCAATCACGACTTATAACTTTAATAGCATAATAAGTAAATCCAAGCCTTACGTAACCCCTGTTTATACAATTGCGACACACAACTCTCCAACAAACCCAAAGATTACATAAGATCCGTAGTACATGAGAACAGGAAATCAAACTAAACTTCGGCCTCCTCATAGCCCTTTTCTCTTTCTTATCTCCGGTACCTGACATGCTGAGATACCTAGGACGTTGAATATCCCAGGGGTATGAAACACCCGAGTTAGATTGTTACATCTAAGTGAGTGGCATAAGGAAAAATATACATGAATGCATATGTGAGACAAAAGACATCTTAGCGGGTAATTCAAGAAAAGAAACAGTTCGTGCATAAGCAAATAAGTACAAAGAGCAATAAGAATCCTCTCTTATTGCCATTTCCTCGGTTTGTCATCATGCCAAACATCTCAACCTCACCTCTAGGCTAAACCCCACCTCTGGGCACATGGTCGTGGTCCAACCCCTCATGTCTCACCTCTAGGCACGGGATTGCAGGCACCATTATGCCCGTCAGCACTTGTGTGAAACATCTCAGCCTCACCTCTAGGCTAAGCCCCACCTCTGGGCATGTGATCGTGGTCCAATCACTCAGCCTCACCTCTAGGCATGGGATTGCTCCCCGATCATCGTAACGTTTCACTAACAGGCCACCAACTCATCACGTTCAAATTGTCCAACAAGCGACCAACCCTCATATACAAGTTCCTGACCCACCAATAGCCACTATCACTAAAAAATATGTTGAAGACAAAGCAGAAGGAATATGCACAAACTAAGGAATATCAACTAGGCACGACCCCACCCGTAGGCACGGTGCACAAACCAAGGAATATCAACAAGACACGGCCCCACCAATAGGCAAGGTGCACCACCAAGGAAAATATGATGTGCAAACCACAAGCTACGTGCGAGAGTAATCATGTTTAACCACAACCACAATCACAAATACTGAGATGCAGGCAAAATAGGAAAGAAATGCTCGAAAACAAGGAAACATGAGATGTAAGCCACCAACCCCACACAAATGAGACCAAGGATAATCAAGAAGAAGTAAGAAGCATGCGAAAACCACTCACCTTGGTTGTTTAACTTTTAAGTGTACCATTTACACGCAAATCGAGGCTATTTACTGCCAAAACATGAGTTTTTCTAAGGTAAATAGCAAATATTTTTATACAGAAGTGTGGATATTAAAGTAAGGGTCATTGGTACAAAATTTCAAGAAAAAAAGAGGTTGGACGTGCTCTCACGTACCCCCGAAAGGTCCCCACGCGCAGCCCCTCCCAAAGCGTGAAGCTCACGCATCGCCCCTTATTTTCGAACAACTTTCGATCTCCTTCGTATTTCGGCCATAACTCAACCATTTTAACTCCGATTCAACCCCCGTTTTTTTCTATAGCTTCATTTTTCAATGCTCTACAAGATTATGACAAAAAACTAGACTTACCTCACTGATTTATGACTGTTTTTGCCTGAACTTTGACGAGGTGCGATTTCCAGTCGAACCTTCGTATCTCCTTTGTTCCTCCACCAAATTCACTCTCGTTTTTTGCAAAACCTCCCCCTCTCTTTTAAGAACAGAACCTCACTTATAAGCCTCTCAAAATAACCTCCCTTTCTCTCCTTTTGGAATGGCCGAAATCTTCCCTAATAACCTTATTTATAAAGATGTTCGGCGAACCCGTTTCGCCACATGTCACCCCTAATTATGACTTATCATTACTTCTTCTATCCCTTTGCCATGTGTCATCACAAGATTTGGCCACTTAACCTTGAGATTTGTACCTCATAATTTCCTTTTCATGTGTCCCAATCACTTTGTGCCAAGTGTCTCAAGATCATCATTACTTCCATGTTTTTCCATCCAAATGGTGTCATGTGTCCATATAATCATTTCTATCCACGTGTTTCCATCCAAATGGTGCCATGTGTCCCTAACTTGGAGGTTAAGTAAAGACTTTGGAGAAGACTTTCTATCCATGTGTTTCCATTCAAATGATGCCATGTGTTCTATATCATCATTACTTCTATGTGTTTTCATTCAAATGGTGCCACTTGTCCCTTAATTGAATTTAAAAGAGTTTGGAATCCAAAGCTTCATTTGATTTGAGTTTGAAATTTAAGATATTTTGAAGTTCATATCTTTTACACTAATTCCCAAGATTTTTTGGTCAATTACACTTGTAGCCGAACTTCCATAATTACGACTTTGCCCCTAACTCAGAAAATGAACTTTTATCTCAGGCATTACGTCATATTTTATTCTGAAAAATCTCGAGTATTACATTACACCAACAAGGATCCAAAAAGGAATCTTGCCAAGAAAAAGAGATAGAATAGGAACTTGCCTTAGTTGATGGATGAATCCAAAGAAGAAAGCAAACTACGAACCAAGCTACCAAAACCAGCAAATAACCCTCTAAATTCAGCAATCAATCTCTTCTTTGGCATTAATAAGAAAAAGATGATGTAGAAGATTGGATCAATATATACACACATAATGCAACCAACAGCCCCATTCCTCCTCCAATTTCAAGCCCACAAATTCTTATCTTTCCACATTTCTTGCATTTAAGTTTTTCCAATTCCATTTCGTTTAACTTTTCAAAGCCTCCTTCCTTCATTTTGACATTGAATATTCAATACACACCAAATAAGGCCAAAATATTCTTGACCCTACTATCGGGTCATTACAAACAAATACTTTTAGTTTTAGTCGAGTAATAACTTATGCATCAGATAATCTTAATTGAGTAAGATTATTTAGCAATCAAGTAATGTTATACTTAATTAACTAAATGTTAGAACCACTCAAGTAACCTTGTATCTCACTCAAGTAACAGTCTGTCTTACTTGACTAACAGTCTCTAAAAATTAAAAAATATAGCCGTTAAGATTGCATTAAATGCGATTGTTCTTCATTTTTGGACAATCATACAATCAAACGTTCATTAAATGTTGTTTGATCATTCTTTCATGAAAATTGTTACAAATTGAGTTTCAAATTAATTACTAACCATTGGAAAGACAAGAAAGAGGAATGTTATTGCAGGTTATAGGGTTTAAAGCTTTTATTCTTTGGACAAATTAATAAGTGCATTATAAAAGCAAAAGCTATATATATATCAAGAGACTCAATACCAAATAGATAATGCTTATTTAAGAAAAATCCTACTGAAGTCTTGAATTCAAAGAAGTTCTTCAAAGCTATATATATTATTTTCTGTTTTTTGAGAGATTATTTGTAACTGTTATATCCTTTATTCTCTTAAACCCAAGTGAGAAGTCTCGTTCACCCAGAGGGAAAAGTTGTTTACCCTCTCTGAGTGTTTCCATATGCAAAACCCTTTGCTTACTAAATTGAAAGGTTATGTGTTTGAGCCTCAAATTCTCCTTGCATAAGATTTGCAAATTGATCACATAGAGATTTATTTGTAGATCCAAAGATGATGTCATCTACATATATTTGAACTAATAAGATATCCTTATCATGGCTTCTTATAAATAAGGTTGTATCTATTTGGCCTCTTTTAAATCCTTTTTCTAAGAGAAACTTACTAAGTCTCTCATACCATGCTCTAGGGGCTTGTTTTAGACCATATAAAGTTTTAAACAACTTGAACACATGATCTTCATACTTGTGATTTTCAAAACCAGGGGGTTGTTCTACATAGACTTCTTCATTAATATATCTATTTAAGAAAGTACTCTTAACATCCATTTGATATAGCTTGAAGTTTTTGTAATAAGCAAATGCTAACAACATTCTTATGGCTTCTAACCTAGCAACAGGGGCATAGGTTTCATCATAGTCAATACCTTCTTCTTGGCTATAACCTTGAGCCACTAGCCTTGCTTTGTTTCTTATTACAGCTCCATTTTCATCCATCTTATTTCTAAATACCCATTTTGTGCCTATAATAGGATAATCTTTTGGTCTTGGCACTAATTTCCAAACTCCATTTCTTTCAAATTGATTTAATTCTTCTTGCATGGCTATAATCCAATTTTCATCTTCAAGAGCTTCTTTGATATTTTTGGGTTCAACTTGAGATAGGAAGGCAGCAAATTGGCATTCATTTCTAATGGAAGATCTAGTTCTAATGCCTTTGGATGGATCTCCTATGATTTCATTCTTTTTGACATATTTCCTTTCTCTTGGAAATGTTGGTTCTTTTTCTACTTGATGCTCTAGTTCTTCTTTAAACGGATCATTTTCTTAAGAATTAGATTCATTTTGTCTTATTGAAAGCCTTTCAAAATTTTGGGTTACATCATTTTCACCATCTTCTCTAGGTTTTGGAACCTCAATGCTTATGTCATCAACTATTACTTGAATTGTTTCCTCTACTACTAAGGTTCTTTTGTTGAATACCCTATAACCTTTACTTTGAGATGAATATCCTAAAAATATACCTTCATCACTTTTAGCATCAAACTTACCTAGTGATTCTTTTCCATTATTGAGAATATAGCAAGTACTACCAAAAACATGGAAATGACTTATATTAGGCTTTCTTCATTTAAATAACTCATATGGAGTCTTTTTCAATAATGGTCTCATTGAAACTCTATTAAGAATATGGCAGGCAGTATGCACAGCTTCTGCCCAAAAGCATTTAGGAAGATTTTTATCACAAAGCATTGTTCTAGCCATTTTTTGTAAGGATCTATTCTTTCTTTCTACTACACCATTTTGTTAGGGAGTCCTAGCACAAGAGAAGTTATGATCTATTCCATTTTCTTCACAAAATAGTTTGAACGATTCATTTTCAAATTCTCCTCCATGATCACTTCTTATTTTTGAAATACAAAAGCCTTTTTCTCTTTGAATTCTTTTACTAAATATTTCAAATGACTTAAAGGTTTCATTTTTGGATGCAAGAAAGATAACCCATGTGAATCTAGAATAATCATCTACTATTACCAAAACATATTCTTTACCTCCTAAGCTTAGAGTTCTCATTGGACCAAACAAGTCTAAGTGAAGTAGTGTTAGAGGTCTAGATGTTGATACTTCATTTATTGGTTTGAATGAAATACTTATTTGCTTGCCTTTCATGCAAGTGCCACAAATGTGATCTCTTTCAAATTTAAGCTTAGGCAATCCAATAACAAGATCATGTTTTACTAATTTGTTTATTAGGTTCATACTAGCATGCCCTAACCTACTATGCCATAGCCAGGAATTTTGAGAAGAATTTGCAACTAAACAGTTCTCCATTTTTGGTGATTCTAGAAATGTGAGATAGATGTTTCCTATTCTATTTCCTTTTAATTTTATTTCTTTTGTCTTGGAGCATACAACTTTACAAGAATTAGCATCAAAACAAACTTCATAACTTAAATCACACAGTTGACTAATACTAATCAGATTATGTTTAAGACCATCAATAAGAAATATATTTTCTAATGTAATGTTTTCAAAAGAAATAGAGCCTATACCTATGATCTTACCTTGAGAGTTGTCACCATAGAAAACCTTACCTCCTTCCTTGAAAACGATGTTGCTGAGAAGATCTTGATCTCCTGTCATGTGCCTTGAGCACCCACTGTCAAGGAACCACTTGCTCCTTGAATCATTTGAAACCAATGCAGCCTACCCAAGAAATCATTTACATTGTTTCCTTTGGTACCCACATCATCTTGGGTCCATTCTTGTTAGAAGATACTACATCCTTAGGAACCCAAACTTGTTTGAATTTTTTAGGGAAATTTCGTATGAAACATTTGTTAATTGAGTGACCATTTTTTCCACAGTAGTGACAGGTAATACCTCTTTTTGAAAACTTTGGTTTGAGAGATGATTTTCTTTGAATAAATTTTTGGTTTGATGCTTTAACAAACACTGTTTTACTGGGGCTTGCTTGGAATGGATCAAATCCAATTCCTTGTTTATTTCCAAAATTTCTTTGAGCTCCAAGTATCATTTCTAGTTTATTTTTACCTTCAACTAATTTTTCTAAAGATTCCTTCATGTCTTTGTTTTCTTTCAAGAGATTTTCCTTTTCAGTACTTAGACTATCTCTTTCATTTTCCAACATTCCTATTTTGTTTTTCAGATCATTTACCTTATTTTCTAAAGAATTTAATTCTCTTTTTAAACCACTGTTTTTCTCATTCATATGCTCACATTCACCTAGCAAATCATTGAATGCATCATGAAGTTCTTCAAATGTAAATTCAGAAATTGAATTTAGATGCTGAGAGTTTACCTCGTCTTCAATGTTAGCCATAAAACAAATGTTGGCAACTTCTTCATCTTGAGATTCATCACTTGATGAGAGCTCTTCTTCACCCCATGCAACTAGAGCCTTCTTCTTTATTTTTCTTTCCTTGTGATCCATCTTTTTTAGTTGAGGGCAGTCACTTCTAATATGACCTAGCTTCTTACATTCAAAACATCAAAGCTCATTAGTTGGATTAGACTCTTTTTGATCTTTTTCTTTCCGAAATGTTCTCCTTTGATTAAACCTACCTTTCTTTATAAATTTCCTAAATTTCCTAGCTAATAGTGCAAAATCATCATCTTCACTTTGAGAGTTTTTATCTTCATCCTCAATTTTAAATGCTACATTTTTGTTTTTCTTGGAATCATCAACTTCATTTCTTTTCATCATTATTTCATGTGTCATTAAAGAACCTAGCAAGTTGTCAAATGGAAGTGTATCTAAGTCTTTTGCTTCTGTTATGGCAGTGACTTTAGATTCCCACTATCTGGGTAAACTTCTTAAAAATTTTCTAACTCTTTCTCCATTTGTAAATGTCTTACCTAAAGCCTCTAAAGTAGTAACAATGTCATTGAATCTAGTGTACATATCTTTTATGGATTCATCATCTTTCATAGAAAATAATTCATAATCATGGACAAGAAGATTGATTTTCGTTTCTTTTACCTGATTTGTTCCTTCATGTGTTACCTTTAATTTGTCCCAAATTTCCTTAGCTGTTTTGCACGTTGACACTCTGTTGAATTTAGGGGTGTTCAAAAAAATCGGTGCACCGCGGAAACCGGCCAAACCGAACCGAACCGAACCAAACCAATCCGATCGGTTTTTTTTTTTTTTTTTTGCGGTCGAAAATGGTTTGGATTTTGTCTAAACCGCACGGTTTGCGGTTTGGACAGTTTGCAGTTCGATTTTAAACCGACCACCCAAGAAAATAATAAAAAAAATTATAAAAAAATTATTATTATAAAAATCTAATAATTGGCAGCCCATCCTATTTATTTTTTACACTATTTTGTCTTTATTTTTTGCTTCTATTTATTTACATTTAATTGTCTTTATTTACCAATATTTGTGTCTTTATTTACCATTTTTAAATATCTTTTTTAGTGATTTTAAATAGCATTTCAAACCGCGGTAAACCACACCAAACCAGACCGCAAATGCAGTCTGGTTTGGTGAGGTTTGGCCGAACCCAAACCAAATCGCGGTGTGGTTTGATTGAAAAACCGCACTAGCGGTTTGGCGTGCTGAAAATGATTCAGATCGGCTAAACCGTACCGCGAACACCCCTAGTTGAATTCCTCTGAGCTTAGTGCATAGATAAGAGTATTCATGGCTTTAGCATTTATCTCCATATCTCTTCTTTCTTCTGGTGTCCAGGTCTCAATTTTCTCCATGTCAGCTAACTTGATGTCCTTATAAATAGCTTGCATTAAGCTTGATTCCTGCATCAAATAAATCTGTATTCTTGTCTTCCAGTAATTATAGTTAGTTCCATCAAAGAATGGGAGATGAGTGGTGCTTAGACCCTCGGATTGGGATGATGATGCAAAATGAGCCATATGATAAGATCTTTTTCCCTAGGTTGTTAAACTGATAAAAACAAGGGAACTTGGCTCTAATACTAATTGATAGAATTGAACTGATATGGCATACACCAAGAGGGGGGTGAATTGGTATAATTAAAAAAATTCTTTTGAGAAGTAAAAATATTTTGGTTAAAGAAAAATTTATCACTGAATAAGCAAAGTCAATAGAGCAAGGATGCAAACATAAAACAGAAAAGATGAAGAGCAGTGAAGACACAGATTTATAGTGGTCCAGTCTTCCAAGCTTAGTCCACTACCTTAACTATCCACTAAGGATTTTAAAAACAATTTCACTATCAAACCCCCTACTCAATATGAGCAGGTCCTCTAGTCCTTGACTAGGCAGAGTTACAACCTCCCAATTTAATGAGCCCTCTAGCTACTACTAGGAAAAATATAGAAGATGAAGTAGAGATTCTAAGAGTACAACTCTTAGTTACAAGCTCTCTCATTAAATGAATGATCGAGGCTTAAAAGAATAAAACAGTAAGATATCAAAGCCTCTTAAATGGAAATACAGAGAGAAAAAAGGTAAATGCTCGATGTAACAGTGAAGGCACGATCATTTAAGATATTCAATGTGTTTCAGCAACCTTCAATGCGTCTTCAACCACCTATTTATAGTTGATGGTGGGCAAGTTAAAAATTTGGACCGTTGTGGGTGGTTGGGCGAGCATTTAATGAGCTAAAAACTAGCCGTTATAAGTTTCTATGAAACACATAGTCGATAGAGAAAATAGGTTAGTCAACTATTTTATCAAATAAAGCTAAGCATAGTCGACAGATAAAAAGTGATAGTCGACTATTTCTAAGACAAAAATCCCATAGTCGAAAGATACAAATGCATAGTCGACAGATGTAAAAATGTGAAGAGAATTTTGAATTCTATGAACAAAAATAGTCGACAGATGAAAAGCCATAGTCGACTATCCTTACTTGATAGTCGACAAATGTAAAAATAGTCGACAGATGCCTTAAATAGTCGACAGATCAAATCAGCATAGTCGACTATCCTTATGCATCGACTACAAAACATAGTCGACTATTTTTAGGCATAGTCAACAGCATAAAACCACATAGTCGACTATTCTTTTGAAAACATAGAAAACTTAACAAATCCTCATTTTGATCTTTTTGAAAGCAAGTTGAGATTATCAAAAGAATATTTTGAAATAAACATCACTCAACCAAACTCAATATTTCTTCTATAGGTTTTCATATCTTGCTTCAAAATTCATGTATTACAAATTTGTTTTCATATAATCCATACCTTGCTTCAAAATTCACATATTAAAAAGTTATTTTCTCATTCATATAATCCATATTGTAGAGATTGATTTTCATAGTCATTATCAAAACCATTTTATTAGTAAGAGTAAAATATCATAAAGTATATTTTAGGAAAATATTTTATTGACAAAATTTTATAACACTAGAGCATAGTATTTGCTTATATAATAATATAAAAGATATATATATAAATATATGTATATTAGGTTTATGACAAATGGTATCAAGTGGTACTTTGTGGCAGCACAGGGGTGCACACCTGTGCTGCCACAAGGTGATCTTAGGCTCAAGCGAGGACACAATTTTTCAAGCATTGTTGATAGACACATAAGAACATATGGGACTAGTTGGAAGCACTTCACGTTGCGCATTCCACTGTGGAGTAGGCAAGGGGAGCCCAACACTGACTCACCAGAGAGCTTAACTAAGGGGTAGACCGGATGCCATCCACAATGAGGGCATTGCAAGTTTGGTTGGAAGAGAATGTCACAACTTGATACTCTCCTTGTGTAAGAGACAGTCTTACACTGAGGGTTGTCTCCAAATTCTTGCAATTAAGTTACTGATGTATATTGGTTGGTTATGGATGTAGGTACGTGTTGCTACCAAGATATTTATTTGCTATAATTATTGTTTGTCTTCAAAACTTAAGGTTAGTTCTACCCTTTTATCTCCGTGGGATGTATACTAAACATATACCATATATGTGCATACATACATGTGTATATATATATATGTATATATTTTAAGAAGTATATGTAATATATTTATTATAGTGGATGAGAATAAAATATTTTAAAATTTATATGTAATTGAATAATGTAATGGGTAGAGTGGGTGATACTCAGTATTGCCCACCAAAATTAATGTGGTATACCCATTTTCCTACATACCCATTTAGTATGCTTAAATCAACATGGCTCTGGTTGGGTTGGGTCAATCTGACCCAAATTATCATCTCTATGCATGAGCTTATTCAAGCCAAGTCATTTGAAATCGTTGGCTTCTTGAATCAGTATGACTTTTGGCTTTCAATCCTTTGGTAAACACTTCATTTTTCTCACAATTTCATGGTTAAAATAAATTTTGTCAAGAGATTTAAAATTGTTGATATGTTAGTAAATCTAAGCATTTCAGAAATATTTTGTTCAAGTTTCATCTTAAAGAACTCATAGTTATAAAGCACAATCCTAATTTTCTCAACTTGATTGGTACCTTCATGTGTTACTTGTATTATTTCTCAAATTTCATTACCAATGTCATAACTAAATATTCTATTAAATTCAATGGGTGAGAGTGCACATGTTGTGGGGTGCCTTAAAATTCTCTTAAATCTCAAAGCAATTTCCGAATGTATTCTTCCTTGGAGAGTCTTCAGGATGGAAGCCTCTCGAACCCCCAATGGGTCCCTCGAGATCAGCCTAGCATGCATCATTTTTGCTCAAGTCCAAGCATACCCTTTGGGGTCTCCTAGACCCAAGCCATTCGATGGCCCAAAGCCCTCTTCAGGACCACCCAGAGATAGCCATCAGGATACCTCACCCTAAAAACTTCTCCAGGCCCTCCGACCTCTAAGGCCCTATTCAGAAGAGTCTTCTGACTCGATCGTGGGTCCCACAATTTTTCCTATAAATAGGTGCCTCTTCGAAGACTAGTGATCCTTTTAGGGAAGACCCATTTTCCAATATCCTTTTTTGGAAGATCTCTCAGACTTGTTAGTCATCACTCAGTCTCTCTCTTTCTAGAACCCATCCAGGAACATAAATACCCCTTAAGGACACGAAATAGAGATGTACACTTGCATCATACATTATACTTTGGACACACTTTGGACTATTGTCTGACTTTGGCATCGGAAGGGCCTCCGTGGGGGAGTCTCCCGCATGCCTTCCTAACTTCTATTTGTGACCACAGGCTAAGTCCTAACCTAGCTCACCCGAAGGACCGGAAGCCTTGCCTGCCTAAGACCCATTGGGGTTCCCTTTATCTTGATTCCCCGAAGGCCCATCTGTGTTCCTACCTTTTCGGGTTCTAGCTTCGACCTATTCCAAATCCATTTGGCCACACTTGTGGCATCTCGGGCCCTCTGTTGTGGTGAAGGACTCTTCTCTGGCTTATCCCAAAACAAATAAATTTAATTGTTGTAGTTAGGCAACAACAATTTTGCATCGTCTATGGGGATCAAGCAAAAATCCATCCCTTAGCTGCCACCATAAGGGTCAATTGTGTGAAGATGTTGTGCTCTTGCTTTATCCTACAGCGCCTCCCATAAACCATGCTCTAAATAGTCTAGGAAGACATTGGGGAGCTTTTTATTAGGCTTTTCTCCTACTATTACGAGCCTTCCAAGGTTTTTCTATCGCTATTACGCCTACCTTGGGAATAAGAACACACCTCCCCACCCTGTATCTCTGCTAGGTGTCCATGCTATTCATCAAAGCAGGGATTCAAGCTAGGCAAGTAGTGTAATATCCAAAGTTTTATGAATAAATTTAATTAAGTATATAATATGATATGATGGATATGTATGATAGGTAATAAGTTAAGAAAATTAATTTATGTGTATGTGTATAGGTAAATTAATTTATGTGTATGTGTATAGGTAATTAATTTATATAAGTATGCATAAGTAAGTATGTAAGTATAAGTACATATGAAAATAAATACATATATAGCTAAATATGTATGTATGTATGTATGTATGTATGTATGTATGTATGTAAAAAAAATCTGAAAAATCCAGATTTTTGCAGAGCAGCGCGCGGCCAGAGCATGGCCACGCTTGCAATCGATTTTCAGGGCAAAGGGGGGCTTTTAATGCCGAAGTGACCTCGGAATGGCCCCTAGGACGCGTGGCCGTCGATGAGGAGGCAAGGCACGTCGAAATCGGGCTATAAATAGCCAAGTTCGAGCAAGCCCCATGCATCCGAAAATTTTAATTCATAGATCAGTCGATTGGAGAGAGAGTTTGAGAGGTTTGAGAGCGGGGTCTTGGTCCTTAATTCGTGGGCATCGTTTCTGAAAACTTTGGTGGCCAATGGAGCAGCAAGGAGGGAGATCCGAGCTCTCGCCAGAAAATCGCGCCTCGCCGGAGCCGAGACTTCATCGCGTAAATTGAGGTATTTTAAATGTTTTTTTTTCAGTTTTAAGGGTGGATTCGAGTTCGGGAGCCCGGTTGGGCCGCCGGCAGCCGAAGGGCCGCCGGAGAAGAAGAACCAGCACAGGCGCGTGGCTGCACGCGCCCGCGCGTAGGAAGAAGGCGCGTGCAACCCACGCGCCTGCCAAAGAAAATAAAAAAGAAAAAAATAAAAATAGAAGAAATAAAATTTTGAAAACTTTTATTAAATCTGGAATGTTGTTTATGATTTATTTTGTGAAGAATTTTCTGGAAAATGCTAAATTTATTAATTATTTAAGTAGATTTTCTATTATGAAAATAAAGAAAAATGAGATTTTTATTCAGAAAAATTCCAAGAGAATTTCAGGATATTAGAAGCATTATTTAAGAAATATTAGTGAAGATAAATTGAATAAAATAAAAGACTAGATAATTATTATGTAATAATTATATATTTAGCTATTAGGAAATAAGGAAAAATAGGAATTTAAGTTGAAAAATTCCATGAAAATTCCAGAATAATAGAAATATTATATAAGGAATATTGGTAAAGATAAATTAGATTTTTGAAATACTAAATAATTTTTATGCCATTTTTGAAGAAATAAGATTTAGAAATAAAGAGAAATTATAGAAAATAGTAGAATAATATTCTAAAAAATAAATTTAATGTCTAGGAATCTTTTGAGGGCGAGAAGTAGCCGCTCGACATGAATTTCGAGGCAAATTAACTGTAACTGTAAGTACACCACTTGAACTTAGTACAATTATAAATGTTAATTTCGAGAATGCTTTTATCATATTGGCATGCTATGATGTGAAATTAACACATAGATTGCATCAATGACATGATCATGAAGTGCATAAATACACATTGATACTGTTGATCACACGCATATGAGGCCGTAAGGAGTACAAACTGGCACCGTTGCCTTATCAAGGGTGCACCCATACACCCCGGATTCGAAAGAGGTGGCCGCTAAAATGATAGGCAGCATGAGGAGTGCAGTTGAAACATACGATGAAAGACATTGCATACACTCATGACATTGCATTTGGTCCCCTTACTTAGATGGTTCATCATCTAATATGGGTTCGCCCCTGGAACATTCAATGTTCCAGTCGGGACTTGCAGAGATGATTCCGAGATTGGTGATGAGTAGGGACATGAGACGTCGAGATACGAGTATATGTACCATGATATGTTGTAATATGGATAGTTTAAGAATTGTGTACATTGTATTTATCATCAGACGCTTATGTATTATCTTGTAATAAACGCCATGTCCAGTTATTATTATATGCATTGCCATGAGCAGGTTCGATTCAGCTTCCGCTTTGTATTTATTTTCTAGTATAGATATCTCATCTAGCACTAGATATGGTCTTAGGGAATCTTGGGATAAGTAAGTAAATAAAAAAAAAATATAGACCAAATTTCCTAAGGCATAACACGCCCGAGAAGGTGGGTTGTTACAAGTAGGAAGTGAGGAAGGTGGTCCCCCTATTGATAAAGGCTAATTTTAGAAGCACATCAACTCTCGAACTTGTATTTGATGGCCAGGGATCATTCTCCCTAGCAATGCCAACGCCCACAGAGAAGTGTTATTGTGAAGAATGAAGATTGTGAAGGCATCTTTCGTAGGAAAAAGACCTCATGGGATGTGTTTGCAAGAGAATTCTATGAACCCAAGAGGCAACCCCTCTGGCATGCATGTTCTCTCATATATGTTTCTCCCATGTTAGAGGAGGCGTCTCCCCAAACTTCCCAACTTCCTCAAATATTTTTTTGAAGTTTGGGGAGGTTCTAATGCAATGGGGTAGGCAAGAGTTGGTAAAGTTGCATGAAGTGCCAATGAGAGGAGATTAATTATCGACACCTTCTATAGAAGCCCCGTAGAAGCTGAACTATAGATCCAAGAAGACAACCCTGGATCAGTCTCCTCCCTTTTTGCTAGAAGGTGTTTGGAAAGCCAGGTAACTGACAGATTGAGAAGGCCATAAGTGCCTTGAAAGGCATAAGACTGTGCGGCATCATAGAAATGCCACACCTAAGGATGTAGAGCTAAGCAACTCCAAGATTGGAAGTGGAAGCTATTAAGTCATAAACAGAAGCAATCGAAAGAAGACATTACTAACTAACTTCTTGTAAATCATTGATATAGGTGTTTGTACCAAACCACGCAAACAAAATGATCCCATGATGTAAAAGATATAGGATAACATGTATATGTTTGTATCCTATGTTTTGTAGTGTTTTAGGGAAAGACTAAGAACCGAACTGGGGAGCTAAGGGGATGGAAACTCTTAGGTTCAACCTACTATACATCTCCTATAATCCCAAGTTTAGAATCAGATAGATATGAATAAACAGGATTTCGGAATAGAGGAATTCTTATAACAACACGAATTATCTGGACAGTCATGTGTTAAAGGCATCCTCTAAGAGCGAACGTAGAAAAAGATCTGAACCGCTAAAACAAAAACACCAAAACTTTAATCATCAGAGAATGACACCCTTATCTTTCATATGTCAGACCACAAGAGTCGTGCACTGATACATCTTACAAACATAGGCTCTTTACTAAACTAGTAAAACAAAAAAAATTATTATCCTATTTAGTGGAAGTAGGCATCCCATCAAACCCCTTCTACAAAACTTTATCATAGTAGAAGTAGGCATTTCATCAAACTGCTTCGACAAAACCTTATCATAGCAAAAGTAGGCACTCCATCGAACCCTTTCGCAAAATATTAATATTTTGATTGTGAAGGTAAGTGGCCTAAGAAAATTTTCACCAAACCACGTCACTAAAATAGAGCACCCCTTGGCGCCCTCCATGATAGCAAGGCCCCTGTCTTCTCCAGCCAAAACTTTCTTACAGGCCCAACGCTCTCACATCTCAGATAGTCCCATCATCTTTGGAAGCAAAGACCAGGGTCATTCCCTTAAATGATTACTCAACTGACCCTATGCATCGACACACCCATTGGTGGAAGGAACAGAGTTGTAAGAGATTATTTTCCTCTATACAGGTCCATTCGTACTTAAACCCTTCCACTACACTAAGGTGCCTAGGACCGTGTACCTCTCCTCGCGACTAGACCTTTCCACAAAAAGACTTTATGGGTCTGTGTCATCCCTCTTAATTGGCCCCAAGGCATAGTGGTGACATTCTATCTACGGGCGAGACCGGTGGGTAAAAGGCAGTCGGTGAACTTGAGCACACGTCTCGCCCCTAGTTGCAAATGGTGGTACTAGTACTCCCAAATGATGTCAGATGCGGATGCCTCATGCCTTACTCTGGACCTCCGAATATTTATCTCAAATTCTATATATGTCTTGGGACCGAATATTCCCAATCCTCGACAAGTATATCGTTACTTTCAAAAGTGCTTCATTATTTATTTTGTCTTTTTCGTAATTTTATATATATAATTGATTCACCTTTTATGAGTTTGAAAATAGCAAGGTCCCCTATCTGAGGAGCTGGATTATTTTTATATGTCGATAGGCACACATGTATCTAGACCTTGCTCCTAGTGAGGACACGTTTTCGATAGTAAAAATTAAATTATTTTCTTACATCTTATTCATGCTCCATGCATTCATATAGCTCATGCGCATGATAGGCTCTCAATTGGTCATCCAAATATAAAACCCAAAAGAATGTTGATTGTATTCATATCTATTTAAGTTCTCAAAATACAAAAAAAAATAATGAGCCCAAAAAGACAAAAGAGGGTAAGGGGCAGCAATAAATCTTTCCTAAATCAAAGCACCAAGAAACCCATCCTCCTGACCAAGAGGTCCCTCTATAAAATCTAAATCAGTGAATTCAATGTCTTCTAGGGCCCCTATTGCCTCCATCCCTTAAGAAGCCCTTGTCAACTGACGTGTCCGGCTCTGGTATATATGGGCTCCATGGACCGATGGGCTTATCAAGATCCTTCACCTTTTCATTCAGAAATACCTTAGGTCAGGGTCCAGTCACGGATATCCCCTATCTTGTCACCCATGAATATGACATCAAAAAGTCGGTGTTCGGACGGGTTCTCTCTAAATACTCCTAGGCCAAGTAAAATTCATACTTCGAGAAGCCCGAAGCATATATTTCTTTCTCCTCATAACACACCTAGTATGATTAATACTCCTTAACTGTCTTGGCCTTGATGGCCTCAATGTTGATCCCCCCAAGCTGATTAGACAGCTCATCAGCTTGCTTTTTCTCGTCCAAAAATTGGGAGTGGGCGTTGTCCCTTTCTTGCAAGGCTTATTTTAGTTCAGTGGATAGTTCAGAATTCGTCCATAGCAACGAAGCCTCAGTCTTCCTAAGATGTTTAACATCCCCCTTCAAGGAAGCATTTCCCTTCTTAACTTCTTCTTCCTCACGCTCGAACAAGAAGGCCTACCTCTCATATTCCTTAAGGTCCCTCACTTTATCTTGTAAGCGTAAAGCACGACAGACCATCTAGCCTTTGTCTGCCTGGGCCTTGGTCAGGTAAACTCGAGCCTTTGTCGTGTCCATCGCCTGGTGTTGAATTCCCTATTAAGAAAAAGTCCAAATATCATAAGCCACAATAAACATCAGGAAAGTGCTAAAAGAGAAATTCAAAGTTTTTCATACCTCAGTTAAATATTGCTCTGCCATGTCAAGCTGACTCGGTGTATCCCCTGAATACCTTGCCTCATCCCATGGCATTATCGAGGTATACATCAACCTCGCCACAATGCCCAGCTCCAAAATGGTATCTGTATCCAAGAGCCCTGGGCCGATCAAAAACTCGCGCCCCTCTACTTGCTTACGCCCTATTTGTGCCACTCCCTGGTAGATAAGGCCCAAGTTGGGAAATAAGGGCAAGTGTGCCCTAGTCTCTGAAGCCAGCACTCGCCTTCCCAGTTGCTCTGTCAGCTATGGAAAAAGTAAGTTGCTAATGGCCCAATTTTGGCCATGGTGCCTCCCCAGCTCTGCTTAAGCCTCAGCATTCTCCCTAGCTTCCCATTCTTCTTGTGCAGTCATTATAGTTGCTTGGGCCCCTAGGCTCAATGGTGATGGCTCTGGAATCTCTCCCTTCTCAATAGCCTTGTTAGCATGTGGGGAGATGGCAGCAGGTCCACCGTAGAGAAATTGAAGAAATCCTCTGAAAGCGGGTCCATAGAAGTTTTCACCGAGCTAGGACCCTCTCCATCCGTCCTAGCCCTCTTATTCCTTCGAGCTTGCAAAGTTTCTTCTCCCTCGACTTCTCCCAAAGAAGGGGCCTGGGTGGCCAGCAATTGTATCCTTTGAAGGGCCTCTTACGCTCGTTATTCTGATTCTTGCTACTTAACCCGTGTTGCTCTCTAAAGCTACCTCATCTCTACACATTCAATCAAATCATTAGTGCAATTATTTAATATCAATATTTAAAAAGCTTTAAAGAGACAAGTAAAAAGATAAGGATCAAGGTGAGCACCCCTAGGGTCTGACTCCCCTTCAAGCCCTTCTTCCTCCTCTTCAATCACATCCAAGTCCTCTATAACATCCACCTCTTCAGCATCTCCCTCACATTCCTCCCTTCTTCCTCTCTCACTATCATCTAACAAAAAGGATGACAAGGACATGGTCGCCTGAGAATTAACAAGTTCTGAAGAACCAATGCCATCGCGCCCTTCAACAACTATCCATCTCATCTCAATAAAATGTGTATCATCTATTAAATCTAATATAATTATTAAGCCTCCTTTGGCTAGTTTATTGATATCATCTTGGGATCCTTCACCAATGAATCTACTTCTGCCCAATCGCACCTTGTGCTCCTCAATCTCTCGATGTGCCAATATCATAAGCCCCTAGTGTCCCACAAGCGATGTGACCAATATCCTCTTAGTCTTAAAATCATCTATTTTTTAAGGTACACCCCTAAACAATTTAATCCTAAAATGCGTCCGCTAAAGGGACACAAATTATTTCTCCCCTCTTATAGTGTGAGCGCGATAAAAGTAGCGCAATAAGGATGTTATGGGTTCCACTCTCCACTCCTTACACACAAAAAAAAATAAATCTTACCAACATGGCCCAGCCATTAGAATTCAACTAGGCCAGCACTAATATTTCCTCCCTTAAAATTACATCCCGAATGAGTGTAAGGGAATCCTAAGTCCTATTCACAAGCTATCTAAATGTATCGCTATATCTCTTCCTCTAACAGTAGCAGTAAGTTCTCCTTTCCTAGGACCCCTCGATTTTCATGACTTGGGGATGCGAAATGATTGCGTAAGGTCTTTAGCGTGTTTTCCTTTACAACAGAGGGTCTCATCTATGGGGAGTTGATAATATCAATTGGAGGTTGTTTGAAACCCATTTTACCTCTAAGAGTTAAATTTTTCAACAAGTGTGAGTCTTTCGAAGAAGTAGAAAACTCTCCGAGCTTAGACAGTATGTCTTCAGGAGCTCCAAATGACTCAAGCTCTTCAAGGTAAAAGTGTAGCCTATTCGGGACCACCATTTATTTATAATCGCAGCCTTCGGTAAGCCAAGCGTCGTGAGTCCCCCGAAGACTCTTTGTAAAACCCAAGAAATCCTTAAGGGTATAAATGGTATTTTATGAAGGGCATAAATGGAACTATAGAAAGAAAAAGGCTGTGGGGTGCACTATCGCAGTTTTAAGAGATCAAATTGACCGAATGGAGTACCCCGGACCCTAGATAGATAAGGAAAATAGAATAGTACTGACGAATAATTCGAGGCATGATTTAAGGTGATAAAAGAAATTGGATCAGGAACAGTTTTCGGTATAATTATCGACCGGGCTGAGAAAACTGAATCAACGTAGGGAACTTTCGAAGGGTCAACGGAATGTGCCGAGGACCAAAAAGTTATATGTAGAAACAACCCTTGAGCGATTTTGGGTTGAAACGAATGGATTTAAGGTCAAAACGATCAACCGGGCCTAAGGGTAATTTTCCAAATTTACCCGAGGGAGGTCAAAAGGATAGTTTTTTCAGAAATTTCAAGGATGAAATGAAGAATACAAAACTTGTGGGCCTTAGTGGTATAGTTGGATTAATCAGGGGTGTCATGGAAAGGGCAGAAATATCAATTGAAGAAACTAGGGGGCCAAAGTGTAATAAATCAAAAGTTGGCAGTGTGAATGCAAAGGAAAACCCGGTCGCTGCCTTCACTGCACATGGCTGTCATTTCCGACGATGGGACGGCCAAGGGAGACCTGGGGGAGGTAGTATACGGCGGTGGGAAGCTTGGAGGCCAAGCCATGGCCATTGATTGGTCGAGATCTGGCTGAATTTTAGCTATAAAAGGAGCCGAGGGTTTTGATATTTTTGGCATCAAATCAGCTGTGATTTTAGATGTTTTTGAGAGAATGGATAAGAGGCTATTGGTCCTTGCATCAAAGAGAACGTTTCTGGAGCATTTGGTGCGCACTGGAGCACGTTTGAAGCTCGGACGGAAACTGGAAGTGAACCGCCTAGGGTTGCCTATAACTCAACTTTTTCGGTGAGCTTTCGATCAAAAACTGGTACGGTTGTGATCGACTAAACGAGGGTTTCAAGGGGGTACCCTCAGATCATCCATTGGAGCCGTCACCGGCAACTGGAAATCGGAGAAGAATGTGGCGCGTGAGCTGCATGCGCCACACTTCACATGCAGCCATGCACAAGGCGTGTGGGACAGGGGCATTTCTGGTATTTTTCTTCTATATTTTTCTTAAATTATGTTAGGAATTATCATGTTGAAAGATTTGGGAAAAAGCTTGAGGAGATAATTATTTTTGAATTATCAAGGTAAAAAGTGGGAGAAAAATAGAGAAAATTATGAAAAATTGAGGAAAAACAGATTTTAATACTCCTTTAATTAAATATGGTGTTCAGGGTGTGTCGTGGCTCGAGGTTGAATATAAGTACAGGTGTTTGTGATTTGACACTCAAATTGAGGTCGTGCACAAGGATCGAGGCAATCTAAATACATTCAATATGAGTGATCTGATTCTAGTCTTACCTTTACTTGGAAGTGTGTTGGTGTGTGTGTAGTGGGTTCTGGTGAGTGGGTTTACCCTCCCGAGCTTAAGTTGCATGTGATTGAACCAATTCTAGTGAGCGGTTATACCCTCCAAAACTCGAGATGTTATGCATAGGTGTTTTAACTTATGTACTTGTGGCATCATATGCATATTGAACATGTGGTATATTACATCAACTATTTTTACTTGTAAAAAAGTTGATGCATGGCGTGTGATTTTTCATATCATCGGGGTGTTAATTTTCGTGTCGTTGTTATGTCCATGGGGGACGGGATGGGATCTTCTTAAGAATGGGGCAAGGTATGTAATATCCCGAGAATTGGAAAATAAATAAATGATTATTAATTTGGTCGGAGCAATTAATAATTGTTAAATATTTTGGGGTTTAAGGAAAATATTGATTTGATTTTTATTTGTGGTGATTATTGAATATTTGTGGGTTAAAAGGAAATATGAATTTATTTGGGTATTTAGGAATTTAAGAAAAATGTTTATGTATGTTAGTTTGAGGAAATAACTTTTTATTAGGGAATATTTAGAAAAAGATTAAAATAAAGTAATTTGGGAGAATTTCTAGAATGATTGGGATATAAGTGTAATAAGGGAAATAGGAGTTAGGGGTGTATGTGGAGGTTTCTAGAAGTTGTGGGTTTAAGTGTAAACTTTCGGAAGTGGCTGAAAGTCACTATAAAATTAATTAAGTGTTGACATATTGCTAAAGAAGCAGCCAGCTCAGTGGCCGCGTGCACGCGGGTGCAGGTGTGAGGCGCGGGATCGAGCCAAAGAGCGGACGTGCGCGCTGGGAAGAAAAATTAATTTTTTGGGCAGCAGAGGCAGCCCAAAACGACGCCGTTTTGGGGCGCCAGTGCTAGCCCCTTGTGCGGCCACGTGGCGCGCGCTGGCGCGCCCTGCGGCTGCCTCTCTCACGCACTATTGTGCGCGAATTTTAAGGCCAAATTGGCCCTATTTTTCTGCCTACTTCGACTGCCTTTTTATGCTTCAAATTGAAGCAAAAATTTGGATTAAATCGGAGCAGAGCAAAGAGCTCGGGAGAGAAGAAAATGGCGCGTAAAGGCTGGAAATCTTGAGGAAAATTAGAAGAAGTTGAGGGTTTAGTCAAATTTAATTGCGGATTAATTACTCGGGTGAGTAAATAATTATGTATTAATAATTTTGTTCGTTTAGAAATTATTTAAAAGTTTGATTTTAGTAATTTTGGATGATTATACTGTGTTTCGTGTATTAATTTGTTGCGTAAGTATATATATATATATATATATATTAATACATTGTGTGCAAGTGGTGAGTTTACTGTGTGTATATTGTTTTGATTGTGAGAATTGCGTTACAGTAAGGGTGCCAATTATGCTATTTTAGACAGTTTCAATATAGCTCTGTAATTTAGGTATAACTTTTTCGTCCAAATTCTGATTGAGATGATTTAAGATTTTATGGAATGAAAAGAAAAAAATCTACAATTTTTATGTTTTGAGTTTTAAGAGATACTATCTGAATCAAGGATGAAATTGGACTTGAAATTGCTGCAATTGTACAATTGGAAAAAAAAAAAATCATGAATAATGGACCATGCGCATGCTTTATATATTAATTATGAAGGCCCAATTGGAAAGCATCATCCCTGAGAACTTAAAGTCCAAGAAGCAACTGGAGATGTCATGGAAAAATTGTGGCCCACTTATATATTATATTATAAAGTGAAAAGGCTAATTGGAAGCAATAAATTGAAAGCCCAAAAGGAAGCTACGTGCACTTGAAGTCCAATTGCGGGTCCATGAAAATCGGAGATGGGCTAGGGTGTGCTTACAACATATATATATATATATTTCATGGAGATGGGCTAGGGTGCGCTGTGCTTACAACATATATATATATATGTATGTATATATATATAATACATGGGAAATTAAGGAGGAGAATAGCAGGGGAGGCACACGGAAGGAAGAACGAAGCAGCCGCTTAGGACTTCTCTTTTCCCTTTTCTTTTTCATAATTCTCTTTTGAGTTTTTGTTATGGTTCTAAGTGACTAATTTTTTATTCTTAATTTAAACAAACAAAAAACTCAAAATTAATAAAACTGTGAGATTTATTTTTATTATTTAATTCATGCTTTGAGTATCGGATATTCTTCTATATGTATTCTCATAATTGTCTCGTTTAATTACTATGAGATCTATTAATTTATTATTCGATGCAATATACTATTAAGTTATATATCAAATTCGTAATTGTTTGATCCTTCTAATTTGTGAAGTAATTAAGATTTAATTATTTGTTGCGTCAGAAATTATTAGATCTTAAGAAAAACGTTCAGACTAAATTAAATGTAACCGCCTGTGTTTGTGTTGTTTAGTTTTATCGATTTTTCTAACTTTTAAGGTTGCTACTAAATTAAACCTTTAGCACTTGTATTGGGTTATTTAGTAGTTAGGGTTGATTAGATCTCTTATTTTTTAATTAATTATGACTAAGAAGAGATAGGAAAATAGTTATAACAGTGAATATTTAAAGTGTGAATTAATATATTTGTATCGATGATCAATTGTAAGATTCCAATAGTGGATGTTGACTTAGACAAATGTTTATTCTTTTAATTGATTTATATATTTTAATTTGATTGATTAGTTGTTATTCTTAAAATTACTTTCGTTATACTCAACCCCTCCCCTCAATCTTTATTCATATAGCATAAAACTAGACTAGATACTCTCTCAGAGAATGATCTTTACTCGTACTACTACATATATTTTTAATAATATAGGTTTTATTTTTAATTGCTTGTGACAACACACCAATACACTAAGAAAATTCAAATTCTAATAAACGACTTGAAGAGATTAATCAAAGAAAATGAAAGGATATAAGAATCAACGCGTTCTATTTGTCATTTTGAAAAACTATTTTTTAAAATAGAAAATTAGAAAACGCGTTCTCTTTTAAATTTTGAAAATATTTTTTAATTATATTTTATTCAATAAATTTGATTATTAAGTAAATTATAAATATTTAATGTTAATATATTATTAAAAAATATATATATTTTTTAAAGTTAATGAATTTTATAATATTTTTTTATTATAATAATAAAATATGAATAAATAAATAAATATGTTTTGAGTTTTGATTTTGTTTTGGATGAAAATACTTATAATAACTTTTTGTTATTTTGAGTTTTCTTTATAATTTTTTTTTATTTTTTAAAATATATTTTTAAAAACAACATAGAGAACGCGTTTTCATTATTTTAGAAAATTGAAAACTAAAACTAACTTAAAAACAATAAAGAGAATACAAGCTTAATATTTTGTAAATGAATTTTCAGATGTGCATTGAAATTCAAATAGGATAACCGATCTTTTTCAATCTGAAAAAGAAACTCAGCCTTATAGGAGGGAGTCAACTTACTTGTCCAGTGTGAAAATACACTTTCAGCAAAATTCAGCATGAGCACTTAATGAAAATCAAAGGCTCTTTTCAAGAAAAACAAAAATAGTGAACATACTTTGAAAAGACGTCCGATTTCTTACTAGTATTTAAGACTTGAAAAGTAATTTTTTTTAAAGGTATAAAAACTTTTCCAATATGATTAAAATATTATTTTATTATCATCAAACCATAAATTGTACTGTTGAGGTTAAGAGATGTGGATTGGATCATCATTTAATATTTTTATTTTAATTTTAAAAAATAATATTAATCATTGCTCGAAAAGTAATGGTCATGTTATAATAAACGCATGTTATTTTTAAATAATATGTATTTATTATATATTATTTTTAAAACACAATATAATTATAAAAATTAAAAAAATAATATTATTTTCAAAATACAAAAATGATGAACATCCTTTGCCAAATCTCAAGGGATTCCCATGGAATTTAGCTTAAAGGAGCATTATTTAGGACAAAGTAAAGGAAACTACAGGGCCGCACAAATTGCTCCTTGTTTTGATTTTATGATGACATCAAATGTTGAGAATGCCGAGTCAGGGCAATCGCCGCCTTAGGTCTCTGACTCGCCGGTGTACCGGTCCTGTCCATGCTGTCAGCCAGGTTTCCTGTTCGCAGAGAAGAGCAAACTAGCAGAATCTAGTACCATCCTCTCTTCACAAAATAACTGACACGTGTCAAACAACAAGGGCATTTTGGTAAACTCAACTTCCCCAACTGGGCCATCTCGGGAAAGCTCTTATGGTTCCCGTTGCTCACCGCCTCGGACCAGTATGTGGTCCATTTTCATTTGTGGACCAAGCATTATTTCACCGCCATTTATTGTTGAGTGCAACGCTTTATTGTACGACTATAACTATTATTCTTTCCATTTTATAATAAAAAATAAAATGCTTACAACCTTTGTAGACGTAAGAGTTGTTTTATGGAGCCCGACAATCCTATCGAGCAACTCATAAAAAAGGACAAAAAATATGATTTTATCTCGTCAACTTTGTAAATTTGCAAAGCAGGTCACTGTCCCCTCTTTCTGTGCGTCTCCTCTGCCATGGCCATCGTCTTGTCTCGTCGCGCTGTCGTCTCCGTCGTCTCTTTACCATGGTTGCCTCGCCTCGCCGACAGTCAATGCAACAACTGTCGACGAGGGCGAGACAGGACGACAGCCATTACAGGGGAGACGCACAAAGTAGAGGGGAAGAAAGCAAGGCGTGAGGGCAAAATCAACTTTTTGTCCCCTTTCGATAAATCTGTCGATAAGCCTGTCGAGCTTTCTAGTATTTTTCATTGACGTAATTTAGTGTTAGTAAGATCTAGAAATACAATTTAGGACTTTGAGGTTGTGGGTTTGGATTTTAATTTTAAGAATAATATGTGAAGACTTTATGTGATAAGTTGATAACATTTTTAATTTTATTATTACTCTTATTTTTTGTGAAGGTGACTAGTGATCCAAAGAATGGAAGGGCACGATTGTTAGCCCAAACAAGAACAATACTAAATGGTCCCCCTTCCACTTGGCACGTAGGAGAAGAAGAATAGGTCCCAAATGAACAGTAACATCAACTTGTAAAATGAGCACCAAGAGATTAGCAACTTAGTTCTATTGTTAACAAATTCATCTATCAACTCATTTATCCTTGTTGAATGGAATCCACAGGTTTGGCTACAAATTTAGGCTTCTTTTAGTTACCTCATACTTGGAAGAGTTTTGAGGTTCTATAGTACAAACCATATAGCTTACCCATTCTTTAATAATGTCCACAAAACATTAAAAACCCACTATTTTTGCTATTCATAGATCTAATTATTTTTTTTATTTATTTTTATTAAAATTATCGAAGATGAAGCATTCAACCTGACAAGTCATTTTAACTTTATTGCCAAGTTGATCTTTAAGATTAAATCACTTAAAACTTCAATTATTTAAAAAAAGAAATATTTTTCTGTCCGATCCAATACGAGCATGCAGGGAGGAGGGGGTGGGGCTCATACCCCCTCTCCCCCCACGTTTTGTTGTTCGCATCAATTTCGTATATGAGGAATCATGTTACATAAGAGGATTAAAAAATAATTAAATAATTGTCATCAAATGTCTGTGTATATACAAACAAAAGAATAACATTTGTGGTAAATTATTTTTGCCAAAAATAACGCACACATATATAAGATATTTATGTGAAAAATATTATCAGAAGATGCACTACAAGTGATATTTTAATATTTTAATTATAAATAAATATAAAAATATATCTTTTATATGAAAACAATTATTTACTTTATAAAAAGTCGTAACAAATTCGGTAATAGCCTTATCTACATGACCTGCCAAGTCAGCTAATATTAGCATTCAAAGTAATAAAAGTTCTAAATTTACCTTTCCCAATGTTAATTTGTCAAATTTATTTTTGTACTTTTTTTAAATAAAAGAACATATACATAGATATGAAAAAGATATAATACAAAAGTAAATGTATAAGCCGAGCTAAATAGAAGATCAGCCCACTATTTGTGTTATGATAACTGTTGTGGGGGTGCCATAAGGAAATTATTAGAAAAAATTTTAAAATTTATAAAAATATTTTAAGTTGGTCGAAGACCCAAATGAGCTTAAAGAGTCTTTTAGGGCAAGAGTTTCCTGGAGACTCTCCTAAATAGCCTATCCGTATCCTCAAGGCCCAAGAGACTCCCAAGAGTCATTTGGAGTCTCTTGGGCCCAAACCATTTGATGACTCCAAAAAGTTTTCGAAGCCACCTAGAAAATACTCATCAGAGGACTTTGACCTTGAAGATATCTTCAAACCTTTCGACCTCATCCAATGCATTTTTTTCGAAGAATTGGGAGACTCATATTAGCATGTCATGTGAACTTCACCACCAATTGTCTATAAATACTCGTTCATTTCACGACAAGAGAGAACTATTTTCGAACCCTTTGAGACCTCTCTCTCTCTCACACACAGATTTAAGACTTGAAGACTTAAACCTTAAACCACACAAAATCCTTCGGGAGACAACCCATAAAAAAACTTCCACCAGAAACATACATATATACATTCATACTTCTACTTGAGGACATTATTGTCTAACTTAGGTATCAGAAGACCCACGTGGGAAAAATCCTTGCATGCCTTCTAATTATTTTTTTGTTGCAGGTTCTTCTGGTGCCACCCATCCAAAAACCATTCGGACCCTGTGGAAGACTGTCCATCTGAAGGCTCTCCGAAAAACAAGACCTCCAAAAACTCTCAAAAGTCACATGGAGATTCCCTGCATCCTTATAGCTCTCACAGATAGCGGATCGAGCTAGACACCTCTTGACTCTCCTATGGTGCCCTAGACCTTGAGTTTTGACTTGGACTCTATCTAAGCTGTTACTTAAGATAAATAAATTTAATTATTGCATTAAGCCAATTTCAATAACAAAGAAAGTAAAACATTTAAATGATGATAAATTGTATGGTATCTGAGGCATAGTATCTTGTACAATATAAAATTTTTGATGTACAATAAAATAGTATATTGTACAATACAAGAGATATATTGTATCATGAAGGATTTTTTCATAATTCATGTATAATGCCATTTTTTTCGTGTATAGTACACCTTTTATATTGTACTAAATACTAATGTTCTCGAGTATCATCGTTGATGCAAAAAGCTCCAGTCTGCTACATGAAACTGAAATAGTACAAATCAAGTACCTGAAGATGTTGGCTAACAGACAAACCGCTTATCCTGTCAACAAAAGTACAAAGTTACTCCAAATTGTATTTGAGGATAAACTTTTTTATGCTTAAATCAAAGACTAACAAGATTAATAAGAATAGTTGGAATGAAAATGAGAATAAGCTCAAGGTTATGATTATGCATACCTCATTCCAACCATCTATCTACCTTTTTATAAATCAGTGAAGTAACTATTGGAGGTTGAAGACATCCGATAATGACTGTTAGTGGATTACTGCACCCATATTTTGAGGTCATATTTATCACTTGTCATCTAACATTGTTGCAACAGTTTCCCATAACCCACAATACAATTATTCCCGACATGATGGATGATTACCTTTTCGTCATGTGTCATAATTAGTCGATTACTATTCGATTACTATTTTTACCTATATAGTTGATAAAGTTTGAATAATTACTTAGACAATTATGTCTTATCCATGAATGCCCGTGAATAACTAACTATATGGTGTGCATACTAAGTGGTTTATTTGCGAGTGATTTCACTTTATAAATCATTAAATTAAACTTAGAGTGTGTTTGATTGCACATATTTATCATAAAAAATATATAATTATTATAATATTTTTTACGGAAACAATCAAACACTCTTAATTTTTTTATGAAAAAATGTGTATGATACAAACATTTAAAACTTCTTTCCATGGAATTCATTTTCCAAGGGGGTGGGGTGGTTTTTATTTTTTAGGCAAATTTTACCTAAAATTAAATTCTAAATAATGCAATCAAACACACTCTTATAGGAATAATTTTGTTTGATGTTTCTTTTTAACCATGTGAGATCTCTTTATTATTCCATAATTTTTTCACATAAACCATAGAATTTCTCTATACTTTCCTCAACCATCTTACCGTCTTCTTTGCAGCTTCATATTTGCAAAAATATATGATTTTTGAAGCACGAAAACGATTTGAAAATGCAATTTTGACGTTTCTAAACCATTTCCCGTTTCGGAAACGAAAAAATGATCCGAAACGTTTTTCGAGCTGTTTATGTAATTTGTGAAATATTTTGGAGTCGTTTCGCAAATTACATAAAATGACGGAAAACACATTTCTGGTTATGAGGGAAGATACAACAATAGAAGGAGGGGTGTGCAGTAGCAACAGAAAGAGAAGATGCAACAGTTGTCAGCGATGAGAGGCAAGACAACGAGAGAGTTAGTGGCAAAAGACGATGCGACAGCAAGAGAAAGATAACAAGAAGCAATTGTTAAAGAAGAAGAGGAACAGGCAAGCAGTGGCAAAGAAAGGGGAAAGAGGAGAGAAAGAGAATGATTTATCGGAAAGATGAATATAAATATGATAAATGATATAATATCTAATATATGTATATGTATATATAGATTATTGATAAAAATAAAAAAAGAGGAATATGATGTATTATGTATGTATATATGTTAAATAATATATTTATAAAAAAATTCGTATAAATTTTTAATTTACACTTTATCGTTGCTAAAAAAAAATTGGTTAATTTCAAAAAGACCACCATTACAACATGAAAAGAAAGGTGATTTTAAAAAAAAAAAATGATTGTTTGTGCGGCATGTTTACTTTTGTAAGATAAGCAAAATGATCCTATCATTTTATACTTTAGTAATTTTATGTTATAATAAAAATTTAGTTTTTTGAATGAAGAATTTTAAACTAATTATAATTTTACTGTTATCTATGTTGTTGATTTTATGTGATTCAAAATGTGTTTAATATTTTATCAGAATGTTGGCATACTGTTTCATAATATTGAAATGCATATTATATTTGTTTTAATATAATCATGTCTCATTATATTTGTTGTTACATGCTGATTAATATAATGCATGTTATCTTTATTGTGGGCTGTTGAGTTTTATGGGCTGAGCCCATATTGCCCATATCCTTTCGTGGTGTTTTCCTTGTTGGCTCGAGCCAATTCTCTGGTCCATTTGGCACTGATATATAAGGGTTTTCAAACGCCTTAATATCGAGAATTTTCTTATATTTGTCTTGTGCTCTTTTTCTGAAAACCCTAAAACGACGATTCTTGAAGCGAGACACTTTTTGTGAATCCTTCGTTCTGATCTCTGTTTCAATCGGTTGTTTGGTTGCTTCCATGGTAAGATCTGACGATAAGAACAGTTTATTCCTTAATCTCTATGTGTTTTAATCGCCTGAGGCGTGAGAAGTTGTTGGCTGATAGAACAGATACTTAGTCTTGATCGCGAGATCGGTATAGAACAGATCTATCTTGATCTTGTTGTTTTGTTTCTATTTTTCAGTTGTATTGCAATATTGTTTTTCTTTTCAGTTTATGATCTTGTAATCTTTTGTAAACTTGAGATCTAGTGGATTGACTAGAGGCGGAGCCTTTGTCGTGAGTAGGATCTATTGATCCGAACATGTATATCGCTGTGTCTTGCATGTATGGTTTTCTGGTTTAAAGCTTTTGGTTTTACTGTTTATCGCGCTTGATCTGTGTTTGGCCGAGGAATCAGGTTGTTCAAAACCTACAAGTGGTATCAGAGCCACGAGGTTCTAAGATCCCGGTTAAGTTGTCTCAGATCCGAAAGGTAAAATCTCAGATCTGGTAAGAACTTCAAAAACTTAGGGTTTCAGATCTCGTACTCTTTTTACCCTATCTTTGTCTGCAATAAAACTTGCCTATTTTAGTCCGTTAGATATATGCTGCATGCCCTAAATATTTTGTATATTCTTGATCTTGAATAAGTAATCTGTTGTTTACTCTATTCTAATATATATTGTTATATGTTCTGGTTTGTATTTGAAAATCAAATTAAGGTTTAATTAATTTCTGAAAAATTAAATTTTTCAAAACCTTTGACCTGCTTATACTTTAAATCCTGTCTGAATAATCTCAGAAAATTGAAATATCACCTGTAATCTCTATTCTGTTTTATTGTTCATATAAATGGCTCTATCTAAATTCGAATTAGATAAGTTTGATGGTAGTGGTGATTTTTCGTTATGGCAAAAGAAAATGACTGCAGTATTGGTTCAAAACCAGTGCTCTGAAACACTGGATGAACCTTCTGCAACTGAGAAAGATAAAGTAGAATCACCTCCTACCCCTGAAATGAGTAAATTGGATAGATTAGCCTATAGCCTAATAATTTTAAATCTTTCTAATAAAGTCCTTAGGCAAGTTAACAAAGAAAATATTGCCTTAAAGGTGTGGAATAAGTTAGAATCTCTATATATGACTAAATCTTTAATAAGTAAGATTTTCTTAAAAGGAAAATTATTTGGTTTTAAAATGAATACATCTAAATCTCTAGAAGAAAACCTAGATGACTTTAATGTCATTGTAATAGGTCTAGAAAACATAGATGAGAGTATTTCTAAAGAAAACCAAGCTGTAATCCTTTTAAATGCTTTGCCTGAGTCATATAGAGATTTAAGGACTGCAATGCAGTATGGTAGAACTTCCTTATCCTTAGAGGATGTAGTGTTTGCCTTAAGATCTAAGGATCTTGAAGATGATAAGAAAGATACAAAAATAAATAGTGCTGAAGGCTTAAATGTAAAGGGTAATTGGGAGCATAAATCTAAGAATAAAGGCAAAGGAATTCAAGGGGTAGAAGTAAAACAAGGTCAAATTCAAAGTCTAGAGGATCTAGTAAGGAATCCTCAAAAACTAGAACATGTTGGTATTGCAAGAAAGAGGGTCATATAAGAAAGAATTGTTACAAAAGGAAAAAGGATCTAGAAAAAAGAAAACTCTAGTAATCAGGATGCAGCAAATATTTCTGATGGATATGATAGTGCAGAAGGCCTAATTATGACAGAACATACCATAGGTGATGAGTGGATCTTAGATTCAGGCTGTACTTTTCACATGACACCTAGGAGAGACTGGTTGATTAACTTCCAGCACATAGAAGGTGGTAAAGTCCTAATGGGTAATAATCAATCTTGTAAGGTAACTGGTTTAGGATCAGTTAGGTTTAAAATGTGGGATGGAGCATATAGGACTTTAGATAATGTGAGATTTGTGCCAAATCTTAGAAGAAACCTTATTGCCCTAGGTATGTTAGACTCAAATGGGGGGTCTTATAAGTCAGAAAATGGAGTCCTTAAGGTGTTTAAAGGATCCATGTTAGTTCTTAAGGGAATCCGTAAGCAAGGACTGTATGTCCTTCAATGAGAGTCTATCTCTGGTTGTGTTGCAGTTTCATCTTCTAAAATTGATGACACTGTGTTGTGGCATAGAAGACTATGTTATATAGGAATGAAAGGTTTACTAGAATTAAGTAAGCAAGGAATCTTAGATCCTAGGAGGATTGGTAATCTAGACTTTTGTGAGACATGTGCTTTGGGTAAGTCTCACAGGTTGTAGTTTGCTGCTGCAACTCACAAGTCCCAAGATGTCCTTGAGTATGTTCATTCTGACCTTTGGGGATCTCCCCAAGTCCCTAGCTCCCTTTCAGCTGCCCAATATTTCCTTTCCTTTATAGATGACTATTCTAGGAAGGTTTGGGTCTACTTCCTTAAGTATAAGAGTGAAGCCTTTGCTAAGTTTAAGGAGTGGAAGACTTATGTAGAGTTGCAATCAGGAAAGAAAATAAAGACCCTTAGAACAGATAATGGCCTGGAATTCTATAATCAAGAATTCTCAAATTTCTACAAACAAGTAGGCATTGCAAGGCATAGAATTTGCAGTGAAACACTTCAGCAAATTGGAGTTGCTGAACGCATGAATAGAACCATCCTAAATAAAGTTAGATGTTTTTTAAAGGACTCTAACTTGCCTAAGAAATTGTGGGCTGAAGTAGTTTCAATTGCTTGTTATCTGGTAAATAGATCTCCTTCCTCCTCCATAGAATTTAGAACTCCAGAGTAGTTGTGGAGTGGGAAAATCCCATCTCTTAACCACCTTAGACCTTTTGGATGTATAGCCTATGTCCATAAGAAAGAAAGGAAGTTAGACGCTAAAGCCAAGAAGGCTGTATTCTTAGGTTACCCTCAAGGGGTAAAAGGATACAAATTATGGCTAATTGAGAAAAAGAAAACTGTTATCAGCAGGGATGTAGTATTCAAAGAATCAAAATTTTATACCCCAAATAAGGTGGAAAATCTCAAGGAAGACTAAACTAATAAGTTTTAGTTTGAGGTGGAAAGAGATAAAATAAATGATACTGAAGAAGAGTCTAACCAAGAGAGTCTTCAAGAGTCTAGCTCCCAAGACTTTGCTGAAACTGAAATAAAGACTGAGGAAAATGAAAATTTAGCTCAAATCATTCCAAAACTGGATGATTATGTCCTATCTAGGGATAGGGTTAGGAGGGAGATTAAACCTCCTACTAGGTATGCTCATGCGGATGTGATTGCTTATGCTCTTAATATTGGAGATTCAATAGAGCATGAAGAACCTCTTAGTTATCAAGAAGCCAGCTCTAGTAAATATAGAACTAATTGGTTAAAGGCAATGAAGGAAGAGATGGAATCTCTTCAAAAGAATAAAACCTGGATTCTTGTAAATAAACCTAAAGACCAGAAAGTTATAGGTTGTAAATGGATATTCAAAAGAAAGCCAAGTATCCCAGGTGTTGAACCAGCTAGATTTAAGGCTAGGGTAGTTGCCAAGGGTTTTTCCCAAAAAGAAGGCATTGACTACCATGAGGTGTTCTCCCCTGTAGTAAAGCATACTTCTATAAGGTTAGTTTTAGCCTTAGTAGCCTTAAATAATCTAGAGCTTGAGCAATTAGATGTAAAGACTGCTTTTCTCCATGGAAACCTAGAAGAGAAAATATATATGGATCAGCCTATAGGTTTCATAGAAAAAGGTAAGGAAAATAAGGTTTGCTTGTTGCAAAGATATCTATATGGTCTAAAGCAATCTCCTAGACAGTGGTATAGGAGATTTGATGAGTTTATGCTCAAAGAAAATTACACTAGGTGTAACTTTGACCATTGTGTTTATTTTAAACAGCTTAAAGAAAAGTTGTTTATATATCTCCTTATATATGTAGATGATATGCTTATTACATGTAAAGAGAATGGAGAAATAGATAGATTGACTCAAGCATTAAAATCAGAATTTGAAATGAAAACCCTAGGAGCAGCTAATCGTATCTTAGGGATAAATATCACTAGAGATAGGAAAAAGGGTACTTTGACCTTATCACAATCTGGTTATATAAGAAAAGTGATAAGTCTCTTTGATATGGAAGGATGTAAACCTGTCTCAACCCCTATTCCTCCCCATTTTAAGCTTCAAGCTATAAAAGCAAATTTACCTAAGAAAGAAGCTGATTACATGAAGAAAGTCCCCTACTCCAATGCAGTGGGAAGCCTCATGTATGCCATGATAAGTACCAGGCCTGATATAGCCTATGGGGTTAGCCTAGTAAGTAGATTCATGTGCAATCCTTCTAAGGATCATTGGTCAGCTGTTAAGTGGGTTCTTAGGTATTTAAAGGGGTCAGTTAATAAGGGTTTAGTGTTTAGTTCAAATGCTGAAAATTCCAACAGCATTAAGGGTTATTGTGATTCTGATTTTACAACTGATTTGGATAAGAGAAGATCCTTATCAGGATATGTTTTCACTTTGGGTGGAAATGTGATAAGTTGGAAAGCAAATCTTCAACACATAGTGGCTTTATCAACCACTGAGGCTGAATATGTAGCATTAACAGAAGCTATGAAAGAAGTCATCTAGTTGCAGGGAATAGTTAGAGAATTAGGTCTAGGTGACCAAATTTCTAAAATATATTGTGATTTCCAAAGTGCAATTCATCTCTCAAAGAACAGTGTGTTTCATGAGAGAACCAAGCACATAGATGTGCGTCTTCATTTTGTTAGAGATATTATAGCTAAAGGTCAGGTAAAAATAAAAAAGATTTCTACTTTAATAAATCCTGCAGATATCCTAACTAAATCAGTTCCTGTAGTTAAGTTTGAGTAGGCTTTGGACTCACTCAATATTCTTCCAACATAGCTATGGAAGATTTGCAGGGGTCTCTAGTCATTATCCACAAATTTTAAAATCCATTCTTGAATCAAGGTGGAATTTGTTGATTTTATGTGATTCAAAATGTGTTTAATATTTTATCAGAATGTTGGCATACTGTTTCATGATGTTGAAATGCATATTATATTTGTTTTAATATAATCATGTCTCATTATATTTGCTGTTACATGCTGATTAATATAATGCATGTTATCTTTTTATGGGCTGAGCCCATATTGCCCATATCCTTTTGCGATGTTTTCCTTGTTGGCCCGAGCCAATTCTCTGGTCCATTTGGCACTGATATATAAGGGTTTCCAGACGCCCTAATATCGAGAACTTTCTTATATTTGTCTTGTGCTCTCTCTCTGAAAACCCTAAAACGACAATTCTTGAAGCGAGACACTTTTCGTGAATCCTTCGTTTTGATCTCTGTTTCAATTGGTTGTTTGGTTGCTTCCATGGTAAGATCTGACGGTAAGAACAGTTTATTGCTTAATCTCTATGTGTTTTAATCGCCTGAGGCGTAAGAGGTTGTTGACTGATAGTACAGATACTTAGTCTTGATCGTGAGATCGATATAGAACAGATCTGTCTTGATCTTGTTGTTTTGTTTCTATTTTTCAGTTGTATTGCAATATTGTTTTTCTTTTCGATTTATGATTTTGTAATCTTTTGTAAACTTGAGATCTAGTGGATTGACTAGAGGCGGAGCCTCTGCCGTGAGTAGGATCTATTGATCCGAACACGTATATTGTTGTGTCTTGCATGTATAGTTTTCTAGTTTAAAGCTTTTGGTTTTACTGTTTATCGCGCTTGATCTGTGTTTGGCCGAGGAATCAGGTTGTTCAAAACCTACATATGTGAATTACATTACAAATAAATTGATAGTCATTAAATTATATATTGTCCAAAATTATTTTGTAAAAGTTACAATTACAAACTAGTTGTAAACTATCATATTGCTTGTAAAGATAATAACAAATAATAAACATTAAGCTCATAAATCTTAAAAATTTCATATAATTCACATAATGTGATTAAATAAAAGTGTATATTAATCCATTAAAATATAAAATTGTAAAGGAAACTGCCAGTTTATAAAGAAAACAACCAAATTTGATTTCTCCCTTCTAATCCAGACCTTGATGATAGATGAAAAATATAACTGTAATTTGTTTTTATGTGCATGGGGTAGAGAGAGAACTAAACCCATATTTTTAATTGTAAACATAATCTCTCATCAAGGCTTATTAACTTGAAATATTAACGTGAGTCATGACGGTTATGTGTCAATTTTTCAACCTAATCCTTTTCATATACCACAACACTAACTTCGTAACAGTCCAACTTTAATGTTTTTCTTATAAGACTATTCCTGTCAACATTATTCTAAAATAATTATGTATACAAATAAAAATTAAAAATATCATAAACACATAAATGAACTCAAAATGTCAAATGTATAAACTTTAATAGTCATATTACAATATCTCTAATGATGCTCAAAAATACCCATGCTTTCAATATGTTCATTAAATATTTTGGACGACAATTCTTTTGTTATATGATATGTAATCATAAGATTAATGCTAATATTTTTTATTGACACTCTTTATTTTTGAACTTTTTCTTTTAATAGCCAAGTATTTAATTTTTAGCACCCTTGGAATACTTGTCATTTTTAGAGAAGAATACCATTGCATAGTTATCGCAATAAATTTTCAACGACTTGGCAATATTGTCAAGAATCCAAAGTCCTAAAATAAAGTTCCACAGCCATAAACCATGAATAGTGGCCTCAAAGCATGCCATGAACTCAGTTTTCATAGTGGATGCAGTGATGACAGTTTGTTTCTTACTTTTCCATGAAACTACTCCTTTAACTAATAAAAACAGGTAGCCAAATGTAGATTTTCTAGTATTAACACATTTGACAAAATGTAAATCTGAATATTCAATCATCTCAAGATGATCGGATATTTTATAAGTGAGCATATGATCATTCATTCCTTGGAAATATCTGAAAACTTTCTTTGTAGCTTTCTAGTGATTCAAATTTAGATTACTTTGATACCTGCCCAATATTCTAACAGCATAACTAATGTTTGGTTTGGTGCAAGTTTGAGCATACATTAAACTCCTAACTACAGATGCATAAGGAATATTTCTCATCTGTTCTCATTCCAATTCATTTTTCAGGCATTACATAAGGCTAAATTTGTCCTCCCTCCCTCATTCTGAATTGGAACTACCTTTACTAAAAATTTATCCATCTTAAATTTCTCTAGAATTTTATTAATATAAGCCTTTTGAGATAACCCTAACAATTCTTATAATCCATCACAAAATATTTCTATTCCTATCACATAAGTTGCCTTTCTCATATATTTTATTTCAAAATTCTCAGAGAGATATTTATTGGTTTCATATAACAAACTAAGATCATTAGCAACCAACAATATATCATCAACATACAAAATCAAAAAAATAAACTTGCTCACACTGACTTTCATATATACATATTGATCAACAATGTTTTCCAGAAAGCCAAAAGAAGTGATGGTGTTATTAAACTTCAGATACCATTGACGAGAGGGTTATTTAAATTCGTATATTGATTTTTTAACTTACACACCATGTGTTCATGTCCCTTAACTGAAAAGCTCTCAAGTTAATCCATATAAACCTCTTCCTCCAAATTCCCATTAAGAAATGTGGTTTTAACATCTATATGATGTAACTCTATGTTATAATAAGCCACTAAAGGCATAATGATTCTAAGAGAATCTTTCTTAGAGACTGTTATGGGTATTTCCTACACCATTTCTTATGGGCTGGACACGACATAGCAGACTGGCCCAATCGCCAGAAGTCCAATAAGCCCAAGGCAGAGCTCGTTAGAACAAGGTCACACATCGCTGAGACCTGAGCTCAGACCGTGAAACCAAGCGAGCTCCCAACGACTCTTCCAGCTCGTTGGCCTAACCAAGCGAGCTCTCAACAATGTTTTCAGTTCTCTGGTCTAATTCTCCAGCTCGCATAACAACAAAGCCACAGAACAACCGGTGGTAGGGACTCACCTACTTTATCTAAAGCAAACCAGATCCCTGGTAATACGAGCCCACTCTTGATTTTATGGAATCAATAATGACATACTGTCTCCATAATATTATCATGTTATTTTGGATTTTATTCAATTGTAAACACCCATCACTATAAATAGGGGTCAAAAACCATTGTACAAAGGAGAGAACAAGAAGAATAATGTACTATTACTCTACCAAAATACTTAGACAACAGCCGTGAAGTAGGCATCATTCTAGCCGAATCATGTAAAAATTTCCCATGTACGTTCTATTTTGTTTCTCTTTCTTGTATTTTGGCTTATTTTCTCATTGCGGGCCTACGAATCACGATCGGATAATTTTGAACGTCGACAGAGACTGATGAAAAAGTCTCTTTATAATCAATGTCATCCTGTTAAGTAAAACCTTTGGCAATAAGTCTGGCTTTATGTCATTTAATATTACTTTTTGAGTCATGTTTGGTCTTAAAGACCCATTTACATCCAACTCTTTTACACCCTTCAAGCAATTCAACAAGATCTTAGACTTTTTGATCCATAGATTTTAACTCTTCTTTCATGTCATTTAACCATTTAGTAAAATCACCACATTCCATGGCTTGTGTAAATGAAACTGGATCATTATTAATTCCTAAGCTAAATTCTAACTCTTGTAGATAAACCACATAGTCATTAGGAATAACATATCTCATTTTCTCTTTGAGATCTCCTTAATGGTACTACTTGTGGTTCAACTACTATCAGTTCATTATTGACATTTTTATCATGGAGTGTTTGATCATTCATTCGTTGTTCTTGACTGTTATTTGGTTGGATTACAACTTGAGGAACAACCATATCAATTTTGGGCATAGGAACTTTTACCCTAATTTCTTGAAAGCTAACATCATGCATTCTTTCACTCCCATTAATATCACAATTTTCAAAGAACCTAGCATTTCTAGATTTAACAATTCTAGTAAGGTGACTAGGACAACAAAATCTATTCCCTTTGGATTTTTTCGGATATCTAATGAAATAACCACTGGTTGTTCTAAAGTCCAATTTCTTTTTATGTGGATTGTAAATTCTCACTTCTGCTAGGCGATCCCAAACATATAAGTGCCTTAAATTGGGTTTTTGACTTGCCTACAATTCAAAAGGAGTTTTTGAAACTATCTTACTGGGAATCCTATTTAACAAATACAAAAAATGTATGCATTCACAAAGATAAAGACAAAGATGAATGACTCATCATATTTCTAACCATTTCCATTAAGGTACGATTACGCCTTTCAACAACACTATTTTGTTGTGGTGTACTTGGCATTGTACATTCAAATACCATGTCTTTCAAGGAATTTGAAAAATGAACCTAGACATTAACTTGATTCATCAAACTTTTCATAATATTCATCACATCTATCAAACCTTACAATTTTTACCTTTTCATCTAATTGCCTCTTAATCTCTTCAATATACATCTCAAGTGCATATCAACCTACTGAGATTTACCATGTAATAGATAAATATAACCAAAACATGAAAAATCATTAATAAAGATGATAAAATATTTTTCTCCACTAAAAGATGAAGCATCAAAAGGTCCACAAATGCCAATGTGTATAATTTCAAGAACTTGTGTGCTTTTTGTGACTCATTTCTTAGTATGTTTTATTTGTTTGCTTTTAATACAATCAATATACACTTCAAGGTCAGCAAAATCTAAATGCAAAAGGATTTCATTCATTGCTAATCTTTTTATCATTTATATGTGACCCAAATGTTTATGACACAAGCAAGCATAATTCTCATCAACTAAACTATGTTTATTACCAACATTATGATGCAAGGCTATCAAAGTCTCAACAAAAATATTATCAAGTTTAAACTTGTAAAGACTATCACATAACATTCTAGAACTAATAAAACTATTATTTTTAAATAAACTAAAGATTCGAAACCAAATTTAAAAGAAAACCCAACTACATCGAGTTTTTGCAAAGAAACTAAATTGCGAAGAAATGTAGGCACATTAAGAGTTTCTAATAAATCTAAATAATGTCCGGTATCTAAAATTAAATGATAAATCCTAACGCCTTCAATAGGATTTTTACATTTATTTCCCATGAACACAAAACTTTCATTTGGTTTTATGGTTTGGATTATAAGAAATTCATGTATCATGTGAGAAATATGAGCAGTGGAATTAGAATCAATCCACCAAATATTATGTGGAACTTCAATAAAGTTTGATTTAAAACATACTAAATCACAAGACTTACCTTTCTTTTCGAACCAAGCTTGACGTTTCAGGCAATCTTTCTTGTAGTGTCCACCTTTATTACAAAAGTGACAGTTAATGGTCCCATGTTCCTTTCTATGAGCACCTTTAAAAGATTCATTAGGTTGTGAAAGCCCTTTTTCTTTCCCTTTCCACTTTTCTTTTTAGAATTCTTTCTAGCTTCTTGATGACTCAGGAGATGAATTGAATGAGCTTTTTGATTCTTTAATCTTGTCTCCTTTTGAACAAGCATACTACCTAATTCATTTACATTCCACTTATCCTTTATAGTATTATAATTCATTTGAAATGACCCATATTGCTTAGGAGGCAAGAAATTGAGTATGAATTATATCAAGAAATACTCATCTATATTCATTCTCAAAGTCTTTAATTTTGCTGCTAAGGTTGTCATCTTAAGAACATGCTCGTGCATGGTACATGAATCATTATATTTCATGGTAGTCAAAGTACTCATTAATGTACCAGCAAAAGATTTATCAATAGTTTGAGAACGCTTTTCTACAAATTTCATAAATTCCTTAGCATCATCAGTTTTAGGAAGAGTGGTCTTTAAGTTGTTTGCAATTGACATCCACATAAACATTAAGCTTAATCTGTTCGATTTTTTCCGCGCTTTATATAAAGCCCTTTCATCATCGCTATTTTCAGTAGTAATAGCAGCGAATTTCTCAGCTCGGAGTGCCGAATCAAGATTTAGAACACTAGTGAAATTGGATTTGTTCACTCCAATTAGAGAAATTCAATTAGTTAAATACAGGAACAAATGAAATATGTAAATGCATTGAAACATGTACATATATTGCAAGTAAAATTAAAATACTCATACACTAATATTTTGAAATATAAAATTTCACATGAGTTCAGATTTAGACATTCAACATAAATAAAAATAAGATACATCAAAGTTTTTCTTTGGGTGATACTAAGATGTATAAAATAAAACAATCATTGGCAATTATATATGCATTAATTGGATCTATTTTGTTATCTTTGGATATACAAAGTAAGACTAATATAATATATTAATTACTACATTTATGTTTGTCAATTATAAAAATAAATAATTAACCTTTGTGCTAATCCCAAATTGTCTTATAATGCAAACCTCAATTTACCCATAAACAAATATCATTTATAATCTTAATGTTATCATCAAATATAAAGTTTGTGGGTAATTGAAAACAATTTATAACTTGAAATTTATTTACCAAAAAAAAAAAATTATTTACTTTAAAAATTTGGCCACCTTGGTGACTAACAATTTTTTTCCTAATATAAATTTCAAATTATAACTATTTATTATATATATATATATTTTAAATGGATCTGATTATGGATCGCGATCTATGTCGGACTATGGATTGTGGATCTGTACTAAGTTAATGGGTCCAGGTTTGCGTGGATCCGATTTAGGGTTTAGATCCAGTTGGCTGCAACTGGATCTAAACCCTCTTCAGTGGGTTAGGTTAACCTAGCCCAACCACTGTAATGGGTGGATCCTTTCCTTTTAAAAAAAGCTAGGGTTTTAGCTTCTTTGATTTCTTAAACCCTCGCCACCAATTGTCTCCTACCTCTCACCTTTCATTAATGTCAGCTTTAGCTGCCAACTAGCCTCCTTTAATAAAGGTACATGAAGCCTTTGACTGTTAACGAGCTGCACGAAAGGGAGATGAGCCATCTCCAACCACACATCATGTCGTCGACACCCTCAAGAAGCTACCTACTTACACCACGATCGAAGAAGAAATGGCTGCGAGGTGAAGCCTAAGGCCAATGCCCGGCTGGCCATGATGAGAATGGTAAGCATGTGACTTGCAGTTAGCGGTGACAAGCAAACATAAGGCCATGGGGGAGGTGACAGGTCAAGGCCAGCAATGGCGCGACGAACACGTTAAGCCATGATCGATCACAACATGATGAAAGATATGACCGGAGAAGACTAAAAGACGTATAGCAAAGGTAAAAGCAACGATTGGCTACTATGGAAATGTAGAGCCACAGTTAAAGAAGACGATGCATGGTGGATCATTGTTAGCGATGCAATGAAGATGTAAGGCCATCAACCGCCAATGACTATCTTTCTTTAATGGTAACCCACTAAGCCCATGGCCACCAGCAAAGACATAAAGTCACGGCGAATGCGTAAGGCCCATGGCTGATTGATCTTTAGTGAAGATGAAAAGGCATATAGTGGAGAAGACCCACGTCATACGACCAAAAAAGATGAAGAGTCACAAGTTTTCACCACCCTTAAGCCGCCATTCTTCTTCAACAACCTCTATTAAACTCTTTGACAATTCCAAATGGAAAGTTTTCCTTTTATTTTCATGTATAGATTTATTCATGCTATTGTTGCCAAAATACAGTAATGAATTTGTAATGTGGGAAATGTGGTCTTGATTGTAATGATTAGGAGACCTGGGGTCTTGTTGCAAAGATCAGGAGACCTAGAGGTCTCATGGATGATTAAATGCCTTGATGAACAGGTAGCTCGTTGATAAACAAGTGACCCTTGATGACTGGGAGACCTTTGATGAGCGGGAGGCCTCTGATGATTGGGAGACCTCTGATGACTGTGAGACCTTTGATGAACATGAGACCTTTGATGAACGGGACACATCTGATGACCAAGAGACCTATTGAGACAAGCAACCGGTTAGGGGAGCGGGCGGATGTCCCTACGCAAACCTTTTGATACTTAAGAGTGTTAAGGTGGTCCTCTTATTTATATATATATAGAGGAGGGAGAAGAGGACATGTGGCAGCCATCCCATGTTTTTAGGATGGAATATTTCTAGCATATTCTTGGCATATTCCCAACATATTATGTGGAATCTTTGCATATTCTATAGAATTTTAGAATATTTCTGTGGGTCCCCGAGAGGGTCTTGGAAAGAGGCTCTCAGGCCCGGTTTATGGAATACCCCAAGAGGGTCTGTCGGTTATAAGAGAGACTCCCAAGGGTGAAGGATGGAAATGATCAAGAGGTCCTAAAATGACTGAGAGGCTCTGGATGACTGTGAGGTCTTGACATGACTGAGAGGTCCTAAAATGACCGAGAGGCTAAGCCTTCTTTTGTTGCATTGTTCTTCTTAACCAAGTGGCCACTCGGTCATTGTCTTGTCTTCAACTTACTTGGTTCCTTCTTTGTTGCCTTCATTTTTGTGGTGTGTTTTAAAGGTTGTTCTTTTTTAAAGGATTAAGGAGTGCCTTCATTGCCGTGAGCCTTCCACGACCGAGTGGGGGGTACCCCACTTGGTCATGTCTTGATTTTTTTTCACCTTGTTCTTCCTTTATTGGTTTTTGCTCTTGGTTTGTGGATTTTAGCCCATTTAGATATGCACTTGATCTAAAGGCCCACTTATAGATTTTAACTCGGATCTATCACTTGGGTTTACTCTATATCTAAATTGTATGCTGTTTGTAGGGCATATCAATTGCTCCCTACTTTTTTAACCAGGAGTCTCAGGTGGAAAAGTATCTCACCCTACAAATCTTGCACATGTCTTCCTTTCATTCTTTCTCTTGAAGCTCTTTTCTAGGAAACTTTCAAGTCTTAGGATCATTTTAGCTCTCCATATCATTTCAAGTCTCTAGATCATTTGTAACTCTGACATTTTCGTATTTTGACTTCCCATAAGCACTAATGGTTCAGAGATGATGAGACAGCGACTTCGTAGGACACACGTTGTCCTGAAGCTTTTACTCTTGCAATAAGGCTTCTTATGTTCAGTTTTCCATCCTCTGAGAGCGTAGGCACAACTTCTGTAACATCTCGATAATTTGGGAGTAGTTAATATTATTAAATTTTTGGCTTTTGAGGTAATTTTTGATTTATTGGAATTGAATAATTTAGTTAACAGTTGATAATCATTAATTATTGGGTATTAGGAGATTTAAGGAGAAATAATAATTTATTATGTTTTGAGGAAATAGCAAATTTAGGTAATTCATTAAATTATTTGGGGATGTATGCGAATGCGATAATTTATTTGTGATTTTAAGAGAAATATTAATTATTAATTGTTGTGTTTGTGGAGATTATTGAATATTTATGGGTTTAAAGAAAATATTAAATTGTTGTATTAAAAAGAAATTAAGGTAATTAATAATCTTTTTGGGAGTAATTATCGAAATAGTAAAATAAATTAATTTAGTGAATTTCTAAAAATTATAGGGTGAAAGTGTAATAAAAGGAAATGAGAGTGTGGGGTGTATATGTTAATTTCCAGAAATTATGGGGTTTTAAATGTAATTTTCAAAAATGTCGTGAGGTTCCATTAAGATTAATGGGGCGTGTATATATATATTAACGAATGGGTAGCCAACGCAGCTGGCACGCATGCTCGAGGAGGCAGGCGCAGACGCAGGATCGATTTTTGGCTGGTGCGTGTGTGTGTGCTGGAGGGAAATTGGCTGATTTTTAATTAGCCTCAAGCGCCAAAACGGCGCCGTTTCATGTGAGGCGGTGGGCAGCATTTGGCTACCAGACGGCGCTTGCTGAGCCGCTTTTTTTTTTTTTGCCTTTAAATGGCCATTTTGCAGTGTGTGTTCGAGCAGAACAAAATCGTGAAACAACAAGGGAAAATTGCAGAAGAAGATGGCGCACGCACAGTGATGAAAAATGGAGAAATTGGGGAGAAATTGGGATTAAATCAATTTTAATTGCGGTTTAATTAGTCAGATAAGTAAAGAATTATGTATTAAACATTCTGTACGGTTATAATTTATTTTTGGGTCTAATTTTATTAATTTTGGGAGTTTAATCTATTTTACAGCGTGTATTAATTTGGTGGTGTTCAAGCGTGGAAATGTTGTAATCAGCTTAAACGAGGCAAGCTCCATCTACCCTTCGCAATCTCTTTCCATTTTGTGAACCCCTTGTCTTCCCTAATTTCGTTTCAATTTCGCGTATTAATTATGTGAAACGAAGATTTTATTAGCGTGATTTAATTTAAAATAAATATAAGACTTATTGAGATTTTATTTGTGGTGAGCCTACATGGGAGTTTAGATGGCTAAATTATTTATATTACACAGTTAAATTTGCTTAATATAAGTTATGATTTTATTAATTGTTAGGAAACATTTTACTTCGTAGCGGGAGTGCAAGAAAGGCAATGAACTACCGTGTAAAGGCAAGCTCTTAACCCTCTCCTCCTGTTCTTTAATTCCCGTGAGAGACTCCGTGGTTTCTCATATTTTATCCCCTCCCTTGCTTTAATTTGGCTCCTAGCATTATTTGTTGAGTTATTATTATTGAGTTGTTATTCATTGGATTTAATTTAAATTAAACTCGGGACTTCTAGAACTTTATTTGTTGTGAGACTACGGGGGTTTGTACCGCCCCCATTCCTTTCGGAATGATGCCGAACCCAGCTTGGGGACTAGGTTCCTAGACGTGCGGGTATATTTATGATTTTCTCGGGTTTATTTATGGTTCGGTTAGAGCTATTGAGCAATGGGGCAGGGGTTGGTTGTTTGGTGACGTTGGGGTAGACTATTGTATGGCCTTGAAGTGGACCGTCGGGTGGACACTCCTAGTCACCGGCCATTGACCGGTGCCGGGCACTACTGATTAGTTCTGCCATTATGTGACTTACTACATAATTCGATATATTGTTTTATCGTTCATGATTTGATATGTACATGGGTACAGGATGCATGTTGGAATATTCATTTATTGAGTATGCTTGGACACGGACATTCTAGCTTGGTTAGGTTGCATCCAACACGGGTATATGCATCACGTGTGGTTTACTATGTGAGCGGAGCATGGCCTGATGCCTGGATGTATGGGCATTAGTGTATCACGTTGATGCTCACTACGCCATTGCATTTTGTGTGCATTGCATGGTTACTGGTAGTTCACTGGTCTCGGACGGGAGGATCGTTTCGAGGGAGCCTACGGCTCAGTCATTCAGAGGCTTGGGTGTCGGGAGTATCGACACAAGCACACGGGTGGCGGGAGCACTGACCCGGGACGGCGCACACAGATTTGCTGGAGGTATTTGTTTCCTTCCAGGGGCAGCGGCAGGTTGGTATGGGACTTGGGTGCCGTGTATCTTGGGTGGGCCCCAAAGACCGGTATGTGCCTTTATTTATGCTTTTATACTATGTTGTGCGTCTCATGGCTTGTGTGTACTTGGGGGTTGGTGTTCTGGGGAGAGCTTATTGGATATGTTCAGCCATCAACCTTTCTTTCTTTATGCTTGCTGAGTCTCTCAACTCACTTTGTTTTCCATCATTCTAGGTAGTAGCAGCATAGGTCAAGAGCAAGAGAGATATTTTCTAGCGACAGAGTCGGTATGGTGTATAGGCAGTCCCGTTAGTCCCTGTCAACTCTGATGGTTGAGTAGGATTTACTCTATTATTTTTATTGTGCCAGGTTCTTTCTCGAGTCTCGTGTATGTCGGCACAGGAGTCTGTATTCATTTATTTATCTTGTGACTGTTGTGCTAGCGGTGTTCCTGTAGTGCATGCATGTATATAGCTTCGCTTCCGTTGTTTTAACTCTTATGTATGCATGCCAGGGTAGTTCTTGTCTTGTGTTTCATTCTTTCTCCTTCTGTAAGCGCTCCTGTTCGAGTAGTCCGGGTGTTGGGATATCCAGGCGGGGGTGTTTACAACTTTTTCATGTGCTCCTGATTCCTGATAGGGTAAGGGCTCTTCTTCTCATTGACTCTAATGTTGTTTGCAAATGACTTAATGCTTTATGGGAAAGATCTTCAAATGTGCTCAAGATTGTTAAACACGGACTCAGTGATTAGGCCCAGTGTTAGTTCATATGCGAATCTATTTTTTGTCGAGATGAGCATTGGCATATCGAGAACTTCTCCGAACCATAGATGTTTGTGATGATAGACATTCCATTTCCTTGTTGTTGAGTTACTTGCGGGACGATGGATATGATGCCTCTTCATTGTTAAGCTTCTTGCAGGACAACAGGTATTATGCCATTCAGTCACCAAGCGAAGCAACGTAAGTCACTCGTAAGGTAACGGATATTGTACCTCCTTGTTGTCGGCTTACTTGCGAGACAACAGTCCTATACTTTCTTGTTACTGAGCTACTTGCAAGACAACGATTTTATTTTTCCTCCCTTCTCGAGCTACATACTGGATAATGGTTTTGTTTTTCTCCTCATGGCCAGGCTATAAGTAAGGTAACGAGTTTGTTTTCCTCCTCATTGTCGAGCTATAAGAAGGGAAATGGATTTGTTTTTTTCTCATTATCAAGATGTTAGCGAGACAATACATTTCAATTTCTCCTCATTGTTGGGCTATGTGCAGGGTAACGAGCTTGTTTTTCTCTTCGTTGTTGGGCCATAAATAGGACAACGGGCTTGTTTGCCTCATTATCGAGCTATGCACGAGGCAACATTTTTCATTTTCTCCTCATTCCCAAGTTATCTGCGGGATAACGGGCTTGTGTTTTCCTTGTTATTGAGTTATGTGTAGGGCAATGAGCTTGTGGTTTTCTCGAGATAAAGATAAAGAAAAAGGCTAATGTTCTAATACTTTCTACTACTGCCTAGTGCCAAGAAAGTTCCTCAAGTTTTCAACTTTAGTTAGAAAAAGAGAGAATGAGTGCTTATATTTTTTACATTCTTTCTGTCTCTTTTTTCTTTGTGAGAAACTAATCTTGTTATTTGTTCTCTATCTTGTAAAAGCTTCTCAAGGTGTTCAAATTGTAAACCTTATTTATTTTGTTGTGGTTCCACTTGATCCCTAAAAGGCAAGAGGTTACGCCTCATCATTTGAAAAGGCAGTGGTTACACCTTATCCTTTAAAAGACAGTGATTTCAATTGAGCCTTTAAAAATCATTGTAAAGTTTTGTAATTGGTTATTGCTGAGCCTGTGAAAAACAGAGGTTACAGCTACACCTATGAAAAGCTAAGGTTATAGTTGAAATTGCAAAACTTATAATGGATTGTTAAATCCTTGGTGAGGAGCCAAGGGAATAGAGTAGGCTGGTTGAGCCGAACTACTATAAAATTTGTGTGTACTACATTATTTACTTTCTTTCATTTCAGCACTTTCATTCTACATTTAGTAAGAGTCATTTTTCAGCACCTTTGATATCAATTTTAAAATTCACAGCAATAGCTTTTTGAAACTTTAAAAGAATCACTATTTTTATATTGAATTTATTTCACACTTATAACATTTCATTTTTTGTTTTATTCAAATATTCATTAAAAGTTAGAAAAGTTTTTGAAAAATCCAACTCACCCCCTCTTAGTGTCTATCATTTATTTCATGTTGCAATGATCAGGAGACTTAGGGGTCTTATTGCAATGATCAGGAGACCTGAAAGTCTTGTGAATGATCAAATGCCTTGATGAACGAGCATCTTGCTAATGAACGAGTGACCCCTAATGATCGGGAGACCCTAAATGAATGGGAGACCTTGGATGAATAGGAAACTTCTGATGAACAAGAGACCTTTGATAACCGAGAGACTTGTCAAGATGAGCAACTGATTAGGGGCACAAATGGATGTTCCCGCACAAATTTTTCGATGCTTAAGTTAGTCTTCAGATGCTTAACTACAAGAAATAGAGTTAGAGTGGCAGAGTGAGCGTACTTAAGAGAGGATGTGGCCCTCTTTTTATAAAGGAGGGAGAGAGGGACACACGGTAGCCATCCCACGTTTTTAGGATGGAATATTCTTAGCATATTCTTGACTTATTCCCGACATATTCTATAGAATCTTAGAATATTATTGTGGGTCCCCAAAAGGGTCTTCGAAAGAGGCTCCTAAGGGTGAAAGATGGAAATGATAGAGAGGTCAAGCCATCTTTTGTTGCATTGTTCTTCTTGACCGAGTAGTCACTCGGTTATTGTCTTGTCTTTTGCTTACTTAGTTCATTCTTTGTTAACTTTACCTTTGGGTTGTGCTTTGATGCTACGTTTTAAAGGTTGTTTTTCTTTAACGGATTAAGGGGTGCCTTCATTGTCGTGAGCCTTCCCCCACTCAGTCATGTCTTGATTTCTTTTCACTTTATTCTTCCTTTGTTGGTTTTTGCTCTTGATTTGTAGATTTTGGCCTATTTAGATATGCACTTGACCCAGATGCCCACTCATAAATTTTGACCTAGATTTGTCACTTGGTTTGGTCCATATCCGAATTGTCTACTGTTTGCAAGGCATATCACATGCGAAGTAGAAAAATATATGACTTTTAATGGAAAAACGTGAGTTTCTAAACCATTAACTCTATTCCACATGTAAACTATCATATTGCTTGAAAAGATAACAACAAACAATAAAAATTAAGTCCGTAAATCTTAGAAACTTTATGTAATTCACCTAATGCAATTAAATAAAAGTGTACTTTGATCCATTAGAACTTAAAGCCTTAAAGGAGATTGCTAGTTGATGAAGAAAACAATTGGATTTGATTTCTTCCTCTTAAACTCGACCTTGATAATGGATGAAAAATATAAGTGTAATTTGTTTTTATGTGCGGGGTGGAGAAAGGACGAAACCCCTATTTATAATTATAGACATAACTTCCCATCAACATGTATCAAGAGTTGTATTTAACTTCTAAACTAAATAGAATTTTTGTAATCAATTATTTTATTAAATCTTTTAATTATCTTAGATAAATGCTAATATATTTAATAAGATATTTCTTTAATTATCATGTGAATTACAAGATAATTCTTACACGAATTACATTACAAATCAATTTGTAGTCATCAAATTATATATAGTCAAAACTTATTTTGTAAAAGTTACAATTATGAACTAGGTTTTTAAAAGAAAGAGAGTTAGATCCACAAGCATTTTTTAGAAAAAAATTAGTGATCAAAATGATGAAAAAAGTAATACAAAATTATGAGTATAGACTTTAAAAGATTTTCTTACATATCATTGATCAAACTTTAAATTATTACAAGAATAAGTAAGAAAAACATTTTATACTAATAATTATTTTTTCTTATCTCTTTTGTTTTCTATAAACCAACACATAATTTAAATTTTCAACTCGAACCAAAATATTATCAAAGACTAGATATCAGTTTTAGACAGCGCATAAATGGGTTTGCTCCATTAATAGAAAAAGGGAAAGAAACAAACTTGAAAAAGTAATTAATCCGAATTTGCAATTCCAAACCATGTATGAATTCTAATCTATAAAACTATTGGTCCAACTTATTGAATGTTGGACAAAATAAAATAAATATCAATTTGATGTTCACTCATGAAAAAAGAAATTAACAATTTGAAAGCCAAAAAGTTATTTCATAATTTTATCCTTATCCGGATGATGCTCAAAATGAAAACAAGATTTATTACAATTCAGGGGAACAATTTCAATTTTATTTTTTTTATCACACACCACTATAGGTACTTAAGGGGACAAAATCTAATAAAGACTAGCTAAGTTAATAATGTAATTTTAAGATACTTTCGATAGGGATAATGATCCAACAAATTCAAGCACCTCTCCTCTCCAACGTCATCCGTTCAGTACAATCACCGACTGGACTGGAAATGAGCCAACATCTCTACCTTACTTTCTGTTGGCCTCTCCAACGTGGCGAATAGGTGGAGCGAGTTTTCTCGTTCACACACTCTCGCGAGTAGGCCTATTCGAAACTGGCTTTATATATAAATACACACACACAGGCCAGCGGCAAAACGCCGTCACTTCGACTCAAAGGCAGTGCGCACTGTGCTGCGTTTGATCCACCAACCCTCTTTTCGCATCCACCGCCGCCGCCGCAAACCACAAGTCCGGAGAGGAGAAGGGAAGCGGAATGGTGGCCCTCGGTCTTCGTTAATCGCGTGGTGTTGTCGATCGCTGGCTGGATAACCAAGATCAGGGAGAATAGTTGAGCTAGGGTTCTGTGTGTGGAAGTCGTCGGCTTACCTTTGTGGGGAGCTTTTTCTGTGATGGCTTCGGAGGACGTGAAGACCGGAGAATCAGCGGTCTCGAAGATCGTCAATCTCGCTGGAGAGGCGAAGCTTGCGAGGGAAGGGGTTACGGCGCCGAGTTATGCGTTCCTCAGTATCTGCAAGTCTCTGGTTGCCGGAGGAGTCGCCGGAGGCGTGTGAGTTTTTTCTCTTTGTCTTGATAGATTTTCGTTTTTTCATGGGGGAATGAGTTTTTGTTTTTCCCTTTCCTTTTGCTATTTGGTCCGGCGGAATATTTAGGTAGGGGCAAGGAGACGAGCTCAGAAATCTTTAATTCTTTTCTTGTCTTTCCGTTTTCGTTTAAGAACAACCAGAGAGAACCACGCTTCATTTAGCCGACTTGTAATCAGGTAGAATTATGTGAGAAATATACCAAGAAGCAAGAAATTGTTCCTTTTCCAAAATATACTTGTTCTGCCAACAAAGTGACCCTCTCAGACCCTCGCAAGGTGGGGTTCCTTGTGCTTTGGGGACGCCCTTATTTAAGGAAAGAACTTCTCAGGCCACATAATACGTAGGTCTTGTGTGAAGATCCTGCCTTCTTTTTATTTTCTTTCATTTGTTTCTGGGGTGTTCTTATGTTGTAAATTATAGGCATATTCACATATCTATAATCTGATTACTCCTACAATAGCTGAAAAGGCATTTTAACCTTTCTTCATCTCGAAGTTGAGTAGTCTGGAAATTAGCTGCACAGGATCTGTTACTTCTGAATTTATCTTACTTCATGAAATGCTTGTATGTAAGGTTGAAATGTTGAGCATGTTGAATATGTTTTCCATATTTGATACTGGGCTGATATAATGGTATCCTATCCACTTCTCTAACATGAGAATGTACAATAATCACCCATTCATTTTTCTTGTAGTTCAGCTGGATGTTTAATCTTTAAATTGAGATTATAACCTTGTCAACTTATCATACTGCTTTTACCATAACGTCCATTATCTTCCCCCATTTATTAGAGCTTCTAGTTTGAGTTTCATCTTTGTGGTGTTGCTCTTTTGATCATTGAACTTAATTCTTATGTCTTACTGCAGGTCCCGAACTGCTGTAGCTCCATTGGAACGATTGAAAATACTGCTTCAGGTTAAGACATTTGGCCTTTTAGTAATTTTATTCATTTTACTTGTTATCCATGTACGTGATTGCTAATGGTTGCCAAATACTAATTATAGAAGGTTCATTGTTCAACTTTAATGGGTGCAGATCAATTCAGCTACATGAAACAATTAAACTTTGCATCAGTATAAGCTGATTGTTATTGTAGTGAAACAGATTTCCTTGATTGTTGTAGTTGTCCTGATATGTCCTTGTTTTGTCGTATTTTGAGCTTTCAGGCTAAAAGTTCCCAGAAGTTTCTACCGACAAAAACTAAAGAATTTGAGATCATAGTTATTCATGAAAAGACAACTCTATCTTGGCATTCAGCTTGAATAGGCTGCCAAGGAGATTGAAAATTGTTCTCATGGATGAACTGTATTCGTTCACGTGCTATTCGCTTAGTGGCTGATATTGCTTGTCTTTGTTGAAAATGAGTATTTCCTTTTCTAAATTTAGCATATTCCGAACCTGATCTTTGATTGTCTCATCCCAAACTTCTGGGGTGGTTTACACTTTCTTCCTCTTTAATTACAGTGAGCATATATTTAGAATTCTATTATCTTAGGGCCCATTTGATTTTATTGTTGATTTCCATATGTCTGTTTTTAGATTGTTGTATTTAGTTTCTGTTTTTAGTTGGAAAAATGAAAATTGAATCTGCTGTTTGATTGTTGCTGCCATTTTAAAAAATTTGAAAACAAAAAAATGGAAAATGTGTTTAAAAAGTCCACTTGCATAATTTCTTTTTTTCGTCACAATTCATATGGTGATGGAATGAGACGGAGAGGTGAGACAGTACTGTGGTTGGGGTAGGGGGCTTGTCAGACTAAGCAGTGAGCAGCAGGGAGGGATGGGGGGGCATTGCTGGAGGTGCCTTTCCAATCTAGGGAGCAGTGGAGTTAGGCTCTGAAGTGTTGATCTACACACTAGGGGACTGCTAGAGCTGGGGAAGAAGAAAGCCTGGTTGCTGGAGATGGGCAAGGTACGCTGCAACTTGTTAGAGGGAGGTCATCAGATCTGGCCAGATCTGACTTTGCAGCCAACCAGGGCTGTCTGATACTGTTGGGTCACCAGAGAGTTGGGAGAAGTGCCAGATGGGTTGTCCGAGGGAGATTGCCTTGTCAGAAGGCTCTGTCTGGTCGCAGCAGGCCTTGCCGCCGGTCCTTGTGTGATCACAGGTGATAGGTGTGTGGGTTCCTCCGTTATGGTTTTAACACTTACTGGTTTGAAACAGAAAAATGCCTTCCAGGCATTGCCAACTCCAAAACTTTGAACATGCCTTAAAAAAAATGATATTCCCTGTTTTTTGTTTCCAAAATTTTGAAACAAAATGATATTATTTTTTTTTTTTTTCACCAAAATTTGGAAAATGAAAACAAAAAGGTTTCTCCTGCTCAGATTTTGACAGAGGGAAGATTGGATCAAAGAAGTTTCTATTGCTCAAGGACTCCTTGTCGATTTCTCGCTGACTTAATGGGAGGATGAAGAAAATTATAAGAAAGGCAGGAATGCAAAGAAAGCAAGACCGAAGAAGACAACTAGTGTTAGAGGGGAAATTGCGGAGTCATTTTGGCCCATCCAATATTGGGAAACTCAATTTTGTGATGGTGGGATTATTAATACGAGAACAAAATTTTCTTTAGGATGTTAGGGTGTGTTTGATAGCATGGAAAATACATGGAAATGTCCCATCCAAGGAATTGAATTCCATGTTTGTTGTTTGACACACTACATTTTTCATAGAATTGAATTCCATGGTACAACCATTAAAGCATCATTTGGCCTATTTTCCATGGAAAATTCCATCTAGGGGGAGGTGGTTTTTGTTTTCCATGCAAGTTGAAAATTGTTTTCTTTTCCAATTAAATGCTATCAAATACACTCTTAGACAATCTCGCTACTTTTTGGGTGGAATAGGAGTCATCATCCCAGGTGGAAGGAGAGGAAAAATCTTTCAGATCTAACAAGGGGGTTGTTTAGGAAGAATTGGGAATTAGAGGGAATTTGGTGGAGAATTCAAATGGAAAGGGATGGAAACAACAAGAAAGGGGGAGAAAGTTTGAGAGAGAGAGAACAGAAAGGGATTCAATTCATTTCTCAACATGCCTTCCCTCCTCTAGCTATGGCTTATTTATAGCCTAGCAATACGTCTATCTGGAATGCACAATCCGGTAAAGCACAACCACTATAACAACTAAGTACAATCAACAAGCATAAGAGGAAAAACACAATTATTGCCCTGCCCCTAGGAACATGTTGAATACCCCTTCCCTTGAAACATTTATTGTCCCCAAGAAATGTCAAAAGTTGGCTACGGATCAATGGATCAACCAATTCCAGCCTTCACTTCCTGGTTTATCCTTCTTTCTTTCTTTCTCCATTGCGTTTCCTCATGGAGGAGTTGAAGTGTTGCAGTGTTCGTAGCTGTTGAATGTTCTTTCTTTGTTTTAGTTTTGCCATCAAACTCGATAGCCTGTATAGAGTGCAGTTGAGACTTTGGAACCACTTTTTGTAATAATTTTTTCCTTGTTTTATTGGCGATCACTATGCAATGATCGGTTTCTTCTTGGAGAATGACCCCTTTGTCGTCTTCTTCCTTTTCTTCTTCTAATCCTTCCACTCGGTAATGCTGGAAGAACCGTTCACAACGTCGGATCCACCATTGCGGTTTGTCACCCTTGAATGCTGGAATCTCCATCCTTGGCATTGGAGTATGAGATTGAAATGTATGCACTCCTCTGACAGAAGTCTCCAGTACAAATTCTGATCACTCCTCTATTTCCAGAGGATCAGGAGCACGCTATTGGAATCTTGATCCTGCTAGGATCGAAGCCGTGGTGGACCTTGGAGGGAAGTCCATCGGTAAGCTTGCATTAGGCAGTTGGGGAAACATACATAGGACAGTGCTCAATTGTTGGCCAATTCCGGTGAATTCTTCTTTAAGGCTCGCTACATCTTCTCAAACACCAGTAACCCCCGCTCGGACACTCTTCTCCAATGACAACATCGCCTCTCGAGTGGCCAAATTTTCTGCCTTGCCACGACTCACCTCCTCCTGAGTTTGGCGAAGGCCTAGCTCCTTCGTCTCCAATCACTCCTCCAGTTGCTCCTGATTTTGTCGAAGGCTGATCTCCAATGCATCCAATCGGGTTTCTAGCTGCTTCATTCTAGTTCCTTCCGCCATCGCTCAATTCACTAGTCGCGCCTTCGCTCAATTAACTACCATAGTGCAATGGATTTGATGAGTGGAGGTGTTTGATGGCAATTGTGTTGAGCTCTGATCACTTGGATTTGCTGCTCGCCGTCGACTTGGTCGAAATCAGATGGTTGGGGGATTGCTTGGCTCTAGTTTTCTGTTGAGTTCGATTGATTAGAATCGCCTTGCTCTGAACTTTGATTAGTATCTCCTCCATTCTACACTTGCTGAAGATCAGGACTATCAGTGGCCGTGACTCGGCACTCCCTCAATTCAATTCAATCGCTGGATTCTCTGCAACTAATCGCTATTGAATTGTGATCTTTGCTGCTTCAAGATCGCTTGGATCTACCCTAGCCTGTGCCTTCTTATCACCTCAATCACTGTCCAATGGTCAGAGGACCATTGGCTTTGATACCAATTGTCAGATCTTTGGATCTGACAAGGGGTTGTTTAGGAAGAATTGGGAATTAGAGGGAATTTGGAGAAAGAATTCAGAAGGAAAGGGCAGGAAACAGAAAGAAAGAGGGAGAAAGTTTGAGAGAGAGAGAGATAACAGAAAAGGATTCAATTCATTTCTCAACATGCCTTCCCTCTAGCTATGGCTTATTTATAGCCTAGCAATACATCTATCTGGAATGTACAGTCTGGTAAAGCACAACCACTATAACAACTAAGTACAAGCAACAAGCACAAGAGAAAAAACACAATTATTGCCCTGCCTCTAGGAATGTGACAAGATCTGAGCTGGTGGCAGTTTTCCCCACTCAGATTCGGAACTGAACTTAGAGGCCTTGAAGACTTGGGAATTGGGTAAATTGTTGGGTCTTAAAGCGGATGCCTGAGATGTGAAAATGATTCAATGGGGCTTGAGGAGTGGAGTCCAGCAAAGAATAGGGAGTGTGGTGAAGATGAGGTTTCAGATGCATCTCTGGCTGTTGGTTTCTGTTGGAGGTGGGGTCTTATCTTTCTTTTGTTCTCTCTAGGTTGGGTTTGCAGTTTTGTTTGGTTCCATCCTATATTCTCTAATAAATTTTATCACCTTCCATAAAAAATAAAAAAAGAGAGAATGAAAACAAAAAAGTTTTTGCATCTTTTTCCCCACCCCTCTCTTTCCTTTCTCCTGCTACTTAATCTACTAGAATGTTTTTGCAATATGAATTCATTAGTTTGTAATGTATTTTGTTTCTTCAAGTTTATTAAAGAATACATTTATCTGATAAAAATATATTCTTCACCACTGTAATGTTTGTGTTACTGTTTGTGGAAGCTGCCTTAAAGTGTCTTCTATATTTTTGGTGCTTGTATGTTAACAGTCTTCTATCTTAATATTTGTGATGCATAACCAAAAGAAACCAAGAACAAACTAAAATTCAATCAGAAATCAATTCAATATCTCAATCAATATCAGTTATCAAAGTATGCTTCAAAGAATCCACCCATATTGCCCCTAGGGCATAGCTCGGAGAATGGGCTCATAATATGCTGGTGTCATCTCGGTGAGTTGTGGGTTCAAACCCTGGCTTTCTTGAGGCACATCCCGTGATTTACCTCCCCCTGCGTAATCAAGGGCATGAGCACAAGGGGCCACGTAAGGACGGTCATCCCAAGAATCCACCCATTTTGGCTATAACTCCTATCCAAATTCTATCCTAACTAGAATTCTAAACAATGGAAGCTAGTGTTATTAAAGGCTCAAGGCATACTAAGGCGCAAAAGGGTGTTGGAGCTTGAGGCGCAAGGCGAGGAGCGCGCCTGATAGAACTAGGTGTATGCTTACTTAAAAAAAAAGAAAAATATATATCCTACTTGAAAAATAAGGTATAAAATAAGTTCTAACTTCTAATGACATATTTACAAGTATGTTGTCAAGGAAATTAAAAAATTCAACATATACTGATGAAAAGAATAATAAAAAATGCCAAAAGATGTAATTTAAAAGTCTTTAAGTCAACTTTAATTAAATCTTAAAAAAATTTATAGGTCTTAAATATTAATGAAGATTAACTAATTATGCATTTTAAATAATCTAAAAATCATCCTCATCATCAAGATCAAACATTTCTATATTTTCATTATTAGAAGCATCATCTCTAATATCTTCTTCCACATTTACTTTTCTTGTTGGATGATTTCTATGGTTAGAAGTGTGATGATAGTTTCATACATTTTTTTGGTAGGTAATATATTAGACTTGAATTTGCATTTTTCTTTGTATAATGAAAACTCAGCCTCCACGGTGTCTATAAATATTGATCACGCCAATAGAATGTTGATTATTGGATATTGAGTGTAGTTTGCCTTTTTATTATTGAAATAATATAATTTTAAGAAAATTGTGACTTGAACAACTTTAACAAAACATTGTTGAAGTAACAATCAAGGAAGATGGGAAACTAAGGAAAAGCCACTATTTAACTTGGGCCTATGAAAATATAATTTTCTTTTTCCCTTTTTGTCCACTTCTTGCATCTGGGGTGATATATAGAAGCCTAAGAAAGATGGTTGCAAGTATGGGATTGTTGTTTTGGTGACTTAATGTTGCATTTTGTTATTGCATACTTTGAATTTGTTCAATTCTCCCTATCCATCTTCCTCTAGCTCAAATTCAATTGGAGCATTTGAAGTAGTAGCCTTTTTACTTATTGTCAAATTTGTAGTTGAAGCAATAAATTAAAACCCTAAATAGTAAAAAATTAAATAAAGTAAAAACAGTGAATAAAAATCCTGAAAAATAGCTAAAAAGCCCAAGGCGCGCCTTGTCACGCCTTTTGGTTTGCGCCTGCCTGGAATGCTTTCAGGCGCCCAGGGTGCGCCTTGCGTCTAGGCGCGTCTTTAATAACACTGATGGAAGCATAATCAGATACTAACTAGGAAAAATAATCAAAGATTATCTAGGAAAGAAATAAGGAAAGGTAAACAAAGATTAATTAAGAAATAAGCAAAAGAAACAAATAATGCTAATTTCTATATTTACGCCTAGAGCAATATTCACCAAAAATATTTGCTTCTATTCCCTCCATCATATTGCCTTCATGCTATGCTGATCTTATCACATGTTGGTTCTGATAGACCACCGATTCACTGGACATATCAAAGGCGTCCAAGGAATCAGGGATAGTTCGGGAATTAGGGAAATTAGGCTGGTGGTTGTAACAGCCAGCCTGTTAGAGGAGGGGTAGAACAGGAATTGCAAGGTTGTGTAACAACCTGCATGTGCGGATTCTAATTCCGTTAGAGAATGAGGAATAAAAGAGAGTGGAGGAAGGGGAGGGGGGGGGGGGGAGGGGTGTGAAGAATTTTCCAGAAAGTAGGAGAGATTAAGGGCCTCTCAAAGTGCCCTGTTTTCTTTCTTTTTTGGCTGTAATTGGTTTGGAACTCTTGCTTATTGAATCAAGCTATCTTTCAATTCTTAGAAGTTAGAATTCTACCAGGTTCATGAATGTTCAAATATTTTTGGGGCTATATGTTTTTGACTTGTTAAGATGAATTTTGAAATTTTTTGTAGACTGGTTTTTGTGAAGGATCTATGTCTTTTGAAGGATCTCTATGTCTTTTGGTTATAAAAAGAACTCCAATTGCCAAATTCTATTCTATTGTTGGCAAACAATGTCACATGTACTATCGTACTCTTTGCTTTAATTAGTTTTTGAATTGTGCAGGTACAAAACCCTCATAACATTAAGTACAACGGTACAGTTCAAGGCCTTAAATACATTTGGAGAACTGAGGGCTTCCGAGGACTGTTTAAAGGCAATGGCACGAACTGTGCTCGTATTGTTCCAAATTCAGCAGTCAAGTTCTTCAGCTATGAGCAGGCTTCTAAGTATGGAATTTTCTAATTCCTTAACATATTTTGATACATTAATTAGCTTTTTACACTTGGACACCCTTTATTTCATTATTTCTAATTTGGTTAACAGATTTCGGCATTATAATGTAAATGATTTTATATTGTTTCCTAATCGTGATTTCTTTACTCAGTTGAATATAACTTTTTCCAATTATTTGGCTTGGCTACCTTATTTGTTAGTGGTGTTGATTTATTGGATTGATGCTTTCTATATTATTTGTGAAGCTAGTTTTTCCAAATCAGCTATATTTGGGGTGAATGTCTACCTAACAGGGCAGTTATATGTCTGGCTTCAAGTTTGTCCTTGGACTAGTTTTCGGGTTCTGTAGTGTCCTTCAAGTGATTGATGTATAGCCTTTAGGATTTATTTTATTTTCGAGTATGGGTTGCAATTCATGGTGCCTTTTTGATTAATCTGATTCCAGCTCTCTTAGCACTAATTTACAAACCCATGGCAACCCATGGTTCTTAGAATTCATTGGCATTGAAATTAATGGTTTTGAGAAGACAATCTGATGTCAGATGGATGAAAGAACAGATATGAAACAGATTTTGGAGTCAGTTGTATATAAAATGGTAGTGTTCGTTACCTCTTCCCACTTCTTTGTGGGGGTAAGGGTGAGTAAGATTGTGTATAAAAACAACTCTCCTGACTTGCAAAGTGGGGAGCCTTGTGCATTGGGGGTATCGTAACCTCCCCCATTATCTGATATTTTGGGGGATATTTGTTTCAATGGGGAAAGAATAATTAAATTATTGCTATTCTCGTGTGCACATTAACGCATATCTGTTGATGTGTATTGCTATTTTATGCCTTAGTCTTTTTGACAACTATTTTATCTGGGCAGCTGTTTTATATCGTGTATATGTGCTTCTTCTTGTTGGATCATGCCATGTGGCAGAACTTGCTTCACTTTTGTTTGTTTTATATAGGCCCAACACTAGCTGTCTCTTTTTAGCAGTTTGTATGCAGCCCCAATTTGTTTCTAACAGCAAATGGGATTTGATTTTCCTTGCATTTCTGTCCAGGTTGTTCTTTCTGCTGACTGTTCCTTTTTGTATTGAAACAGGGGTATCTTATGGTTATATCAGCAGCAAACTGGCAATGGTATACTGAACTTTATTTCTTTTCTTTTTTCATTTCTTTTCTGTTCAACTTTCTTTTTTCAGGTGTCAGAAATTGATTTTTGTAGATTATATCATTTGAATACTTTGTCCACATCTCAAAAGGCCAGTTCTTATCATGATTCCCAAGAATACAACATTCTATCTAACTAGTTACTTAATACTGATTGGATATTGTACAATGTTGTAGCAGATTACTATAACTTGGCACTTGTATTCTCTCCTATATTTTTTCTTTTTAAACCCTCAGGATGTTGTGGAATATGTTTTACTGCCTATCTGTGGTCATCTTAACAATTTCATCTGCATCATTCATTTTCCAGTTTTTTGGTTGTAGCTGGATTTCTGAGAATAAACATTTCATTATCCCATTTATACTTTTTTGATTAATGTTGCTAAGCGATATACAGGTAATAGTTGCCTAGTTGGGTTTATGATCATGTGCAATGGTGAAATTGTCCTTTGTATCTCTTGGATTTTATTGTGTTTTCTATGGTATATACATTATGAACTTAATAAAGGGTTTGTACTTTGAATGTCCTTATGAGTGGCAAATACAGAAGTTTGTTAATTACTGAGACTGAGAAAGCCTAAAGTTTTGAAAAAAAATCAGAGATACTTCTGTCTGAAACATCACATTATTATGATAAGATCGTCGCAGGCTGGAAATATACAGAACTCTATAAAATTTATTTACAGCATATTTATTCATATGAACAATCATTTTACTTACAACCACCTAAATCACATATTTAATAATTTGTGGAAGTGCTGATGATCTCTGTTTGCATCTCCAATAACCCTGAACTCTATCTGAGACTGTCTCTGTTTTTGTTCATTTTGTTTTTTAATTACAGAAGATGCTCAGCTCACTCCTCTATTACGACTTGGAGCTGGAGCCTGTGCTGGAATAATTGCCATGTCTTCAACTTACCCTATGGATATGGTCCGTGGCAGGTTGACTGTACAGGTATTGTATGTATCCTTCAGGACGGTTGTATATTTGGAAGGGTCAAGTGTTTCTTTATGCATATTGCCTACCTTCTGCGTTTGCATTGGGATGACCTGTTTTTTTCCTTCACAGACAGAAAAGTCTCCTTATCAGTACAGAGGGATGTTCCATGCTTTATCAACTGTACTCCGTGAGGAAGGCCCACGAGCTTTATACAAGGGCTGGCTTCCTTCTGTCATTGGAGTTGTAAGTTCTTGTACATATCCTGGAAGTGATTAGTACAACTATGATCACTGCATTTTTGTCTGTGGAAGTTCTAGAGTTCTGACCGTTCAAATGAAAACATTTGAAAGTAAAACCATCATTTTTATCTTCCCTCGCTCTTGGAGTGGTGTGCCTCCATCCAAACTGATAGTAATAGCATTTCTATGGACAATTTCAAGAGTCAAATGGTGCTTAAGAATATTGACTAGGAGAGAGTGCTAAATCAGAGAAAAAAAAAAAAAAACCGTTAGCCTTTCTCTCATCGCTCTTCCTCCTAAGAAAGCAAATTTACAAATGGATTCTGTAGGCAAAGCATGGATGATCTTTGATAAGTAGATGGCATGAAGCAATTTCACCTTAGTTTGAGCTCAGCCTGAATGCTAAAGCACTTTTGCTAAACTTGGTTAAGCATGGTATTAGTCCACCTGAATGCAATAGGATTAGCTTGACTTTGGGGGTCTTGTTTGGCTTTAGTCTGTGACAATTTTCTTCGAACAAAATAGGACACTTGAATCAGTATATATGATACTATATTTTTTAGTAATTTGAGTGATAGTAGCCATCCAAGAGGTAAATGGAGACGATATGGTGTGAAAATAAAAAGAAACTACTTTGAAGAGTTAAGGGATGTCTTCCCTCTCTGAACTAAATAGAAAATGCTATAAGATGTAATAGCTTTTTCTATTTGTATCATCATGTATCATTAATTAAACACAATATCATTAATTAACTAGAAGGCATTATTACTCACCATGATAGAAAAGAAAGACTTACGTAACGAAACACAATATCACTAATTAACTAAAGGCATTATCGGAAGAATTCCTTCATGTTGTATTCAGTATGAATAGCTTGTGCAATGACTAGGAGGCAATTTGATCTATGTACGTATGCATTTTTTTTTTTTTGTATGTATGAATGATTTCTTTTGTATTTGTGTATGCAAGTGCAAAGGAGTGGTTGGTTCCTATTTTGTGCAATAAAATATATGGAGTTGAAGGCTAAAAATAAAAATGTTTTTGATGAGTTATGACACTGATTTTTTATTTTTAATATTGTTTTCTTATCTCGTGACATTCATTGACCTTGTGCTCTCATTTGAATTTTGCAGATTCCATATGTGGGTCTCAACTTTGCTGTGTATGAATCTTTAAAGGACTGGTTGATTAAAACTAGACCTTTTGGACTGGTTGAAGATTCTGAGTTGGGTGTGACTACAAGGCTGGCATGTGGAGCTTGTGCAGGCACTGTCGGCCAAACTGTTGCTTACCCCCTTGATGTTATTCGTCGTAGAATGCAAATGGTGGGGTGGTCCCATGCTGCTTCTGTAGTTGCTGGAGATGGGAGGAGCAAGGCTCCACTTGAATATACTGGGATGATTGATGCTTTCAGACAAACTGTTAGGCATGAAGGTTTCAGAGCACTTTACAAGGGGTTGGTCCCTAACTCAGTGAAGGTCAGTCTAAGGCATATCCTCTTACCTGCCATCTACTTCTTTCCTCACAGCTTTTCTTAGTGTTTTGAAATACCAAGTTTTTTTAACAAAGAAATTTTTCTGGTGCCCCAACCAGTAATCTTTATAAACCCTTTAAATAAATTTCTAAGTCACTAGAACCCAAGATATGAATATAAAAGTCGTCCATTTCCACCAAAATAAAACTTAGTTCATTGTAAATTTTTTGTTCTGTAGAGAAAGTGTATTCTTGATATACTTTAAACAGGTGAAAGTGTTTAATATTCTTCCATTTTGTTGGATAGGCTCATAGTAGAATTTTTTTTTTTTTACATTTCAAATAAAATAGGGAGCTGAAACATATGGTTTTTTAGTTTAGCGGTCAAGTGATATAAAGCTATAAGAGGTCTTTATAATTAACCATTGTTTTCATTATAAAAAGGCAAAATCATAATTTAATTTCTTTATTTTGTGAAGTGAACCTCAGTTATCTCTTGCCATACTACAAGGGGTGTTGATGTACAATTTTATTGTAGAGACCATGTTATACAAGAACATAGACGAGGGGAGTTCTCAGTAATTGTCACTAACTTTTAATAGTTATCCCCAAATTTTATATTGGATAAGTAATTAATTGACAAAATTGCACCATAACCACATTTTACTTGTGGAGTTCAAGTTCATATCAATAATGTTCAGTTTTTGTATGTGTTTATTCCCTGAAACTGCTAATGGATAACACTTCTATTTATCCTGTTCAGGTGGTCCCATCAATAGCCATCGCCTTTGTGACTTATGAGCAGGTGAAGGAGTTCCTGGGAGTTGAGATAAGGATATCGGACTGAAATGCGGGACCTCTGGCGTTTTTGTAGGGGCAAGGGAGAAGATCGATGACAAGGTGGACGGACAAGGTGGACGACGGGAAGTGAGGCCTTGTCTAATGCCGAGAAAACAGAGAGGTAGGAAAGGGCTGGAGTTTTTAGAGATTAGGTTGGACCTGTGTTCTCGTGTTCTATGTTTCCTCCCCGCCTTTAGTTATATATTATGTATGTTCTGTGAGAGACCTGCTTTAGGGTTGAGTTCAGCTGCTGCTCATTCATATGGTATGCTAAAAATAATAAGCATCTGGTCCTGGTTTTGTAGAGAATTCTCTTTAATTCTCTATGGATCATTGTACTTTGCTCAAGATGAATGCAAAAATAATGTTTTCTTATTATCATGGAAGAGCATAATCTTATTTCCCGTTTCAATTTGTTACAATTTATTTGATGTATGGAGTTGGTTGTGATGGTTAGTTATTATGCCCATTGAGGAGCTGTTCGTCCTTAATTCACTAGAAGGGTACTACTATAAGTAGACTGGGTTTTAAATCTTCACGAAGATCTCCTAATGGTATCATTTGTATATTTACAAGTATTTTAGACTCTTCTTTAGTCTTTGTTGAGTTTCTTCCGCACTGCCAGCGAGAGGTGGTGACATCTGCTGCTTGCTGCCTCTTCATGCGTACTTTACATTCTTCTGCCGTGCCTGAAGGGCATTTCAAAAACAAAAATTAATTTCTATATTCCGTGTCTCCCCTCTTCTCTTTGAAACTATATAATGACAAATCGAAGACTTGAAATCATGGCGGATATTTGTACTCTTAGGTTTGGGTGAGAATGATGATGGAGTGGAATGAAAATGGGGGGAAGATTTATGATTGTTTGGCGTGGAATGATCTGGAAATTGAGGAAAATACTACTGTCATTCGTTCATTCTCTCTAGGACTTTATTTTTGTCTCTCGAATTAGAAGAAGAATAGATGATATGAAGATGCATGAAAAATTTTCCTTGTGTGTGTGAAAACATTAGCTTTTGGCTGCTTTTGAACATGATGATTTGATTTTGTCATTTACTATTTGAAATTTGGAACTTCAAATCTTCATTATATTTGAAATGACATTTACATAGGTATCATTCCAAATAACAAAATTTTCGAATGAAAACATTTGAAATTTCTATATGCAAATGTGACTTTGGGCCTGTTTGTTGCAGCTTAAAAAGTGTAACTTTTAGCTTTTAGCTTCAAAAAAGTTGGGATGTAATGTTTGTTTTAGTTTATAGAATTCTAACTTATACCTTTTACTAGATTTTAGAAATGGTAGAAGCTGGTTTTTTCAAAGCTAGGGTATCTCAGCTTTTACAACTTCTGCTTAAATGATTATATTTTTATAACAATTTTGCTCTTATTTTTAATAAAGAATTACTCTCCTGTCTACACAATCATGAGTTTTTATTCTCCACCGCCATCTCCATTTTCAAATCTCTTCATCTCTCTCGCCATTTTCCTCTCTCTATACTTTAATTAATTTTTTTATAACACTTGAAACTTATACATATACACTAATTAATTTTTAAATTATCATTCTATAACTACTAAGGGTATTATGGACAATTATACAAAAATAAGTTATTTTACAATTTATGATATCAAACACCACAACTAATTAACTACAACTTCTAAGAAGTTGCAGCAAATAGGTTTACAACTTATTCTAAGTTTTAGAAGCTATAATTTAAAAAATTATAAGGTATAATTTCTTTAATTAAGCTGCAACAAACGGGGTTTTTATAGCCCATTTCATTTGTTTGAATTCCATTTCTTACCTAAGGCTCTCTCTCCCAAACAATGCTTAATGCCCTTTCAAATACACATTTTAGGATAAATTATACCCATCACCTTGAGGTTAAGTTATAAAATACAAAATCCTTCAAGTTATAAAAGATTATAAGGATTCTCATTCTCATTAAAATCAAGGGTAAAATAATCATTTTATCCTTTATTTTTTAAAATAAATTGATCATGCACTTCTTAAACTTTGGCCATTATACTAAACCATCTTTTACACTTTAAAATTCAGCAAATCAATGCTTAAACTTTTTAAAATTAGTCATGAGATCCTCTTAGGGGATGCATGGTCAATTTTTTAATTATATCTCGTGTTGAAATCTCTTTTTCTCTTCTTTTCTTTGATCAATCTGTTTGTCTATTTGTCTTTCTCCTCCCTTCTCTTTAGAACTACCTATTCTCCTCATTTGGGTCTTTAATCAGGACATTCTTAGACTTTTAATTTTTACCAAAATAGTTATTGAACTTTCTGAAATGGCAAAGATACCTCTACATAAGAGATAACATTAATAAAATTAAATTAAGTTAAATTTGTCCTTAATATCTATTTAATTAAGTTCTAATTAAATATAATATAAAAAATAAAACTAAAAACTATAGGCCATCCTTTTTTGACATCCATACCCAATGTCTCTCATATTTTTCTTTCTTTCTAGATTACTAGAACCTATTCCATCATTGGGATACAATGATTGGTTCGTTTTATTTTTATTTTATATTAAATTAACTTAATTAAATAGATATTAAAAATAATTTTAACTTAATTATTTAGTTTAACTAACTTCTTTTGGTTCAAGGGATGTCGTGGTCTTTTTGGGAAAATTTAAGTGAAAAATAAAAGTTTAGAGAGTTTTCGAGCCAAAGAACCAAAATTCAAGGAGTTTTGTAAAATCGATTTCCTTAATGGAGTTAGTAATGGATTGAGTATTGTGGTTAATTTTAGAAAGTTTAAGAATTGATTTGACACATTTTAAAGTTTAGGGGCACTGAAGCCCAGTGGCCAAAGTTCATGAGGTAAAGTATATAGTCAATTTATCTTTTTTTTTTTTTTTTAATTTTTCTTTCTTGAGTTGAAGTTTCTCTTTCCTTTTTTCTCTCTCTTAATGACTATGGCGCCAATAGTTAGAATCATCTTTATCCTCTTTTTCTTTGGAGCTATCTTTATCTCCTTTTAGGTCTTTTGACCTAGATGTCCTTGGAAGTTTTATTTTTTGTCAAATTTGTTTGTAAACTTTTCTAAAATAGTCAAGACATCCTTACACAAGAAATGACATTAATTAAATTAAATTAAATTAAAATTGTCTCTAATATCTATTTAAATAAGTCCAATATAATACAATATAAAAGCTAAAATTTAATAATATAGGCTACGATTCATTGGAATCCATAGTTAATGGTTAGTGTCTTTTATTTTTAAACTTATTCCTCGTCCAGAAATGAATATTGGCTCATTTTATTTTTTATTTTGTATTAAATTTAACTTCATTAAATAGATATTAGGAATAATTTATATTAAATTAGTTTAACTAACTTTGGTTCTTACATAGGTTTAGGGGGTGTTGTGGAATTTTTGAAAAAATTCAGGGATCGGTTTAGCTAAAATAAAAGTTTAAGAAGTGTTTAGTCTAAAGATCTAAATTTTAGAGTGTGTATAATCAATTTACTTGACATTATTAGTAATGGAGGAAGTGTCATGATTAATTTTAAAAAGTTTAGACACTAATTAAGGAAATTTTAAAATTTAAAAGGTGTCAAAGTCTAATGACCAAAGTTTAGGAGGGGGGGGGTATATGGTCAATTTACACTTTTTTAAATTACTTTCCAGCACAAATCTCCTGTCTCTCTCTCTCCGTTCCTTCTTTCCTTCATCTAATCTCTCTCCATTTTTCTTTATTCTACGACATAGTGACACAACTAGAATCATCTATCTTTCCTCTCGCTAACCTATAGTTGGGATCCAAATTCAGATAAAATCTATTTGGATGTTTGGGTTCTAAATTGGGAGCCAAATTGGAAAAATCAAGAGAAAGGTATTACCATTGCAAGAACCTTACACCTCTCTTTCTCTTTCTCTTTCTCCTTCTCCATTTTCTTCTTTTTTTTTGGTAATTTTTTTTCTCCTTTCTTATTTTTTCCCCTCTCCAAATTAAGGTTTGACCTTGGCTTTCCAATGAGTCACAAAAAAAAAGAAGGAAGGAATGCATAGGGGTGTGCAATTTTTCGGTTTAACCGAACTGACCGAACCGATCAATTCAGTTTTTAGATTGGTTTATTTGTGGTTCGGTTTGTTCAGTCACTTACTCGAAGAAACCAAACTGACCGATATCTAAAACGACGTCATTTTGTATTTCTTATAACGATGTCGTCTTGCATTTAAAACCTATATACCCCAACCCGACCCCATTTCAGTCTATTCGAGAAGCTTCCCGAGTTCAGAGAGAGAGAGAGAGAGAGCTAAATCAGAAACCCTAACCCCCATTCCGAACCGAACCCCGACCGTCGCGGTTGTTGTCATCCGTTGCCTCCGCCTTCCGTCGCCCTCGATTCTTTCGTCGCCTTCACCTTCCGTCGCCCTCGATTCCTTCGTCGCCTCCGCCATCCGCACGCTGCGTTTCCCTTTGCTGTTAGACGTCGACTAGTCACATAAGTGATAGGTGAGTCTCATGACTCTTATCGCGTCTCTCTCTCTCTCTATCTCCATCTCTCCGGTATTTAACTTGTTTGTTGATAACTTGATTTTGCAGATATTAGCGTCGATCATCACCATCTGTCCGCTTTCCATCTTTCATCCACTCCTAGGTATTTTTTGATTTATTTTTTCTTTTGGTTTTGGTTTTGATATGCGACGTACTCAACAATTGGTTTGGTTTTGTGGTTTTGTAACTTTGTTTTGTTTTGTGGTTTTGAGTCTCAACTTTGTGTACACAGTACACTGTTGCGAGCCACTTATGCTGATTGCTGACCGATTGATTCATTAAAATGTGTTGTAGTTGTGGAATTTTTGTGTTTGGTTTGGTTGGATAGAATTAAATATTTATTTCTTTATTTTGTGTTGTCTTGAGGTTCATTATTAATTTATTGATGAGAAAAAACTACATTTCTAATTTGTTCTCTGGTTCCAAACTAGGGTTTAGCTTCCGACTTCATTTATAATCAACTGATAAATATGCATGATTTATGTTAATTTATGTAAAATTGAAAGAACTTACTAGAACTAGAATACATTTAATTAATAGAATACATTTAATTGAAAGAAAATAACTCACTGGAATTAGAAACTAGGGTTTTATCTTCTGCTTTATGTTTTCTTTTTTGGCTCTCTCTCTCTCTCTCTAGGTTATAATAACAGAATACATTTAATTAATAACACTATTTAAATAAGTTATTAATAATAGAATACATTTAATTAACAACAGTATTTTAAGAAAAAACATCATCAATTTATAACAGCAGAATATCCTTGCACAGTTGCACAATACAAACTAAACAGTATACTACTTATGAACATAGGTTTCTATGGATGCTAGTGGTGGTATTATTTAAACCCCACTAAGGTTATCCTTCCAAGGCCATTCAAATAATAGTAATGACAACATTACTATTATTTGAAAGAGACTAATTTTGATAATATTATTGTAATGTAACAGGGAGTATAAGTGTTATTACACTGGTACTTCATTTGAAATGACAACCTCAACGTTCTCGTCTTGCAATGCACGTAAAGTCATACTCCTATATGATATTTTTGTAATTGATCCTTGATTTCATGTGTTGGGTTTCCTAATTTATGTACATAAATGCCCTTTCCAACTATAGTCTTTAGTCTTTAAAAATATTTAAATTAAATTAAAATTACTCTTTAGTCTTTAATCTTTAAATACATTTAAATTAAATTAAAATTACTCTTTAGTCTTTAAATACATTTTAATTAAAATTACAATTGTCAATTGTATTAATTTAATTTTATATGGCAAGAGAAGAAGACACAACTCACACCACAAATATCCCTAGTGTGGATGATAGTTCAAGCCCTGCACTACCAATAACACCAACCCAAGATAGCCAACTAGAAAATGATAGAGGTACAACATCACTTGGTAAGGTAAAGAGAAAACCAATAAGAGTTAGGTTAGAGGTTTGGGATCATTTTACCAAGTTTACAAATTTAGAGGGTGAGATTAAAGGGAGATGCAACTATTGTTCTAAGGAGTTCCACTGTGATCCCCAAAAAAATGGGACTACAGCTTTAAGGAATCATATGAAAAATTGTAAGAAACACCCTCATGCATTAGAATATCGTCAAATGGAATTACATTTTCAATCAACTGCAACAGGGGGTGGAAGAGAGGGTGGTGATAATGTTGCTTCAGTGGTTAATTGAAAATTTGATCAAGTGCTCGCAAGAAAGGCTTTAGGTCGTATGCTGATGGTAGATGAGTTACCTTTCAAGTTTGTTGAGCGTGAGGGGTTTAGACACTTTGTGAATGTTATTTGTCCAAAATTTCAGTTTTCTTCACGTTCGACTATGACGCGTGATTGTTTTGAGTTATTCAAAGAAGAGAGGTTGAATATGACGAATGAGTTAAAAAATTCTTGTCAAAGAGTTTGCTTAACCACTGACACTTGAACTTCAATTCAAAGGATTGATTATATGTGTTTGACAGTGCATTATATTGACAATACTTGGATTTTGAAGAAAAAAATCTTAAACTTTTGTCCAATATCTAGGCATAAGGGTGATGCCATTTCTCAAGAAAAAAAAATGGCAAAATGGGATACTAGCATTATGAATGGACAATATTTGCATATGGGGTGTGTAGCTCACATTATAAATCTAGTTGTAAAAAATGGGTTGAAAGACCTAAATGAATCGGTAACAAGAGTTAGGGATGCAGTGAGATATGTTAGACAATCCCCAATAAGATTGAGAAAATTCAAACAATGTGCTGAAATGGAAAAAATTGAATGTAAGGACTTGTTATCATTAGACGTTGCAACTAGATGGAACTCCATCTACTTGATGTTAGAGACTGCTCAAAAGTTTGAGAGGGCTTTTGAGATATTAAATGAAGAAGATCCTTGTTTTAAACTTGATTTTAGTACAAGTAATTGGAATACTGATTTGAACCAAGTTATTACTATTGATGGGAGACCGAAGTCAAAGGATTGGAATAAGGTTAGACTTTTTGTCAAAGTGTTGAAACATTTTTATGAGCTAACTTTGCGAGTATCAAGTTCATCATATGTCACCTCAAACACATTTTTTTATGAGCTTGGTAAGATGCATTGTCTCTTACAAGGGTGGTTGGAGAGTGACGATTTTGAAATGGTGGAAATGACGATAAAAATGAAAGAAAAGTTTGATAAATATTGGAGGAGATCCATACAAAACAAATCACTTAATTTATATTGTTGTGGTATTTGATCCGAGATACAAGTTAGAATATATGGAATATGTACTGAAAGAGATGTATCAGGGTGAGAGAGGAGTTGGTATAGTTTTGTTATTAAAAAATTTCCTACATGCTTTATACGAGGATTATAAGAAAAAGTTGGGACCTCGAGGTGATATTGGAGAGCCATCTAAAGTGTCTACTCCAATTGTTGTGGCGGATGACGAAGATGATTATGAAAATCTATTTTTCTCTCACTTCAAAAAACATAAGTGTGGCAGTGGTAGTGGACCTACAATTGTGCTTTCGAAATTGGATAAGTATTTCAGTGAAGTGTGTGAGCCTCCAGCTAAAGAATTCAACATTTTGAAATGGTGGAAAGCAAATTGTCATAGGTTTCCTATTTTGTTTTCGATGGCTTGAGATGTATTGGCAATTCCAGTTTCTACTGTTACATCTGAGTCTGCATTCAGCACTGGGGGTCAAGTACTTGATCCATTTAGGAGCTCTTTATCTCCTAAAGTGGTTGAAAGTTTGATTTGTACCCAAGATTGACTTCGGTCATCTACCACCCCAATAAGTGTTGAAGAAGACTTGGAGCATGTTGAATAACTTGAAGAAGGTAAAACTCAGTTTTACTCTTTTTTAAATTTACTTAAGAGTTAGTTCAATACATGTTACTTTGATATTAACTAATTAATTTTGCATAATGATTTTAGAATTGTCAAAAGTTATCATAAACAGCAGTAGCTCAACGTCCAATATGGAAATTTAGATTTTTGATTTTGAAGTTCTCATGCATTTGTAAGTATATATGTCAAAGCATAGATTTGCAGTTTATGCCTCTTTTGTTGAAACATTTAACTAATGTTATTCTTAAATTGTTGTTTGCAGTTGTTGTTTATTCTGATTCAAGCTTGGATACTAGATTTGGTTGGAAAAGCTGGAGATAAGGTTTGTTTTAGTACTGACTGTTGTGCCATTTTTGATTTTGTAGTTGTTGCTTATACAGAAACATTAATTGATATGGTTTTAGAATTTGCAGTTAAACATTTAACATTTAACTGTTGTGCCATTTGGTTGGATACTGTAGTTGTTGCTTATATCTCCACTGATATGGTTTTAGAATTGGTGCTGTTACAACATCACTATGTTTTCCCCCATTTTTTTTATTACTTACCCCCTTTATGCCATTTTCTAGGTTGCAAAAGAAGCTTCTGACATAGTATTAGCAGATGACAACTTCAATACAATTGTTGCTGCTGTAGATGAAGGCAGATCTATTTATAACAATATGAAGGCTTTTATCAGGTACATTCTCTATCAATATTCTTAGCTTTCAACTTTTATCGGATTCCTTTTGTTATTAGCTTGATGGTTTTAAGAAATTTTCATTTTGATATTCTTTTGTTGCACATTTTCTCTCGTATGATATGAATCATTACATTGCCAATAATCTTTCACTATGTATTTGTTTCTTCCCCATGTATTCTCTTTTATATATTGCTTATTCTTTTTGGCAAATGTGGATACGCTTTGTGAAGTAATTCTGTGCTTTACTAATGAGGTGGTTTTTGCCTGTTTCCCTTTTCTTCCGAAGGCCATGTTGTTTGTGAGAGATTTACTAATGTAATGGAATGGTAAAAGAGGAAGTATTTCCCATTCCTCTCATTTTTATTTCATTACTAAATCTCTCCCCAAGCATAGCCTAAGTAGGGTGCACTTGACCATGTTTTTCAAACTTGGCTTAAGCAGAAATAAGTGTTCTATTTAGCCCATTTTATTGTTCATTTTTCTCCTTTTCTAAGATTTGCAGTGGAGATATGGTTTTAGAATTTGCAGTTGTTGATTTTAATTGATATTATTGAATTTATAGTTGTTGATTTTAGAATTTGTTTGTTTAAATATGCTAGTGTGTTTTCTTATGTTTCAATTCATGTAGGTTCCAAAGAGCATAGTTGCTGATTTGTTTAAAGGGAATTGGCAATATAGTGCTTTCCAAATACTTCATTACCGTGAGTTGCTTATTAATTTTCTATGTTGTCTAATTGCCTTACAATATGATCAAGTCATGTGTGCATTAAACCATCTTCAATTTTGGGGAGCATTCTTCTACTTTTCTCTCTTTTCTTTTCTTTAACACTGAGAATAATGTTAAGATTCAATTTTGGGGAGTATTTTGATGACTTAGCTTAGTGAATCTTTGAGCATTGGTGATTAATTCCATGATTAAGCTTATAATTGTGATTGTTTGATCTCTCTTGATTATTCAATTATATGTGATGATCTCGATTGCTATGGTATGATTTAAAAGGAAGATTAAATGCTACCTTAGTGATTGCATTATTCTTGTTTCAATTGCATCTTAATTATTCATGAATGATAATTTACATTGAGCACTTTATGTCATGACCTTATTGATTATGTACTTATCAGTGAATGATTATGTGAAAGACATGATTATTTATGATTTTTAAAGACAGAACTATTTGTTGCATTAACGGTATGCAACAATTTGGTTGTGTTTTCTATTTAACTTAGTGTCAAATTCGGTTAGTTTGGTGTTTATTAAAGGTTTCGGTTAGTTCGATTTTTATTAAATTCGGTTCGGTTCGTTATGGCTATAGGCTAGGTTTTTTGGTTCGGTTATCGGTTCGGTTAGACCACATTGAAAATCGGTTTAAATCGGTTCGGGTATTTCAGTTAGTGTTTTTGTTCGGTTCGGTTATAGATTTAGCAGTGGTTCAGTTTGATTATCTTAAAACTGGCCAGTTCGGTTCGGTTAAACCGAATGCACACCCCTAGAAATGAGGTACAAAAAAAAGGGAAAGGAGGAGGGATGTATTTAGGGTTTAGGGTTTAAAATTTAAAATTAAAATAAATATAAAAATGAGGATATAGGTAAAAGGGTATTTGGAACTTGTCTTTGCGTTGGATTTGCAAATAGAGTTGATTGGGGCCTCGTTCACCTCAAGCTAAAGGTTTGGTCATGGCTTTCTAGTGAGAGGGAGAGGAGAGAAATTTAAGGGTATCTTAATCATTTTAAAAATTTTAACGATGATAATGAGTGTCCGGCGTAACCCATTCATGAAAAGAACAGGGCAAAACTCAGAAAGTTTACCTGCAATCTCTAATCTTGGTCTGAAATCTTGGCATTTGGCGCTCAACAACCTTGAGCTCATTGATTTCTCGCCTTTTGCCCTGCAATCTTGATATGGCGTCCTTAGCTTCAAGAAACTTGGCGTTCTCCTTCTTGTCATTCTCCTCAAAATCTAAACATTCGTCCGGCGACAATGACAGGAAGGAGAGGATCACAACGAGGTTGAGCTCCGCAATGAAGGATGTTTTTGTTCCCACAGATGCGTCACAGTCGCCATCCTCTCCCTCTTCTTCGTCTTCTCTCTCCGCCATCCCTGCTTCTTCCCGGTTCATTTCCATTGCATATTCTGCCAAATAGCCTCTAATTAGCATGACAAAAGGCCATCACCATTTTTGCATTTTCTTTTGATGGGTAATCAAGATTCTATACAGCCTAGAGATGAGGTGCTGTTTTGGCTCCTGAATTCAACATGAGAAACAAAACTGGCCAAACTGTGTTCTTCAATTGATTCTCTCTATTTCTGAAGTTTCATCTCTAAACTGGGTAGCTGTTCATTTAATCAGAGACCAGAAGATGAACCAGAAAATGGGAGCATTGTCGACAAGTGTTTGGCTCAGAATTGGATCCCTGCTAAACTAGGTACATGGTTGGTTAGTAAATGGCTTTTGGCCATTAACTTAGATAAGCAATTTTGTTTTTCTGAACTTTCTTCCCTTCATTCTAAAACTGTCTTCTGATTATTGGCTCAGTCTGATTGCTATTATGTTAATGCCCACTTTCCTCTGGAAGGGGTTACCCTGAAATGCTTCCCTTTCTGTTGCAAAACCTTATCAATGGCCAGAATTGATTAGAGTTCACTGGTCTTTCTTTCCCTTTTAATGGGCTCTAATTTCATATCCTCTTCTACTTTTTGGCTAAAAAGAATAAATAAAAGAACATTTCAAAATCAAATTACAAACTCTGGTTTTTTAATTTTTTTTTTAAAACTCAGATAGAGGGGGGTTGCTTAGGTAGTTGGCGGCTAATGTAAAACTCATTAGATCAAATATAATGAATATTAGACATTAAAGATTTAGAATTCACATAGCTGACGTTACTAAATGGAATTAAGACTTATGATTGCTGTTGCTTTAATAAACCTATTTTTATTTGTGATTGGATTGTAAATCAGAAAATATGTATTTTCTAGGCAATCTATTGACCATTAATCAGCTTCCCTTTGCTTCGTCAAAGTTTAGTTGCAGGCAACAGTTGCTTTGATAACTGGTATCTGCATTTACCATTTTGTTATTTTGCAATAGATTAAATTGGTGCAATCCATGATTAGGTGATGCTGATTCAGATTCGAACTTTCGAATGTATGCAAACTGATAGGTATATTGTATTGGTTTCCATAGATATCTGTGGGATGCTGAGTTCAACAGGGATGCTGACACTTGAATTTGTTTTGCGCATATGTATGTTCATCCATTTATCTTTTGCAAAACAGAAAAAAACAAAATGTTCATAGGTCTTTGAATGAAATGAAAAGCACTTATAGATTTGTGTGTTCAAATAGTATGCTCCATTAATATGTTGGTTTAAGACAAGCAGAAAAAATCATCTCTTTCTGTTTCGAGTTGTGCCTTGTTGTAAAGCAAGGGTAAGGGTAAGGGTAAGCGAAAAGTCTCTGAGAACTCCATCTTTCTAATTAGAGAAAAATGTGGTAGGAGTAACGTAAATGTAAGTGGGATCCATTTATCTTCTCTGGGTATGATGAAAGAGTAGCGGCAATGACATATATATATATATATATCTAGATATATATTCTATCAAAGAAAGAGTAAACCTCACAAGGCAACATATTTTCATCATGTTCAAGAACTTCAGATTGTAGATATTCAACAAGAACATTCTCATTTTTCATAATCCGCAAGATATAGGTTTCTGCTGCAATATGGAAAAATAGCCATAGCTAAACTTTTGCCTATTCTGAACCATGAACTACATTGAATAGATTTTGTGGTCATTTGGAGTTTGATTTGGTAAAATTACATGTGTGTGTGAGTTAGATCAGGCCAAAGCTCTTGTAATGTTTAGTACATTGGAAAAGGGAGACAGTTTCTACTATTAGAGCTCAGAATCGGAGGAATGGCCAGAAAATCTTCTTGGTCTCGGAGTGGAAGCCAATAGCTGGCTCTCTGAATTCATCCTTCTTGCGCAGTTGAATAATTGTGGAGGCCTTGCTGTCCTCCCTTTTGGTGTCCCTGCCAAACAAACAAACCTTCCTTCAGTCCACAAGTTTTCTTTTCTTGTTCCAAGTACAAGAAAAATAGGGCAACAGATTGAATTATAGAACCAGTAACAGAAGGGAGGTAAGCAAATAGAGTTATGCTTTTTTTGTGTCCATTTGTTGAGAAGCGCAAAAACCCGTAATGATATTTTTGAAAACGTCCCCTAAGACTGTCACACCGTTCTTGTAGCATTTTCTTGTATGGAAGTGCTTTAAGAGTTTCATTTTTGCTAATAATTTTGACGAATGTACCCGTACCTGGAACTTTGTTGGCTCTCATATCTGGAGATTTCTTGGACGAAGGCAGTCTCTTGGCTGGAGTTTCAGGGGAGGCAATTGGCTTCCTTCCTCTTGGAGATGGGAGTGGAGATTGGAATGGTTCATCTGCAATTACACTCTCATCCCCACAAGCTGAGGCTCCATCACTGCTTGATTCATAGATGTCTTTGTGATTTGGATTTGTTTTCTCCTTCTCCACAACTTGGTAAGCGAACATCTGAAATGGGATTTGTGAGATGGACAACAGCTCTGAATTCCCCCAAGAGGGGAAGTTCCTCAAAAGGCTTGCCTCAATGTCACAGTAATCCCCCGCTGGGATCAGCACGTCTGGCTGGCTGTGCTCGGGATTCATCACCAAGAACCGCTTAATGTACCGAAGTATTCTGCAGATTGATGAGAAGCTTGGCCTTTGGCTGGGATCAGAGTGCCAACATTTCTTTGTCAAGTTTGTCAGATACCTAGGCGAGGAGAAAGGGAACAAAGGCCTCTCTCCTGTCCTAATGTTTCTGCTCATTTTATCGCCTTGGAGATGGCTATCCTCGAAGGGGACTTTCCCTGTCAAAAGCTCAAAACAGATCATTCCAAAGCTATAAACATCGGATTTCTCACTGAATCTAGAATTCCCAATGCTTCCCAGTTGTTCTTCCTCTGCTAAAATCTCTGGAGCATGCCAAATGAAGGGGAGAGCCCCATTCTGATTTGAGTTTGCCTTTTGGGCAATTTTGACGGAGGATGAAGGCCCGAATCCTGCAACCTTTGCATGCAAGTACCCTTCTGTGGAGGCAGACCTTGCCTTTACAAGGATGTTAGAAGGGTTCAAATCTCCATGATAGATTTTCTTCGAATGAAGATATTCCATTCCTCTTGCAATCTGAAGCATGAGATCAACCGCGACAGCAAGATTGAATGGGAACCGCTTCTTTGGCCCAGAAATCTCCCTGACATAGCTGGACAGATCCTTGCTCATCAGCTCCATCACCAGAAAGCACTCTTTCTTTTCATCATCAGTGAATCCGCAAAGCATATGCATTATGTTTGGATGAGAAAGAGACAGCTCGTTAGAGATTGCTTCCATGAATGGTTCCATTTCCCCAAAGAAGTGTCTCAAAGCAAAACTCTCACCCAACCATTGAATTTCCTTGTACTGGCTTCCACTCCCCAGCCTTCTCTTCACCTGGTAATCTCTGGAACCAACCAAGACCGACGATGGCAAGAGTTTTCCATTCAATGGCCCTGACCCATCTAAGTTCTTGATAAGAATATCACACAATTTCTTCTCATGCTTTGTTAAACCCGAATTCCTTTTCTCTCTGATCTTATTGAGAAGTACCCATTTATCTTCTTCCCAAACTACAGCTACCCTGTTGCAGAAATCCTGAGGAACCGCGTATTGCTTTGCGAATCTCCATTGAAACAGCTTGGGATCTTTGCAGTCTTTCCGATACTTCATTGAGTAGATAACTCTCTTCTTCTGAATCTCATCATGGTCCCATCCAGACATCTCCCCAACACATTCAATTGCTTCAATGACAGTGGGAATGCAGGAAAGCAAATTGTGGATGTGAAATTCCACACAATCTGTGTTTTGGTAGAGGCTGATGGCTTTAGCCCACCAGTCTTTGATTTCCAAGCTTTGCCTGATGTATTGCTCTCCTTCTTTAAAGATCCTGTGGAGCTCTCTCAGTGGATGCTCAAGAACTTTCCATTTTGTTTGTTTCTCTTCAAATTTCAGATTCTGTCTCATTTCCTCTGCAATGGATTCATAAGCAAAGCTGAACATATCAAGCAGCAAGCTGCATTGCCTCTGGTTGATTTGTATATCATCCTGGAACACCATCAGGGCCTTCATGCTCCCGACGGCCTCTCCGATCTGCCGGAATTGCTCCATCCCCAGATTGGAAGCTTAAAAACAAAACTGAACAGAAAATCTGGGATGGCAATTGCAATTGTGGGCGATCAAAGTTGTAAAGAATGATGAGAATTGACCTACATTCATGAACAGCGTTGGCATAAGAAGAGAAAATTGAGGATTACTGAGATCACTCACCAAGAATTATGGACAAAGGAATGTGGAGATGGATTAAACCAACAACTATCTAAACTGGGTTTTGGTTTTCTTTTGGAGAAAATCCGGGGAGATGAGGGAAAGTGTGCTGAAACATCAATCTCCGTTGAACTGCAGGCAAATTCCTGCCAAATTTGACAAGAATTTGGAAATGTGATGAGGAGAATTCCGAGTGAGTCTCATGGAATGGCCCCAAGACCAAGAGGGCGAAAGTTCGTCCCCTTGGTTGATTCGATCATACAGATTCAACACAAGCATCACGGAAGAATGAAAGTCTATTAGATTGCCGAGAGAACGAACTTTTTCAGGGAGTATTTTCTGAACAACCAAACACTTGGCAGTTACAAATATTTCTCTCCTCCCAATATCTATGTAACAGGTTGCCTAATTTTTTTTCTCAATTCCTGCTGGAACTTTGCCAATTAATCACTTGAAACTTTGAAACTAGATTCAAAGAAAAGCCATTTTACAGAGTAATTGAAAGGGTACTCAAACAACATCTTGTATTCATAGATAGTGTATTTGGACGAATTTGTATCCATCAAAAAGAAATTATCATTTTGACAAAGATGTATGGGAAAATTAGTTTTTATTTTTATTTTTTATTCTTGCAAAAATTTATGGTTGAAGCCCAAACAAATAAAGCAACAGTAAGTCACCATTTGTTTCAAAGTAAATTGTTTGCATTTGAAAAAAAATAAAAATAAAATTCTATCCTTAAATGCAAGAAATATTAAATTTGAATTTATATATAATTGTTGTGGGATGACCTAGAAAAATCAAATCTAAAAATTCAAAAAATTTCAAAAGTATCCAAGAATAATGAAGACTCGGATGACCCCAAAGAGTCTTTTGGGCAAGAGTCTTCCAGAGACTTCGAAGAGTCTTTGGGCCAGCCAAGCTCTTAAGCTCATCTAAGTCCAAGATTTATTCGAAAAGTCTTCCATGCCCAAGTCACTCGATGACTCTGAAGAGTCTTTAGGGAAACCCATCAAAAGGATACTTTTCAGGACATTTCATTTTCAAATGCACCTTTAGGCCCTCTGGCCTCATCCACAGCTTTCTCGCCCAAAGAGTTTTTCGGGCCATATCAGCATGCCACATGTCACGTGGCCCCCACCATCAGTGCCTATAAATACCCTCGGGTACATGTCAAAAAAAGAGAAGACCCAGATTTAAGATCGAAAGACTCAAACCCAAGTTTTACTCCAAACCTATCGGGAGACTACCCATCCAAAGACTTCCATTTGAAGACTCACCCGAAGCCTCACACAACATACATACTTCATTTTGTACCATGACATCACCGACTTAAGTATCGGAGGGCCCCCATGGGAGAGCTCCCTGCATGCCTTCTAATTGATTTGTGTGTTGCAGACCTATTTGAAAACTAGCTAATTGAATACTTGAGTCATTAGGGAGCAAGTTTCCTAAAGACTCCCCCACACGACCATCCGAAGACTCAGGGAACCCTCTTTGCTATCCCAGGAAACAGATCGAGCCTTCCCATAAGGAACCTGCTCTCTCGGACAACAGATCGAGCCACATTCCAATCAGACACCTGCTAACTCCCCTTGCCGTCACGAACCTTATTCCTCACCTCTTCGCTAGGGCTCTACTAAGCTGTTTCCTAGTGTAAGACATAATAGACACCCAAGAGGGGATGGGTGAATTGATTTTCAAAACTTTTTCAATTTGAAGCAATTTTATGCACAGAAAAATGTTAAACCTTTTTAGAGATTTTGAAAAAATAGTGATAAAAGTATCTATTGAAAGACTTAACTTCAGTTGATTAAGGAAATAATGATGTGAGTATGTTTTGAGTGACAATGAAATTTCCAAGATCAATTTTAGAACAAAAATTGCAAACTACTTGTTATGGGTATTTTCTAGACTACTTCTTATGGGTTGGACTCGGCCTAGCAGGCCAGCCCGATCTCCCAACGCCCAACGGGCCCAAGGCCAAGGTCGTCAGAATAGGGTCGAGCGTCGCCGAGATTCGAGCTTAGATCGCGGGAACCAAATGAGCTCCCAACAATGTTGTTAGCTCGCTAGTTGAATCGTTAAGCTCGCATAACAAGAAGACTGCGGAATAATCGGAGACGATATCCACCTGCCTTATCTGAGGCAAACCAAATCACAAAAATCACGACGTTCGTTCCTAATAATTCGAAGACGATAAGGAAACGCCATCCACGAAGCAAAATCCTTCTACATTTAGAACTCATTCAAATTGTAAACACCCCACTCTATAAATAAGGGTCGACAACCATTGAATGAGACATGAGCAATAATATACTGTTACTCTGTCAGAATTATCAAGAAACAGTCGTGGACTATGTATCGTTCTGGCCGAATGATTAGTGATCAATTTTGTAAAAATTTTGTTATAATTTCACCCTTATTTTGATCTTAAAATAGTTTAAATTGAATATTATTATGCATTTTGTGATTTTGTGCATGTTTAAAATATTAATATAAAAATATATATAAAATATATAAAATATAAAAAAAATAAATATAATATATATAATAATATAATAATATAAAAATATGGAAAGCCCAGGCCCAAGCCCAACACAAGTAAAGCCCAAGCCCAAGCCCAACACAAGGAAGGCCCAAGCCTAAAAATATGAAAAGCCCAAGTCTCACAAATTGATGACATCATCGCTTACATCATGGGTTGGAATGACATCATCGCTTACATCATGGATTGGGATGACATCATCGCTTACATCATGGGTTGGAATGACATCATCGCTTACATCATGTATTAGATATTTTATTTATCTTTGTATTTTTAAATTAGTTATTTTGTTTTTCTTTAGATATTTTGTATTATTAAATTATATAATTAAATGGTCTCCATTGCATCCTAAAGCCTATAAATAGAGCACTTGGGGTTCATTTGTAAGAATTCAATTTTTCTATAATGAAAGTATAGTTTCGTTCTTAGGATTTCTCTCTCAAATTTTCACTTTAGTTTCAATATAGTTTTGTTCTTAGAATTTCTCTCTTAAATCTTCAACTTTTGTTTCCATATAGTTGTATTATGTTATTCAGATTGTCTTTTTATTATATACCGCCTATATGGTCGGTTGAATATTGTCTTTCAATTATTGTCTTTTCATTATATACCGCCTATATGGTCGGTTAAAAAATAGTCTTTCAATTCTTATCTTTTCATTATATACCGCCTATATGGTCGGTTAAAAAATAGTCTTTTAAATACTATCTTTTAATTTTCGTCATTTAAATTCCTGCCAATTTATTTAAAAATGAAGATAAGTAGCTAAAACCAATCTTGGGTTAAGGCAAAGACAGTGTCTAACGCCAATGATTCCCAAAGAAAGTTACGCTTCAAGTATGTAATATTAATCTGATTTAATTTGAGCAGCGTGGGTATAGTGTATCTTTAAGTTTGGATTGAAGTATAAGCCTAACTTAGAATTTTCATGCCACGTATGGAGATTGCTAGACCTGGAAATGTTTTCATACCCAAACCCAAATGATTAATCTATATCTATAACTTCTGTCTGGAATATAATTCAATTTATGGTAATTACTTAACTTAGAATTTTCATGCCATGTATGGAGATTGCTTAAACAAGAATTATCATTATCTTGAACTTAAAATTACTGACAGAGCTGCAAAACTTAATTCAGATGAATATTACTGATCTTTTTTATTAAATTGAGAATTAATTGGTTTTGGCACTGAAATTGTCTTGACCCAAGCTACTTAAATTCAGTATTAGTTTAGTTTTAATTCTTACCTTTAAATCATCTTAATCACCTCCTAAACTCAAATATTTTATGATTTTTACTTTCAACCATAAATAATCTCCCTGTGAACCGACTCGGACTTACCGAAATATAAATTTAAAATTGTACTACACGCACACTCGTACACTGGCGAGTATAATCGCCCTACACCTGCTTTAATAAAAGGATTGACGTCTGATGAATTTGGTTGTAGTTTTGATAAATAAATGTGTAGGGTAGCGTAGCAGTCACCGAACCACGTAAAACTTCCTTGCGTACAGTTTGTTCTTTGCTCTATTTGTTTCTTCTATTTGCATTCGTGTTTATTCTCTCAGTGCGAGCTAACGAATCACGATCGACTAATTCCGAACGTCAACACTACTATAAGTGTTGGAAATAAGAACCTCACTTGCTGAAATGTAAGATAAAAGTAAATAATGCAGCACACACAAATTTTATAGTGATTCGACTCAACCAGCCTACTCTACTCCCTTGGTTTCTTCCAAGGATTTCAACAATCTACTGTAGCTTTTACAGGATAAGCTAAAACCTTTGCTTTTCAATAGCTTAGCAATAACTGAATATAAACAGCTTTTATAAGGAGCAAATAGAACCTCAAGCACTAACCACAATAAGATAAGTGAAATATACAAATTTAGCACTTTGAGAAATTTTTACAAGATTGAAATCAAATGATGAAAATAGTTTCTCACAAAGAAAAAAGAGATGGAAAGAATGTGAAAGTAAAAACACTCTATCTCTTTTGCTAGTAGAAGATGTATGCTTTCGGAGTTCTTTGACTCAAGGTAGGAGTAGGAAGAATTCAAGAATAACTACTTCTTCTTTATCCTCTTCTCCTTTTTATACTTGTTGTTAAGAGAGTGATATTTGTAAGAAATAACTATCTTTCTCCTCAAAATAATAATTAGAATATTCAAAAATCAAGATAAAAGACTATGAGAAAATTTAGAGCACTTTTAGAGCCTTAACGGTCAAAACTATGCATTAAATGCACTTGCAATAACTATTTTTTTTAAGTTTCAGCACACTCTTTACTCGAGTACAAACTGAGGCTTACTCGACTAAGTTTGATCTTTACTCGACTATATAGGTTTTATAATCGATTAAGTTTTATCTTTACTCAACTAAATTTTGTTTGTACTTAACTAATTTTGAGCTGCAAAGACATGAATTAAATACTCGATTACAAATCAAATTTAATCGATTATACAACAACTTTTACTCGATTACAAATGAAAAATATTCGATTATAAGAGAATAATACTCAATTACTTTTAGCACTTACTCGAGTGAATTAAAATTAAACTCTTACTTGATTACAAAAATTACATAGTCGATTAATACTTCAAATACAAAGACACAATCTCTGTCCAAACAAAATTATTCGACTATGGTATAGAAATACTCAATTAAGATAAGATTTTACTTGATTATACTCAACTCTTAGTCGATTAATGTTCAAGTAATGAAACTTGACATTTTTCTTAAATTAATTACTTGATTACAAAATTGATTTAATCGAGTATGCTTTGTCATAAATTTGAAAATAAGTTTACTCGAGTAGAAATTTACTTAATTATAAACTTAAGTACTCGATTGCTTTTGATCTAGTCAAAACTTGTAATAAATACTTGATTATAAGAGAATAATTAGTCAAGTACAAACTCACACATACTTGAATACATTTTAACTTATAATCAATTATATGATATACATAATTGGCTTACTCAATTATAATAGAGTTTATACTCGATTAAAACAATGAGTACAAAGACTCAAAAGCCTAGATCAACATTTTACTCGAGTAACATAGAATATTTACTCGATTAATGTTTTGATACACTTGATTGGATTATTGGATTTAAGATTTACTTGATTAAGATTTAATTAACATATATTGTTTTAAATATCATTATCAAAACAATTTTCTCATCAACATCTAATATATGACTTAACATAACACATTAAACCAAAACATTTAGAACATAAGTGTTATTTGTGAAAATTAGTTAAAACTAACTTTCTAATCAAATTGGTTAAAACTAACTTTCCAATCACATTCACTTGGCTACATAGAAAGCCTTAATGGACTAAGATATTCCTTTCTATATCAAGGAAATACCATTCTACTTAGCACATAACATGACATATTCTATAGAAATACTATTACCCAAATAACTATTCATTCAAATACAAACACATGAAACACACATAAGTTAAATAGCTTACTTGAGATAGAACATATAGAAGATTGTAAATACGTTGAGCACAGTATATGTTACTCAATAACAAAGCACAACATATAACACAAAGATGCACTAGCTTGATCATCATCTCATTTATATTTTACAAAAACACATATAAGTTAAACAAAGTATATATATGATTTCTATTCTATAAGCTTTAAACCATCATACACATATATGAAAATTATACATTTTAAATCCAAAACATTATTACTTTAAAACACTTGACAACTATGAATTTATAGCAGCTTAATCAAATACTACTAAATTCAATAAATTTTAAATTCTTTCAAATGCTTGAATGATTTTGTTTATCTAGCAACAACCATTCAATATTATGAGTTCTTCATGTGACGATCCTCCCTTGAAAAATCCCGCCACCAGGGGAATCTGAGAGAAAACGCCAAAAGATTGGTAAAGAGGAACACTAAGGAACAAAAATTCCCATTTTGATATACATAAAAGTTTTGATTAATATAGTTGAAGCAAACTAAATATTCAAGCTACACACCTACTTGATACAACACTAGGGCCATACATATTGCATTTACATTCATTGTCCACTAATGGGCACAACTTAATTACAATAATACAAATTTGGGACATTGATGCCCCTGAACTCAAAACACACCCACGAGACATTTTCAGTCAGGATTGTCCCATACACATGTCTACCCAATGAACTGAACTCCCCTTTCTCCTTCTCCTTCACCTTTTCCTTACCTGGAATGATGTAGAAAGAAAGAATGAGCCACAAGGCTCAACAAGTATAATTTTAAGAATGTAAGGGAGCCAAATAAAAGAAAATGAAGCACACAATGAGATTACTCATATAACGAAATTTCTTTCTTGTAGAGTGGAACTACTGATTTACACTAAACACACCCATGCTATGCCTCATCAATAGTAGTATATATATACATGTGCAGGTAAACCTATTCGGCCATTGGCCACACATAAACAACATTGGCCCTTGTGGCCTAACTATTACATAAACAATAACCGCAGACCAAAGTCCCTCCACGCGCTGATTTAAATCAGGCGAGTATGATGGGACAAAGCTCCCTTCGGTCAAGCCTTGTGCCCATCGAGTCTAGTCTCTCCACGTGTTGGTTGTCATCAAGCAAGTATAATGAGTCAAAGCCCCATCTAGCTAGGCCTTACGCCAACCGAGTCTAGTGGATATAGATATATCTCATGAACACGAGTCTAGTCTGCTGTGTGCAACAATCACCATGCAATGCTTATGCAATGTCACATATACATGTTCATAGATAATCCATGCACATGCTCACACATGGTCATATATAATGTGCACATCACCATGCTTATGAATGCATATTTAGCATAAGCTTCCCCCATAATCAACCTTAACATAAAATAAATTATTACCCCAACTGACAACCAACCTATTTTATGGTGATTTCCTCACTATTTTTGACTATGACAATGTTTAATACCACGTGGTTATCTTGGCAAACAAGGTTTACTATGACAAGGTGCATAATTCCTTTTAAAATATAGGGTGAACTGAACCCTCTTTGGGCTTTTTGAATAGGATTCATCAAATATTTAAGGAAGACAACAAGGTTAGACATGATAGAGTAGGAAAGAATAGTGATATCAAGCTTAGGAAGAATAACCAAACAAAAGGAATTCAATAAGCAAAATTCTAGAAATTCCAAGTTTCAAGCTGATTTTCAAGGACCTCTTTTAAGCTCAATAATTGGTCAAATACCACAAACAATAGATCAAAATTGAAGCTCAGGAAGTCTAGTTTCTGGAACAACAAAAGGATTCGAAATTGGGAATAACCACATAAAGTTATGTCCCAAAAACTGGACCATGGTCAGTTTACACAGAAGTAGTAAATTTCTATAGTTAAACAATGATTCACAGGGCGATTACAAGCCCAAAACTTAGTCAAATAGGTCCCATAATATGTCTAAACAAAGCTTATTATGTCTAGTTTTCATAACAAAAAGAGGAACTCAATTTGGATATAATCACAAGAAGTTATGGGCTAAAGAATATAGTAAGGTCATTAACTTTTGAAAATACGAAATTTAAGAGCAGAAACTTGGAACTTCTAAAATGGAAAGAAGATTGAAGAACTTGCCTTTTAAAATGAAAAGAGGCAGAAGAACTTGCCTCGTATGGTCTTCCCTCTTTGATCTCTACTTGATTGAAGCTTGGAAGCTATGGAGATAAGTAGATGGACAAAACAAAAGAAGGAAGAAGAACGCACAGGTTGCCAACCTGCTTATTTTCTTTTGGTTTCTAGAATAATCCTATATTATTACACATAATCTACACATTAAGGGGTAAATTTAATATATACTCACTGAACTTTAAAAAATATAACTATTTACTCATTGAATTTTGAATTGTTACTACCTACTCACTAAACTTTGCTCAACGTCAACCATCAACCACCTACTACATCTTGCAAACGAAAAATGCCCACGTGGCTAACGGAATCTGAGAAAATTTAACAAACACTCATTGACTTTAAAAATGTAACTACTTACTCACTAACCATTGAATTGTTACTACTTGCTCACTGAACTTTGCTCAACGTTAACCATTCGTCACTTGTTACGACACCATCTGATCTTGCAAACGAAAAATGCTCACATGGCTAATAGAATCTGAAATGGTCCAATTAAATCCTTATTTTTTACCAACTTAGCTCCAACAGCGGCGGTGGTTGCCGACCCTCTCGTCGCCGCCTCACTTCTCACTACCTCGCCTCTCACGCGCCAACTGCTACTACTAGAGTAAGGGAAAGGGATAGAGAGAGATGGAGATGACCTTCTCGTCGCCTTGTTGCTTGGTGCCTTGTCATCACCTCACTTCTAGCTGTCTCGCCATCTCACATCTTGCATGCCAACTATTGTTGTTGGAGCAAGGGAAAGGGACAAAGATGAGAGAAAGAGAGAGAGAAGGGGGGAGGGAAATGGTGCTACTGAGTTGGCCAAAAATAAGGATTTAACTGGTTCATTTCAAATTCCGTTAGCCACGTGGACATTTTCCATTTGCAAGATCAGACAGTGATGTAATGGATGATGGATGGTTGATGTTGAAAAAAGTTCAGTGAGTAAGTAATAACAATCCAAAGTTTAGTGAGTAAATAGTTACATTTTTAAATTTTAGTGAGTATATGTTAAATTTAACCACACATTAAGCTATATATTCATGTATATTTTTCACCCCTTTTTATACCCAATTTCCAGCTGGAAGAAATGATGAAATTGGCCCCTAATGTCAAACGTCCAATCTTCTAAAAGCTTTCTTTTCTTCCTCATCTAATAACATGATTATCTTATATTATGAAAATCTTTATATTATCCATTAGCTTGTATTTTATGCTTCTAAAATATATATTACCACATGAGACATAAAAAAGAGCATGCCTTAATGTGGAAGAAAAGACGCACAAAAGCTGCATAATCTGCCTTCTCGGCCACAAACGATCTACCGGCCTTAGAAGACTGTCGACTGTTCCCTCAAACTCACAGAATCGATCAACAGCTCCAAGCTCCAGTTGCTAGCTCCAATACAGCAACCAAAATTTATCATTCAACCAAGAACGAAATGAGCAACACTCGTAAAAATACCCCTAACGGGTCGTTATAATTTCTACCCCCCTTAAAAGAATTTGGTTCCCCAAATTCATATCTAGTTAATCGAACATCCACGCTATACAGCGAGAGAATACCTTGGATTGTATTGTTCCCGCTCTTCGCATCAACTGTTGTCAATGCAAATACTCATCCTTACACATGTGGCTTATCAATAGTAACAGGGTGCTGTGTGGATGGCAACTCCAACTGTGGGGACAATCCTTGAATCTTGGGTACTGACGGTCTTTGATTAGTTCCCTGACCTTGATTTCCTGTCCCTTTCCCTCCATGATGAGGTGGTTGTGGACATCCATTTATTTTGTGGCCCTTTCGACCACATCTGAAACAAGTCAGCTTTTGGATACGCACCACATCAAGGATACCATCTAAAATGACCACATTTCAAAATTGTAAGATCACTAATTAAACCATAATGGTGGAATAACCTTGAGTGATCATATCCAGTTAATAAAACTAAAACTCAAAGTGAATTCAAGTAACTATCTATCTAGTAAATCCCAAAATCCTACGCTAAGGTTGTATGAATTGGGTGCCAACTAACCCTCTGTTTATAAAATTTTCCTTACCTTCCTCGAGCAAGTTTCAAACACCTTAATTTTGGATTTATCAATATCTACAACGCCAAGTCTCTCTTCAAAGATCATTGCCCTTAATTTCTAAAAATCTAACTGTATCAATTCCCTACAAAATAGTTGAGACTTCAATAAACCATATATGGTAGTATCTCTAAGGTCCGACTCGCCTTATTAAATATCTACAACCACTTGTTAGAGAACTCTAGCTACGATGTTCATTATGTCTCTAAAATTTAAAAGAGCATACTTGTATCAAACCTATTCTTACTTATAAGGTTTAATTGTCTACATCCCCAAAATTTGCTATGTAATCTATCTTGATTCCACAAACCCTGGTAATATATGATATTCCTTTGTTATATGTAATGACACTCTTGTTAATTCTTATGATCAAAATATTACCAAAAATCTAGTAAGTCTCCAAGCTTTCTTCTCATGGTTTATTCCTTTTAGACCCAGACTTGTACCAAGTCTTATCCTGTTACCAAGAAGTCCAAAGGTTAGTAACTACAAATATATATATAAACATCTAGTATTCACTATTTTATCCTCTATGATTCACAAAAATAGCTATACAACTGGTCTTGGCTTCAAAGAACCCCAAAGGTTAGTAATATCAAGTACATATCACTATAAACATTTTCAAGTACATCAATCAAATGTCTACGAATCGTAAACCAAGATGTTTTCAAAAATCAATTAGTCTTCCAAACGTTCTTTTTAATGGTTTATGTTCCTCACGTACTTATTTATACCAAGTTCCACCCTGTTATCAAGGAATCTCACAGGTTAGTAATAAACATCAAATGACATCCCATGTCACTAGCGTATCCTCCTTTGTACATAACACTCGGTTTCACTAGTATATATTCACAAATCCTTATTCTTGCAACAACGAAACAAATCCCCTTCCTCGAACTTAGATCCATTCTTGCCATAGATCAAGACAACCTTAAGGTTAGTCAAATCAAAATCTAAACCCAAATCCATATATTTAAGCTCTGATACCAACTGTAATGCCCATATTTTCAATCCACAAGGTGGCTATGTTTAATGTTTACAACACTTGGGCGTTATTGGAAATCCTTTATCAACGGAAGAAAGGATCGAACCTGAGAGCTTAAATAGCTAGGATTTCCATGAGTCATAAAAGATGCATACACATACTTAAGTGACTATCAAGTATCTTAGCAGCTGTTTACAACACTTAAAATAGACACAATGGAAATTAAAGAACTTAAATTAAGTCTCAGCTACCTCATTTTCGGTTATTCTGCTTGTCTCCCTAGTACCTGGTACAACTATCATACCTGGAACGTGAAATGTTCCAAGGGTATCAAACACCCAAGTTAGATATTGACATCTAAGTGAGATGGTTCAAAGGTAATAATGTGTGCAGATGTAAAATGCAACGTGAGAATGAAGTCTCCCCAAACACCTTACTCCACCGAGGCACGTGATTGGAGTTAGATATCCTTAGCCTCTCTGAGGGCACCGGAATCCTTAGCCCCATCGAGGGCATCGGATTCCTTCCCCATATCACCACACTCGCCTCATCAACCATCCACAACACCAGTGATGCATGCAAGAACGAAGAAATATGCTTCAACAAAGAGAAACATGAAGTGTAAGCCACAAACATCACTCAAATGAACCAACATATGAACAATATGGAGTTTATTAGGTGCGAGAACCACTCACCTTGCCGGTTTACCTTTTGGAGTTACTGTTCACAAGGTATCGGCCTTGGTTTTGTTGTAGTTACAGAAGTTTTGTGTCACAAACACAAAATATTTTTCTACTAGGTTGTAGGGAATTAAAAGGGGAGCATGCCATAGAAATTTTAAGGGAAGGGGGCTTCACAAGTGCCCGTACGCGCCACTAAAAGGGTGGCCACGCGCGACCACTCGCAGCAGTCCATGGCACGTGCGTTACACGCGTCGTTGCTCTTTCCGTCAAATTTTTGGGCTGCTGTTTAAAACGACCATATCTGCCTCATCCAAGCTCCGTTTTACCTCTCGATTGAACCTAAGGACTTCTCTTTTAATGCTCTACAAGATTATGCTGAGAAATCAAACTTACCTTTCAATTTTTCTGGCGATTGCAAGTGTTTTCCGACAGCTGTCCATTTTCCGACAACCCTCTTGTTCTCCTTTATTTTCACCCCTTTTCTCTTCCATTTCCTCCAAAATTTCCCCTTCTACAATTCTCACCTTCACACCCCTTAATTTGGCCCAAGGTTGGCTCAAACTTGGCTTAAAATGGGTTTTAGTTGAGTTACCATGGTTTATATAGAAGTTTTTGGCCAATAAGATGCTTCCACACCTTAGGGACACTTGGACGCCTTTGATTGGTTAATTCCTGATATTTTTTATGGATATTTTTAGCTAGTTTTCCAATATTACAGTTCCAGCCCAAAGGTTTCCACAATTTACACTTTCACCCCTAGGTTTATAAAAGCTCACTTTGCCCCCTTGAAATGTCATCTTTTTTTTTTTTTTCTCAAAAATATTTTAAGGCCTCTTCTAGGATCCTTTTACCCTTGAGTTCCAACCGTTGCCTCAAAACGATTGTCCAAATATTTTTAAGAAATTACATTTTGGCCCGTTTTTGTATTTTGATCCCGTTTTACCTTGGAATCCCATTTTCTTCTTAAAGCCCTATTTCCTTGTCCTTCAAAAGAGCCTAGAAGAGATTCTTGACCGTTACATTCATCTCTTTGAACGATTCCAAATTTAGGAAAATTACACTTTTGTCCCTCATTTTCAAGAATTACCCTTTTTGCCCCTAGGATTTTCCCCTACTTCTCCTTGGATTTACAAGACATATCATTTCCTTTAAAATAGACAAATCCTATAAAGAGTTTGGGTATTACACAACCAACCTATTTTATGGTGATTTCCTCACTATTTTTGACCATGACAATGTTTAATACCACTTGGTTATCTTGGCAAACAAGGTTTACTATGACAAGGTGCATCGTTCCTTTAAAAATATAGAGTGAATTGAATCCCATTTGGGCTTTTTGAACAAGATTCATCAAATATTTAAGGAAGACAACAAGGTTAGACATGATAGAGTAGGCAAGAATCGTGATATCAAGCTTAGGAAGAATAGCCAAACAAAAGGAATTCAATAAGCAAAATTCCACAAAATCCAAGTTTCAAGGACCTGTTTTAGGCTCAATACTTGGTCAAATGCCACAAACAATAGATCGAAATTGAATTTCAAGAAGTCTAGTTTCTGAATAGCAAATGGATTCAAAATCGAGAATAACCACAAAATGTTATGTCCCAAAAACCGAATCATGGTTAGTTTACACAGAAGCAGTAAATTTCCAAAGTTAAACATTGATTCACAGGGCAATTACAAGCCCAAAACATAGTCAAATAGGTCCCATAATATGTCTAAACAAAGCTTAATATGTCTAGTTTTCATAACAAAAAGCAAAACTCAATTTGAATATAATCACAAGTAGTTATGGGCCAAAGAATATAGCAAGGTCACTAGCTCTGAAAATAAGGAATTTAAGAGCAGAAACTTGGTTGTTGGAAGCCTTGAATTGGATGTGTAATACATACGACCAAGTTTGACCTTTGGGGTTGTTCAAAATCAAACCTACTCCACTGCCCCCCAAGTTTAAGCTTTTATCAATCTCTAAATACAATTATTCATTAGTCAATTCCTTTGAGTGTTTAAGCTATGTTATTTTAGCAATGAAGTCAATTGGGATCTACCCTTTTTGATAGCTTGTCAAGGTTGATATTCAATGTTGTAACTAGTGAGTTCTATTGCCCACTCGAACATCATTCTTGAGATATTGGGCTTTCCCAATATTTTCTTTAAGAGATGGTTTGTCAAGATGGCCATCAAGTCTTCTTGAAAGTATGGTTCTAGATTTTAAGATGATGTTACTAGGGCGAAGGCAAGCTTTTCCATTGGAGTACACTAGACCTTGGCTCCGATCAATCTCTTACTGATATAATACACTAGTCTTAGACAAAACTCAAGCTTATTGCTTCCTCCACTATTGCAAGGTAAAGGTAGAAGGACCTGTGCAGCTCAGGCTTGGTTAGGATTGGGGGTGAGATCAAATATTGCTTGAGTTAGTCAAAAGCCTCTTGACACTAATGACTAGATGAATTCCTAAGTCTAGGAAAGAGTCCTAAAGAAAATGAGTCCTCTCTAAGAGAGGAAGTGCTCAAGGGTTACCATTTGGATAGTTAGTCTTTGCATCTCTTTCAAATTCCTCGACGGGATCATGTCAAGAATAGCTTATATCTTTTTAGGGTTAGTTTCAATTCCTTGATGGAGGACAACAAATCTAAGGAACTTTCATGTAGTAACCCCAAAGGCACACTTAGTAGGGTTTAATTTTAAGTTAAATTTCCTCATATTACCAAGGTATTCCTCGAGGTCGATTTGACATTGCTTAACCTCACAACTTTTCACTAGCATTCCATTAATATATGCCTTCATATTCTACCCGAATTTAGCCTTAAAGATTTTGTTGACAAGTCATTGGTATATAGCCCCGACATTCTTTAGTTCAAATGGCATGATTTAGTAATAGTAGGTGGCTTTGTCAATTATAAAGTAATCTTGTCCTAGTCCTTGGGATGAAAAGGAATTTGGTGATACCCCTGAACAACATCTAAAAAGCTCATTTGCTTGCACCCTACTATCCCGTCAATCGGAGCACCTATGCTCAGTAAAGGGTAGTTATCCTTTGGACAAGCCTTATTTAAATTCTTGAAATCAATGCATAACCACCACTTTCTTGATCCCTTGGAAATGTGCACCATATTTTCTAGCCATTCTAGGTATTCCACTTCTTACATGTACCTAATTTTCAAGAGTTTATTAACCTCTTCTTTGATGTCTCGAGCCCTTTCTAGAGAAAACTTTCTCTTCCTTTACTTAACTAGCCTGCAGGCTATGCTGATGTGTAACTTATGGGTCTTGACGATGGGATCAATCTCAGGCATTTCATCAACTGACTATGCAAACACATCAACATAGTTTTACAACAAAGAGATTATTCAACTTCTTTAGGGTTCATTTAATCGGGAGTTAATTTTTACTCTATAGTTGGGTCATCTTCTCTCACAATGACTTCTATTAATTCACCAATTGAGCTCGCAACTTTTAGTTTCTTGGCACTCTCTAAAAGATATGTCGTGACTCCTAATGATGCCGAAGTTATCCTTAGCTCAAATTAACGGGGCGTGCCATCTCTCGATTGGTTCAGTGGAAGGTTTGACGCTTCCAACTCATTGATCTTCGCCTTCAGAAGCTACCCCCGAACCATCAACTCAAAAGGTGTTCTCGAGCCTCCTTCAAATGGTGTGAGTAAGGCTAGGTAACACTCTCAAGCTGTTTTATGGTTTGTCTTGGACTTTTCTCTTTCCATTAAGGGTAGGGAACTTCATCACCATTCTATAAGTACAGGGGGTAGCTTAGAAGGTTGTCAATTTAAACCTACCATGGATCATGTTATAGGTTAAAGAAGCATTTGTCACAATAAAATCCAAGTTCGTCATCACTGTCCTTGAGCCTGAACTAATCGTGTATGGGATTCTAATCATTCTATTAGCTTACACCACTCTTCCATCGAAACTACTAAAGGGTACCCTAATTAGGCTATATTGTTCCATGGTGTACCCTACTTTGAGGAAGGTTCTCATTTGGAACATATTTTTTGATATATGAAAGTTTTGAAACATATGTTAAGTTGAATGAAATATTTTCCTTCAAAACGTAATATCATATGTTTCAAATTCACTTAAGGTATTTTGAAACATATATCTTTTTGTTTCAAGTATTTTGTCAAACACCCTTTTGATGTTTTGAAACCTATGAGTTATTTTGAGAAGTATTCTCAAAACAAGTTTTGAAACTAGTGTTTTCATATTTTGAAATCAAGTACATTTCAAAATTTGTATTGCATATTTTGAAATCTAAGTCTTATTTGGAAAAGCTTAGAAAGTATATAATTAAACTAAAGTAAGTTTAAAAATAAAAAATCTTCTATATCGAAACAAGCATGTTTCAAAAGCCATAAATCTTATTTCGAAGCTTCTCATGGATTTATGTAGGAAAGTTCTTCATTTGAAATTATTTTCTAAAAGGTTGTAGTTAGGCCATGAAAAACTATAAAAAAATGTTTTTGAAAAAGAGGCTCGATCGTGAGCTTATGAAAATTATCAGTATCTAAAAAGGTTGAGGTGCACCTATAAGAGCCTCTGTTTGATTGTTTAAAGAAACTAGTGAAATACCTTCAAGGGAGATACTTGGCAGAAGTGGCATAGGCTAGAGTCGAACCATTATAAATCCTTTGTGTACTTTATTATTTTCTACTCTTTATTTACTTATTCATCTTAAAGTTTCAAGTTGTTAAAGATAAAATATTTTCTTAACTAAACTGTCAAAGATTATATTGAAACATCACTCCTTATTTTGAAACACCTAGATTACTATTTTTAAACACTTCAAAGCTTATTCTCAAATAATGAGATTATATTTTGAAATTCCACATTGTTATTTGGAATCATCTTTATCACTATTCCGAAACAAAAAATACTTATTTCAAAAATAATTATTTATCAAAATAAATAGTTATTTATTTCGAAACAAACAATTTTGTTAAAGAATTTTAAAAGAGATCAAGTTAGTTTTATTTCCCAATTCACACCCTCTCTTGTGAAGTATCTAGTTCTAACATCTCTAATAAAAGATTTAAGAGGAACTCTCGGTGTCCACTAAGATTCTCTTGAGATCCTACTTACCCACCACCATTGAGATAACGAGAGGGTCGTAAAAATTGGGTTAGGAAAGGAAGTTTTCATCTGAGAATGTTATTGACCTGCCCAACATGTCCTTTTTCAAGAGTTGTGACCTCTTGATGATTAATGACCAACCTTGTCACTTCAAGTCTCTCCCGAGAGTCACGTCCTGCAATCAAAGATAAATTGCCAAATATAATCGCGATTGAGTAGGTCTTCAATTTCTTCTCTTAACTGTTTACACTCTTTAGTGTCGTGCCCATGATCTTTATGAAAACGACAATATTTCCCTTAATCTCATTTGTGTGCCAGGTTTTTCACCTTGTTTTTCTCTTTAGATATTGTTTATCTTTAAGGGTCATTAGTATCTCAATCCTTAGGGCATTCAAGGGGGTAAGCCTGAGTACCAATAATGACCATTTCCATTTAAGGTAATGAGAAATGGCCAACACCACATACCATTTGAAGTAGGTTGGACTAGCATATAGGAGGTGAAAAGCTCAATATGATCTGAAGAATCTTTAGTCCTATTGTAGAGCTTAATTGTCAAAATGCAAAATTTTTCTTGTGGGACTATCACAATTATAGCTTGGTTGAGGAGTTGTGAAGGGCCTTTTTCCCATATCTCTTTCTATTCTTCCATCTGTGCCATATTTCTCTCCAATTGTCTAAGGTATCTTTCTTGTGGAGTTCCACCTTTACAAGTATAGGAGGGGATTGAACCTAGACTTTCCAAGCATTGGTGATTGTGTCTCTTTCATCGGGAGTGGCAAATTCTATCCCTTTGCCACTAATGATGGTCTTTATTTCTGGAATCCTATTAGTCTCTCTAGGAATGATGACAGTTTTCTCCTGACTAGTGCTCATTGTGTAGGGAAGGTTCGTTCCTCGGGATTAGTGATTCTTTCCCCCTATTATCCGAGAAAAATGGTTAACAATTTAGGAAAACGCTGCACTTGGTTTCCAAGTTGAGTCCTGATGGTCATGGGGTGGCTAATCCATAGTGATGAGGATTCGAGCCCTAGTGGCTTGAGTTTTGATATTCGTAACCCCATGTTGGTAGGTGTTTAATGAGGAGGCATGTTAAGAAATTGCACAATAGACGACTAGGTGGCCCCAAAGTTGAGCATGTGTGAACAAAGACAAAACTTAGCCCCAAAGTGTTGACGATTTTAGAGTCGATCACCACACTATCCATGATACAGTTGTGCTTCCTTTATGTTCTTCTCAATTCTAAGGTAGTCTTGATAGTCCTTGAGCCCAAACTTATCTGAACTGACTCTTCTTGTAGAAAAGGAGGGTAGAGTCTAGTCCCTTGATGGATTCTCCAACACTCAAGTTAATCACTATGCTCGAGAATGATGTAATAAATACATAATAAATGTCGTACTTGGCACGTGGGATATTACGCCTTTATATAGTCGATTTGAAGGGTTTGTATAGGTTAGGACGATACTACATGAGTGGTTAGATTTGATCATTTGGATGGATTTTGCAGGCTAGTTGTGAGTTTGGGCCTTACCTTTCTTGATAGTTGTTTGGATAGTCTTGGATCATGTTTTTGGGTAGGCTTAACCCTTTAGGCCAAGCCACTCAAGATATATCTAAGCTGTTGTAGGCTTTTTTTTTTTTTTTTTTTTCAGGAACTTGATAGTTCATCATTCCTTATTTTTATAAAAAAAAAACTACAAATCAATCATATATTTTCAAAAATAGTTAACGTCAAAATAAATGACATGAAAAATATAACTATTTTACCAAAAGTAGTTGTTTGAAAAATAAATTATTTTTCAAAAGCATTTTTGGTAAAATAGTTATTTGAAAGATGATTTATTTTAGGGTGCTCAAGCGAGAATGGGGGAAGAGTCAAATTAGCAACACCAAGTTTGAATTGGAATCAGAGGAGGCCTCACACAGTTAGAAAACGTAGATAGTAAAGACTAGTTAGAACCATGAAATGACTCGTCAATTCTCACATCACAACTGTTAAACCCATTGTGAAATAATGTTCATGTAAAGAGTTATAATAACAAGAGAAGTTACTAAAGTTATGGATGAATTTTAAAACTTAATTTAGTTAATCTAGACCGTATTGATCCATTGGACCGGCTCATTACTTGGAATCTAGCCCAGTTCCTAGGCCAGATCTTAGCCCAAAAGCTCGGATAGCGTATCCATTCAAGCTGAGATTCTTGCGCCAGTAACAGATTCCATCACCCCTAAACAACTCACATGTTGATCCTCATTAGCTCGCAATTTTTATCAAATCTGAGATCCTCAAAGATGATCCCTATCATTGTCGTGCATCTTGGCCCTCAAAGATGATCCCTATTATTACCGTGCATCTCGACCCCCTATCCTCCCATGATAGTCGGAAGATTGCGAGGTGATAAGGATCAGATTTGATAAAGATTGCAAGTTGAGTATCAGATTGAGGGTGGCCCCCTAAATCAAATATGGGGGGTTATTGACACAATTTCTGAGGGCTTCGCAAGTGGAGGAGATTCTAGCTCAATAAGAAGGCATCACCTAAAGGTGGTGATGACCGTTAGAAGCATTAAACATAGGCCGAAAAGAATGGCTCAACACCCAGCAGTCCCCTTCACCGATGAAGACTATGCAGGGATCGACCAGAACTTAGACGATCCCATGGTGATATCTGTGGTCCCGGCTAACTTTTTCATCAAAAAGGTCCTAGTAGACCAAGGAAGCTCGAATGACTTACGATACTCGTCAACTTTAAAGAAGCTAGGGATACCAAAAGAGGATTTGAAGCCATTTAATGGAAACCTAGTCAGCTTTTTTAGGGAGCAGGTGAACGTGAAGAGGTACGTAGAACTATTGATGATGCTCGGGTCAGAATCGTCGCTTAAAACAGTCAGTGTTAAGTACTTGATGGTTGATTTCCAGACACCTTACAATGCCCTACTAGGCCGCCTATCCCTCAACTCTTTAGGCGCAATCGTTTCTACTCCACATTTGGCAATGAAGTTCTCGGTCTCAATCACCGAGGTCGGAGTGGTCCATGCTGACCAAAAGGAGGCTCGGTAGTGCTACAATGACAGCCTAAGATTTTAGTGCTCCCGCCTACCAAGGGAAGCCGCGACAACCAGATCGCTACCACTAATAGTTGATTTGCGGATCACAACATGAGTAAATTCTTAGATAGCTAGCCACAAGCCACTGAAGAGCTACTTCTTGTGAGCTTAGGGGCCCGCCCGAAGTAGTTAACTAGAGTGAGCATCGGGCTTCCCCATGACCTCAGGGAGAAGTTGACCACGCTGTTGCAGTAAAAATGCTAACCTTTTCACCTGGACGCCCGTAGACATGCTGGGATTGACCTGTCCTTCATCTGCCACAAGTTGGCCATAAATTCCAACGCGAGGATGGTGGCACAAAGGAAAAGAAAGTTAGGTGAGGAAAGGCAGTAGGCAATAGCCAAGGAGGCGTCAAAGCTCCTCCAAGCCAGATTCATAAGGGAAGTAGATTATACCACTTGGCTGTCAAACGTGGTGATGGTAAAGAAGTCCTCAGGAAAATAGAGAATGTGTGTAGAATTCATCGACCTGAACAAAGCATATCCAAAGGATTCCTACCCCTTACCAAATATCAACCAACATGTGGATGGAGCCTCGAGGTATAGATATCTCAGCTATATGGACGCTTACTTAGGGTATAATCAGATCCAGATGGACCCGAATGACGAAGAAAATACAATTTCATCACTGAGGATGCGAATTTCTGCGATAGAGTCATGTAGTTTGGATTAAAGAAAGCAAGGGCTACATACCAGTGGCTGATGAACAAGGCGTTTGCTGATCAAATAAGACGTAACATCGAAGTGTAAGCTAATGATATGGCGGCCAAGACGTCAAAGAGCGGAGATCATTATTCAGATTTGGCCAAAATCTTTGAGCAAATCTGATGACACAACAAGAGGCTGAATCCAGAAAAGTGCATTTTTGGTGTGCAGGCCGAAAAGTTCCTCAGATTCATGCTCACTAATCGAGGGATAGAAGTAGACCCCGATAAATACAGAGCTATCCTCTAGATGCGTAGCCCCAACAATGTGAAAGAAGTCCAATGGCTAATAAGTCGAATAGCTACCCTCTCTCGCTTTTTCTCGAAGTCAGCAGATCGAGCTCAACCATTCTTCTAAAGTTTAAAGAAGTTAGTAGAGTTCTAGTGGAATGAACAGTGTGAAGTTGCTTTCCAAGAGCTGAAGCACTTCCTAACAACCCCTCATTCTCCCAAGGCCAGAGCCTAGTGAAGAGCTTTTACTCTACCTCTTCATTTTTGAAAGTGCGCTCAATTCTATGTTAGTAAGGGAAGATAGGAAAATACAGCAACCGATCTATCTTATCAACAAAGTTTTGCAAGGGTACCAAATTGGGTACCAGATTATAGAGAAGTTAGCTCTAGCCTTGATTATCGTAGCTTGGAAGCTCAGGCCTTATTTCCAAAATCATCGGATCATAGTGCTAACCGATTAACCAATTAGGTAGGTGATCCAGAAGCCCGAGTTGTCAAGCAGAATGATTAGGTGATCAGTGGAGCTTTCCGAGTTCTATATACAATACCAACCCAGCAAACATATTAAATCCCAAGTACTATCTGACTTCTGTGTTGAATTGTCTTCACCTACTCAAAGTTTCAATAATAGCCCTTGGTTTTTGTTGGTGGACGGAGCTTCAAACATCAAGGGGAACAAGCAGGAATAATCTTAGAAGGGCCAGATGGGCTTCTGATCGAACAGTCCCTCCGTTTTAACTTTAGGGTGAGTAATAACCAAGCCGAGTATGAAAGCCTCATCGTTGGGCTACGCTTGGCCAAAGAAGTCAGAGCCACTATGTTGGTTGCAAGGAGTGATTCCCAACTAGTGGCTAATCAAGTTAAAGGTGAATTCCAGGAAAAAGATCCCCAACTCGACAAGGTCAGAATCTTATCCGAAGCCTTCGAATCTTCTGACATTAAGTACGTCCCAAGGGAGAAAAACTCAAGAGCGGACTTGCTCTCAAAGCTTACTCGCACCAAGGCTCCAAGAAACAACTGGTTGGTTATACAAGAAACCTTGAATTCACCAACTGTTGACTTAGAAGTGCATATCGTGGAGGCGGACCCTGACTTCTGGGGGTTCCCCTTCATTAGGTTCTTGAAGAAATGAGTCCTAACTGATAACTCAGAGGAGGCCAAGAAGTTAAGGAGAACGACTAGTCTTTATACCATGATCGGGGATCAATTGTACAAAAGAAGCTTCACTATGCCACTCCTTAAGTGCGTGGATCGAAGATAGGCCACTTACGTAATGGCCGAATTTCATGAGGGGGTTTGCAAAAGCCACATTAGGGGCCAATCCTTAGCAACAAAAATATTGTGGGCCAGGTACTATTGGTCGATCATGCGCAATGAGTGCTTGGAATACATGAAAAGATGCAAGAAGTGTTAGAAATATGCGAATGCGCATCACTCCTCACTGGAAGAACGCCATAGCCTTGACGTATCTTGGCCCTTCTACAAGTGAGAGATTGACCTGCTCGAACCTTTTCCACTGGCCTCGGGCTAGCTCAAGTTCATTGTGGTGGCCATCGATTACTTAAGCAAGTGGATCGAATCTGAGCCCCTAGCAACAATTACAACCGTAAAAAGTTAAAAAAATTCATCTAAAAAAATGTTATCTGCAGATGTGGCTTGCCCGGGTTAATCATTTCCAACAATGACACTCAATTCACCAATGCAAATTTTTAAGAATTTTGTAGGGAGTTCGACATTCATCAGGCCTTCACCTCGGTCAAGCATCCCCAAACAATTGGGCAAGTTGAAGCCACTAATAAGGTCATCCTCATCCTCGTTGGGCTTAGGAAATAGATGGATTAGGAAAATGGGGCATGGCTGGAAGAGCTCTCTATGGTGTTATGGTCATACCATACCACAATACAGACATCAACGATGGAGATTTCTTTCAGGCACACTTATGGGTCAGAAGCAATGATTCCGGTGAAAGTTGGGGAGCCGAGCCCCCGAAGACAGTGCTTCCAAGAAGATACCAATAGAGGTATGAGAGCTAGCCCATATCCGAGAACAAGAAACTAAGCAAAAGGTATCCCAGAGGTATAATTCTGGGGTCAATCCCTGGAGTTTTCGAGAAAGAGACCTAGTCTTGAAGAAGGTAGAGATCGCAAACAACAACGGGGAAGGAAAGCTCGGTGCCAACTAGGAAGGCCCTTACCGTGTTACTCAAAACGTCGGCAACGGGGTTTACCACCTTACTGAGCTCTCAGGGCAACCTTTGTCGAGGTCGTGGAAGGCAACCAACCTATGGAAGTACTACAACTAAATAACAATCTCACGATCATCCTCAAGAATTGTTTATAGTTCAAAATTAATTTACTGATTTTGTGTTTCTTATCTAGATTCAATTTATTCTTTGATTATGTTATTGTTGCTTTAGTTCTGTTACAAGGCATATTATTTGGTTCTATGTCGAGGTCCTCTTGTCAATGAATTTAGATGTTCTGTTACATGGCATGTTATTCGATTCAACACCTAGGTTTCTTATCAATGAAGTCAGATGTTCTGTTACATGGAATGTTATTCAGTTCTACACCGAGGTTCTCTTATAAATGAAATTAGCGGTTATATTATTCGATTTTATGCCAAGGACCTCTTATTAATAAAGTCAGATGTTATTCAATTCTACGTTGAGATTATCTTATCAATAAAATTGGATGTTTAGAGGATCGATTCCTTTACACTGCTAAGTCGTGCCCTACCCAGCCAGGCTCGGTCAATCTGTCCACCTACGCCCGAGCCAGTCTCGGCAGCGAACCTTGGGTCATCCCGAACTCCTAAGTCGTGCCTTGCCCAACCAAGCTCGATCAGTTCACCTACCTTCGCTTGGACTAGTCCCAAGGGGCGAACCTTGGGTCATCCTAGACTCCTAAGTCGTGCCTTGCCCAGCCAAGCTAGATCAGTCCTCCCACTTGTGCCTAGGCTAGTCCCGACAGACAGACCTTGGGTCATCCCGGCCTCTGCAGATCACCTTGAAACAAACACACTCTCCCGACCTAATGTTGGAGGTAAAAAAGAGGTAACAACAAATATACTACGCACAATCAAATCAACATACAAAATCAATTGCAACTTAACACTGACACCAAACAATGTAGAAAACTAAGGAAACATTACATTTCACGACTCATCCTTGGAAAGAAAACAAAAAGTAACAAAGAAGATGCTGTCAACATACAAACAAGGAATAAGATCAAGGAAATATTCTTTATTGCATCGATGTCAAAATTACAAAAAAATGCCCACCTATACTACAAGTTTACAAAAAGAAAGAGAAGAGAGGAGTTAGGGTCGAGCAGGTTTGGGGCCAAGATCGACCACGAGCTCGACAACCACTCTCGAAGTGAACTTAAAGATAGCTGCGAGCTCACCAGACTGGTCGGCATCTTCCATGGGCAAGTCTCCCTTAGCCCTCAACGCCCCTACCGAAGCTTCGGCCTAACCAGCTAGATCCACCAGAGGCAAATCCACAAGCTGATCGGCCACCACTTCTTTGAAGGCACAACAGGTTGAGAAGTCGACTTCAGGAAAAAAACACTTAAGCCTTCGCAAAACCCTAAAGGAATTGGTCGACAGCCTCATCATTCAAGCTCTCAACCTCAGTTCGCATCGCGGATATCTAAGTCTTCAGCTTGGTAGCCTCGAGCTTGGCTTGGTTAGTTTGGAGGATAGCGGTGGCAAGGTCGATTGTCAGCTTCGCCACCTTCTCGGCCCCTTCCAGGGTAGCGACTTTGGCAGTCTGGGTTTCCCCCTTTAACATTGTTAGTTCCTCCAAACTACGCTCCCACTGATGTAGATACTTCTTGGAGCGGTCATCATCTCGGATAACTAGTTTCTCCGCCTGCGCCACTAGCTTTTATAGCTCCTCGATCTTAGTGGCCACTGCACCCCTCGCCCACTCCATCGCCTCCTTGCGAGCTTGGCTGAGTTGCTTTGACTGAGTCTAGAACTCCAGCTCCTGTGTCTAAAAGGCACTGGTGAGATGGAGGGACTACATCTCAGTCTAGCAGCACAGCCCCCCCAACTCCGAGCTCCAAGTACCTCTATCGATCGGACTCGAGGTAGAGGCACTCCTCAACAAAGGCCCTAGGTCAAAAATACTTGCTCCAGAGGCTCCTCGGATCGGCCTTGTTGTCGTCACAACCTCACAAGCTCAGCCTCGACAAGGTTTGCCCGGAGCCCAATGATTGATCGATGGCCAAGCTTGAGGTCCTGAATGTAACACCCGGGAAATTCTTGAAGTTATAAATGTAATTCTACATAGGGTGTAAGTGAAATTTTTGGAAGATTAGGGCTATAGGGTACACTATCAATAGTCTTGAGTGACCGGGTCAACTGCAGGGACTGCCTCAGACCCTAGATGTCAAAGAAAAACGATATAGTATCGATAAGCATTTCGAGACACAATAATGACGTTAGAGATAAGATGAAGACTCATGATGACGTTAGAGATAACATAAAGGCTCATGATGACGTTAGAGATAACATGAAGGTTCATGATGATGTTAGAGATAAGATGAAGGCTCATGATGACTTTAGAGATAAGATAAAGGCTCATGATGACGTTAGAGATAAGATAAGATTTGATATGATTACTACAAAATCCAAGATCTATAAATAACATGTTCATGGCCAAGGGTTTTATCATTCAAAGTTGTGATAAATTCGTATTGGATGAGAGTGATTCAAGCTTAGTGGATAGAGGGCTTTTGTTCTTAGAGAAGAAGAAGCATGCAAAGCACACATGAGGCATCACACGCGCAGAACACTTGGGCAGTGTGTGAGGAGGTGGTTTGGTCAAAAGACTTGAGGATTTGCATAAAAATCGAGTTTTAGCACGAGAATTGAGGTATTCTGAGTTTCATTCAAGGTGAGTAGTTCTATCCTAAATACTTGTTTTGATTCTACCTAAACTTGATTTGATTTCATGCAGAAGGGTTTTGTTGCATGTGAATGATTGAACCTGTTATGGTTGTGTTTTTGTGAGAGGTTCGTCCTAAAATATTTTATGAATATGCATTGAATTTTGTGCGATAAATTATGTACATAAAATGTTATTTTATATGATGCATCGAGTTGTGGTATGTGGCACTGTCACGTGTTTGTGTTGTTTATATGGGATGTCAGGTTGGGATGTTGTCTGGATAGTGTAGTCGTAATTTCCCAAGGGTGTTGTCGGAATACCGTATAGGGGTATCTCGTGTTGGTGTGCATGCTGGGATGGCCGCCTAGGGTTCCGTGCTGGGGCTATGTGGCCAGGGAAGTTATACTAGAGCGACTGGTTATAGATGTGGGATATGGGTTGGAATGGGTAATGTTTCCAGAATGTTTTTGAATAGGAACGTAATCTCTGACGTGATTGTGGTGAGCCGGGTTCCTGGGTTGATGTTGACCCTCTTGGACTGGGAGTGGTAATGATTGTTCCCGAGGTGTCAGGGAGATGCGTTGACTTTGCCCCTCTTAAGGTAGGACTGTGCTGTGCCAATGTGTCGATGTAGTGATGTTGCCTTTAGAGAGATTGCTCTTTCCCCAAGGTTGGGTTAAATGTTGTGTGGGATTCTCTTGGGCTGGGGCTTGTTGGGTTATGTCGGTTTTGTTTCATGTCTCACATACATTCATGAAAAGGTTTTTGAACTCTCACTTAGATGATTCAACATCTTATTTGGACTTTGTCCCTGAAATATTCAAACGTTCCAAGTGAAGGCAGCGGTGCTAAGGGGAAAGGAATTGCCGAGGATTGACGACGATTATTAGATTGTTCGTAGCATGTCTTTCAATTATGATTTGTATTTTGATGATGTCATGTTAAACGATAAGTACGACTTTCATGTTATGAATAAGATGAGTTCGGTTATGTACCGTTTGAGGTTATGATCTAGCTTTCGCATTTATGATGATTTACTTGTCTTAGCTTATTGATTCTTACTTTGGTATGCTAAGAAGGTGTAATGGGATTTTCAGGGAACGATTTATGTCGAGTTTATGTTGGAAAAAAAAATATATCCCCGAAATCTTACGTTTTCTAACGCCCTGGAAAAACGGGGTGTTATACTAGAGGGCTCAGATTCCTCCTGTCGAGCAGTCCTTGGCCTCTTTCCCTGCAAGTGGGCCTCCTCAACATTAACCTGTGCCTTAGACTGTTGAAAGCTCCTGCTTTTCGAAGAAGTAGGTTGAGAAGATGAATGGGGAGCTGGCATTGGACCCTTGGACAGCACGGGGGCCTTGGATGCCTGGGCACTCTTATTTAGAGCAGGGACTTTCTTAGCAACCCTGCGAGCTAACATCGAACTCGATTTGGCCCCCCTTTGCATAGTACACACTGCCTCACCTCCTCCAAAGTCATCTTGGGGGTCATTTCACCTGAAATAGAGAGTAAACAAGATAAGTAACAACAAGAGTTAGTTGAAAAAGAAAGATGGAGAAAAAACCAACCCATGTAAACAGCCAAACCCTCTGGATCATTCCCCTACTTGACGAGGGTCGAGCTCTCTAGCACAGGGCAATCCTCAAGGAGATCCATCGTCAGCTAGTCCTCCAGACTTAGGCGCCTATATTCGACCCCCATGATGGAGCTTGACTCTTTTCTCCAGCATAGGGGGAATTTGGCGGCCACTTTATCGTCCAAAAAGAAAGTGAGCACATCCTATTGAGAGGCTACTTTGAAGTAGCTGGCCTCAAAATTCTTATAGGAGTTGTCAAAGGCCTTCAGCAATTTCCTTCCCGATAGCCCATTCAAAGAGACCCAACTACCCTTGCTGATGCCCTTTGACTGAAAGAAGGAAAAGAAGACTGTGCTCACTCCCCAACCTAAGAAGCCAGACAACACTTCGAAGGCCCAGCTGTTCAGGTGCAGCTTGGTTGAGGAGACATTTAGCATCGTTAACATCAAGCACTGGAACTCGATAAACGGAAGTTGAAGACGAAGACATGTAAAAAATGTCTCGTACACAAAAATCAACCTCGAGTCCGCGACCATGAAGACCCATTCCTCTTCCCCACAGAGTTGAGACTCAAACAAACCCTCGTCTTCTTCAGTCGCTAACAAATGGATCCACGACCTCAACACAACGACACTATGAGGAGAGTTGTACACTGAGGTGACCTTGGACACATCTTCACTCACCCAACTATAGTCACCACTTGCACCAGAAAATAGGTTTGAAGATGACCAAGGCATGGATGAAGCACCTATACTATCCCTAAGGGAACCAAGGAAAACAGAGCCATCATAAGTCGTGCCCCTTTCCTACTTCGATCTATGTTTCAACTACCCTAGTCTACACATCGAATCACTCCCCTACGCTTGACGACCAAGCATCGGATTCCTTGCCAGGAACTCTTTGTTGATAGTCATGGAATCACTCCCTTCCCCAGATTCACTCCCCAAACTTGTCGTAACACTCGATAAACTGGTAGAAAATAAAAAATAAAAAAGCGAAAAAGTGATCGAAAGAGTCATTCACATGAAGTTACTTGTGGAAACGAATGAATCTGTAGAAGAATAAGCAAAACAGGAATTTAGCCCAAACACACGAGCGATTAAAGGCAGAAAGAATGTGGAAACTCTTGGGAAACCAGGGTTCAAAAATCGATCGCAAAAGTAAAAGTGAGAAGCGAGAAAACAACCTACATGTGCCTTTATATAGATATCACACAATGCATCCAACAGTTTGAGATCAAACGTCGCCAAACACCCGTAGAGATCATGCCACATGTCACACTCCTTCATGTGGATTAAATGCCTTAGGTTAAAATGTCGTGACAACTCCCTATCTGCCCACGACGTCACATCTTCTAGAACGAACGCCTCAAATTTCAAGACCACATGCGTTACTTGTCAGAACCTTGAAAAACAGCTCCTGCATCTGTCGAGCTCGGTCCCAGCAAGCTCAATCCGAGGTCAAGGCAAACTAAAGAGTCACCACCACCACGTTCCTAACTCGAATGCTCACCCATGCGAACATCAGACCTGGGGGGCTTTAGACGATACTGATCCATTGGGCCAGCCCATTACTTGGAATCTAGCTCGGTCCTCAAGCCAGATCTTAGCCCAAAAGCTCGAATAGCGTTTCCATTCAAGCTAACGTTCTTGCGTCAGTAATAGATTCTATCAACCCCAAACAATTTGCACGTTGATCCTTATCAGCTTGCAATCTTCATCAAATTTGAGATCCTTGAAGATGATTCCTATCACTACCGTGCATCTTGGCCCTCTATTCTCCCACGACAGCTAACGACACGCAAGGTACCTTCATCTCTATACAAGTCAGTCTGATTACAGGTCAAAGTATATTCTTTTCAAACCTTATCAATACTCTGACATTCTAATTTCTCACTGACTTGAGTATCAGAGTTCTTGCAGGTGCTAGCTACCTAACTGCGAGGTCGTCGCCGAATCGTGGCATTTCGCCGCCATCACAACCAGCCTGATCAACTCCGTTAGGCCGAAAAGAACATAATCCATGAAGAATTAAAACCTAATTTAAGTGAGTGAGTTATCTCTAGTCGGATCAGTGAGAAATTAAATAAAAAAAATACCCCAATTCGATAATTAATAGTAACATTTGAGAAGAGCGGGGTTACAAACACAATATATTGTTTCGGTATTAAACCAAAATCTTCATTTGTAATTGATAATCTTGGATATAGTTTTTAATAACCAATTCACTCCCGAGCTGTTAACTGGACCCCAAAAATGTATTGTAGGTCATGAAGCTAACTCCTAAAAAAGGAAGATGAAGATGATAAATTTTTATTGGTTAATATGGTTGATGTTTATTTATTTATTTTTTACTTTTATGGCTGATTTACTTATGTCAAATCTTAGAGATAATATAGTATATACTCTTTTAAACATTTAAATATTAAGTTGATTTCAATTATTTAATTATAAAAAAATAAATTATTTAATATTAAATTTTTACCAAACTATTTTATTTTATTTTATTTTTTCACTATTAAATAACAAAAATATGAAAATTTTAATTAAAAGAGATAATAAAACAGAACTTAAATCTAGGGATATGTAATTTTAGAAACCATTACTTAGGTTGACTTTTAGAGTGCTAAATCGATCCTCATTGTCAAATTTAGCAAACCAATCCCAAATTGATCCTCCAAGAGACTCGTCATCGCCAAAATCATTTGCTAAATTTTTGGCGAAGCTCAAAAACATTGCCAACTATGGTGATTAAAATCTGTAAAGACATCATCACCATCTCTCCCCCCCCAACGGCCATCAATGCCGAACGAGCGACAAGCAGACAACCAGCGACGAGCGATGACCAACGACAAACGACAAGAGCGATGAGCAACAGCGACAACAAGCAGACTAGCAATTTGTGTATGTATATGATGTTGGTTGTTTGGAAAATTTGTATTGATTTGTGTATTTGACAAGTGATATTAAAAATTTGTGTATTTAGTTATTGTTTTGTATATTTGATTATTGATTTTGTACATGTGCGTACTTGATTATTTTGTGTATTTAATTATTGATTTTGCATATCTGTGTATTTGATTATTTTGTATATTTAATTATTAATTTATATATTTAATTATTACTTTTGTATATATATTTAATTTATTTTGCATATCTGTGTATTTAATTATTTTGTATTTAATTATTTTATGTATTTAATTATTAAATTTGTATATATATTTAATTATTTTGTGTATTTAATTATTAAATTATAGGTAAGGTAAAATAATAAATAAATGAAATTAATAAAATTAAAAATTATAAATAAAGTCAAATAAGTAGAATTGAAACTTATTGATAAATAAATAAAATAGAGAAGAGAATATAAAATTTTGTTAGAGCAGATAATTTTTAAAATAAAATCAAAATAAAAATTAAATTATTTATAATATAATAAAAAACATAATAAAAATTCTTGTTAAAGTCAAGCCATAATTTTATATTTTTGTAATACCAACTTCGCATGTTTGCAGAGCGGGGCGTGGCAGGGCCTAACCTTTTTCTATCCCCTCCCCTCCCCCCCAACAGGAGAGATTTCAGATTTTTTTATTAGTGATTAGGCTGCGTACTCATAGAATTTTAATTTTAATTTTTTTTTTTAATAATTTATTTTCAAAAAATAAAAAACACATTCTATTTATCACTGAAAAACTAATTTTCAAAATAAAAAACTAAAAAACGCATTTTATTTAATAAATTAAAACTATTTAATTTTAATATATTATTAAAAAATATATACATTTTACAATTAATAAATCTTGCAACATTCTTTCCGTTACAAGAATAAAATATAAATAAATTACATCATCTTTTCCATATTTTGATTATTTTGCTCAAAATAATTTTTTATTATTTTAAATTTTCTTTACAATTTTTTTATTTTAAAAAATACATTTTTAAAATAACAAAATAAATGTTTTCAATGTTTTAAAAAACTAAAAATTAAAACTGACATAAAAGAAAACGAGGGTTAATTTCTTTAAAAATTTTGTAAAATTTACTCTTGCAAGATTTTGGTAAAAGAATAAATTGACAAGGTGAGTTCAATTATTTTTTAATTAATACAAATATTTATTTCTAATTTGAAAAATAATTTCAATATATATGTATATATAAACATATTACTAACTAATTTAGTAAAGTGACAATCTAAAACGCAAACAATACTCGGTACTTTTTTGACAAATCAAACATCATACAACACAGCCTCCGCTATTACTAATACTAGAAATGTGAGGACATTTCAAAATTTCTGCTGTTTCTAAACCCAATGCACTTTACCTTTTCCTTCTGCCAATTAAGCACTTAATAATATTTTTTATTACCATATTGTCATATTACTTTGGAAATGCTTTCTGCGTTAAATGTATCAAAAAATACCATATTCATAAAATATTCATGTTGCTAATGCTGATCATAGTATTCTTTTGTTCTTTTTTTTTTCCCCTTTCGAAGATGTTAGTAACGACGAACGATACACTTGTGTTGACAAACTAGTCAAGAGCATTTATAATCATGAAATGAAAATACCAAGAAATTTAGAAGACATGGTTGGCATTTGGAAATGGTCTCATACCTCAATCTGTCAGTATACACGGGCCGCTTCATTTTAACGAAAGAATTAAATGAATTTTCCTTCCTGGCTTAAGTCTGTTGACCTGAGGATTCATATAGGGGTCTGCATCTCAAGGAAGGGGTGGACAGGAAGAATCCTCCATACTTCGTCGTAAATGCCTCAAGAATTTGTAGTATGGGATAGTAGCAAAAACCATGGTTTTGTTAGCTGCAGCGTAACGTCCGTACAATATATATGAAACCTCACTGAAGTTGTCTACCTCAAGAGCAGTCCCCTGATGATAGCCATCTACTCCTACTGTATCGAAGAATGCCTATGATGTAACAAAGCATACTTGACGACTTCATAAAAGGAAACCACTATTCCAACTGATGGTCCTGCGCGAGCAACTCGAGGCCCAAGTCCTGTAAACAGCCCTTTTATCCCCCCATCCCTGATGAAGATGATGATAATAATAGTTCAGCAACACAAACCAACATATAAAGCAAAATAAATCATTTATCCATAACTTCTTTCAACACAATGTTCTGGAAACTATCAAATTGGAGAAAAGGATCAACGGTTTGGACGAACCATGTTTAAAATAATTAATCTTAACAAACAAGGAAAATAATAACCTAGTTGATCTGATAGGTTCAAGTAGTTTAACCCTTTCTTAGGCCACCTGAATCATCTAACAACTGATTTGCCAATCAAGGTGGTTCGACTAGCTGCTTCAAGGTCAACATATAGTTTATATAGTTCATGGAGGACGTTTACTATTGAGTGTTCAGCTCATCCATCATATATAGGCATTCCATGTGTTCTTTGTATCAAAATACCCAACATCGAATTTCACCAAACAGCTGAAGAACCTTGTGACAGTATTACATACCTCCAAATTTCAACCAATGTCTGTTTTGTGGTCATAGTCAACGCTCGGGCAGGATCCTTCTGAAAATACAAGAGGAATACAACGTCAATAACTGGAAGAGAAATCAACAAAAGCCATTTTGCTAAAAAACAGTATCCAGGTTGCAGGATGTCAAATTATCAGATATACTTGCACATTTTGCCTTTTGTAAGATATCCTCCCACACTCTCATGTGTGAGTCATTCAGAACTAGGAAGGGCTAGTGAATGCATCTTCAAAGCTCTCTTCAGTCAAATGCAAGATAGCATGATCAGAAGATAATCCTAAAGAAGGTTTCTTAGTCTGCTCCATACGTAGTTGCCATGAGTACATTGGGACAAGCAGCCCATAAAACAATGGGGACACACACACACACACACACACACAAAAAAAAACCTTTGCCCTAGACCTTAGTTCTAAGGCCAGCAACTACATGGAAAAGCCAAAACTTGTGAACAGTATACTGAACCACAAGGAGAACATTAGATGTAATTAATCCAGAAGGTCTAGAACACATTACTGGTTCCTGAGTAGATAGCAACAGCTCAAAGTAGATTCCTTCAGGAATTGCATATTGGAATGGTCAGACCACGTGCCAACACAGAATAGATAAGTTGGACCTTTTTCCTAGTAACTCCTTCCTGACCCAACACTAACAGGTTAGTCCTTTGGTGCTTTAATCAAACAACCTTTGCCAGTTGACATCATGAAATTGGAGGGGCTGATAGAAAGTAATACTTTGAGAAGTACAAGAGCTCATTGTCTTCTAAACAATAACTTTTTGACATACAGATGCATATAGATATGAATTCAAATAATTCCCTTCACACCAGAGACATCATATTGGTATTTATGGGTCTGAACTAAAAACTGTCCAAATAAAAACTGTGGACCTCCCGGATTAACCACCAGGTAAATTGATGTTTCATCCTAAACCAGATCAATCAATTTAATAATAAACATTGTGAACACTACAACAATAATACGTTTATAAAGGCAAAGCAGGGATCCTCAACAAGTACAAGGTCTCAGAAGGCTACAATAGCCAATTATGGAGAGAACTTTAATTTCTAACATTACCCATCTGCTGCTAATATTTCATTATTATATCGTTCTTATGAATTTCTGTTATGTTGAGGCAATTTTCCTCCAAGGAATTGTGGATGAGAGCAATTTTAAAATTATAATTCTGCACTGACATAGGAAAACATGAACAGGGTTTCAAGTTTTGTTTAGAAAACAACCTCTATCTGCCGCCGAGTTTTTGCAACATCTAAAGGACATGTAGCAGCGGCTGCAAGGGTTCCTGCAACAAAGCCAGCACAGAAGTTTGTCCCCACAACATTGGCTCCACTGGTTTTATCACCAATTAGACCCAACATTCTTCTCCTCATCTACACAAGAACAAAAGAAATCACATCAACTCAAAGACCTTTAATTGTGGTTCACAAGTAATAACAACAATCAATTGTGGTTCTTCTGAAAAAGAATTAGGTCTCACAGGCTCAAGGGTTGACCAGCAGATAGCAGAAAAAGGAACATCACGTGCAAGCTGTGCTCCAAGGCCCGTCCATAAAATGCGGTAGTTTTGCACTGCCAAATTATAGCATGTTACCAAAACAGGAGTTGAGTATAATATGCAACAATGAAATCAAAATTTTCTTCTCTTTATCTTACTTTTAAATAATCTTTTAGGGTTATGGTTTGCCTGCCGGGGGGGGAGAATGCATAGGAGTAATACATCAAATCAGAGGATCTGTCAAGATGTTGTCTTACACTTCTGAGTTTGATGTATAAGCAGTAGATAATAACAGGAACTTGTTTACCAAGTACTGATAATCTAAATGGGCCAGTGCACTATATTTGAAAAAGGTCACAAAAATCATTAAAAAAAGATTATTTTCCATAAATGGCATCCACGCAACAAAATATGGTATCGCAAGAGCATATTCTTTGATTTATTGTTGTTTTTTATTTTATTATTTGTGTAGCTTATCATTAGTGTTTAGTCTATTAGGTTTTTGTTATTATTTATACGAGGGTAAATTACCAAAAAAGACCCTAACTTTTACCCTTATTTCAATTTTGGACTGAACTTTTAATTTTATATATAATAACATCCAATTTATTTTTGTTTCAATTTTAGACTATCATTTTTCTTCCGTTAATAAAAACTATTAAATGCAGTTGTGGCATGCAAAGTCAAATTAGCAGATTGCCACCTTAAATAAAAAATGCTAATGTGGTTAATAAATACTAAATATATATAAATATATTTTTAACAAAAAATATAAACTATATATAAATTAAAAAAAAACACATCTCCTCATTGGTGGCAATGCCCATCGCTGATGTAATAGCCAGTCCGCCAACAGTGTATTGTTTTTAACTTATAAAATATATGTAGTTTATATATTTTTTAGTTTACTTTGTGTTAAAAATATATTTATTTAAGCCACGTCAGCATTTTTAATCTGGGGTGGCAGACAAGCTAATATAACTTCACATGCCACATTAGCATTTTACAGTTGTTACTAATGGAAGAAAAAAGACTTTCCAAAATTTAAACAAAATTAAAATTAGATGCTATTATTGATAAAATTTGAAGTTGGTACTGATGTGTATATGAACCAATGCCCATTTTCCGAAAGCCTAAGAAGGATAAGCCCAAAAGCAAAAAAATAAAGCATAAGGGTTAAAAGCCACATGAAGGGGTCCAGGAGACCCTCTTGATAGACTCCCACAAGGGAGTACCAAGAGCCTCCAAGAGACTCCACAAGGTCTCCCAAAGACCCTCCCATAAGGTATTCTCATGTCAAACGTGCAAACAGTTACCCTCTGAAATCCTCTCCAAAAATTTCGTAATGGATAAGGGTTATTTGAAGTAGTCCTAATCATGAAATATTAGGATTGTCATCACTTCCAAGCAATTTCAACTATAAATAGAGTAGGATCCATTATCCCAAGTAAGTCACTTTTACTCATTCAAGAGCTCTGCAACTTTCTTTGATTTTGGCGAATCTGACTTAAACATCTGAGTGTTTGCACAAGAAATGCCCTATGCTCTTTGACGATTTTCTTCTTTGCAAAGTATTTGAAGCATTGAGATGGTTCTTCCCCAATAAATAAATTATATTGTTGTGTTCGAGCAACAACAAGTACAAAATTGGAAAAGAAAAAAAAAATTAAAGTTGGATGCTACTATTGATAAAATTAAAAATTCAGTCCAAAATTGAAAAAAAGGGTAAAAGTTCAGCATTTTTTTGATAATTTACCATTGATATTCCTAGCTTTAAGTAATCATGTGACTTCTAACATAGATGGATGGTTAAGATTAGAAGGATTAATTTATGATCAATGGCTAGGAAATATTACCACTCTTAACTTCAGTATAAATAGTCTTTAAGACACCTTGTAGATAATTGTTTTTATTCTAATTCAACATTTGAGGTTTTCCTAAACCTTAAGTTTCATACTATTGTTCCAGATTTGAAGTCTTAACTGCTTTAGCCCAAATTGTTCACTTGTTTTGCTGATTCTTCCTCTCACATTGCATCAAAGTGGTATCAGAGAAAATGATCCTATAGTTATGTCAAGATTTTTTCTTGAGACCTATGGTTGGACATGCTACAGGATGTATAAGAGATAATCAAAGCCAGAAAACAAAATTGGCTGGGGCAGAGTGCATGATTGGAGATTTCTTGTGAACTGTGCTTGCTTTGCAACAACAAGAATGTGTAGGAACCTGCATGGATATTACCAAAGGTGGCCTTAAGGGAGAATTTGATGATGGAGAAAACGAAAACCTCTTGATGATGCTGGAACCACAGATTTTGTGGCACAAGGCAGATTGAAAAGAGTGGTTGTACATGCACTAGATTTTCAACTGGTGGAATCAAGGTAGAAGTTGCAGGTTTTAACAGAGAGATGCATGCCAAGAATCTTTGAATTGAGAAGCAAGTTTAGAGAATTATTTTTGAGTGGAAGCTTATAGCCAAAGACAGGAAGGTGCTATTTGTCAAGCTAAAATTGAAAGAGACAACCCTTCAATGATGGAAGAGAGTTGTAGAGTAGCTCACTTGCAAAGGTAACCAAAAATTCAGACTATCGAGCATATGAAGACTAAGATGCAGAAGCAATAACTGGTGATTGATTATACAAAGGAGTCATATGAGAGATTTCATTTCTTGAAGAAAAAGGGGATGACTATGGAGAAGTACGACTGAGTTTTGGGTTAAATAAAACCAGTGAGCAAATGACATCATAATATTTGCCTGGTCTGAACCAAGCCATGAGAGATGAAATGGGAGTGGTGAACTTGTTTAACCATAAAGATGCTTGGCAATATGCTTTAATGGCTAAAAAGAGGTTATGGCATTATGGTTTGAGAAAACCAGTACCTGGAGAGAGTGAAGGTTTTTGGCAGCATACCATAGTTTCAACTAGGGCTTTTCAAACTAATCAAACAGACAGGCCTAAAAACAAGTCACGGAGTTGTTGTAGCTAACAAATCACCTCTTAAGAATGTTTCCAATGTTGAGGGGGATGGAAGTAGCAAAGATTTTAGAAGATATGGCACACAAAACAGTTCAGGTTCCAGTTCTTTTAATTCAAACAGCAATAAACAAGGCCATTGTTTCGCTTGTGGTGAGAGGGGACACAACTCATGCATGCCCGCAATGCTGAGTGAACTTGGTGGAATGAAGGAAACTAAGAAGAGCTTCCAAAACCAGTTTATGATGATTACGCAGAAGAAGAGGATGTTGAAATTTATCCATTAAAAGGAGAGTCCTTAGTTGTACCAAGGGTGATGACAACATCTTGTGAAGAGTAGAGGATTGATATTTACCCAGTTAAAGGAGTGTTATTGATGTTAAAACAATTTACTAAAGTAGAGTTTGATATGTAGCACAAAAAAAAAAGCATTCAACATTTCTTCCACCAATAAGGAATCAGTGGTATGATGAGTTATGACAGCTCCAATGATTGAAGAAGATTGGAGGCGTAATAGTTTGAAAACATGTGTTTTCTACTGTGGAACGTCTGGACTACTGTGCTTGATGGGAGAAGCTATGAAAACACTGTGTTGAAGGATGTTGAGAAGCTTAATCTGCAAGTTGAGAGGCATCACCCATATTTCATGGTTCCAGAAGAGCAGTGAGCACCAAAAGGTAAAGCTAAAGACCATCTCATGGTCTATCGCAAGATTGGCTTTGAAGAGAAGTTTAGCTCCAGATGTGGACAAGGAATTAGTACTGGGCATATTCTTAATCCATGCTATTGAGGTTCCACGCACCAAGAGGGAAGGCAGATAGTGATACTAAGTGGTGGACTTCTCCAAGGGGTGCAGGATTTATGATCAGAGAAAAGACATCTGAAAAAAAACTTGAAGGTAAGTGGAGAGGAGATTCACTGCTAGAGCACATAGCACTTGACTGGTTTAAAGTTGAAAACTGCATTACTCAGGTTGCATTGCATCCCACAGTTTTCTTATTCTGTTGGAAGCTGGACACCAAAAAAAAAATAGCCATTCATCCTCATCATAGCCATGAAGTGCCAGCTAGAACAACCCCATTCATCCTCATCACTAACCTTGAGGTGCCAGCTAGACCTAACTACAGCCTGGGTTTACATTAAGCTGCTGATAGGCCTGTAAGTAACAAGTCTCTGCTGCGTACACTTGTTGATGGAACTGACATATTTATGATTCTAAATTTAAACTAATCCCACTAACTGTTGAGGGATATTGGATGGTGGAGCATGTAGTCATTCAAAAGCAAATGAAAGGAAAGATAGATTTGAGGATGTTGTCGGGTGGTACAGACAACATAATCTCCTTCATAATACCTCCAAGAGATAAAGTTGCAATAGTTAAAAGAACTAGAGCAGGAAAATCTAGCATGCTCAATGCACTATGTCTGATCATAGAGCTGGAAAGAGGTAGAATCCAGATTGATGAGTATGATATTACAAACTTTGGACTCATGGACCCCTGCAGTGTTTTGGGTATTATACCACAAGCACCTGTGCTTTTCTCAAGAACTGCGTGATCTAATCTTGATCCTTCTAATGAACACAGCAAGGCTGACCTTTGGGAGGCTCTAGAGAAAGTTCACCTCAAGGATGTCATCAGAAGGAATTCTTTGGGGTTATTTGTGGATGTCTCCAAGGGAGAAGTTCAGTGTTGGTCAGAGACAGTTATTAAGCCTTGCCCGAATGTTACTTTACCAATCATAAATCCTTTTTCTTGGTGATCTTTTGAATAAGAGCATCAGACCATAGTCTCTCCCACTGTTTGAGGCATTGATGGAGGATATCATTCTCTTCTTCTTTCCTGAATGATATGAGTTTCTTTTTAACCCTGGGAGATTGAAGCAAGAGCATATTCTTAGATTTATTAGTGTTTTTATTCTCTTATTTGTTTAGCATATGGTTAGTTTTTGCTATTATTACATTTTAATACTTGTATTATTAGCTTTAATAAGTAGTCAAGTGACTAGCATGTGACTTTTACTATAGATGGATGGCTAAAGTTTAGAAGAATTCCTTTTTGATCAACAGCTAGCATCTATTGCAAATTACATCACCTGAGTATTTTCCATTAGTTTCCATTAGAAAGATATGGCAGGCAGAAATCCATCACTTCACCCCCCCCAACACACACCCCAAACCCCAACCAACAAAAGGAAAAGGGAAAGGCAAAAGGAAAGAGAGGAACATAATGCTGTATGCTTGAAGATTGATTGGAGTCATACTTTGCATATCTTGTTTTCCTGCACAAAACCTTTAAACTATGAACCTAGGTGTCAACTTACAATTTTGAAGGTTGTTTGTGCTTCTGATGGGGGGCACTACCCCAGCCAATGTCTTCCAAACTCCTGGAGGCTTGACACCCTCTTTGAATGCCTAAAGTAAAGAAGAATATCATAAACTGATACGAGAATAACAAACTTTAGCCAAAAACTGATATGGAATCCAAAAAATGTCCTCTCAAGCAATATTGTAGAGGACAAACACAAAAGTTTTTCAAACAAAAGCATGCAATAACCACCTCTGGAACAGTTACATCAACAAATAGGGTCCCAAAACACATTAACTTTCAATTCCAAATCCCAGATCTTAATTATAATGGACACTAGAAAGGAAAAGAAAAAAGAAAAGAAAAGAGTAAAAGCCAGCCTAGAATCAAAAACAAGATTGGTTCACACTAATTAAAGATGTTGGATGAGTGAGTTTATCACACCAAGAAATAAAATGGCTTCTGTTACCAATTGCAACAATAAGCATACCAATTTTATTTTTACAGTAGCTAGTTGATATGTAAATAGGTCAATAACATGGGTATTTGAGTTTTAACTACTACCATTCCAATCTCCTTTTAGGGTCGATTAGGAAATTCATTGGGATTACCACATTTTATGATCAACTTAATTGAGGTAGCTGTTGGGTCAGATAAATTTCAGCCACTGGATATATATAGTGTTACCAGATAACCAAGAAATTTAACAATTGTAAGAGATTTTAAGCATTTTCACATACAACACAACCTAACCCAATGGGATGTCCCCTGAGAGAAGTAAAATAATGCCATTTTCCATAGTCACATATAATGAATATACATGTCAAATAAGAATCTTCATATACAAAAGGCAATACCTGCATACGAGTTCTTGCAAGTTCAACGGGATAACAAGTGATACAAGCTAGTGATCGTGCCACTGAGCCAGCAACCAAGGGGACATATGGGGTAATGCTAGGGGCATTTTGTGATGTGAATTCTTCCATATGATTACGCAAAATATCATAACAAGGCAAGTAGATACCGACCTGGTTTGCATAAGTTCTATAGTTAAACCTCATACCACATCTACGAATGGGTCTATGCCCAAAGAAATTAAGGAAAAGAAAAAGGTTGTGATATAGACTTACAGTTGGCACTGCTAGTGCCAAACTTGCACCTGTGCCTCTCCAAAGTCTTGCAAGACCTTCCTGCACATTTTCATACTGATTAAACACCTGGCAACCAGTGTCACCATACACAAAAATATGCATGAATTTGCATCATTCCGATAACATCACCAAGAATCCAAGATAAAGGTGTTAAGAGAACATTTCAACTTCTTACAAGAATAAATCGAGCCACTACGTAGAACTTTAAAAATCACAAGTTTATGGTCAAGATGTGAATGCACATATTCAGTCATCTTGTCCAAAGAATCTATGATTTACTACCTCTTTAAGTTTGGGCATACTTAATATGCAGAAAACATTTCCAGTAGTTTACAATTTGGCCAACAGAAACAAACAACCAAATTAGAGTGACCATACAGACTGCACGGGCCATTATCTAGGAATTTCTCCAACAGTTGAAGCATAAAATTGTGAAACTGGGAAAGACTAATGCATATAAGCACCTAAGCATCAATCAAATTCAATTGGGTTGCCTCTCTGAAACAAATAATTGGAGCACCTGCATTAGTAATCACACAACTTTATTAACCTGGCGTGCAACTTTGTAAAATACATCCAGCGTCCCTCTATATCGATGAAAGTCCTGAGGACCTGCTGTTTCAGCAACATGAACTGTACGAGTGCAGGATGGAGGACATCTCATATCTGGAAGCATCTAAAAACAATTGCAAAGACAGAATTTCGTCAATGAAGAAAACTTGGGGGACTAGAATCAAACTTCCAATTCCCACAAACATAAGCATTGTTGGAAGCAAAAACAGTTTTCCTTGATAAATTAATTACAGGTTCAACAGATTAGCTACAGAGTAAGAAAAGCAAGTGGCAAAAGGATGAGAAACAGAAGATCAATAATTACTAAGGAACACCTTTAGAAACATAAATAAATAAAATTAATCTCTTACAGTTATCTATTTGATTTTCTAATGCTGGTAACATTTCTAATGTTGCTTCTACACACAACTAAATTAGCCATTGATGTGTATCATTTATAAAAGTATATTCACAAGATGCTAGGCTACTAGTCAGGGAATAAATATGATTTGACCCTATGAAGCAAGAAACTAAATGCAATGCAAGATGATTCTTCAAAGAATAATTCACCAAGGTGCTAATAGCCATTTCAAGTGAAGGCTAGTCCAAAAGGATGCATGGGCCTACCCACAAAATAACATGGATTATGTTACCAAAAGGAGAATTAAATCATTAATACTTTCTTTCATCTTTGATTGTCCATCTAAGAGAAAAAATACATGGCAACAAGGATAAGGATTTTTATTCATTAAACACCAAAGAAGAATTTTGATGATGATATAAGTTATTTCATCTTGGATTGACCACCTAATACAAAAGATATATGGAAACAACAAGAAAGGGCATTCAATTAGTGATAGATGAATTGGAACTCTAACATAGTTGTTGAATGGCTATCATCAGGTCATTGAAAAAGAAAAAGTTCAAAAGATGGCCTCAAGGGCACTAATGATTCCCTATGTCTCCTAAGCCCTTCAACATCTTTAAAAAAATCAAGATTTTAACCAAACAGATGTAACATTTTAAGTTGTTCCACCAAACTACAAGCACACCCAAATAAGAAAATCAAAATGAAAAACCCCTGAAAACATACCGTGTTCATTTCAAAACATGTCATGTTGCAAAGGCGTTCATAAGGGACACCGGCAGCTTGTGCTTGCAACCTTGTCTGGGAAGTACAAATAGCGGTCAGTAAATTCAATGGAAATACAATAACTTTATAATGGTACAACTACATCAATATTGGACTAAAAAAAAGTTATTAGGATGAATACAGAAGGAAATAAACGAGATGACAGGTCAAAGGCAACCCTCAGAGCTCAAACTAGACTTGCATTCAGGAGCAACATTTAGCAAAATATCTCTCCAGATGGAAAGTAAAATTATGAAGTAAACATAAGGAGGAAAATCTATCCCTCAATTCATATGACTGTAGACAACTATAAGGCACCCTTTGATTTGTTATAGGAACTGGTTCATTACAGGAGATGGGAATTAGGAAATTTAAGAGTCATTCATCTGCAGAGAAGTATATGAGTTTTAGTTGGGAAAATAAAATAAAAGAACAACAATCACAAGCTTTTATCCCATTGAGTGAGTTCTGCTTTAAGAATTCTATCAAAATAAAATAAATAAAGTCTGCTCATGAAAACACATAAAGGATACTCTCATAGAATATAGGAAAACCAACCACACAAATTCAGAATTCGTTAATTTAGGATGAAATGATTTCATCTGCAGAACCAAATTTTTACACAACACCCAAATACTACATGGACTATGAGCAGATGAAATTGGCATCTTCCAGAAGGAATAGAACTCTCAAAAAATTAATGAAATAAGGAGTGCTAACTGCTAAGTAGGCATTAAGAAACTGCAAAACTACCAACAAAATATGAGGAGGAAACTGTACCCCTAAAAAATTCAAATGATCATGAGAATGGACACCAAAGTTATATAACAAAAACAGAAGAAGGGAAAAGCCATCCATTAATTTGTATGACCACAAGACACTACAAGAATAATCTACACAACAATGGCCCTTATTCACAAGCACCGTGAAAAATCCTGCCTCAGATAACCACCAACTGTTATATGAATTTATGAAGTGGCGAAAACAATTGAATGGGGAAGAAGAGATAAATGAGGGGGGGGGGGGGGGGGAAGACCTTGGCAACGTCGAGGGGATTGACGAGGACTGCAGAGAGGACGGCGGCGCCTGCGGCAGAGAAAGCCCTCTCCGCAAAACCGACATCGACATCAGGTAGCGTTAAGTTACCGGTTCCGGAACGAGGAGGAAACGAAGAAGAGGAATCTTCTTCTGCTACTTCTTCTCGAAGCGCCGTGGAAACGTTGGGATCGAGCTCGACTCTGGAAGCTGCGGCGCCAATCCACGAAGGAATCCCCTGCCTTGTTGGTCCCGCCATTTGTCCTACGGATGAAATTCAACAAAAGAACACACGTATTTTTACCCTTTCCTTCCGGATTGCCTCAGAATCGATTGGAAAGAATTAAGTAGATGGATCACGAGAGAGGGGTAGGGTTTGATTGATGGTTGCATGGAGGAAGAGGAGGAGAGATTTGTCGCGTGGAGGCGCCAAAGCTTATGAAAAGAAGCGGTCAGAAGCTTCCACAGAGGCAGCCGCCACCCGTACTTCTAATAAAGAATGGAGAGATTTTTTAAAAAATATTATTCAGTTTTAAAAAAATAACAAAATATTAAAACCTTTAAATAAATTACGTAATTTATTAATTAAATTAAAAACATGATTTTTTGTTTAGATTTCTTTAAAATTATAATAATAATTTTAAACTGAAACAAGGAAAGTGTGAAACCATTTTTCTTTTGATTTTGCTTTGTTGTTTGAAATTTGAATGGATCATCGTCATGGCAAACGTAATGGATGCCACTTGCAGCTGCCGTGAAATACGTGAGTGGTGGACAGGCATATTATTGCCCATTGCATGGATGTGGAGCTTTGAGTTGTTTGGGGGGAAATTTAATAAAGGACGTTAACACTTTAAATACACAAAATTACATTTTACTCATACTCTCATTGTCTGAACACAAAATCTTTCATTATCTCACCACGAAAATCCCATTTTTTAACTGCTTACCAGTTACTCGATATTAAGAGTACAAATTTATTTATGCTTTTCATGATAATAAAATATTTTTAAAGTATATTTTAAAAATAATAATAATTTGTACTTATAGATCCCTTAGAAGTGCTTAAAGAATTCACTCGGTTAAAATATATCAAGTAGTTGACTAGTGCAAACAACTGGTCAATGGAAGTTGACCGCTATTTTAAAGATTAAAATAAGGTTGTAAGTAGTTAATTAGGATGATTTGACTAAAATTTGACATAAATCTTATTTACTCTTTAAAGAATAAACAAATAATCAACTACCTGCTTACCACTAATCAAATCAATTAAAATTTGACTATGAATTATGAGTTATAAAGGTACTCGACTAGTGAAGTAATGAGACTGTATTAGTCGTCTAAATTTAATAGAATATTTTGTTTGTGTCTTGAAATCTATAAATAATTTATTAGTAGACAAACACTATAGTCGACCAATCCTTTTTAGTCTCTAATTCGAAACCTAAGTTTGACAAGTCAATTACCCTTATATATGGTTCCATTGTCCTTAGCGTATGTATACCTTTTATGCTTAAATTTTATGTACAAGTTTCATGTTTTGGGGCATAACCTATTTGCTTTTTAGTTAAAGAACAAAATTTCCCTATTTGGTTAGGTAATCCTAAAGAATTAACTAAATCACTGCACCTTTTCACTAAAATAATTTCTAACTATAAGGTCGTTTATCTCTGGTTTGATTTTGAATGTATCATTTCTTTTTATTACTAAGCATTTATTATCCTTGATTTATCACTTACTTATTGTTAAACCATTTTTTGGTATGATGTTCTAAGAGTCAAACCCTCCAAAGAGATGACTCTCCTTCCTTTAGAGCAAAAAGTGACGCATCATAAATTTGAATTTTGAACTCCTTTTGTAATATTTAAAAAATTTTAAGAATTTTTAAATATCAAAAATTATTTTTGAATTAATTGAAATTAGACTTAAAATGGAGCTTAGTAATAATTTAATGAATTATCGAGCCACAGAAGCAATCTAAAAGAACTAAAACATGAATTCGCGAAGAAAATTATCTAAGTATATATAATTTGTTAAAAATTATAAAGATAATCCAATTTAGCTAAGTTAAAAGGAGGTAAATGTGATTGCAAAATTGGATCAAATCATATCAAATTAGCTCAAACCCAATATTGGCTTTGTAGATGCGATTGAGATGAACACGCAAAGCCTAACTTTTCAAAAATCTTCAAATGGATTAAAAGTCATTCGAGTTTTAAGTCAATAAATTGATTACATAGCTTATTTTGGACTTAAATGAAATCTAAATGGGCTTAGCTTAAGACAAGTGGAAACTTGGGAGTTAAATAAATATAACCGAACACACAATAATATTTGCATGTCGCATTTTCACCTATCAGACTTCAAGTAATCAGACCCAAAAAGTTTACAAAAAAATAGGTTCCACGACACAACAACCAATTGGAGAAGGTTACTTTGAACTCAAATTTTGGTCAAATAGTTTCAAACCAAATTGAACTATTCAACGGGTCTTATAACCAACATGGAGGAAAGTAACTCGATACTCAAAATGGATTTTCAATGACCAATGATGAAGTTACAAGTAGTCATGTAACATCCCGCCTTGTCGGACGTGTCACTATAAGAGTATTTTCGAGAATCTTTTTTTTTTTTTTTAAATAATATCATCACGCGCGGTACTTCATGAACCACCTTCACATGCAAACATAAGATCTCGAAAATTCCAGTCTTGCCCGTTTAACTTAACAAGATCAATAATCTTAACAACTAAACGAAAGATATCATAATGCAGCGAATACATTAACATTAAACACCGTGATTCTTACATAGCATTTCCATAATGAAATACGTAATACAAATAACCAAATGATAACAATGTTATTGTACAACTACTTATACACACGCTGGAATACATACCAAAAACTCCAAAGTTTACAATGACTATCAATCTAAGTACCGTTGACCTTCAACCGACCATGTCCTTGCCCTCGCAGCAGTCCTTGACTGGAACATTGAATGTTCCAGGGGCATAACCCAAGTTAGATGACAAAACATCTAAATGACGGTATGAAACAGTTTACATAATGCACGAACAAACATACGAGCATGGCATATACAGACAAAATGACAAATGCAAACACGTATATCTTGAGAAATCTTCCTGACATACTCAACCTCCCGTGGAAACACCTTCCACACACCGTTGGGGGTTGAGCTTGCCGCGACATACTTAATCTCTCGAGTGCCCTACCGTGTCACTCGTTTACTAGGATTAACTTTGTCCCATTCTCAAAAAGACCCCATCTCGTCCCATACGGACCCAATAACGACACGAAAATCAATATCCCAATGATATGAAAATCACACGCTATACACCGATTCTTTTGCAAGTAAAAACAGTTGATGCAATATATTACATGATCAATATGCAAATGATGTCATATATACAAGAATAAAATGCATAAGCATAGCATCCCGAGTTCTGGTTTCGAGTGCCCTACTGTGTTATTCGTTCACCTGAACTTACTACACTCACACCAAAACATTTCCAGACAAAGGTAAAACTAGAGTCAGGCCACTCACCTCAAACACATTCGGATCGCCTTGATCCTCGTGCACAACCTCAATTTACGTGCCAAATCACCAAATACTTGAACTTGTACTCAACCTCAAGTAGAGATACTTCCTAAACATCATATTTAATTAGAGAAGCATTAAAATCTATTTTCCTTAATTTTTCCATAATTTTCTCTATTTTTCTCCTATTTTTCACCTCTATAATTCCAAAATAATTATCTCCTCAAATATTTTCCAAACTATTTCAACATGATAAATCCTAAAATAAATAAATAAAAAATAATGGAGGAGAAATTACCAGAATGCCCTCATCCACGAGCCCTCACCCGCCTAGCGCATGGGTGCGAGTGAAGACTGGCGCGTGCAGCCACGCGTGACCGTCTTCTTCCTTAGCTCTGGCCGCCGACGACTCATCCGATGACCAAAATAAGGGCACCCCCTTGAAGCCCTTTGAAAGTTGATCCCAACAGCACCAATTTCAGGCCGAAAGGCCATCGGAAAGGCTCCCAAATCGGCAGTTGCAGGTCCGGCGAGGCGGACCTCTTCGCTTCTTCGAACAGCCTCCAAATGTACACTAAAGCTCATGAAATTATCCAGAATCACTAGCCTTGATGCAAGGATGAAAAGCCCTTTATCCATGCTTCTCGATTCTACCTTTAACGCATCCGATTTGAAGCTCCAAATTTTTAAAACTCTCGGCCACTTTGCTCCTATTTATACCCGTTTTCTCAGCCGAAAATCTCCAAATCTTGGTTGATCTTATCCCTTAGACACTAGATCTAGCCTTTAACACCCTCGAATAGCCCTAAATCATGAGGATAAACCTTCAAAAATCTCGGCCAGATTTCCACACTTTTTCCATTAATTCTGGTCATATCTTGACCAATTCCGGCCAATGGACACCACCCAACGCCTCCCCAGGCAGGATACCACCTTCCCCAGCGACCCCTGGATCGTCCCATCACCGGAAACGGCGGCCACGTGCGGTGGAAGGGGGCGACCGACTTCCCTGTTGTGTTCACACTGTGCAATTTTTGCTAAATTGCACTTTAGCCCCCTTGCTTCTTCCTTTGACATTTCAGCCCTTTTCCTTGTGCCCCTGAACTATCCAAATATAACACTAAGTCCCACAAGTTTAGTACATCTCATTTAACCTCGAAATTCCTAAAAAATTACTATTTTGACCTTCCTTTGGCAAATTTAGAAAATTACACTTAAGTCTGACTGATTAATTTGACCTTAAATCCATTTATTTCAACCCGAAATCACTTAAGGGTTGTTCTATATATAAAATATTGGTCCTTGACATGCTCCGTTAACTTTTTGGATGTCTCCTATGTCGATTCGATTTTCTTAGCCCGGTCGACAGCTGTACCGAAAACTGTTTCCGATTTCACTTTTTTCATCACTAAAAATCATAATTCAAATTATTTGTCGATACTATACCATTTTTCTTAATCTTCTAGGGTCCGGGTTACTCCCTCCAACTAATTCGATCATCCAAAGCTGCGTTAGTGCGTCCTATAACCTTATTCTTTCGATAATTCCTATTATACCCTTTATTAAATACCATTTATACCCTTAATAATTTCCTGGGTATTACAAGTCAAAAAAGTGACACGAATTTAAAAAGTTAATCAAAAAACTCACTACCCACCACCTCAAATGTTTCCAAAATTTGTAACAATCTCAAATATGAGATTGGAAAATTGATTTGAAGTGACCAAGGATCAATTTGAACCAAAAAGATTGAAGATTGGATGAAAAAAAAGGGAAGAACTCAAGGTAATTATGTAATCGTATATTTATATATATGACCATACATATGGAATGATCAAGAATGTACGAAAACTATTTACTATAAAAAGTGAAGCTCTCAATCGGCTTTGAGACACACAAAGCAAGAAGGAATGGTAAGTTTGAGAATGTTTGGAGAGGTATTGGTTGCAAGAGACAAATTGGCTATCGACAACAAGTTAGCGATGAGTTACAATTGTTGTTTTCAGGAGTTTGGCAATGCAAGGACGGTGAGCGATGGTGATGAACAATGTTGGGAAACTTTTGATTCCAACAACTACAACAACGACGAAATGTGATCAAATGAGTCATTAGCAAATCTACAATATAGCGCACAATAACAAAAAAAAGTGATATAGTGCCCCAAGGCGAAGATGCATAACAAAATTGAGGTAATTTCACCCCCTTAATTTTGGAAAAAAAATAGATTTAGTATTTGTATATAAAAAAAAAGAATTGACCCTCTTTTTAAATATATATATTATAAATAATATTATGTGTTCGATATTTTATTTATAAGCACATATGTTATTATTCTATTGGGCCTATCTTCTCAAGTCTTTAACTTCCCACTTTCTCAACTTATGAGCTTTTCAACTTTTCAAAAGGAGACAAAATTCACTTTTCTCACGTCCACTCTATTATCACCGTTCCTCTCTTCAATTCCTATTACGTTGCAATTTTAAATCCATTTGCTCAACCTCTTCTACCATTTTAACGTCTGATAATCAATTGCAAAGAAAGTCCCAAGTCCAAGTAAATTTTGTTTTCAAGGCTTTCTCTTTTCAATTCATCTTAAATGATCCTCTTGATTTATGTGTTTAATTCATTAGATTCTTCAGTAGTGATAAGGTCCTTGTAATTTGTAAAACTAATTAAATAAATAGAAAGATTAAATAATGTGTATCTTAATTCATGATTTTTATGATTCATATAATTGGGTAAAATTATTATTGTTAGTTTTAGTTCTTAAAATTTTTATTTGAAACGTAAATTTATCAAGAGGTTACTAGAAATTATTTTATTTTTCTTAATTCATGATTTTTTTAGCCATATAAAGGTACATTAAGAGAAAATCTATTTTTGAATCACTATCATCTATTTAAGAGCAAGTCCACACGATCAATCTTTCCACGAACGTCTTGATCGTGTTAACAACCCTAGACACCTTTAGAGAGAAAACGAAATTTTTTCTTCTTATTTTTTTCAGCTTCTTAAGCGACATATAAATAAAGTTCAAGAACCCTAATCACGCCATGGAAAAACTCTAAACACTTTAGGCTCAGCCCTTAAACACATTGGGCTAACTCTTTCTTTTTAATTGTGGAATGGTCTCGATCTAAGTGTGTGACCCCTTAGGTCCACCATTAGACTAGATATAGGACCAATTCTATTTAGACTATATCAAGGCCGAATTTCTTAGATTAATTAAACTCATGGGCTTCTCAGTTAACACATCTCATGGGTTTCTTAATTAAACTCTTTAATTAATAGTTTTAGAATTAATCAAATTAATTCTAAAACTCTACATATCATAGTTAACATCTAGCAGCATGCCATGAATACCTAACCAATGATGAAAAACACAGATCTTTTCAATTGCAATTACCATGCAGTAAAATCCTTTCATCGATCTATGTCATGATTGAATTTAGGGTATGGTTTTATGACGAAACCCTGTTGTTGCACCTTTTTGTATATTAGTTTTGATGATGAAAAACATATATTAAGCTTAATCCATAAGTCATGAGTCAATATTGTGGTTTTCAACACATATCAATTTCAATATCAAGTATTACTGTGTGAAAATGAAAACCAAATGAATTTCAAGTATCAAGATTTCAAAATCCTGTTTTGACTAAGTTCGGAAGGTTAGCACCTTAATAAGAAGACATATAAGAAAATATTTTTATTTTGGAAAACTATCTCTCGATATTTCAGTAGCTTACATTCATTGGTGTTAGAATGATTTTTAATGAATTTTTCATTAAATAGAAAGTATATATTTTGGAGGTGGTAATATTGCTAAATTTTGAGTTTGTACTAAAACTCAAATTCTACTTTTTGATTTTGATTTTCTAGATATTTTTATTGAATCCAAATAGGGGGTACTTTGTTATTTACATTTATGTATTAAAGTAAATGGAAAGTAAAATATAAATAAAAGAAAATGTAGACATTTACTTAAACTAAAGAAATATAAATATGATGTGATGTATATGCTGTGGATTGTGCTTTCAAGTATATCATTCTGAAATTTGTCATATTTCTATGCATATTTCGAAACCCTTTTGAAAAGGTTTTCAATGTTTTCTAAGTGTATGCTATTTCAAAACATCTATGCAATGCATGTATTTTCAAATCAGGTTTTGAACTATATTTCGAAACCTAAATGTCATGTTTCGAAACCTCATTTCCACAGAGGTATGTTTCAAAACATATATATATATCATGTTTCGAAACCTATGTCTCTATCAAGCAGAGTATTTTAAGAATTCGAGATGCATATGTTTTGAATCAAGTTTTTGAAGTATGTTTCAAAACCTCCATTCTATGTTTCGAAACCTCTGACATTCTGTCAACAGATTATTCAAAATCGAGATGCTTTTGCTTTGCATTTTTGTATCTATCTAAAAGCTTCTCAATCATGTTTTTTTAATGCATTCTCCATGCTATGAGATTCAAATTTGACTTTGAATGTGAGTGCTTTGAATTAATCATAGTGGGCATAAGACTTTGTCTCTTACTCAATGCTATCTTTAAGTGCTTGTCCAGCTGTAAAAGACTGTATGTTTCGAAACCTGTTGTTTATGTTTTGAAACTTAGTGTATTTCTTTGATGTTTCAAAACTTACTTTTCTGTCTTGTCTTTAACGGCTATAAACGGCCAGATTTCTATCTCTTGGTATAAATAGCAAGTTTTTGAAGACAAGAAGAGATTGATTAAGGGACAATAAGAAATAATAAGAGAACACACACTAGAGATACACACACAAGCACAAGTGATCTAAATCCTTCTTGACAAAGCTTTCAAGGAAGATCCATTCATCCATTCCTAGATGTGCATTGTGGTGTAAAAAGGAAAAGCAAGCTGAAATTCAAAGTATCATCTTTCAAGCTCTCATCTCTCAAACCAAGATATTTGTACAGCCATTTGGTAAGGCATTCTATTGTTATAACTTCTAATAGGTTGTAAAGATAAGTTTCATTTATCTTATTAATGTTATAAGGTTTGAGTTTAGCCTAAAACTCATTGTGGTGTAAAGGTTTGAGTTGAGCCAAAAACTCATTGTGTCAAAGGTTTGAGTTTAGCCTTAAAACTCATTTGGTGTAAGGTCTGAGTTAAGCCCATAAAAACTCATTTGGTGCTAAGTTTGAGTTAAGCCCATAAAAAACTCACTTTGTAAGGTTTTAGGGTGAACTGTGATAAAACCTTTGTTATGGTTGATCACTAGTAAAAAGTGATTGGAATTGAAAAATCCTTCAAGTGGGCAAGCTTAAAGGTAGTGGAGTAGGTGGGGTGCCGAACCATTATATATCTTGTGTGCAAGTGTTCTTTAGCTTTCGCTTATCATTATTGCCTATTGCACATGCTTTCATAAGTTTTGTTATCAAAGTATAAAACAAAGTTTTCTTGAGCTTAATTGTATACATTCATACAAACATATCTTTGATACACAAACACCTTTGGTATACTCTTAATTTTATAAATCATCTTTTCCAAATATCGTTATTTCGAAATACAAGGTAAAAGATTTCGAATCAAACAAAACAGTAAAGTAGATTTCAAAACATACATTTCATATTTTGAAACTTGCAAAACATAAAGGTTTATTTCAAAATATATAGAGTAGGTTTCGAAACCTACTAGGATAGAAAGTCTCATTTTGAAAAATAACCCCTATATTTCGAAACCTAGTATCTTGCCATCAATTAAAGTTTTAAATTATCATGAATTTATACAAATCCCAATTCACCCCCCTCTTGGGATATATTTTTCATCATTAGGAACTAACAAACCCTAATCATTCAATAACTATGTATCCATTCCAAATTTATGACTTGATAGGTGAAATCAAAACACCTTTTGATTTTCACCTCACCTTGGCCAAGGATTTGCTCAGTCATGAAATCATCGAAATACATAGGACATCCTCTCATCTTGATGATAAGTGATGAATCCTATTTCAATATTCACAAGCCTTCATATGTGATAAGGCCACGCGCCGAGTGATAGTTTTTCAATGACTTCATTAGAATCCAAAAAACACCAAGGTGTAACCAGTCAAATATAAGACTACCATGATGTTTCAAATCTAAGAATCAATCTGCACAATTGTAACACAAGAATTTCAATTCGACATTAAACAATAACCATTAGGAATTCTGTAGTGAGTTAGTTCAATATACTTATTCTTATAATAAGCACCCACATATATGCACTAGTGTCCTCACACCAATGTCCATGAAACAAGATATTCTCCTAATTGAGCATGCATCACATGTACTAGTCTATCTGAGTTGTTAGTGTTCATTCCTAATAACTCTATAACTAAGAACATTTAAGATCAAGGCCTATAAGGAATATGTTTCATGATCGTCATCTCTATGCATGACCATATTCCATGAGTCTGTTTGATCTATGGACTTTGTCAAGTATGGATTGCGATAAATAATGACGACAACCATCAGTGACAAATAAAAACATAATGTCTTGCAATAACAATTGATTGAAGATAAAGAATCCCAATGTAAAGTATGATCAATTACATAAAAATATAATTGGCTTGTGGGGCATAACTCTAACAATTTTAATATGACTTTACAAGGAAAAGTGGTGAGGTGATTTATTCCATCTTAGTTTGACAAATATCCTACATGGTTGAAATGTACCATAGAGAAAGAAGTTGTGTATTGCTTATGTTGCTACCTTCCCAAATCAAATAGTAAAAACCATGGAGGTAGTGATGATGTTTTTGTTAAGGAAGGTTTTAGCAATTCAAAGTGATGTATATTTGGACCAAGGCCCACTAATGAAACTTAAAGCTCAAAAGCATAAGGGTCAAAGAAATAAAGATGCCAAAAGGGGGCCTCCGGAGACCCTTTAGATTGAGAGTCCCTCGAAAGACACCCTTAGCATCACTAACAGAGACTAACAAGCCTCAAGAGAGTCTCTCGAGTAGTCCTTCGAGAGGTATTCCTATGATAAACGTGTAAACATTTATATATCTCCAAAAATTTCTTCTAAAAATTTGTAATGGATGAGGATTATATACAATAATCTTAATCCCACCATATTAAGGATTGTTATCACTTCCCATCCAATTCATTTATAAATAAAGGAAGATCCTTCCTCCTAGGTAAGTTACTTTTTACTAGTTTAAGAGCTCTATACTTCCTTCTTTGATCTCCAAAAACTTGATTCAAGTATTGAAATGTTTGTGTAGGAAGTGTCTTATGCCCTCGACAATTTTGTTTTTATGGAATTCTCAAGATTCTAACATAGTTCTCCTAGAGGGGTTCTTAAAGCCTGTAGGATAACACCTCCCATTATCCCCTTGAGTGACTATGAAGCGTTGAGATGTCATCATGAAGAAAGTTCCAAGGCTCTCTAGGAGATAGCAATTTTTCTACAAAGCCTCATGCCCTAGGCCCCTCTATTATATACTTTACAAAATTATGTAAAAGATGAACATAATGAGCCATTACCTAAAAATCCACTTGAAACCCTATGGGAGAGTCTCCCACAAGAGCATCTCTTGAAGGTGAGATAAAAAGAGGGGTGCGAGAGACACTCCTAGATCAACAAAAATGATCAGACGCTACCCTAGTCCATAAGGAACCTATATGGGAAAATACCCAAAAATTGTGGAAGGTATTACAGTAGGAGAGGCTAGAATTCTACCTAAGACCCAACCAAGAAAAAAACAACAAAGGGACAATCAACTTTACTACTTATGAAGCAATAGATATGAAAAAATGATCCACTAAAGAAGACCAACACTGGAGGAAGATCTCATTTACTCCTAAAATTATGGAGAAGTCCTTTCCTCCTAAGTTCAATATGCCCCAAATCAATACATACTTAGGAAAAAGTGATCCCCATGATCACATCCAAAATTACAAATTAGTCATGTTACTGCATGGTTGGTGTAATACCCCAAAATTTGATATAAAACTTGGATGTTATAATGGAAATTATAGTAGCAAAATGAATGGTATTTTGATTCAGGGCATTAACATAATAAAGGAAATGAATGCAATAATGAATCCTTATCCTAGAAGCCAAGTGTTGGAGAGACAGGATTGGTTTGAGAAGTTTTCCCCAAAGTCTTAAAGTGTTATGATTGTAATAATGGATTTTTACCCTAAAAGTCTAAACTTGGAAGATTAGGATTGGCTAGGATTTGCTTGCAAGGAAAGAAGATGATAAAGCTTATCTTGAAAGTGTATTTGGAAGACTAGGATTGGAAGAAGTAGAGGCTTACATTGGAAGATTGGAAAAAATTCAAAGTTGTGATGATTACTAGGGTGGAAAATGAGTAACTTGGAGGCCAAGTGAAATCTTGAGGATTTGGGAATTTGAAAGCTATATAAAGGGAAGGAGGTAAGGCCACGTGAAGCTAAGGAGAAAGGAAGCAAGCAAGTGCAAGAAAAACCAAAGAAAAAGCAAAGAAGAAAGGATAGGGAGACCTGATCGAAAAACTGAGAAAACTGAAAGGGATTCGAAAAGGTAAGCCAACTTTCTTTTCCTAGGGTCGTAGAGTATTGGAAGGGGAGTCCATAGGTTCAAACGGAAGGCGAATCAAAGTTAAAATGAATGAGTTATAGCCGTTTTAATTTCTGGTATAAAATTCGTAAGAAGCAGGGAGACGACGCATGCATCACACACGCCAGCCGCACCTGCACTTGGCCGCCCTTCTGGTGGTGCGTTGCAAGGGCTCTTACTCTGTAATTTTGTGGTTTTGCTTCTTAAATCATTCTCTATGATTGTATGTAAAAATATCTTAATTTGGTGAGCCGAACTGTATGAAATTGCAGCTAAACCAGGCTATAAACAGTGCTATAGAAGAGAAAACGATCAAGGTGAGTGATTCATGCATGTTTGTGACACTTTGAGCATTTGTTGCTTCACTTGTGTGTGGATGTTGTTTGCATATCATGCCTTTGTGGCTTACATGTCATATTTTCCCTTGGCTATGCATATTCCTTCTGTTTTGTCATATATCATGTTTGTGTTGGTGATTGTGGCTAGTTGTTGGGCCATCATGGAAGAACTCGTGCTCTTATAGTGAGCCAAGGGTTGACTATGATGACCGCGGGGGTGATTGCAACACCCTGGCATTGCTACCAGAGGGGTGGATTTCGTAATGGCTGTAATACCCCAAAATTTAATGTAAAGGTTGGATGATGCAATGGAGTGTTTTAAATGGAAGTTTTGAATTTAAGTGTAAATGGAAATGGTTTTAAGGACTCAAATGAAAATATCAAATGATAACTTCTCCAACAATAGGAATATATGCAATGATAAATGCTTATGCAAGAAGTCTTGAGTTGGAAAGATGGGATTGGAGGATTATCCCTAAAAGTCTTAAAGCTTATGATGATATTAATTACTTTTACCCTTAAAGTCAAAAGTAATGAAACTTGGAAGGTTTACATTGGTTTGCAAAAGAAGAGAATGATAGAGCTTATCCTAAAGCCACGTGAAGGAGTATTTGAAAGTTTAAGATTGGAAGAAAGGAGAAGCTTGAATAGGAAGATAAAAATATTCAAAGGAAGTAATGATTGATTCTTACCCCAAAAGTCTTAAGTGGCATGAGTTGGAAGGCTATGAGTGGCTTGGAAGATAAGAGATAAGGGTCTTTGAGTGTTCTTATCATGAAAGCCACATGAAAGGGAGATTGATTGGAAAGAAGTAAAGGCTTAAAGGAGAAGATGAAATCAAAATCAAAGGATGTCATGATTGATTTTTATCCTAAAGTCTAAACTTGGAGAATTAGGATTGGCTAGGAGTTGTTTGCAAGGAAAAAAGATGATAAGGCTTATCTTGAAAGTGTATTTGGTGGCCTAGGATTGGAAGAAATGGAGGCTTGTTTGAGAAGATTGCAAAAAATTCAAAGTGTGATGATTACTTGGGTGCAAAATAAGTAACTTGGAGGCCAAGTGAAATCTTGAGGATTTGGGCATTTGAAGGCTATATAAAGGGAAGGAATTAAGGCCACAAGAAGCTAAGGAAAGAGGAAAGAAAGCAAGTGCAAGGGAAGAGCAAAGAAAAACCAAAGAAGAAAGGAAAGAGAGACTTGGCTGGAAAACTGCCAAAACAGAAGGGAATTTGAAGAGGTAAGCTAATTCTCTTTTTGTAGATCGTAGAGCATGAAAATAGGAGTCCGTAGGTTCAAATGGAGAGCGAATCGGATAAAAAATGAGTAAGATATAGTCATTTTAATTTTAGGATGCAAAATAAAGAAGGGGGTAGCGCGTGGCCACCTTTTGGGGGCACGTGAGGGCGCATCTGGCCTCCGATTGGCCTAAAATTTTTACCGTTGTTCTCCTATTTTAATTCTCTACAACCCTATATAAAAATATTTAAGGTTTGATTCACTTAAATGTGTGATTTCTACAGAAACAGTCCCTAGTGCTCGAAACCGGGCTGTAAAACCGTGCTATGGAAGGGGAAGTGGTCAAGGTGAGTGATTCATGCATATTTGTGACACTTTGAGAATTTTTTGCTTCACTTGTGTGTGGATGTTGCTTTCATATCATGCCTTTGTGGCTTGCATGTCATATTTTCCCTTGGCTATGCATATTCCTTCTGCTTTGTCATATATCATGTTTGTGTTGGTGACTGTGGCCAATTGTTGGGCCATCATGGCAGAACTCGTGCTCTTGCGGTGAGCCAAGGGGTGACTATGATGACCGCGGGGGTGATTGAAACACCCTGGCATTGCTACCACAGGGGTGGATGTTATAATGGCATTATTGCATTTGGACGCATGTACTTTCCTTTTCTGAGTCACTCACTTAGATGTAATTGTCTAATTTGGGTGTTTCATACCCCTAGGACATTCAACGTCCCAGCTTTATCAGAAGTGTCAGGCATTCCAGGTATGTTAAGCTTATTAGGTACTCTAGGTTCCAGCCCGAGCAAGGATTCAGAGGTGGTGCTTGGCTGATTTAGAATTGGATTTATTTGTGTACCCATGTAACCCCAATATTGTAATGTAAATAGTAGTTAAGAAACTTAAGGATGTACTTGTGAAGCTGCTATAACCTTCTGATATGTGGGTACGTGATGGACTTTTATTTAAACTTGAGGAAATCCTAGCTATTTAGCATACTCAGGTTCGATCCGTGCTTCCATTGATAAAGGATATCCAATAACGCCCGTAGGTGATATCTTCTTATATTTCATGTTGTTTTGTATTTGGAAAAGTGGGGCATTACAATGGTATTATTGCATTTGCACGCATGTATTTTCCTTTTCTGAGTCACTCACTTAGATGTTATTATCTAACTTGGGTGTTTCATACCCTTGGGACATTCAACGTCCTAGATTTAATAGAAGTGTCAGGTGTTCCAGGTTTTGGTTCGAGCAAGGGCGAAAAGGTGGTACATGGCTAGTTTTGGGTTTCACAGCCAACTTTGGCTTTTATTTCATTATGTACCTTTGTAAACCCAGTGATGTGTTGTAATAGGATGCTAGAGCTTGTATTAAATGCATGGGTTGTGTTGGTGTAATATCTCAATTGGTGCACTTCAAATGTTGTATGGGGAAGTTGTCATGATGAGGGTTTATTCGCTAGCTTAGGCATGTGTTGCAGTTATAACTACAAGTAGTGAGTTGTTTACTAAAAGTTTTATGTGTTTCCTGTACATATAAAGGAATCTAGTGGAAACCCCTTTATTAAGCTTTGATTAAGTTTGCAGGTTCGATCCAATGCTTCCGTTGGTAAGGGTTTCCATAATGCTCGTATGTGATGTCTTAAATATATTTCAAGTTATTACGTATTTGGAAAAGTGGGGCATTACAGTTGGGAGGATGCCATTATGTGCCAAGCCTTTTCTTAAACTCTGACTAATCATGCACGTACCTAGTTTAATGGCATGATCAAAGCATATATCTCCTCATTTCATCAATTAAGGAGAGAATTCATCAAAATATTCACTATCAAGAAGCAAAGAAAGAAAGAAAAATGATATGTATTTGCTAAGTGTTCACCAAGAAATAAAGAAACCCTTAAACCAATATATAAAGCGATTTAGAAATACTAATTTGGAAATCCAAGACTTGCAAGCAAGTGTGGCAATTGCCACGATACTCCAAGGAACAAAGTCAATACCATTGTAAGAATCCCTCGCTCTAGATCAACTTACATCCTTAGCAAATCTGTTTGTTCAGGCTAACAATTATATATTGTAAGCTGAAGTAATGAGAATGATTGAGGGAAATAAGAAAAGAAGATAAAAGAAAGGAAAGAGATTTTGATGAAAGGATAGAAAATAAAGAAGAAAAATCTAAAAGAATTTATGGTCCTTTAAGACTACAATTCAAATATTATGCCCAACTTACAAAACCAAGGTCAGCTATTTTGGAAGCTATTGAAGGATCAGGCCTCATTAAACTTCCTAAAAAGGTAAACCAACCCTTAGGCAAAGACAAGGATGCATTCTATAGGTTCCATGGAACTCACGAACATTCAATTGATAGATGTTGTGAGCTAATGAACCAAATTGAATCCTTGATCAAAGAAAGGAGATTAAGAAGGCATGTCTAAGTCGAAGTAAGAGAAAGAAGATATGGCTGAAGATTAGAGGAAAAACTAGAAATATAGGATAGGCAACATGAAGAGAAAATGAGGGAGGATAAACAAAACACCTCGATTAGACAATGAACCTACCAATCAAAATATTTATGTCATTTCTAGAGGAGAAACTATGGCAGGAAACACAACATCCTGAAGAAGGGCTTATGCAAGAAAAGCCTATCAAATAAATTCTATTATGCTAGCACAAGAAAATGAAGAAGATATTACATTTACTCATGCATATAGGGGAGATGTCATTATGCCTCATGACAATCATCTCTGTTGTAATAGCAAAACACCCAATTGGAAGAATACTTGTTGATAGTGGTAGCTTGATAAATTTGATTTATTGAAATTGTTTCAAAAAAATGAATCTCTCTAACATGATAAAAGCCATATCTTTTCCCCTATATAGTTTAACTAGAAGCGCTACCAATAGTTGGGGCAATACAATTGCAGTTACACTAAGTACTGAACCCTAAAGTAATAACAAAATAGGCAAACTTTATGGTGGTTAAAATATCGTTGTCAACTTATAATGTTATATTGGGACTCCCACTCCTAAATGACATGAAATTGGTGATTTCTTCAAGATATCTCTTAATGAAATTCCCAATACCATATAGAGTGGGGTAAGTTTGGGGTGACTAAAAGAAGGCGAGAAATTACTATATTTCCTCTACCAAAGGGAAAGAAAGAGAAGAAACTCATACCATCACAGAATAATTCATAAGCATGACTCAAGTAATAGAAAAATTGGAAGCAATATCACTAAAAGATGAGGATACCAAAAAACTAGTGTATGTGGGGAGCTAGTTGCAAGACAAAGCAATGCTTAAGGGTAAATGCTGACATATACGAATGGACATGGACAGATATGCTTGGAATTAACTTGGAAGTAATTTCCCATCACCTAAAAGGAACGAAAAGCCGAATAGGGATCATTCCACTCAACCATGATCGAGTGGGGTACACCCCACTTTGTCATGATCAAATGGAGGGAAACTCCACCCGTTCATTTCCATCAAGGTTTGGCCACCCCATCTCTCAAGCTCTATCATGCAATCCACCACCCTTGGGAGCCTCTCTCATAGCCAAAAGACCTTCCTAAGGCGTTCCTCAAACCAAGCTCGGGAGCCTCTTTCCAAGACCCTTTGTGAGACCCACAAGAATATTCTAAGATTTCACAAAATATGCCAAGAATATGCTATCCAAGAAGTGTGGGTTCGCTACTATGTATACACTATCTTCCTTCTCTATAAATATGAGTCACTTTATCTCTCAAGCAAGTTCACTTATGCTCTCAAACTCTACTCTTTACGCTCAAACATTTGAGGACTAACTTAAGCATCAGAGGGTTTGGGCGAGGACATCCACTTGTGCCTCTAATCAGTTGTTCATCTTAGCAGATCATCTAGTCATCAAGGAGTTATTCAACCATCAAGGAAGCATCGGGTCATCAAGAAGGCATCTAGTCATCAACAAGGCACCTAATCATCCACAAAACTCTCAAGACCCCTTGCACTCAAACTTACAAGTCTCCTAATCGTCATTATCCAGACTTATAGGTCTCATAATCACTTATGCTCAAACTTGGGACTCTCAAGATCACTTGCATCCAGACTTGAAACTCTCAAGATCATTCTTTGAGATCATTCTTTCCCATAATACAAATTAATTATTATATTAAGACAACAACAACTAGAATTAGAAGAAAGATCTGAGTCAGTTACCTTTGAATCTACTTTTGCTATAAGGCAAAGGTTTGCAATTTCTTGTACTTTATCCTCTGATGAGGAGGATAAGTCTTCATCCCTCCAAGCTGCTAACACCTTATTTTTCTTCTTCTTATTCTTAAACTTTTATTCTTTCTTAGTTTCTAGACATTCTGGCTAGATGCATCCACTCTTCCCATATCCATAGCACTTTATCTCTAGCTTTGACTCCTTATTGTCTTCATTTTCAAACTTGTTTCTACAAATATGTATAGAATATTTCCTTTTGAATCTTCTTAGAAACGTTTTTAGCAAGTAAGGCAGTATCATTTAAATAAGTTAATTTAGATTTAGATTCATCATTTTTTAAAACTTTCAAGTCTATTCCTTTATTTTTATTATTTGGAATGTCCTTTTGCCTTCACATACTAAGTTCATGAGTCATTGACCCAATAATTCATCTAGTGTCAGTTTTTCTAAATCTTATGCTTCTTGTATTGTAGTGACTTTAGGATGCCATTCATGTGGTAAACATTACACAAAAAAAAATTCATCATTGTCTTCATTTAAAATTGGTTTTACTAAGTTTTTTAGATTTGATACTATATTTTTAATCTAGTATACATGTCTTTTATGGTTTCACTAGGTTGCATTAAAAATAATTCATAATCATGCTTCAACATATGAATGTTGGACCTTTTTACCTTAGAGGTTCCTTCATGTGCTACCTCAAGTTTATCCCAAATTTCCTTGGTTGTCTAACATGCTGAGATCCAGTTGTATTCATTTGGGCTGAGTGCACATTCTAGCATATTTTTGGCTGTTGTATTTAGCTTGATCATCCTCATATCTTGATCATTCCAATCCTCTTCCAGCTTTGGAATGATAGTGTTTCCAACTGCCATTGTTAGCATTTGGAATCCACTCACTATTGCTCTCCAAGCTTCAACATCTTTTGAAAGAATGAAGGTCTTCATCATATTCTTCTAGTAAGCATAGTTGTTCCTATCAAAGTATGGTGGTGTGTTGCAAGATTGGCTTTCCTAGAAGGGATTGCTTGATGTGTTGACCATTTGATCTTTACTATAGGCTTGTTAAACTTGTAAATGAAACTTATCTTGATACCACTTACAAAACTTTTTAGCTTAAGAGGGGGGTGAATTAAGCTTTCACCCTTTAGAAAAATTGAGAAACTTAAAGCTGAAAGCAAAGACAAATTGAAAGATTGCAGCATACAGGATATATAGTGGTTCGACTATGCCTACTCCACTACCTTGGTTTCTCACCAAGGATTTACTCAAACCAACTTACTTAGGTAGTTTTTAAAATAAGCTCAACTACATAGAATAGATAAGATGAGCACCAACCCAAGGATCCATTACTGAATGTGACTCCAAGACCCTTGGGTACACTTGGAAATCCCAATCGAAGACCTTGAAGCCATAAAAAAGAATGAGTGGAGCATGTGGAGGGTTGTCCATAAGAGGAAAAATGGGAGGGTGCTACATAGAATGTCTTTCCCATAATGGTCATCTATCTTTGCGACTTGGGACATTAGGGCAACAACACTCCTCCTCAATTCGCTCCATGTCCTAAGAAAAGCGAGATGAAAAGCCTAGAGCTAGAAGTACGAGGAGGAGCTATAACGACATCATCAGAAAGAGGAAAATCTTACACATAAACTTTAATAGTCAAGAAAGGGACGTCCTACGTCTCCTCAACTGTCTTGGCATCCCTACGCCTCTGTTGCTTGTGAGAGGATGAGAATCAAAAGAAGAATCCATTTCTTGAGTTGGGTGAGAACTCGGTGAAGGGTCAACTCCTCAGGTCGTGCAAGAACTCAAGGAAGAGCCAACCCCTTAAAGAGTGAGAGAACTAGAGGAAGAGCTTGTTCCTCGAGAAGGGTAAGAGTGTGAGAACTAGAGGAAGGGCCTGCTCCTCGAGAAGGGTGAGACGAACCTCTATTCCTCGCAATTAACTTGTCGTCCTCATCTTGCAAGCGATATCAAGCTCCCAAAGCATATTCATATCTGTAACGCAAGAAGAGCGAATTAACTAGATAAACATGACACATAAAGAAAACAATATGAGCATTGCAAAAAATCTACCCTCGAGAGAGGATTCCTCCCAGGGAGTGATGAAAGTATGTGGTGAATGCTTGAGGACATCTTCCTCGTCCTCCCTTTATGCTGCCAGAACATCCTCATCATGATCCATAGGCATATATAGAAACCCCTCAACGTGCCTCCCGAATATCCTCAATGGAAAGTAGACCTTCCAGCTCCACTAGCCTTTTAGCCATGAGATTATTTATCAGCCTCCTACAGACTCGATGAACATCTTTGGTAGGAGGCAATCCCTTTTCACAAGCATCATCATGGTTCCAAACTTGCAGGCCATCCCAACTTGGTGGTGGATCAACAACAAAACATCTCGATACAAATTTGTTTATTTTATTGGGAAGATCTATCAAGAGGTCTAGTCCCAGCACCTTCTGCAAAGTATATAAACACCTCTACCTACTAACCTTCCTAAGCCGATAGAAGCAACATAAAAGATGAAGCGAGGGAGCCACTCTTCTCTTATGGCACAGAACAAAAAATCCCATCAATTGAGCCTATCCGTTAGGATGAATTTGAGCATGAACTATCTAATAGTGGCGAAGCCAGTCCATGATGAACTCTAGCATGGGAAATCGGAGCCTTGCCTCAAAGGATGCATAATGAACCCCAAACATCCCCCATCCACATAAGAAGGATCAGGCTCGTCCATCTAAGGATATCTAACCATGAACTCTATTTTTGCATTGATTGCAATCCAGGCCTTCAAATAATCTCTCACTTGAAGTCTGAAGTGGGTGTCTTCTGAGATTAGCACAGGGTTGGGGGGGGGGGGGGGGCAACATGCTTTATTTACACCATTGTGAGATTTCAAAAGATTACCTTCAAAAATTAGGACAAGTAAAGAGTAGCAAAATCCAACACTGAGGGCACGTTCAAAGATTTCTACAAAAGAGATAAGAAAAAGAAGGGATCAATGTTAGATATGAATAGCAATGGCACCAACACCAAGAAGGGGGTGAATTGGGTTGTTTTTAAAAAAATTGATTTACCTTGAAAATCCTTTTGATGAAAAATGAGATTTTAGTGAAAGTGAGGATTACTGAAATGCTTGGAACAATAAATGAAACAAAGAGCACAAGAAAATAAGTGACACAACGATATATAGTGGTTCGGCTTAAACCAAGCTTAATCCACTACCTTAGCTCCTCACTAAGGATTTTTCAATCAATCCACTAAAAACTTCCTATCTCTCCGAATAGGCCCTCTAGCAACAAGTTAGGAGATTATAACCTCTTTCTTAGACAAGCAAACCCTCTAGCACTAAGCTAGGTATTTCAACCCCTTGCTTCAACAAGTAAGTCCTCAAGAAACAAGCTAGGAAAATAAGAATAATACAAAAGGAGAGGATCTAAGAGTAGACACTCTTAGTTACAAGATCTCTCAATAGAAATACAAGGCTTGAACAAAATAATACAAATGATAATCAAAGCCTTTAGAGAGAAAAATGACGCACAAATGAAACAATTAAGCTCTTGAAAGAATGAACACTTGTAAGCTTGAAATCAATCCTCTTGGTTGTTTTGAATCGCCCATTTGATCTCTATTTATAGAGTATTTTGAGCCCATTCAAAAATATAGCTGTTGGAGATTTGAACAGTGGAGAATCTAGCCGTTGGAAGCTGTCTGCGACATAAATTGTCGACATCCTTGATGCAGAGATTGTCGACATTTAGATGTCGAGAGCAAGATTTGCAACTGTCGACATTTTAACAGAAACTGTCGACAATTTTTATAAAGTAAATGCCCTCATTTTGTTTTATTTATATTTTACCTTCCATTTACTTTAATATATAAATGTAAATAAGAAAGTACCTCATATTTGAATTCAATAAAAATATTTAGAAAATCAAAATCCAAATCAATAAGAAAGTAGATTTTGGGTTTTAGTACAAACTCAAGTTTTAGCAATAATATCACCTCCAAAATATATACTTTCTATTTAATGAAAAATTCATTAAAAATCGTTTTAGCACTAATGAATGTTAGATATCAAAATACCGAGAGATAGTTTTCTAAAAAGAAAGCATTTTCTTATAGGTCTCCTTATAAGGTGCTAACCTTCCAGACTTAGTAAAAAATAGGGTTTTCATTTTCACAAAGTGATACTTGATATTGAAATTGCTATATGTTGAAAACCACACACACTTGACACATGACTTAGGGATTAAACCAATATATGTTTTTCATCATTAAAACTAATGTACAAAAGTACAACAACAATCTCCCCTTTTTTGATGATGACAAAACCTTAAATCAATTTCACATATCTTTTTCCCTAAAATCATAAACCTTAAATCAATTTCACATATATTTTTCCTTAAAATCATATATATCTCTCTCCCTTTTTCTAAACGCTTTTGATTTAATATATGGTCACAAGGTAAACCTTAAAATCTTGAAAAAATGGCATAGTTGAAGATATGAAACTAAGTGGCAATCGAATGACCACTACTCAGTTGGAATTGAGAGGCCCTCACTCGGCCACTCATCAAGACCAAAGATGGCCACTCAACAAAGATAAGCAATGCACATAATGTGCAGGTCCCAGCTTCAAATAAGTGGCCCATGAAGCAAGTGATTAAAGTATGAAGCAAAGGAACACAAGGCCAATCGGCATAATGGAGTGGCCTCAAAAATCCGACAGCCCTAAGAAGAGAGAGCTTGGAATTGAAGTGTTCGAAAAATGAGCTCCAAGGACCCCTATTTATAGGGGTACAAGAGAACTATAAACACAAAAGAACGTACATGATAGTAGAAAATCTAGAAATACGATACCGATAGAGCAAAAAAAATGCTAAAATTAAGCAGTAGGCGCTCACAAAATTTGTAGGGTACAATACTCTTCGGCCTAGCTCACCTGATCAAAAGAGTAGAGAGCAATTGATATGCCTAGTAAATATCATGGAAAACATACATGGGTCGAATCCATGGATATGGGTTAAATACACCCAACAAAATGGCTAGGAAGCCAAAGTAAAAGGAGTAAGAGAGAAGAAAATCAAATGGAGGCAAAGAGGCCCCCACTCGATGGCAACTGAGTGGTCTCTTGATTTCAATCGAAAGGTCATTTATTGCACAGCCACCACATTGCCATGACAATTCTCTTTAATTCTTGGGAGCCTCTCGCTAAGTCAATGGGCTTTCTTGGGGAAAAATTCAAAGGCACAACAAAGGGGACAAGGGTGGATCGATAGGCCTCTTGGTTTCAACCGAGAAGCCACTCGGTTTTTTTTATTATCATACGGCCTTAAATGTTCCTCAAATCCCAAGAGCCTCCCTTGAAGCCAACGGACCCTCCTAAGAAAAAATATAAAGGCATATGAAGAAGAGCCGAGGGTTGAACCAAGTGGCCTCTCGATTCTTAATACCCTTGTAGCAATCAGTGGCACTTTAACCCCAGGAGCCTCTCACAAAGCTAGCAGACCCTCCCAAGGTTCCTCGAATCTGAATATTCCAAGAAGATAAAGTAACAGACCATTAAGAGTCCTAATCCTACAAGGACTTTGGAATAATTGAGATAAACACTCTCCATGAGAGATTTCACAATAAGGGTCATCCATAAAAGATAAACACCATATAGCAATTCTAGTCTCAACCAGACTGGGAACAATCAAGATAAGTATTATCCATAAAGAATCATAATCTTAGATTAATCAGGATCACTCCATACTCGTTTATAAATAGGAGGCCCACCTCCTCATTCAAGTACGTTGATTCTGATAGTCAAACCCTCTTTTTGTGCTCAAGCACTCAAAGATTGACTTAAGCATCAGAGGGTTTATGTGGTAACAGTTTCCCATGCCTCTTACCAATTGTTTATTTTTGTTGGACTGGGAGGTGCTATGGCACACAACAAGAGGAGGGTGAATTGGGTAAATTAAGAATAGCTTGAAAACTTTGAAATCTTTTTCAAAACAAATAAGATAATATTGGAAACAATTGAGGAATAGATGGGTGCTTGACAATAAAGAGAATTTAAAGAACACAAGTACACCAAGATATATAATGGTTCGGCTTAACCCAAACCTAATCCACTACCTTAGTTACTCACTAAGAATTTTTCAAACAATCCACTAAAACCCCTTACTTAAACCAAGTAGGTACTCTAGTCCAAGTCTAGGAATTACAATTTCCTACTTATACAAGTAGGTCCTCTAGCTACATAAGCTAGGAAATACAAGAAATATACAATAGGAGAGAATCTAAGAGATGAATCTTTTAGTTACAATGTCTCTCAAAATAATACAAGGCTTGAAGTAAATAATTACAAGTGAAGATCAAAGCCTTGAAGAGAGAAAATTAAAGCATAGATAATGTAAATACAGATAAGTATAAGATGTAAGCTCAAATCAATTCATTTTCCATCCATTAGTCTTCTTAAGACATCCTTGATTTGTATATATAAGCATCCCGAAAGCTTCAAGAGAAAACTAGCCGTTTGTAACCGTTGGGATTTGAAAAACTAGCCGTTATGGCTTTCTGCCAAAAGAGTTAGTCGACAGATTCATAAACAAAACAAGACATAGTCGACAGAAGAGATGGGATAGTTGACAGAACAAAAATATGAATAAAACACCTTTTAAAATACACACTGATAATCGATAGATCAAATTGTTCTATTGATAGAACCACGAAAATAGTCGACAGATCAAGGCATATAGTCGACTATTCTCTTAGAAAGACTTGACACTTAGTCGACAGATGCTACAAATTTGTCTTTAACTTTATTTTCCAATATATTGAGATTTAATTGAAATTTAATACTTTATTTTTTCAATCTCCTAAATCATAAACAACACATATATATTGGAGAATACTTTGACCAACTATCTTTGAAACTTGAGAACCAATATGAAAAACTTTGGGGAAATAATATGAGTTCATTTAATTTGGAGCGTCAGGATAATAATCATTAATAATTTCATCATCAAAATATAATTATTTTTCATCATCAAAACTATATCAAAGGAAAAATATCAATCTCTCCATTTTTGATGATGACAAAACATTTCATGAAATACCTAAAAGTTTTGACAGATCTCTCAGTTCTCTAAGAGCATTCGATGCTCGAAAACCACTCAATTCTCAAAGACATCTCCGTTCTCCAAGAGCACTCGATTCTCCAAGGGCACTTGGTGGTAGAAGACCATTTGGCTCTCAAAGACCTCTCGGTTCTCAAGGGCCTCTCGGTTCTTTGAGGTCACTTGGTTCTTTGAGGCCACTAAGTAATTTGAGGTCTCTCGGCTATTTATGGTCTTCCATTCATCAACAAACAGTCATTCACCAGCATCAACAAGTCGTCACCTCTTAAGGCCTCATGTTCATTTTTAAGTCTCCTAATCTTTACCGGCATTAGCAAGTCATCACCTCTCAAGGCCTTTGATCATTTTCAAGTCTCCTAATCTTCCTTGCACACTAACATCAAGACTATCCTTCTCACATTACAAATTCATTGTAATAATTTAACAACAACAAATTATAATACTAGTGTTAATCTATTACGATTGATTAGGTTAGATAATGTGGACCCCCTTCTAAAGATTTAAAATCATTAATTATTTTAATTAAATAGAAATAATTATTATTTTTATTATATCATCCATTTATATATTACAAATTTATAATTTTAATTTATATTTTACAAGTTGGGAACCTTTGCCCAGCAAGCGGAATGAAATCCCCCTCCTCAATCTTCCCTCTCGGCTGTCTCCTCTCGCTATTCGCTAGACTGACGGAATCGTTGGTCGCACCCTGCCCTCTCACCTTTCTAGTTGGATTTCGTAGTGGTCATGCTGGAATCTCGCTTCTCACACTCCTCTCTCGCTAGTCCGATGTAGTCAAGAGACTTTTTCTCACCTCTGGTACACCGTCTCACCCCTTTCAATCGTCCTCTTTATTTGTGAACTCGCTGGTCTTGATTTCTATTTTGATTATATTGACTTCTTGATTTCTTAATCTTCGTTCATTGCAATCTTATGTTGATTTCTCGTTGAAGTTCTCTTCTAATTTTCCTTTGGTGTCTTTTGTTGCATTAGGTCTGAAGTGTTGTTTTGTATTGCTTAGAGTTGGAGGTTGTTCCTCTTATATTTAATCGATACAATTTTGGGTTATTTGTGTTCATCTGTTTTTTTTTTTTTTTTTCAGTTGATGTTATTACGGCTTTAATTGTAATTTCATGGGTATGGATGTGTTGAAAATAAACTAAAAAACTATAAATGTAGAGCTGTAATTTTCACTACAAAGCTAATTAGAGTGTTCATTTTTGTTAGATGTATTTATTTAATAGAAATTTCAAGTAAGAATGTCCTCATATGGTTGCTTATCTTCCAATGGGAAGGAATGTAAAATCTTGTGGTACTTCTTAGATCATTTTTTCTAATTATGTAACAACTTAAAGAAAGGATCTCTAATGGTGAAGCCTTCAATCCTAATTGTTGTTCAGTTATTGTTATGAGATAATTTTGCAAACAAAATTTTGTATAGGGTTCACTCTGGTATTACAATTACTTCTTTGTGAACTACCTTTTGAGGATTGTTGGTGTTACTATTTTGTAGCTTGTGCTATCTGTGAGGGAAGCATATCCAAGGTGTGACTTCGACCTCTCTGGTTTCCTAGTTTTTGCCAACTGCCAAGAATGACAATTTCCAAAAAGTTCATAAACAACAACAACAACATATCCAGCCTTTATCCCACTATGTGGGGTCGGCTACATGAATTCTAGACTTCCATGTATTTCTGTCTTTTGTCATATCCTCATTTAGATCCATATATTTCATATCAAATTTTAATGTCTCTCCCAAAGTCTTATTGGGTCTACCTCTACCTCTTTTTGTGACTAATTATTCCATTTCATCAACTCTCCTCACAGGAGCATCTCTTAGTCTCCTTCTCACATGACCAAACCATCTTAGTCTAGTCTCTCTCATCTTCTCCTCGATTGGCACTACTCCTACCTTATTACGAATAACTTCATTTCTAATTTTATCCTTTCTTGTATGTTCGCACATCCATCTTAACATCCTCATCTCCGCTACACTCATCCTTTGCTCATGCTGGTATTTGACTGCCCAACATTCTGAGCCATACAGCAAGACTGGTCTTATAGCTGTCTTATAAAATTTTTCTTTCAATTTTAATGGGATTTTACCATCACATAACACCCCTGATGCATTTCTCCATTTTAACCAACCTGCCTTAATTCTATGTGCGACATCCTCGTGGATTTCTCCATCTTTTTGAATCACTGATCCCAAATATCGAAAATGGTCCTTTTTTTGTAAGATTTGGTCTTCTAATTTTATTATAACATCATCCACTCTTGCATTTTTACTAAATTTGCATTCCATATATTCTGTTTTCTTTCTACTTAATTTAAATCCCTTAGATTCTAAATTGTTTCTCCAAAACTCAAGCTTAGTGTTCACTCCTTCTTTTGTTTCATCAACCAACACTATGTCGTCTACAAATAGCATACACCATGGCACATCTGTCTGAATATCTTTAGTGAGTTCATCCATTACTAGGGCAAATAAGTATGGACTTAGTGCAGAACCTTGATGCAGTCCTATTGTAGTTGTAAATGGTTCAGTATCCCCTCTACATGTTCTGACCCTTGTCTCTACACCATGATACATGTCCTTAAGGGCTTGTATATAGGCTATTTTGACTCCTTTCTTCTCTAAAACCCTCCATAATACTTCTCTAGGGACCCTATCATAGGCCTTTTCTAGATCTATAAACACTATATGTAGATCCTTCTGATGATCTCGATACCTTTCCATTAGACGCCTCAGTAAATATATAGCTTCCATTGTTGACCTACCAAGCATGAAACCAAACTGATTTTCTGACACCTTTGTTTCCTTTCTGAGCCTATGCTCTATTACTCTCTCCCAGAGTTTCATGGTCTAACTCATTAACTTAATTCCTCTATAATTTTCACAGTTTTGAACATCCCCTTTGTTCTTGTATATAGGAACCAAAGTACTCTTCCTCCACTCATCTGGCATCTTTTTTGATTTAAGGATGGCGTTAAATAGTTGCGTTAGCCAGGAGATGCCCTCTTCTCCCATGCATTTCCATGCTTCTATTGGTATATTATCTGGTCCCACTGCCTTATGATTTTTCATCTTTTTTAATGCTTGTCTTATTTCATTTGAACTTATGCGTCGATAGAATGTATAGCTCACATTCCCTTCGGAGTTACTAAGATGTCCCAACCTAACCCTTGTGTCACCACCATCATTGAATAATTTTGTGAAATACTCCTTCCATCTCTCCTTAATCGCTCCCTCATTTACTAAAACATTTTGATTGTCATCTTTTATGCATTTCACTTGATTTAAATCCCGTGTTTTTCTTTCTCTTGCTTTAGCTAATTTATATATATCCCTTTCTCCATCTTTTGTATCAAGTTGTTTATATAGATTCTCATATGATTTTGACCTTACTTCACTAACAGCTCTTTTTGCTGCCTTTTTTGCTTCTTTATAATTTTTTTGATTTTCTTCATTGTTGCATTGATATACCGCCTTATAGCAAGTTTTCTTATTTTTAATTTTCAATTGTATCTCTTCATTCCACCACCAAGACTCCTTAAGGTTAGGGGCTCTACCATTTGTCTTTCCAAGGACTACCTTTGACGTGCTTCTCAGAGCATTAGCCATTTCTTTCCACATTTGGTTTGTCTGTCTTTCTCCATTCCATTCCCTTCTACCCCTTAATTTTTCTTTGAAGATTAGTTGTTTCTCCCCTTTTAAATTCCACCACCTGATTTTTGGATTTTGTTTTATGTGATTTTTTCTCTTCCAATTTCTTACTTGGACGTCAAGTACTAGAAGTCTATGTTGAGTAGTCAAACACTCTCCCGGTATCACCTTACAATTCCTACAACATAACCGATCCTCTTGTCTCATGAGGAAGTAATCTATTTGGGTGCTTGAGGTGATATTTTTATATGTGATTAAGTGTTCGTCCCGTTTTTTAAACCTAGTATTGGTTATAATGAGCCCATATGCCATAGCGAAATCTAGGATAGATTTACCCTCATTATTAATTTCCCCGAATCCATACCCTCCATGTACCTCTCTATATCCGTTTCCGTCTCTACCCACGTGCCCATTTAAGTCACCTCCTATAATCACATTCTCTCATCTTGGTATCATTTGTATGAGTCCCTCTAGGTCCTCCCAGAATTTTATTTTTATCTCATCACCTAACCCCGTTTGTGGTGCATATGTATTAAAGATATTCATGGTCATTCTTCCTAAACTAATCTTCACCATAATAATCATATCCCATATTCTCTTTACCTCCACTACCTCATCTATTAAGCTTTTATCCATAATAATCTCCACTCCATTTTTCGCTCGATCAGTTCCTGTGTACCATATTTTATATCCAACTTCTAATAAAGTTTTTGCTTTTTTCCCTACCCATCTCGTCTCTTGAAGGCACATAATATTAATTTTTCTCCTAATCATCACATCCACCACTTCCATAGCTTTGCCTGTTAATGTTTCTATATTCCATGATCCAATCCTTAATCTATGATTTTGTTTTTGGCCTTGACTTTGGATTTGATTTTGTTTTTGGCCTTGACTTTGAATTTGATTTTGTTTTTTATTTTGATTTTGGTTTTGGTTTTGATTTTGATTTTGGTTTTGATTTTGATTTTGATTTTGGACTAGCTTCTTTACCCACATCTGTCCAAACAAATGCGGGAACCCTTGCTCATTTATCACTACATCCGGGCGCCGATGCAGCGGCCCTAGCTCACTTGTCACTACACGGGGGCAGTGTAACGCGTCGCTATGAAGGGTTACGCCCATGCCCAAACTATTTTTCATAATTTGTCTAGAGTTCATGTTTTGGATCCGACTAAGTTTTACGTTGGCTGTCGGCTACCTAACACAACCCTCCTCCTTTATCCGGGCTTGATTGTTTTTAGTTTTAGGAAAATGGATCGTATTGTCATCAATCATACATCTGAGAACTTTCTTCACCAAATTGGATGTTCCAGGTTTGTAGTAAACATTTGAAATTGAGAAAAGACCAAATTATTGTGGTTCTCTTGCTTTATATTTCATCATTTCCTTGAAATTATTTATCAGCATTGTTCAATTCATTCCGTTCACTTGTCAATTTTCTTAAGTCTTTAAATTGGTAGAAAATTAGTGTTAGTTAAGGGAATAAGATAAATATTTAGGTACTACTTGTAAGTTTGTAAGGTTTTACTACTATTGTCCTTCTATGATGTTTCTTTAACTGATCTGTTTAGGTACTACTTGTCCTATTATCATATTAGAAGTATTTTTTACTAAACCCATGCCTTCTGTTTTTGACAACGTTTTCTTTGCGGCAATCAGTTCACCAGAAACATCCCAATTACTAGTTGATTCTCTAACTTCCAAGACTTTTGGCAACAAGCTGACAACTTTTTGCAGCTTGGATCGACCATTGGTAACTTCCATCAACCCGTCTAGTCCTTAATATCGTAAATTTTCAACAATTTGTATCCCACTTTTGTCTTCTGAAAATTGAACAAATGAGTTTTAAGAGTCATTTCTACTCTTATGCTAAGTTGATATGACGCTTTCCTTGATAAAAGATTGCAATTGAAACAATCTTTTTTTTTTATTTTCTCATGTACTTTTGTAATTGTGTTTGATTCTCTTAACTTGATTTGAGAAGTGGTTTTACTGGAGCTTCTACATCTATCCTCTCTTGCTCTTTCTTTCCTGCATTTTCGTATGGCTCCAACATTTAACAGCATGGCCTCTACTTATTTTCTTTCTTCCCTTTTGCATAGCTTACTTCAGTACATATCTAATTACAATGAATTTCTTTTTTCTTATTGTAATGTTCAGCTTTCACAGGTTTCGAATGGCATCATATAACAGCTGGATGAATGAATTGAAGTGGTAGATGGTATTAGGTTTCTGACGAAATCACGCATTTTTGTTATCTCACATTTGTAGTAATGACTGTTGGTGAAGCGGTAGATGTTCTTATGTTTATGAATTTAGTCAGCACTTCAATTATAAATTATAAGATTTTGGCCAAGACTTCTGTAATTCATGCTCTTTAAGTGTTACGGATAGTTGATTGGGAATTTTTGTGAAGTTTTATGACTGTTCTAGCAATATTGTTTCAACTATTCTGTTATTGGATCAATTTGGAATTTATCAAATACATAAAAAAAATTGGTAAATGGTTTTGAGTTTTGGTGGCATTTTAAAAGTGAAATATATATATATATATATGGTGGCGTTTATAGGTTCTGAAAAAATTAATGTCTGGCATTTGAAATGCCATAATTAAGATATTCTCTTCATTTTTACATTTTTATTTGTGGCATTTGAAAGTGTCACAATTGTTTGTTTTAGTGGCATTTGAAATGTTAGAAAAGTTTGAAGGTCATATGGTTGTAATGACATCTATAAGTGTCACTAAGAATGTCACAAATTATTTTAGTGGCACCAAAGAATGTCACAAGTTGTTTTAGTGGCATGAATATTCATTTCACTAGTAAGAAATGTCACACACATAAAAAAATGTCATTAAAGATTCTTTAAAGTGACACTTTTTGAGTGCAACTAAATGAAGAATTTCTAGCAGTGGCAGCAACAGCAAACGACGCCATTCTTGACAACTTGCGATGGTGCAGAGACATATATGGCTGTTGGCAACAGTTAAAAAGAAGTCAAATGGTGATGATGGCAACAATGACGATTGGCTAGGAAAGTTGAAAGCGAGCAATCTTGCCAGAGAAGAAGGAAACGGTTGAGAGAAATGCGTAATTTAGAGAAATTTGAAACTTTTAAAAGGTGAGATTCCTACCCTTCAACTTTTATGTTATTGCATTTTACCCTCTATCTTTTGTTTATTATGCATATATCCCTTCTTTTTGCTTAAATTGCATAAGTACCCTTCAATTTACTTTCAAAGCCACTTATTCAAGTTAAATTTTTGTTTGACTAAAATTGAATTAATTTTTTATTACTAGACCAAATTTTTAGCCTATGCCCAAACAGTAGCCTTAATCTTGCTACATAGCTTAATGATTAAGGGACTAGTTAATGGACTCTCCGCTAAATTAAACTATTAATTTTTTAGCCCAACGTGCCATATGGCCATCTTTGCTACCTTTAATTTATTTAATTTAATTCCCAAATAACTAATTTTATGTGATTTAAAAAAATTAATTAGTGATTCTTTCTCCAATTTATCATATTCTAATCATATCACCTGTTACTCGTCCTCACTTTAAATTAACCCTAAATTAAATTTTTCAATGATTTAATTGGTCGAACTTACTCAAATTTTGTGTCGCATGTCTCTGCTCCCAAGCAAAGGCAGATTTAGAGGAAAGCAAGCACAAGATGCAACTTTTTCCTAGATCTATCTTGTAGATCTGGTCCATTTGAAGGAAGAATGGCTGAAATGACCTATAAATCTGGGATCAGTCCTCTCTCAAATTCACTCCTAGATCCGTCCCTGCTCCCAAACATCTGAGATCTTACATAAAACCCACGTGAAGTTATTCCTTACAACTAACTTAGTTTTTTTAGACTTTCATGGATTTTTTTAGTGTCTTTTTTTATTTAATATATCTATCTAGGCAAAAAAAAAAAAATTGATTATACTTGTATATTTCAATCTACAATAACCTTTAGACCTGTCTCGGGGCTTATTTGAGCATCCAACCTTTTGTTGAGTTCCCCGAGACTGTCTACAACTTTTTCAGCTCTTTTCCCAACTAGTGACCTACTCGGTGAGTTTGTTTAAGCTTCTGCCATGACCTTGCGCGTATTTTCATTCCTTCAGAACCTTCACAGGATTAGTCCACACATCCAATTCTATTATTCTCCGAGTCCCACGAGTTTTCTTTCTAATGATCTTTTCCACATTCACCCAATCTAGTCAATATTTACTTTGTTCCATGCATTTTAATTCTCATTTCAAAATCTCATCACATCCTTGGGACATTTTTTACCTCTTTCTGAGCCCCCTAACTTGGTTTATACACTTTCATGCTTGATGATGATTTTTGAGACCGACCACCACGTGCCACCTCTGTGACTGGACCTCGAGAATGGAATCTCGGACTTGGGGGTGTCAGACCTCGGGTGTAGAACCTGCAAGACAATGGAGGGCCGGGGCTAGGATCCCCCGGGGTGGACTCCGACGCTCAAATCAGTAGAGTAAATGCGAGTAGAAGTAAATGAGAGGGCTGTAGAGCTTGAATGTACCTGACGAAAGTCCTTGTCTTTTATAGGCGAACCCGTTTTGGGGTACCCGAGATGAGTGGGCACGACTCTCGAGAATCTTGGTCAAGTTGGAACGGGTCTTGCAGTTCAGCCCGGATTTCCCAGGCTCCGCTCCGGAGTGTTGACTTGCCACGTGTCAGTCTCTCAGGTGATCCGCGTGGCAGGTGAGACTATTAGCGCGTAGGGGTATTCTAGTAATTTTAGTTGGTGCCACATCACTTGCCCCCCACTCCTTGAGCCGAGCTAAAAATCATGCTGGGTCGAGGAGTAGGTTACCTGACTGTTGATTTTTACCAAGACGCACGAGAGTGTTTTTAAAGTTGAGATTAGTGCTTAAAAATCTCATTTACTACCCTGAAATTATAGGGATGGGTTTTGGTTGGATGGAAGAATTCGTTTGGAGGGAAACATTGTCATTTTGATTTTTTTTTTTTTCCTTTGGGTCCCCTCTATATAAGCCCTAAGACCCCACCCCACAATTATTATTTCAAGACAAGCATTCATCTCCTTGAGGTTAGTCTTTCCCATCCTCCTTTGCTTTTATTTTTCCTTATTTGTTATTTATTTATTTTTTACCTTTGCTTCCACTTTGTTTTTTTTTTTTTTTTTTAAAATCAAACTTTCCCTCGGCCAAGCGCCTCTGCCTGGCCGAGGTCGACCTGGCCAGGACGCCTCAGCCATGGTCGAGGTCGGCCGTGCTTGGCCTCGCCAAGGCGAGGCCGAGCTTCCTCGGCCATGGCCGAGCTCGGCCTCGCCAGATCTCAGCGAGGCCGAGCCCCTCGGCCACGGCCGAGCGCTTAGCTCGGCCTAGCCGAGGTCGGCCAGGGCCGGGGGGCTCGGCCCTGGCCGAATCGGCCATGGCCGACCCCCCTCCTGCTTCTTCTTTCTGCAAATTTTTTTTTTTTAACATCTAATATATATATATATATATACATATATACCTACATAGATATATGGGCGTCCTTGGGTCGGCCATAGCCGACCCTTCGGACTTTTGCCTCCTTTTTTTTAATTAATTAATTAATTATTATTATTATTTTTTATTCCTTGGGTCAGCCATGGCCGACCCTTGGGCTTCTCCTTTGTTAATAATAACAAAACGATCTTTAAAACAAGGCTTAACTTCACTAACCTGTTTCCTTGGCTCTTCTTTTTCGCAGGCGTGACTCGAGATTTTTCCAAGCTAAATCGCACCTACTGAGCTCTCCGAGGCTCTAGCCCAGTCGTGGTTGTTTTTTCCTGACCTCGACCTTTACTCTCTTGGTTAGTGACCTTCTCTTAACTACTTCTGCTCGTTTTTTAGCATGTCTTATTCTTCTTCTTCCTCTGATTCCGAAAACTCTAGTACCAGCTCTAGTAGTGAGGAATCACACACCGAGTTATCTAGCCCCTCCCACAGCCCCCTTCGTAGGCCCGGGAAACTTAGGAGGCCTGAAAGAATTTCACTTCATCCCCCTTCAGAGTCTCATGTGAGTAGTGATCCCAACTTAGGAAGCTTACCCGAGGATCTAACCACGGACCATTCTACCATAACCGAGAGGGAGTTGTTTCCCCTCCTCCGAAAATACCACCTCATTCATGATGAGTATTGGTATAGTGAACCCCGAGGTCTGAAAGCTCACCAGGCCCCCTATGGCTGTATCACCGTCTACGAGCAGGCCTTGGCTGCCAGCCTTAGATTCCCTCTCGCGACTCCTGTAGTTGAGGTGTTCGCTATCGTGGGGTTATGCCCCTCTCAGTTGACCCCCAATGGCTGGAGGTGCCTATCTACCTTCGTTCTCTGCTGTCGAGCTCGGGACATTGAGCCCACTGCTCAACTTTTCTTTAGGATGTTCAAGGTAATTTCCATTAGCAAAACTGAACCTCGATTTGCCTTTTCCCCCCTCAACCAGCGTCAGTTCGTAGTCGATAACCCCACATCTGTAAAACGATGGAAGAGTAGATTTTTCATTGCTGGCTTGAAAGACCGGGGGGTCAGCTTCGGGGTGCCAGTTGAGTGGTCTTTCCAGCCCTCAAAGGTCCGTAGTCGCAAGATCACGCAGGACGAGCTTCACAATATTCAGATCTTGAGGGAGCTGAACCCTATCAGCGCTCGGGTCCTGATATGTGATCGCACCTTGTACCTGGGGGGTTTATCTACTCACACTTGCTTCGAGCCTGATGTCACTTTGGGTAGCATTTTCCCACTATTTTCATACTTTTCTAACTCGCTTTTCTTGCCCTTAATATCTTGTTTGCGCATTTGCAGCTGAGATGGTGAGCACAGCTTTCATCTGGGGGAAGAACAAACGGAGACCCGCGGAGGACGAGGGCGCCCTAGCTCTTACGGGGGGAAAGGCTGCATTGAATGCTCCTCTTGCTAAGGAAGGAGAGCCTAGTCGTGCTAAGAGGAAGAGGACTTCCCATCCTCCGAGAGAGCTCATGCCAGCCCCGGAGTCTCCTCCCCACAGTCCAGACCATGTTCCCGATTGGGGAGTGAAGGCAAGCGATCTCAGTCGGAACACTCAGGTGGCAAGACGTATGATTCACCACTTTGCCACTCCCGCCGATCGTCAGGTGTTGGCCGAGCAGTCCTCGGAGGCCATAGAAGCCACATTGTGCAAGTATTTGGCCCAGGTAATCACCTATACTTTATCAACATCCTCCAGTCTCATCTATGTTGTCCTTACTTGTCTTGCCCATTGCAGGTGGTCACACTCGTTTCGGACTTTTCTAGACGTTTCTCTCAAGCTTCCAAGAAGACCTTGGAGCTAGACACCCAGCTGCAGGAGAGGGACGAGTTACTGGAGAGCCACAGGAAGAACTTGGATGAGTTGTCCTCCCAGCGGCAGGCTTCAGACCTACGTATTCAGGGGCTAGAGGCAGAGCTATCTCGGACGAGCTCCAAGCTATCTCGGGCAAACTCAGTCATTCGCCAATACGAGCGCAAGTATGCCGAGCCCATCAAGCTTCCTGAGGTAGAGGAGTTCCTCCAGAAGAACCTGCAGGAGGCTTGGACAAAGGGATTCCAAGCTCATGAGACAGAGGTATTACGAGCTCATCCAGACTTGGACATGTCCATTGTTCAGTCTGTTGTGGAGATTGTGGCCGGGATGGAGGACTCGGAGATGGCCGACGATGGTGATGCGCCTCCTGATGCTTGAGCTTTTCTTTTTTTCTAGCTAGGGCCTTCTGTACTTCCTCTATTATCATGTATTGGATCATCTCGCTTTTATACAGTGCCGTTTCATTTTGATTGTTCATCTTTTGCTTGCGAACATATGGGCTGAGACTAGTTGAACCTCGATCCCTTCCATAGTTGACGAGGGTGAATTTGACCCTTGGTTCTCCTTAGGTCAACAATCAGGAGGGTGCTGTGTTGTAATTTTTTCTTGGCCATTAGTCCACCTTTGGGGGACAGCCGAGAGCTCGTGACCCATGAACGAATCTTTTCGTAGCCATCAGTCCACCGTTGGGGACAGCCTAGGGCTCGTGACCCTTGGATTCTAGCGACTTCCACGCGAAGGAGGGTGTTAGCCAGAGTTTTTCCATGGCCCTTAGTCCACTTTTGAGGACGGCCTAGGGCTCGTGACCCTTGGGTTTTAACCACTCCCACGCGAAGGAGGGTGTTAGCTAGAGTTTTTCCAGGGCCCTTAGTCCACTTTTGAGGACGGCCTAGGGCTCGTGACCCTTGGGTTTTAGCCACTCCCACGCGAAGGAGGGTGTTAGCTAGAGTTTTTTCCATGGCCTTTAGTCCACTTTTGATGACGGCCTAGGGCTCGTGACCCTTGGGTTTTAGCCACTCCCAAGCGAATGAGGGTGTTAGCTAGAGTTTTTTCCATGGCCTTTAGTCCACTTTTGAGGACGACCTAGGGCTCGTGACCCTTGGGTTTTAGCCACTCCCACGCGAAGGAGGGTGTTAGCTAGAGTTTTTTCCATGGCCTTTAGTCCACTTTTGAGGACGGCCTAGGGCTCGTGACCATTGGGTTTTAGCCACTTCCACGTGAATGAGGGTGTTAGCTAGGGTTTTTTCCGTGGCCCTTAGTCCACTTTTGAGGACGGCCTAGGGCTCGTGACCCTTAGGTTTTAGCCACTCCCACACGAATGAGGGTGTTAGCTAGAGTTTTTTTCGTGGCCCTTAGTCCACATATGAGGACGGCCTAGGGCTCGTGACCCTTGGATTTTTCTTCGACAAAGTATAATCCTTTGGACAATTGCTATTAGATGAAGAGAATACGAAGCCTTGCCATTAGTCGTAAAGAAAAAGAGTACAAAGAGATTCAGGGAATTCCCCTGCTCATTGATAAAACTTCCTTAAGTTCTGCACATTCCAAGTATACTTCAAGGGCTTGCCTTCCATGTCTTCTAGTCGATATGCCCCCGGACTTAGGGATTCCACCACCCGGTACGACCCTTCCCAATTCGGAGTTAGTTTATTCATGTCCCGAGGATGACTCACGTCGAACCGTCCTAGAACAAGATCTCCTGGCATGAAGCTCCTAGCGTGGACTCGTCGATTGTAGTACCTAGTAATGCGCCGGTTATATGCGGCTTGTCGAATTCGTGCCAGGTCTCGGAGCTCATCCATCAAATCCAAGTTGCACCTTAGCCCTTGCTCGTTAATCTCAGGATCGAAATGCTCCACTCGATAGCTCCTCACCCCAATCTCGACAGGGATGAGAGCCTCCGAGCCATAACACAATGTGAAAGGGCATTCTCCTGTAGCCATTCGCGGTGTGGTTCGTTAAGACCATAGTATACTGGGGAGCTCATCTACCCATTGACCGTCCGCCTTCTCAACCCGAGCTCGGAGTCCTTGCAGAATGGTCCTGTTCGTAAGCTCTACCTGCCCATTAGCTTGAGGATGCGCGATCAAGGTAAAATGTTGCTTAATCCCCAACTCTCGGCACCATTCTTGCACTGATCGATCTTCGAATTGGGTGCCATTGTCAGTTATTAGCACCCTTGGAATACCAAACCGACAGACGATGGATTTCCAAAGAAATTGTTTTACCCTCCGGCCTGTAATAGTCGCCACAGGCTCGGCCTCCACCCACTTAGTGAAGTAGTCGATGGCTGCTATCAAGTATTTGTTCTGTCCAGCCGCTAGTGGAAAAGGCCCGAGGATATCGACTCCCCACCTGGAAAACAGACAAGGCGAAACCAGGTGGGTGAGTTCAGCTGCCGGGGTGTGAACCAGGTTGGAAGTTTTTTGGCATCTCTCACAAGTCTGGACCAAATGCCCAGCGTCACTCATCATTGTCGGCCAGTAATACCCCTGCCGAAGTGCCTTCTGGGAGAGAGACCGAGCTCCGATGTGACTACCGCAAATCCCTTCTTGGATTTTCCTTAGGATGTAGTCGGCCTCGACCGGTCCCACACACTTCAGCAGCGGCTGAGTGAAGGATTTCTTATAAAGGTCTGATCCCACCAGTAGAAACTTGGCAGCCTAGCGCTTAAGTTTTCGACTTTCCTGTTCCTCCTCGGGTAGCCATCCCTTGGTCAGATGTGCTACGATGGGATCCATCCAACTTTCAACCCCTTCCACGCAAAGCTACTCTGCCTCAGTCTCTATGCTCCTCTAGGGCAATGACTCCATGTAAACAGCTCGGGAATTCCTAGGGAAGGAAGAAGCAGCTATCCTCGAGAGAGCATCCGCCACTACATTCTGTGCCCGTGGGACATGATTGATTTTCACTGTCCGAAATTGTGCCATAAGATCCTTGGCTATCGCCAAGTATTGGGCCATGACGTCCTCTCGGGCCTCGAACTCTCCTGTGACCTGCTGCACAATTAAATTCGAGTTAGAATATACCTCCAGATCCCTGACTCCCATCTGTTCCGCTAGTCTGAGCCCGGCAATGAGCGCCTCATACTCGGCCTCATTGTTAGAGGCATTGAACTCGAAGTGGAGGGCATACGACCAAGCCTGGCCATCGGGGCCCTACAGTAGTAATCCAGCGCCATTGCCTCCAACACTGGAGCTGCCATCTACAGAGAGAGTCCAAGTCTGGGAAATCCCTTCTTCTGCTTCCTCTGGTAGGGTACCCTCCACGATGAAGTCGGCAAGAGCCTGCGCCTTGATGGCCGGCCGAGGTAGATAGTCGATGTCGAAAGCACTCAGCTCTACTGCCCATTTGAGCATCCTCCCCGACAAGTCCGGCTTTCCCAGCACATGCCTCAGCGACTGACTTGATAAGACGATAATGTGGTGTGCCTCAAAGTAAGGCCTCAACTTTTGAGCGGAGATGACTAGGGCATAGGCCAACTTTTCTGTTAGAGTGTAACGAATCTCAGCTCCGGCCAACCTTTTGCTCACATAATAGACCGACTTTTGAATTTTGTCCTCCTCCCGCACCAAAACCGAACTGACAGCCTCATCCGAGGCAGCCAGATAAATATATAGTGACTCTCCCAGCTATGGTTTTGCCAGGACTGGGGGGGAGACTAGACACTATTTCAGCTGCTCAAATGCCTCCTGGCACTCCTCTATCCATGTAAAATTCTGGACTCGAGTCAAGGCCTTAAAGAATGGCAATTGTCTTTCCGTAAATCTTGACAAGAGCCTCCCTAATGCTGCTATCCTCCCGGTTAGCCTCTGCACCTCCTTGATACTTCGAAGGGGAAGCATCTCGAGTATGGCCTTTATCTTCGAGGGGTTAGCCTCAATTCCCCGGTAATGCACCATGAACCCCAAGAATTTACCAGCTGTAACCCCGAAGGCACACTTGGCTGGGTTGAGCTTCATCTGATACTGGCGTAAGGTTCTGAGGCACTCATCCAAGTCGTCCGGATGCTGTTCAGCCAATAGACTCTTGACTAACATGTCATCCACGTAAGCCTCCATGTTTCGACCGAGTTGAGCTTTGAACAGTTTGTTGACCAACCTCTGATATGTAGCTCCAGCGTTCTTCAGCCCGAAGGGCATAACTCGGTAACAATAGGTAGCCTTATCCGTGATGAAGGCGGTCTTTTCCTGATCTTTAGGGTGTAGTGGGATTTGGTGGTACCCCTGGAATGCATCTAGGAAACTCATTAGCTGACACCCCGTTGTTCCGTCAATCAACGCATCAATCCTGGGCAGAGGGTAACTGTCTTTCGGGCAAGTCTTGTTAAGATCTTTAAAATCAATACAAAGCCTCTATTTTCCCGATCCCTTGGAGACAAGAACCACGTTGGCTAACCACTCTGGGTAGTTGACTTCCCTAATATGATTAGCCTCCATAAGCTTTTCCACCTCCGCCTCTATAGCTTTAGCCTGCTCCGGGGCAAACTTCCTCTTCCTTTGTCTTACCGGCACACAATCCGGGTAGAGCCCCAAGCGATGTGTCATGATCGCTGGGTCTATCCCCGGCATATTCAGGGTAGACCATGCAAACACATCTTGATATCGGCGCAGGAGTGAAAGGATCTCGGACCTCAAGGGCTCCTGTAACTTGGCACTAATTCGCACTGTCCGATCGAGCTCTTCCCCCAGTGGGACTTCCTCGAGCTCATCCACCGGCTCTGAAGTCTTAGGCTCTTCCGGACCTTCCAAGATGAAACCAGTAACCATAGTGGGAGGGGCAGCGGAATTTTGTCCCCCCTCCCTTACTGACCTCTGACCTGCTCCTATACTTGGGTCTCTCACATGTTCCGTCTCCATCTGGCCCTGACCAGCTTGAGGGACCGCCTCCTGATTCGGTACTGAGTCTAACTCTGACCCCTTGGCCATAGTGGCACTCAAGGAGGCCACGTAGCATTCCCTAGCCTACCGCTGGTCTCCTCTTACCTTGCCAATCCCTCCCGAAGTAGGGAATTTCAACACCATGTGATACGTACTCGGTACTACCCTCAGAGCACTAAGCCCAGACCTACCAAGGATCATATTGTACGCCGAGGGCACATCTGCCACCAAAAAATCCAACGTCACCCGGGATTTATGAGGACTACTACCGACCGTCAGGGGCAACCGGATCAAACCTTCAGAATGGATCACCATTCCATCAAAACCCACTAATGGGACACGGACTGGCCTCAGCTGATCGAGCGTGAACCCCATCCCTAGGAATGCCCTCTTGTAGAGAATCTCTAAAGAGCTACCTGGATCCACGAGGATTCGCCTCATCTCCCACTCTCCCACTTGAGCAGTGATCACCAGAGGGTCCGAATAGTTGGGATAACTCGGAAGATCCTCCTCAGAGAAAGTGATGACCACCCTTTCCTTTACTGTGCTCTTGGGAGCAGTTGAGTGGGACCCTGGGACTGTCCCTGCCGCCAGCGTGTACAAGATAAACTTCTGTCCCCCCTCCTCGGCGGGCTGCTTTCCTTCTCTCCGGGGCGGTGTTCGGCTTCGCTCTCGAAAGCGATCTCGAGTAGGAGACCTCCCTCGATGCTCCGACTTAGATTCTACCCTGCCCGAGCTCGTACCTCCTCGACCCACGAAATCCCGGAGGTATCCTCGGTTGATAAGCTCTTGTATTTCTTCTTTCAGTTGGATGCAATCCTCAGTATCATGGTCGTGGTCGCGGTGAAAACGGCAATACTTCTTTTTGCTTCGAGTGTTGGGTGGAGATTTCAGCGGGGGAGGACGCCGTAAATAATTCTTATCCTCCAATGCCAGGAGAATCTCTGCTCGACTTGTATTGAGAGGAGTGTAATTCACCGGGCTTCCACGTGCACCCCCAAAACCCGGGCGATCGGAAGCTCGGGAGGGGCGATAGTCCGTCTTCTGCTCTAGCGCCGGCTTTTTCTTCTCCTTTTCTCTTTCTTTCCTGTCAGGTTGTTCCGCCCGCTTCACCTTCATCACCTCTTCGGCGTTGATGTACTTATTAGCCCGGGCTAAGGCCTTTGTGAAAGTACGAGGTGGAGTCTTGGCTAAGGACTGAGCAAATGGCCCAGCTCTCAAGCCATTCTAAAGAGCCACCATTGCGATTCGCTGGTCAAACTCATCGATACTTAATGCCTCTTCGTTGAACCTAGCCACGAAATCCCTTCGGGATTCACCCTGGTTCTGCTTGATGTTCACCAGAGCCATGGAAGACTTTCGGTGGTGCTTCAAGGGAGCATAGTGGGCTAAGAAACAGGTCTTCAGCTCTTCCCAGCGGTTGATGGAACGATGGGGAAGGCAGGAGTACCAGGTTCGGGCATGTCCTCCCAAAGTGGCCGAAAATGCCCAGCACCACATCGCGTCTGACCCCGATTGCACCAGCATGTGAGAGGAGAAAAGCTCGACGTGGTCATAGGGTTCTGTGCTTCCGTCATAGAGCTTGATGGAGGGGATACGAAACCTTTCCAGTGGAACCTCTGCCATGATGTCCTTACTCAAGGGTTGGTTAAAGCTGAGGTGGAGTAGCTCTTCCTTTCCCTTCTTGAGTTCCTGGACTTGCTTCTCTAGGAAACGCAATTGTCTCTCCTGCGAAGTCCCTCTTTCTCGCGAGGGGGCAGAAGTGGATCCTGCTGCCTCAGAGGAGTGGATTTCTTGACTCGTCTAGCGGGATTGACGAGGCTCCCGAGCAGGAGGAGGTGACTGATGCTCCGCCCGCTGAGAGGGCACATGCGAACGATGCTGTTCAGTCTGGTGTAGATAACCAGTCAACAACTCAGTTAGCTGTTGGACCTGGTTTTCCAACCTGGTGAGTCGGTCCTCCGGCATGGGATTGGCTGGAGGTGGTGGATTCTCTCATTGTTATGGGGCTTCTAGATTGGCTCCGATCTGGCTGCGAGTCACGTCTTTTCGGGGAGCCATGTGGTTAGTTATGACAAGGAGCGAAAGTCGTTTGACACTCGCGGAAAGACCGAGGTCCGAGGTGAGGAGTTGAAGTCTGAAGTGCGAGGTAGGGAATGAAGAGGCTAGCGAGTATGGACGTCGGCCCCACGGTGGGTGCCAAATGATGATGGTTTTTGGGACCGACCACCACGTGCCACCTCTGCGACTGGACCTCGGGAATGGAACCTCGGACTTGGGGGTGTCGGACCTCGGGTGTAGAACCTACAAGACAATGGAGGGCCGGGGCTAGGATCCCACGGGGTGGACTCCGACGCTCAAATCAATAGAGTAAATGCGAGTAGAAGTAAATGAGAGGGCTGTAGAGCTTGAATGTACCTGACGAGAGTCCTTGTCTTTTATAGGAAAACCCGTTTTGGGGTACCCGAGATGAGTGGGCACGACTCCCGAGAATCCCGATCAAGTTGGAACATGTCTTGCGGTTCTGCCCGGATTTCTTGGGCTCCGCTCCGGAGTGTTGACTTGCCACGTGTCGGTCTCTCAAGTGATCGACGTGGCAGGTGAGACTATCAGCGCGTAGAGGTATTCTAGTAATTTCAATTGGTGCCACATCAATGCTCTAGGGTGTTGACAAAATATATGTTTTAATCACACTCTATGGGGATAGAGACTCCACTATTTTAATCACTCTAGTGATAAAGAACAAGTGATAGACGTGTTTGATGTCTCATATTTGAAACTTTCTAAAGTTACTATATAGATATTATACCATGATTTATCTAGAGTGGGTTGGAGTGAGGCCCACCTCCCTGGAGATTAGTCGGCGAAGCTCAAGATATCTCAAATTAATCAAAATATATATATGTTTTAATCCTTATATTTGTACTCTTTTTTTTTATTTAAACACTTAAAACTTTTTGTTATTTTAAAGACACACCTGAACTTAAAATTAATTTTGAATCAATTCCAATCCTAATTTTTTTGTTATTTTAATTACACATCTGAATTCATTATTCTCAACAAATTTATCGAGGTATACAATTAATTCAAAATTATATAGTTTGAAATAATAAAAAATTTAATAGTACAATTAACAAAAAAAATTACATAATTTAGATGTGTTTTTAAAATAATAAAAAATTTAAATATTTAAATTAAAAAAAACATACAAATACATGCGATAAAATATGTATTTAGCCCTAGGATGTTCCCTGCAATCAATTCAGAAATCTACCGGCCCATCTGCCACTTAATTTACCCAAAATAACTTGTACAAATGGGTGAAGTTGTGACATCTAAATTGAAATGTTACCCAACCATTGTAAAGATGCATTTCTTTAAACATATGTGTTGATTGTTACATTCCAAAGTGACAAACTATTATTACAACAAATTTGTCACAGTAGTTTAATTTTTATATTCACAATCACTTAGTTGCATTCATTTTTCTTTTCGATTTTCAGTTTTAAGTTTTAAATTTATTTTAAATTTTTTATTTTGATAGTTTATTTTTAGAAAATTAAAAACGCGTTCTCTTTGTTATTTTAAAAAATTATTTCTCAAAACAAAAAATTAAAAAATGTGTTCTCTTTGAAATTTTGAAAATAATTTTTAATGATATTTTATTCAATAAATTTGATTATTCAGTAAATTAAAAATATTTAATGTTAATATATTATTAAAAATATATATACATTTTAAAGTTAATGAATTTTTTTAATATTTTTTCCCATTACAATAATAAAATATGAATAAATAAATATATATATTTTGCGTTTAGAGTTTGATTTGGATAAAAACATTCAAAACAACGTTTTGTTATTTTGAGTTTTCTTTATATTTTTATTTTCAAAAATATATTTTTAAAAACAGTAAAGACAATGCATTTTCATTATTTTAGAAAAAATCAAAAACTAAAAATAACTTGAAAACAACAAATAGAATGCAGTCTTAAGTTTTGATTTCTATTAAAATTTAGTTACTTTTTCTCATTTTTTGTCGACTTCTATTGATGGAAATTGACACGGGAAACATAAATATACACTTTAAAATTACTTGATTGTGCAGTTTAAGCTAATTTTAATATCAAGTGATTTTGAAATTTATATTAATATATATCATGATGAAAATTTAAAGGAGGAATTAAATTTTAATAGAAATCAAAGTTGTGTGGTTGTGATGATAAAAATAAAAGTACAATAATCGATGTATTATGAAATGTAAAGTTCAAAGACTAATTGTGTAATTTACTCTATGTGTATTATAATGACCATTCGGTGCTTGCAAAATAGCATGCCAAACGGATTCTTGATCAGGTTAGAATTAATAAATTCATATTTGGCTTGTTTATTAGATTTGTAGTTGGACTCGAAATTGGGTTCAGGCAATGCTTTTCTTCATTTGTCACTTTAGCCGCTGACCCTTTTTCTTCAAACACTTTTGTACTTTGCTCAAGGACACATTATAAGAATTTATGTCGGGAGGCTAAAATTTAAAAAATTTAATATAATAAAATTTTTATGTAATTAAAAAGTTAGTATAATAAATTTTTATTAAATTTGTATTTGACGAGATTCTGAAACAAAAAATTTATTTTCAACAAAATTTACATCTATTGTGAAAGTAAGTTTTTTTTCGATATAGAGTGTTATATAATTAGCAAGAAAACTATCTTTTATTTTATTATGAAGTGGTTGAATTTAATTTACTTCGCTATTGTTGAATTTCTTTCTCGGTGCTAAATTGAATGTTGAAGCTATTATTTGGATTTATTTGAAATTAATGATAAGATTTGGGTGAGTTTGGTCTTGAACTTACAATTTTTTATTTATAAATGGATTATAACCACAAGTGAAAAATTGCACATCACAAATTTTGAGTTGAGCTGTTATTAAGTTTTTTTTTATACTAAAAAATTGAATTGACAGTGGTACATCCGCCCTTAACTTTACGAATTAGTGTTGACTAATTATCTATTAACAATCCGTTAATTATAGGATCAAAATGAACCAATCTATAAAATACACAAAGGATGTACTTATTGAGGTGAAAATATTTAAAAAAAAAAACTATAAAAAAAAAAAAAATTAAAGGTCAAGTTAACGGTTTGCTCAGTTGTACAAATTATTTTTTTAAATTCAAATTTTCTATTGAATGATTGAATTGTTAATTAGAAAATAGATAACTCATTTTAAAATTTTTTAATTTTATACTATGAATTAGAAAACATCTTTTTCTATGTTTTTAAATTTTTTTAAAAGTAGATATTGTTATGACATTTTAAAATATAAAATCTCAAGACATATTTAGTTATAAAATTCAAATTAAAAAAATAAAAAAATATTTTTAAGAACCAAAGGGACACAAGTTTTTATCCATTATTAATTTTGTAGTAAAACTTTGAAATCAGGGGAGACTTCATTAATTAGTTAGGAGGGACAGTACACACCTCAAACACAAGTATGTACAGCCGGTAAAAACTGGATTAAGTTCAACAGCGCGCCCAAGTAAATGATATACTGATATGATGATATTGTTGAGCCCACTTGCTCGAACTAAAGGAATAGCATACCTGCAGAACCACAAATTAAAGCACATTGTGAGACTTTGAATTTGAGACCATTTTCTGAACAAATTCTGCAAGAGTTGCAAAGGCCTGGCTAGCTAGCCATGCTCAAAGCAAAGAGTAATCCAACCCAAACACACGTCAATCAAATGTCAATTATGAATTTGCTTTGCTTTGCTTTTCTTTTCTTTGTTTATATATATATATATATATATTTCTTCTGGGTTCCATTCGTTATTCTCGGCCATTAATTCCTCCTTTTGCAGGTTTTCCCAGCTTTTCCTTTTCTTGCTTGTCTGCTGTGGAGTTCTTGACAGGCCCTTACTTGGGTTGGAGCTGAGAATTGGGTAGGCCAAGTTGGGCAGCCCTTCTTCCTTTGTGGTTTTTGATTTGTGTTTGATGACGCATATGGAAATCATCATTTTTTTCGCTTTTCCTTTCACATGGGTTTGCTTTAAAGCGACGTTTTGTTCGAATTAATTGATGATGAGAGGCTTTGCTGTCCATGCCATTGCATGCATTAATTCAGTAGTTCAGTTGGCAAGATGTTACAGCTGCCATCATGCTAAAATTTTAATCGTCTGAGACAGATTGCAGTGGAATGATGTTTTCAACAGAAGAGCCTTTATTAATATCTATCGACCCTCAAAATATTATTGTAAAGAGCTTCAAAATTTTAATTAAGATAACATATATCACACATGCATATTGGTTTTATTTTTCTAGTCTCTTCTTATTGTATATTTATACTTTCTTCTTAATTAATCTCACGATAATCATGAGTTATCATCCAAAGTGGTAGATTAGCTGTAGGAAATTAAGATTTGAGATTATAAGTTCAATTTATTTGTCCCTCTAATAATTAGATGGTTTCATGTTTTATAGTTTTGAATTTAAATAGTGCGGGATCAACGATGACATTAATTAATGAGTTTTTAAGTAAAATATAAGACTAGTCAAATACATTAAAAAACACAAAATATGATATTATCATATTGCTTACTTGTTTGAGTTCTTTGATAAGATGATCTTGAGTCATCTTTATATTCATTTACTTTAAAAAAAAAAAAAGTCTAAAGGAGTAGACCCCATAAGAGATTGCATCAAGTTGAGGATTTATAATATTTCCTGCTTTTTTTGAAGCACGAATCACCCAGTGGGGTGGGGGAAGAATGGGAATGGGACTTGGGCCAGTGTGGTTGATGGTTTTCAATCAGAGAGAGAAAGAGACAGAGACAGAGAGAGAGAGGGTGGGGGGCGGGGCCCAAAGCCTTGAATGCCCCTTTTCAACTCACTCAAGCCATCATCATATATTGGGCTCAGGTTAGGCTTTTCTGCACAGACATAGATGGACACTGCATTATGCTCCCTCCATTCTGCTGTCGAAAATAAGAGAGGAGAAGATCTGGGAAAAAAGGAAAAGACAAGTAAAGAAAAAGGATTACTATTTTTGGGTCCTACAACTGCCTCTTTTTAAGGGGTTTCCAACTGCAGATTATCAACTTAACTCCTGTTCCTCATTGGCCAAGCTAACCCAGGAAGATCAGGATCCTGCCATGCATGCTTCTCTTCTTTTGGGATGAGGAACCATGTGTAATTACTTAAACATCAGCTGTCCATAAGCCTTGGTTATGCCAACACAGTATATCATCCTAAATATTTATTTAAAAAAGAGTTGTGTTGAATATGAGTGACTCTATTTATTATACACCAAAGTGACATTGTGCTGAGTGGTAAGTTTAATAACACATATTCCTAGCTAAAAATATTAATTAGAGGTAAAGTTTTGAAGTAAAGGAACCACGGATATCCAAGACGTCTTTGGAGTTATTTGTTGAAATGAGTAAGATAAGAGATATCAAGATAAGGTTATAATACTTTTTCGAACCAAGATATGAAATGATCAAGATAAGGTTGAGAAGTATTTCAAGATTTCTATTAAACTGTTTGTTAAATATTTTAGAATTCATTGATAATTGTATTTTTTTTTTATTTATTTGTTAATGTATATGATAAGAGCATCAAAATAAGATTTTTTTTTTTATCAAAATATCCCTATTACCAAATTCATTCAAAATTGTTTGTTAACATCAACAACAAATTCATGATTAAAATAATATTTTATGATTAATATGAATTGTCAAAAAAAATAAAATTAAAAATTAAAAATAATATTTTATTTTGTAAATTCATGTTCAAAAATAGATTTAAAAAGAGTTAAAAATAGAAATAATTATTGCTGGAATTATAATAATTCCACCTAGATAATTAAAAATGGCCAAAACATATTTTCATAATAGATAATAAAATATAAAATTGAATAAAATAATTTAAAAATTGGTGAAATGAATTATATTAGTTAATAAAATATATATAGAGAGAGAAATTTAAATCTTAAAAATCAGTAAAAGTAATAATGTCATTTAAATTTTAAAAATTATCAAAACATATGATAATTTAAAAATATATTAAATAATATTAATTATGAGACTTAAATGAATAAGTTCTTTTAATAAATTTAAATTTTTAAAATGTATTAAATGACATTAACTATCTTATAAGGGGCATATAAGTAATTGAGACTTATCTAAAAAATATAAGATAAATTTATTTGAGAGGGGAAGTCAGATGAATTTATCTTAAAAGAAGAGATAAGAGGTCACGTGAGAGATTTTTCAAAAATAGTTAGATAAGTTTAACAAACACGTTAGAAATGTCAAATATTAGGAATGCTTCTCATATCTAACATTTTTTTTTCTCTATATTGATTAACGAATACCCCTAAATAAATAACCCCTGAATCCCCTATCTTTATATAAAGAATAAAGCTATTGGTATATCTTTGTGTATACTTTGGGCTACACAAAGGTGTACCAATGACAAAAATATCCCTCATAAGGCGCATAGAGGCGTGTGAGGTGCATGGAGAGACGCAAGATATTTTAGTCATAATATCCCTTATGTAATCCAAGATGTACAAAAATTGTGTACATATTCTTATATAAATCAGTTGGGTCTCCCTGCCCTTCATTCACTTCATAATAATCTTAGATTGACTTATAGCACCGTCAAATATTTACTTAAAAATACTTGTCAAATTATTTTTTTGCTTTTGTGGGGGTGGAGGGTTGTGAAGGAGGGGGGAGTGGGTTATATTAGGAGACCTACAATTAGTTGGGAAGCTGAACTAAAATTAGGCATCAAATTAATTAATGGCTGTTTCAGGTTTACATTAAATGAAATAAAAATGCGGTAAATTTGTTACTAAATTTCTATTTAGTTTGCAATAATTTATACTTCGAATGTAACAGTGACGTTGAGCTACCGTTCAATATTCAAACAGTTGGAAGTGGCTCGAAGTAATAACGGTAAATACTTAAGAGAAGATTCCATTCCCTAATTCAGCTCTAATAATGGTAAATTACGTACACTCACTTATATCTGAGAACAGGAGCTGAGCAGCAGAGATGGGCCGGCGATGGGACCACCACTTTCGTCGAACGCGGCGACGGATCGCCACCCTTAGCCGCCGACGTGGAAGGCTGAGCTGCTGCAGGCTGATGGTAAATGGGGTGGGCCATGAATGCATAATGGGAAGCAAGATCTTATAATTTGTTCCGCCAGTTAAATTCTGTGATTTTGATTTGAATGTGGGCCTCCATTTCTGGAAAAAATATTCAGCTGTACGTCTATTGCTTCCTTTTTTACTGCGTCCTTTTTTTACTGATAGGTGTAAGTGTGCTTTGGGGTGGCAAAGGAACTCGACGGTGGGGGCAGCGCAGCCGACAAAACCCGACAAAAGTTGGACTTTGTTTGGTTGGAGAGAGAAGGGGTGTGGAAAATGAAAATTCCCCAACGCTGCAATTAATATTATTTGGGTGTTCATCAATTAGCCCTAATTATTATTTCACTGTCTCCGGCAAAAAGTTGTACTGTGTGTCTGTTTGGGAGAGGAGGGGGTGATTGAATGGAAAAGAATGAATGAAAAGGGGTCTTAAATAATAATAATAATATAATAAAATGAAAATTTAAAGTGGGTGAAAAACTTAACTTTGTAGACTAGGTTGATAACATTACATTAATGATATATATACATATATGTTTTTAAAATTTTCTTTTAACTTAATTAACAATTTATCATTTAATTAAGAGGGTATAATGGTCATCTACTGTCACTTTATTTATTTTAAACAAACAAAACAAGAATAATATACATGGATGGTTGGGGGAGTGGTAAAGTTTGACCAGAAAGAGCCCTTTCTTCGGCAAGGAATTTAGCCTCACTCTGAAAAGCAAGCAAGTAGCTGGCAGTAGCAGTGGGCATGCTGCCGTTGGCTGGCTGTTGGAGTTTCCACGTCCCGTACCCTACTAGCCCTGCCCCCTACCCTATAGTTTTAGCTCTACTTGTCTCCACAGCAGGCATTGACTGGCTCCTGTCTATAACCCACCCACTTGCTCCCACCGAAGAAGCCAATTAACTAGAACGTGGTGAGATTTGCATTTGGATGTTTTTATTTGGTCTTGCTTGCTTTCTTCTTAAAATGAATTGACAAACAGAATACAGAATAGTAAAAAGGAAAAAGATTCCATTCCCCTCCAAATCCTGTTCCCATATGAAGGGTAGAAAGGAGGAGCTTTTTACTCGTTCACCAATTGGGTGGGTGGGTATACACTGGAAAAACAAAACGTTATTCATAAATTCCTGTTTTCATGGTTTATTGTTTTGAAGAGCCTTTTGGTGCCTGACGGGGTGACGGTACAGTGATAGAGATTGGCTATTTCATATTTGGCTTTGCCTGCCTGCCTGCCTGTTCATTCAGAGGAAAGAAGTTAATGCTTCCTCAAATCTTAGTAAGGTTTAGTAAACTAATTAAATGCTACCACTTCATCTCATTAGATTTTCCAAATTAAGGAGATTTTAGGGTTATTCTTTTTGAGTTTTAATTATGAATTTTGAATTTATTTTTAATTTTGTGTTTTAATTTGCTCACTCCCTCTTTATATATATATATATATATATAAAAGATAGTGACAGACAAATTTAATATATTTATAAATTTATTGTAAATTTTTAAAAAAAATTCTTAATTGAGGTCAATTCTGTTAAACAGCAACACAATGGTGTTATAAAATTAATAGAGATTTAAATCGACAGCTTTTAAATTTTATTACAAATTGATAATCAAGTCAAAGTTTGATATCTTATTAATAATTTATATATGCTTCAGAATATCTATTATTGTGTGATTTAATGACATAATAATAACACGCTACAGAAGAGCGGGAATAAACACCACCCCTGAATACGAAAACAGTAACAGATGCAATTATTTATAAATTAGAGGTTAAACATTCCGTCCATGTGGTAAGTCGGAATACAAAAGGCTCTCATTTAAGAATATTAATTTGCAGAATTTGAATGGACTAGCGAGATGTTAATGTTTGAAGAACTTGGGGTTACGTTACCAACTGGCAAGTTCTTTGAAGAATGTCTATGTTTGAAAGCAGGACAGAATCTTAGGGTTAAACATCAAGATAATTATATATTTTTATTATATGCTTAAAGATTATAAAATTTTGGCTTTAATTGGATGGCTGTTAATAATAGTAATATTTCTAATTTTTTTTTGTTTTTAATATATATAAAAAGGGTTTTCAATAATCTAAAAGGCCCCTGTCCTGGGGCTTGTCCTAATGTGGGTCTGCCTTTCTCTGAAAAGACAAGTGAATTTCATTAAACCTTTTACCATATCCGTTCAACATTATCACGAGAAAGTATTATGATTAAGTTTTTCTCTATGTAACAAGTAAAAAGGTTAAATTTCAATTTTACAAAAATAAAATAAAATTGTCATTTAAAAATGTTTATTGTAGAGAATTTTGAATGTTTGAGGGGATATATATATATATAAATATAAATACATGTTAAAATGATATTAAATAAAAAAAACTAAAAAAAAAAACTGCCCCAACTTGGAAGTAAACCCTTTAAAGTGGAAACTTGTGCTAAAATTATGAATAATATAATCAGAAATGATTTAAACAATAATTGTATACCCCCCCAAAAAAAAAATCTAAAAATTTAAATCTGTAAAGATATCATTACTAGCACAAGTTTAATCTTGTAGGACTATTCAACTTCATAACCACAAGTTACTATCATTTATAATGCTTTTTATCATGCTTTTGCATGATAGAGAGATCACCTCTTTTAAGTGTGATTATATGAATTTTGAATAAAATCACTCTATTTGTCATGTCTAATTTATAGAGAGAGCGAATCAATTCAATCCAGATGGTCTGAGTCAGTCTCAATCTTACCCTTTTCAAAAAAAGAAGGAAGATAGTACTTATTCTACTGATTGATGGAAGTGAGCTTTGTTTATGTGAAGAAGATAAGCCAAGTATGAAAGAATAGCTAAGAAATTCATCAAAATTTTTATGACGCAAGGGCAAAAGCATGCAGGCGCGTCTCCGAATCATCAGCTTTTGACTCGCACGCTCTTGCCATGCGCCCATCCAATCCAATCCATTAATCAAAAGAATTAGTAGATTAATAATTCGTTAGGCTCTTTGCAAATTCTATATTCAAACCACAGATTCACGCATGCTCAAGCGTCCGGACGCGGACGATCTTTTCTAGTAATCACGGCCAAATATCAGTACTAACAATGCCAACAATGAAGCTCTAATTAATTAATTAAAATATTTGGGGGATTTCTGCAATAATTTGCACACTTGAAATTGATAAATAAATACCAAAAAGAATAAGAAAACGGGGAAACCAACAAATATGTACCTAAACTCTCCACTCGGATATTTAACCTTTTCTTTTTTTTTTCTTTTTTGGTTCTTTGTTTGAGGAGCAAACAGAAGAGAGAGAAGTTTTACTGACAATATTCAAACAAAAAGCAGAGGATCTTCAAGGAAATCGTCGACGTCCCATGAACAAGACCTGAAATCATCAACCATGTTCAACGACGAGACGTCGCTGAAATCCACTTCCAGTGCGTTTTCCGCCAAACTCACTTCCTCGAAGAGCATCGGCGGAGGTGTGCGGAAATCAAAGAAGTCGTTCAAGAAGCACTGGTCCAACGGCAAACAGTCGTCGGCCCACCGGCCTCCGGTTCCGGCACCGCAGGCGGCTCTGCTTCCTCGGGAGGATTGAACCGGAGAACGGAGGTCGGAGATGAAAGGTTCGCCGATTCCTTGCACGGAGAGTAGTCGGACAAGGGCCTGAAATTGATTTCCTGCGGCGGAGGGGGAGGAGACCCCGCAGGAGGCTTGATGATGTTGGTGAGAGCTTTCGATCCGCGTATCCGTATCGCAGCCTCGTCGTACACCAACGCCGCCTCTTCCGCCGTTCGGAACGTCCCCAACCAAACCCTAGTCCGGCGCGCCGGATCTCGAATCTCCGCCGACCATTTCCCCCACGGCCGCTGCCTCACGCCTCGGAACTTCCTGCCGTTCGCGGCCGCCGTAGGCGGCGACTTCTCGTTCTCCAAATTCGCCTCCTTCGCACGGTTCGGCCTCTTACCCCTCTTCACATTTCTCACTTCGTTACAACAAGCAGCTTCGATTCTGATCTCACTCACATACTGCTTCACTCTGCAGCGCCTAGCCACGTCTTCCTCATCACTCGACGAGTCTGTAGCGTCCCCGTCGGTGACGTAAATCTTCACAAGCCGCGGCGTCTTTCCGGCCATGTCTGGCGGCGGCGGAGCCACCAGCTTGGAGGTAACGCTTCTGTGCTGCGTGAACTTGATTGGATTCAAATAATCTCGATTCATTTCAGTACTCTTACGAAGTTGAATCTGAATGAGAGAGTGAGAGTGACAGTAGATAGACGATCATCACAGACAGAACAGAAAGAGTATATAGTAGAATCTTTAAAACATTAATCAGAAACTGTTAATTACAGCTTAAAGACTATGGAGTAAAAATCTGAGTGAAGGTTACCGCAAAAATGGTGAACCCATAGAACTAGTCTCCCCCAAATTTATAACCGACTCCAAATCTGTGATCCGCCAAATAGACAGTTATCAGTAACTGACACACACACACACACAGAGCTTCCCGCACCCAAGAAAGAACCAGTAAAGAATTTCGACATTCAATTTCCCCAATCTATCTTTGAAACGCGAGGAATTATGAGCAGAGAGAGAGAGAGAGAGAGAGTAAGTAGGCGAGAGACAGAGAGAGAGAGAGTTTTGGAATCAGAAACTTATAAGAATGAGCACTTCATTTCAGTCAATTTAATTTTGTATTTCTAGTTTTCTTTTATCAATTTGATTTGTATAACTGGGGAAAATATCTCGAGGACCGTAGATTCCGGTCACCGTCGGGATTCCAAGCGACTCGCCGCATAGGTAGTGAGCCGCTCTGATTTTGACACGTGTGTTGATGAGGAAAACGCGTGCATTGCACGTTCCATGTACGAGTAAAGTACATGTCCGTTGCGCGTAGGTTTTGGCTTTTATGTTAGGGGGGGGATATTATTGAGATCACGTGCTACGAGGATGATGTTTCATCTCTCATGTTTTGAATGCGTTGGGTTGTTTCAGACTAGACAGACTACAGAGTGATTTAAGCGATTCTTTAAACTTCAATTTTAAATTTTATTTAGTTGCTTGTCAACCAAGTTTGAATTCCTTTTCGTTGTTCCATTTTTTTTATTTTATTTTATGAGTTACACTTACAAGATAATCTTAGCCGTCCATCATTTTAGTTGATTTTTCTTTCTATGTTTCTTGTATTTATATAGATTTAGATGGGGTTGGCACTTGGGATTGGGAGAACTTCCACTCCAAGTTTTGAAAGGACAATTAAAAATTGTCAAATGATTATATGATAAATTGTTTATCTTTTGAATTAGTGCTAGAAAAATGAAAAGAGGTGGTAATACTAATTGTTACGTAATTTCATGGTTTGATTGAAATCTCCAACGGAGAAAACTTTCGCTTTTGAGTTTTGACTTTCCCGTCCATGATTGCTTGTTGTTTTTTAGTATTTTAATTTTTAATTTTAATTTTTAAATTTATTTTTTAATTTGTATTTTGACATTCATTTTTTTTATTTATAGTATTTCTTTGTGTTTTAAAAATTTTAAACATGTTTGTGATGAAAATAGTTAAAATGACTTTTTGTTGTTTTGAGGTTTTTTTTTATATAATTCTTTTATTATTTTCAAAAAATTCAATAATACGTTTTTTTAAAAATATGAAAATAAACACGTTGTCACTGTTTTAGAAAACTAAAAACGGATTGAAAACAACAAAGAGAACAGCGCTATGTTACCTTGTATTTTATGCCTTATTCGGTTCTAATTTTTGTGATTTTTGTTTTCTTTGCTTTGGTAGCTTTCGGGAATTTTAAAGAAAAAATCATATCAAATCCAAAATTTAATCAAAAAAATCTGGTATTGATTTGATTTAGTTAAAAAGAACTAAAATCCACTAAATTTTTTTACAATTTAGAACTTAAAATACTTAATTTATTTTATTTTGAATCAAAAACTCTCTTTGACATATTTTTTGGTCAAAAAAATAAATTTACTTATCGAAAAAAGAAAATGACTGCAATACTCTATTTAATCTTAAATAATTGTACACAATTTTATTATTATAAATTAATTAAAAATATAACTACTGAACTTACTCTTAAGTGAAATAAAATGAAAAAATGTAACCCTATAAGTATAGTCTGGTGGTCTTGACGATCCTGTTTCGAGTCTGTTTCGTTATGGTTTGAGTATTACTCTAGAATCAAAATCCAAGGCCATCAAGTTCCATGATTTAACTCATTTCTCGTACTTTGGAGCTAGTAGGTGAGAGCGCTCATGATGGGGTGTTACCAAAAAAAAATGTAATTGTAAAAAAATTATCTTTTTTTTAATTTTGTTCTTTCTTCTATAAAAATTTCTTAGAGATTGTTTAGTCGATATTTTGTTTACAATTTTATTATTTTGAAAACAAAAATAAAAAATAGCATTATTTAATTACTTGTTGTTAAGAAATTTGTATTGTGATTTTAAGAGAATATATTCTAGTAAATTGGTTCATTGATGATGACTAAGACTTTTTAATGTTCTTAAGTTTGATACTATTTTAATCGAGTATAATGTTCAAAATAATTGAGTATTTGTTCAAGATAATCGAGTATGTGAGAATTAATCAAGTGTTAAATCAGTAAACCTTTTTAATTAAGACCAATTGAGTAACCTTTAAGAGTAATCAAGTAATGTTCAGAATACTTTCAAATTAATCAATTACGTATATTAGAATAATCAAATCAATTACGTATATTAAAATAATCAAGTAAAGATTAAAAGTATTCGACTATCAAATTCTTTGTACTCAAGTATGGTATGCAACTCGTAATTATCTTTGTTTTAATCGAGTAAGGTAGTTTTAATAATGGAGTAATTATCTTGTATACTTGATTGAATTTGTTTGGTAATCCAGTAATCTTATGTCATAGTGTTTGGGCATCTTTTCATTAGAGTGATGTTTTTTTTGTTAATCGAGTAATATTACTTTATACTCAAGTGGATGTCTTATATAATTGAGTAAAGATGAACTAAAATATGTTTAAGTCTCTAGACTCAAAATTAATCATGTAACAACTCTTTGTATTCGAGTAAAGATCGAAAGTAATCAAGTAAACTTAGCTGTGTAATCGAGTAAATAATACATTTTTACGTAGCTTAAAAAGTAATAGAGTAATGGTTTCTTCATACTTGGGTAAGCTTAAAATATACTCGAATATATAATACATCTAATCAACTAAGGATCAAAATTAGTTTGATAATGCTAAAATATACTCGAGTATTTTTTGTCAAATTTTAAAAAATATAGCCATTACACTGCATTAAATGTTGTCAGTTTTTACTTTTCAATTTATGTAATGCTCTTCAGATAACTTGTGCGTACTTTTGTGAATTAATAATAGTTGTTTAAGGTTTATAGAGACAAAAAATGACACTTGTGAGTCAATCAAAACATTCAAATTGTTTAATTAATCTATCAATAAGTATTGAATACTGGGAATCTATAGATAACTGATGGAGCATGTTGAAATAAGGTTACAATACTCTCACAAAAGCTTGAACCTGATTTCAAGAACTACAAAAACTTTCTAATTTTGTTGTGCTTTCAAAGCTCATTTTTCTATGAGATTTCAAAAGAGAAAGTCTTGTAATTTCATATTCTTCATCTCTTTTATGTTCAAGATAAATATTTGCTCTCATTGTAATATTTTATTGTTCTCTTAAGAAATCTTTTCACATCTGTTGTGAAACCTTGTAAAAGTTAAGTTTAATCCTTGAAAGGCAATGTGGTTGTTGTAAGGCTCGCTTCCGAATATTCCCGTTTAACATAGGATATTTGAAAGAAGGTCATTACAGAGGTGATATAGAACAAATCATAATAAAACAAACAATTCATTTCATTTCTAGCAGCGAAAATTAAATTAAGGTTCAATTACATTTTTAGAATCTCATAATCCTAAGCTCGATGGCCATACAAAATAATAAGAGGCTCAAATGCCAATAAACATAATAGATTATCATCACTATAAAATCTCACCAAATCACTAACTAGGATATTTGAAGTTAGAATGTGTCTCTGTACACCACTATTCTTGGACTATAGTCCTACTGGACTCCCCCCAATAACATCATTTCCTTCACCTGGAATGGCAAAGAAGATCAAGTGGGCCACAAGGCTCAGCAAGTTCAAGAAACAAGGAACAATGTATATGATCCAAGAACATGATGACACCAAGAAGAATAATCAAGGACTTCACAATTATATACAAGATTCATAATTCATGAATTTATCAATTCAACTTAATATATATCATGTCACCATGTATCACTATGCAAATGTGCATAAAATTTCAATGTCATTATCAATTCTCACAGGCTCATAAGCTATCATTCAATGCATGCAATAGTGCATCATCTTGTTATCAATATCGATCTCCCCGGCTCTCAAGCCATAAATTAATGTATGCAAAAGTGCATAATTTCAATAAAACCTCACAAATAAATATGGAGCCAACCTGTCGGGATATGGCCATCTCGTCCCGCGCCAAGTGCTATAGAATACCCTTTCTTTCTTAGCGCAGAATAATAGGTGCGCAAAGATAAATAATACAAGGTATCATAACATGCACATGTTGAACGTGTACGGAACATATCATGCATTCCTTTCCACATATATATAGATATCACAAAATCTCATCTCACAAATTATTGCCTTGCTTATACAAATAATTTTTGCCCATCCCACAATACTGAGTAACTTTTCACTCACATCAAGCATGCACACGCTACAATAATTTATTCAAGAATTCATTAAATCAATTGATATTTTACTCTTGAAAAATAAAATAGTTTGATAATGACTATATGAAAATCAATCTTCAAATCTATAATTGAGTTGAAGCAAAGTTATGAAAATCAATCTTTCTTGAATTCTATAGGAAGTAAGGTTGAGTGTTAAGATTCAAAATTAATATCTTTTTGATAATTTGAACTTGCCTTCAAAAGAAACGAAGTTAGGAAATGTTAAGTGTTCAGATTATCCAAATGGATAGTCGACTATGGGATTATGGTCTGTTGACTATGGGCTTATGGATAGTCGATTATGCGCTTATGGATAGTCGACTATGGGCTTATAGATAATCGACAATGGGTTATGATTTGTCGACTATGCCTAAGCTTCTATCGACTATGAATTTTCTCTGTCGACTATGTATACTGGGCTTTGAATATATAAGTGAATGTAAATAGGTTTGCTTTGAGTAGAGCATCCAGTAGCTTGGATTGGGTGTGGGTAATTATATGTACACATATATATATATATGTGTGTGTGTGGGCTTTCAAATATGCACAGGGGCCTGGGCATCCAAAGGCTGGTTAGGTATGTATATACGTATAGATATATATGTGGGTGATGAGCTATTCAGATTGTGGGTATATATACATACCTCGAGTGGCTATTAAAATCAAACAGGGAGTATACATACGACTATCCCAACATTATAAAGGGCTGCTCGAAACAGGGGAGAGCTCCCAGACTTGCAGCATCTCTAGTTACTCATACGTATGTATATATATATAAGTGGACAGTTCAAATGGGGTGTTGAATATATGCATATATATATATATGATTCGAATGAGGCATGGGGGGAAAAGCACATTCAGTTATAGCTTAAAACTTATTTTTACACAGATACAGAACGAGCAAGGATTCTGTATCGATTTTCACACCCAAATAAATGTCATTCACTGAAAGAACTTAGAGATGATTAAATCCCCTTTAGAGACATCAACGAGACCCATAACTCATCAAGAATCAAAGATTTAAGTGTATGAAATAATATAACAGTAAACAATGGTAGCAAACCAATATATATATATATACACATATTTCTTCCACACAGAAGCTCAACAGAAGACAAGGACAAGAGAGATGAAGAGAAGAACTTGCATTGGAATAAAAATGGGTAAGAGAACTTGCACTGAAAATAAAAGAGGAGTGCAAAAAGAACTTGCCTGGAGAGAAGAAGAAATCCAAGAACACCACCACCAGTCTCTTTCCACTGAACTTACTCCGCCATAGTAATGAAGAAGAAGAAAAACAACAGCAACGTAGCAGCAACAATGAATAGAAGTAAGAGAAGGAGATGAAGAAGATTATGTAGCAACTATAAAGGAGAAGAAAGTGATGGCCAATGGAACAGGAGATAGAATCATCAGCAAATTGTTGCAAAGGTACAAGAGTATCAGTGCACAGAAAAAGGAGAACAAAAGGGAGAGGAAGAGGTTGCACGCTGTAGGTTGCGCCTGCCTTAGAAATTGACAGATCTATCCCTCACCTAACAACAGTCAAACGAAGGTCCAATGGCACTATTGACATTTGCCATTTTCTTTATTTCTTTTCTCACATTCTTTATTCAACCCAATTGGAATTACACACTTGCCCTTACCTTTTTATCATGCATAACCATTCGTTAACCCATTTTAGACATTTTATATTTCATTTCAATTTCATATTAAATTTCAATCATTAATTGCAAATGGGCTCAAGCACAACCCATTTATCCATCTCAAATAAACTAGGCCCGACTAAATTAAGGCCTAATGGTTCTTCTTTCAACCTTCACTTATTTGTATCAACTTTACACTTGGGCCTAACTCAATTCCAAAGCCCAATCCCCCCCTTCATTCACAATTAAAATTCTAACACATCTCAATGGTCCAATTCATTTGAACTTTTCCCACATCTTTAAATCCCATTTGAATAGGCTCCCAATTTTTTTTTTCCACTTACACTTTATTTCAAATATATATATATATATATTTCTAATTTTCAATTAACTAAAGCAAAAATTTTTTAGTCTAAAATAAAATACCCGAAAACACCTAGACCCCCTAACAGGTTGTTATAGTTTCTCTCTCTCTCTCTCTCTCTTCAAAGAATTTGGTCCCTAAATTCGCATTTGACCACACGAACAATTGAAAAGGAGATGCCTCAGCTCATCCTCAAATTTTTGAGCAACCTCGCCCTGATTGTGACATTGCCACTGGCCATTACAAACGGATTCAATCTTATCGTTCTGGAATGCTCAATGACATTTTCTCATATCACATCTCGTGCAGGACTTTTATGGTCTAAGGAAAAATCAACCACATGCTAAGGATCCATCACATACTTCCTTATCGTTGATATGTGCCGCACCGAATGCACATCGGCCTAAACAAGGCTCATTTATACGTTAAAGGTCCAATTCTCACTAGGATTCTTAAAAGAGTCAATAGGACGAGGGCTAGTTTTCCCCGAGCTCCAAACATCGCATGTTGCTCATGGCATCACTCTTAACCATACATGGTCTCACATCTCAAATTCTAAATCCCAACATTTTCGGTCTACATAACTTTCCTATCTATCTTAGGCTGTCTTCACTAAGGCCCTAACAGTTTTGATTTCTCAAATATTTTTTCAATAACTCGGGGTCCCAACAAGGCCTGATATCCATCCTCCTCCCAACATACTGACGTCCTATATGAACTGTTATAAAATGCCTCATAGGGTGGCATCCCAATACTGGCATGGTAACTACTTGTCGTAAGCGAACTCCACTAATGGAAGATGATCGCCCTGACTACCAAGGAAATCCAACACACGTGCTAGTAGCATCTCCTCTAATACCTGAAGAGTTCTCTTCGTTTATTTGCCAGTTTGCGGAAGAAATGTAGTATTGAACTTCCACCTGGTCCCTGAGGTAACATGCGACACTTCACAATATACTTGACAGAATACCATTAAGTCTTACTATTTCCTTAATATTCATCTCTGCCCAACGATATAGGGAAAACGTTCTCTTAATTAGCCAAGAGAGGCTGGTTTAGTCATCTCAACTACTAATACCCCGAACGGCCTCGTTTTCTTTGCCATCCTAGGCAATCCCTATGCAAGGTCCATGGGCGCATTATCCCCCTCCCACTTCGAGTTGATAACAATTGTCATAAATCCGAGAGTTTCTGACGTTCAGCCTTAACTTGCTGACACATTAGACATTGCAAAACAAATATCATCACGTCTCTCCTTAAATCGTTCTAGGTGAATAATATAATGTACCTTATAGGCCTCAGATAGGGTCCACAGGGAAACCATTTCCTTTAACCAAATTTGCATTTGCTAGCCATAGCATACATTCTGAAATTTTTCAATTTGTACAAGTAACCCTTAAGTACTCCCAGTGAGTCTCTTCACTCGACGAGTATATTTCCATTCCATCGATAGCACTATAATACCCCTTTCTGAAATGACTTATTTTCCCATCTTACCACTCATTGATATCATCTTGACCACATACTAAACTTAAGGATACATCACTTCAACACCCAATCCAACAAATTATCCACTCACAGTGGAGGTTCTTACTCGTTATAGTTATTTACCTCGAGTGCTACAGTCTACGCATGTTCTAAATCTCCCACGTTTCCTCTCATAGAATTATTAGGACTCTCCCCTAATGAATACACTTGAGCGAGCACTATCCTTGTCTAGAAATCTTAAATTTCACTGTGAGTTCCTGCAGCTTCATTTCTTCCAATATATCTTTCTCACTTAATACGTTTACTCATTCGATTTGATTGTAGATCCTTCACTTCCCGGTTCACTATAGGCTGTCGCCCATCGTTCTTATTTCCTCTTCCCTAAGTTAAAAATGGTGAACTTCTTCTTAGTTACGCATTACTATATGCTTACCCATGCAAAATCGGTATATTACAATATCGCGAACCACATGAACTCATATATATATATATATAGATAACTTTATTGCAATAATTATTATTTCTTATGGTATTAGAAAACCAAGTCCAACATCAACACAGTCACCAAACGGAAGAAACACTGGCGATCGTTCGCGACTGGTCGACAGCTCCTTACCATCTGTTGATAGCTGCTATGCTGAATAAGGCTCTCACCTCATTACTTATTTCCCCTTAGCCACGCACTCGCCTACCGTTTTCGTATTACATTTTTTTCCCCTCTTATTATAGGCTAACCTATATTTTACATATATACATAATCGTATGCGTACGTACTCTCGATCCAAAATCCCAACTAGTTATTTCTATGAGTAATTATACGGGTCACTCTTAGGTTCCCAACCTACTTCTTCATGGATACAGCTACGCACTCGCCCTGGTAGTTTACTTATGGGTACTATACCTCCCTCGAAATCTCATCATTTACGTACTCGCCCTGGTGGTTAGAGTGTTACTCTAGGATCAAAACCCAAGGCCACCAGGTTCCATGATTTAACTCATTCACTGTACTTTGGAGCTAGTAGGTGAAAGCACTCATGATAAGGTGTTACCCCCCCCAAAAAAAAATGCAACTGTAAAAAAATTATCTTTTTTTTAGTTTTATTCTTTCTTTCGTAAAAAATTTCTTAGAGATTGTTTGGTCAATATTTTGTTTACAATTTTATTATTTTGAAAACAAAAATAAAAAATAGCATTATTTAATTACTTGTTGTTAAGAAATTTGTATTTTGATTTAAAGAGAAAATATATTTTAATAAATTTGGTTCATTGATGATGATTAAGACTTTTTAATGTTCTTAAGTTTGATACTATTTTAATCGAGTATAATGTTCAAAATAATTGAGTATTTGTTCAAGATAATCGAGTATGTGAGAATTAATCAAGTGTTAAATCAGTAAACCTTTTTAATTAAGACCAATTGAGTAACCTTTAAGAGTAATAAGTAATGTTTAGAATACTTTCAAATTAATTAATTACGTATATTAGAATAATCAAGTAAAGATTAAAAGTATTCGACTATCAAATTCTTTGTACTCAAGTATGGTATGCAACTCTCAATTATCTTTGTTTTAATCGAGTAAGGTAGTTTTAATAATGGAGTAATTATCTTGTATACTTGATTGAATTTGTTTGGTAATCTGTAATCTTATGTCATAGTGTTTGGGCATCTTTTCATTAGAGTGATGTATTTCTATTAATCGATTAATATTATTTTATACTCGAGTGGATGTCTTATATAATCGAGTAAAGATGAACTGAAATATGGATAACTTTCTGGACTCAAAATTAATCATGTAACAACTCTTTGTATTCTAGTAAAGATCGAAAGTAATCAAGTAAATTTAGCTGTGTAATCGAGTAAATAATACATTTTTACATAGCTTAAAAAGTAATCGAGTAATGGTCTCTTCATACTTGGGTAAGCTTAAAATATACTCGAATATATAATACATCTAATCAACTAAGGATCAAAATTAGTTTGATAATGCTAAAATATACTCAAGTATTTTTTGTCAAATTTTAAAAAATATAGCCATTACACTGCATTAAATGTTGTCAGTTTTTACTTGTCAATTTATGTAATTCTCTTCAGATAACTTGTGCGTACTTTTGTGAATTAATAATAGTTGTTTAAGGTTTATAGAGACAAAAAATGACACTTGTGACTCAATCAAAACATTCAAATTGTTTAATTAATCTATCAACAAGTATTGAATACTGAGAATCTATAGATAACTGATGGAGCATTTTGAAATAAGGTTACAACACTCTCACAAAAGCTTGAACTTGATTTCAAGAACTACAAAACCTTTCTAATTTTGTTGTGCTTTCAAAGTTCATTTTTCTATGAGATTTCAAAAGAGAAAGTCTTGTAATTTCATATTCTTCATCTCTTTTATGTTCAAGATAAATATTTGCTCTCATTGTAATATTTTATTGTTCTCTTAAGAAATCTTTTCACATCTGTTGTGAAAACTTGTAAAGATTAAGTTTAATCATTGAAAGGCAATTTGGTTGTAGTTGAGTCAAGTGTTAAAAGTTAACGTATAAAGGTTAAGACTGTGTTCTCTTTGCGTTTTAATTTTTAATTTTGAATTTTAAATTTATTTTTAATTTTCTGTTTTGAGAGTTTGTCTTTAAAAACTAAAAACGCATTCTCTTTATCATTCTGAAAAACTATTTCTCAAAATAGAAATTTAGAAAATGCGTTCTCTTTGAAATTTTGAGAATAATTTTTTAATAATATTTTATTCAATAAATTTGATTATTCAGTAAATTAAAAATATTTAATGTTAGTATATTATTAAAAAATATATAAATTTCAAAGTTAGTAAATTTTGTAATATTTTTTTCATTATAATAATAAAATACGAATAAATAAATTGATTTGACCCAAAGAAAAAAAAGAGGAAAAGTCCGAAAGCCATGTGTATATAAATATTGTATTAAATTATAATACAAGCTCCTAAAAGTAGAGTTGCGAATGAGCTCAGCAGTTCGGGTTTGGATCGGTGTTTAACTCAATAAAAGCTCATTTGAGTTCATTCATTAAGGTAAATAAAATGAGATTGAGTCTAATTTAAAGTTTGATTTGTAAACGAACTAAATTTGACCTCAACAAAGCTCGAGTTGGTAGCTCATGAATAAGTCCGATTAAAAGTTTATGATTAGCTCATAAAAATATACACGTTTATAAATAATTTATAAATATATTAATAAATGTATTTATAATTTTATAAAAATATTATTTTATAATCAAATAATATATACATATATTAAATATATATTCTATAAATATATTATTTAACATTACTATATAGATGTCCTCTCTCGACTATTAAAACCTTTTACAATTATCTTTTAAAAAAATTTACCTATGCAGGGCTCTTTACAATCCATTATTTTCCCTTCCTTGCCCATTGTTTTCCTTCATTTCCACCAATTGTTTACAACTCATTGTTTCCCCCCTAACTACTCTCACGATCACTTACAGAAAAAAAAAAAAAAAAAAACTATTCTCACGAAACCCTTTGAGTTTTGATAGAAAATCGATGTTGTCGCTATTGTCGTCACCACACCGTTGTCCCTGCCACCACCTACGAAACCATTTCCTTTTTCCTCTCTTTTCCCTATCCTTTCACCGCTCGTGTGTTTCTGTTCTTCTTTCTCCAGCACGACTGTCGACGAGCATGGCTGTGGCAAAAGCAACTCAATATGGGTCACACATAGAGAGAGACAACCAGGAATGAATAGAGAGAACCAATTTAGTGATGCAAGGGGCAATGGACGATGGATTTGGCGATGCAAGGGGACAACGGCTTGCAGAGGTGATGGAGGTGACGGGTGTGGTCGACGGCTGAGAGAGAAAAGAGAAAGAAGAGAAATGAAGAAAGAAGAGAAGGGGAAGAGAATGAAGAATTGGGCAGGTGGGCTTGAAGATAGGAAGAGAAGGAAGCGGTGGTAGCGGATTTGTTCGACAACAGTGATGGCCTTGAAGAGAGGAAGAGAATGAAGTAGTGGCAGCGGATCTGGCTTGAAGAGATGAGGAGAAGGAAGCGGTGGTTGACGGTGATGGCTTGAAGAGAAGGAAGGGAGAAGAGAAAAAGAGAATACCAAAAACTGAAAATGAAATTGTTTTGAGTTTGGAGTTTGTTTGGATGAAGCAATCAAAATTGTTTTGGGTTTTCTTTATAATTTTTCTTTTTAAATGCGTTTTTAAAAATAGTAAAGAGAACGCGTTTTTATTATTTTATAAAATTAAAAACTAAAAATGACTTGAAAACAACAAATAGAAGATAGACTAAGTGACTGAGCCTTTTTAAAAGCTACAAGGTAAAGGACAAAGGTAAAAACTATGTGTTTAAGAAAATCATAGGTTGTAAATCGAGGTACTGGAGTAGGTTTTAAATCTTTTATGTTGCAATTTTTACATTCTTATTTATTTTAACTTTAAAAATTTTTTTAAGGGTGAAAAATGTTTAATTCACCCTCCTTTAAACTAACCAATTGAACACTTATTTTTTCTTTGAAAATTTTAAAAGATATAAAAAAATAAAAACAATCCATGAATACTTAAAGGAAATAAAAGATTGGCTTTAAAGTATTACGATTACTTAAAACATAATTTGTCATAATGAAACAGTTTAGGCCAAGGGAAATTCTATTGGCAGCCCGTGGTTTTACTCTTCACAGCCCGCAATGCATCAAATTTCACACCAATTTTAAAATCTCTATTTTACCCCTCCCACATCCCACAGTCACTTTCTTCTTCGACCGGCAGCCTCCGCCTCGCCTCTCTCTTTCTCTACCCCCCACACACAAACACATACATATATAATTTTATATACACACATATTGCTGGATACACAAACACACACACATACATATATATATATATATATATACACACACATACTGTTGGGTCAGCCGACCATGGTCGACCCCGTCCCCCCCACACACGCATTCTCTCTCTCACACACAGACACACATAAACACGTACATATATATATATATATATATACACACACACACACACATGCAGCCACCATGGCCGACTTAGCTGCTAGGGTCGGCCATGGCGACCGACCCCCTTTCCCCCCCCCCCCACACTCTCTCTCTTTCTCTCTCTCCCCCTTCCTACACACACGAAAACCATGGCTGCGGCTATGGCAACAGTTGGGGAACGATGGCAGTCGGGGAAACTTGGGTTCCCCAACTGCTAGCAGTCGGGGGCCTTTTTTTACTTTTTATTTTTATTAAATTTTTTATTATAATAAAATAAAATTAAAAAATAATACAAATAAATAAATTTTAAATATCTGTATTTTAAGTAATTATAATTTAACTAATTTTAAATTTTAAATTATTGTAATTAAGTGTTGAATTTTTAATACTTAAAAAAATTTTAAAATTAGGTCATTTATCTTATTGAATTACTTAGATACACATATCTAAAAATCTTATCATCATTTAAAATAAAATTTTTAAAATATATGTAACTTTACCTAATTCAATAAGATAAATTAATTAATTTTAATTTTTTTAATAAAAAATTTAACCTCTCTAAAATTCATCTTAGGTGTTGAATTTTTTATACTTAAAAAAATTAAAATTAATTAATTTATCTTATTGAATTAGGTAAAGATACATATATTTAAAAAAAATTATTTTAAATGATGGTAGGATTTTTAGATATATGTATCTTTAAGTAATTTAATAAGATAAATTAACTAATTTTAATTTTTTTTAAGTATTAAAAATTCAATAGGATGATTTAAAATTTAAAATTACCTAAATTATAATTACTTAAAATGTAGATATTTAAAATTTATTTATTTGTATTATTTTTTAATTTTATTTTATTATAATAAAAAATTTAATAAAAATAAAAAAATAAAAAAACGCCCCCTGACTGCCAGCAGTCGGGGAACCTATCGTTCCCCTACTCGGACCAGTCGGGGAACGCTGGCTTCCCCGACTGTTGCCATGGCCGCGGCCATGGTTTTCGTGTGGCGGGGGGAGGGGGGGGAGGAGGAGAGAGAGAGAGTGTGTGTGTATGGGAGGGGGGAAGGGGGGTCGGTCGCCATGGCCGACCCAGCAGCTAGGTCGGCCATGGTGGCCGCATGTGTGTGTGTGTTTATATATATATATATATATGTATGTGTTTGTGTGTGAGAGAGAGAGTGCGTGTGTGGGGGAGGGGGGTCGGCCATGGCGGCTGACCCAGCAGCATGTGTGTGTATATATATATATATGTATGTGTGTGTTTGTACATCCAACAACATGTGTGTATATAAAATTATATATGTATGTGTTTGTGTGTGTGGAGTAGAGAAAGAGGGGCGAGGCGGAGACTGACGGTCGAAGAAGAAAGTGACTGTGGGATGTGAGAGGGGTAAAATAGAGATTTTAAAATTAGTGTGAAGTTTGATGCACTACAAGCTGTGAAGAGTAAAAACACAGGCTGCCAATAGAATTTCCCTTAGCCAAAAGTATACCTTTGTCTCACCGTGATTGAATGGAATGGATAAAAAGGCTTGTGGGATTGACATGAGAGAACTCCAGGCGAATATCAAACCCCTGAACTTTTATATATTTCTTTTTGTAAAATTTTAAATTTTTTATTATTTTAAATATGACTTTAAACTGTACAAAATCATTACATTTGAGTATCTTTTAACCCATTGATGCGCGTTTGCAACACATGCGGAAGTGCTTGAGATGGACATACAGCAGAGAACGAAAAGCCACGAGACGAAAGAAGCAGACGAATGTTTCGAGTTGAGCATTTGAATCGAGTTTCTTTGTGCCTTCTTGAACCCGATCTTCTTCGTGATTTCTTGCCGAGATTACCAAATTTGGTCTCCTTCCAATCAATAAAAACAATCACCAACTCTGACATGGGACTAGTGGCTAGAACATGCCCTAAAATCGAGGTCTTAACCTTAATTGCAAGGAACGGCATTGTGGTTCAGACGAGTTTGATGAGAAGTCGTGTTTGGAAGATGTTGATGATTCTGGTTTGCATGCTTTCACGATTGGTTGCAGAGAGTGAGTTGGGGTTTTCTTGAGAAAGTGACGCCAAATTGGGGATTTGGGGGTTGCTTCGTTGGTTGGATTGGCTCGAAATTTGGAGCAATGGATTTGGGAAAGTGCATTAGGGTTACAGATGAGTCGCTTCAAGCAATTGGGTTGGCCAATTCTTTGTGAGTCTTGAACTTGGAAGGCTGTTTCCTGATTACAGACAGTGGTTTAGTTTCGTTGGCAAGTGGGTGCTTGTCCAAAACTCTGAACAATTTAAGCTGGTGATTGCTGAATGTGATCGAATTACAAATGATGGGCTGTTGCATTTGGAGAACTTTGTTGAATTTGGGGGATTGCGGGCCAAAAGTGACTGACATTGGGGGCTTGGCCATTGCTTCAATTCAAAGGCTGAGAAGATTGAATTTCCATATCAGATCTTACAATTATTGTTCTTGCTACAATTTGGAGGCTCTTGATCTAACTGGGCGCGAGTTGACTACCGGCGATGGCATCCGGGTCTTTGCCGATCACCAAAGTTTGGAGGAGCTTGTGTTGACTGGTTGTGAAGACATTCGTCAGCTTCTTCTGTCTCATGTCTCATGGCTTTTCGTTCTTTCGTCGCGTGTGTTGTAGATGCGCATTAGTAGGTTCTACAGTTTATAGCAATTTTTAGTCATAGTTGTTACTATGAGGTAAATTGGCCTCTAATTTTTTAAATTAGAAGTACAAATATAATGTTTGGAAATTTAATAAAAAATTATACTTATTGATAAAAAAATTCAAGGAATTATGTGCTTGAAAATTCAATCAAAAATCGCATTTATTGAGGAAAAAAAATAAATTTCAATAAAAAAAATTAAACTTCTTAGAAATTATTTTGTTTCTGTAGTTCAAACCTAATTAAATACTAATTTATTTTTTTATTCAAAAATAAATTGAATTTCACATAAGTTCCAAACAAATTGGGATTTTGTTTGGGTTTAGTGACTTATTAAAGTTTACATTTTTCTTGCTTTTTTATTTTTTATTTTTTCCTCTCAAATAATTAATTAGCATCACTTTCCTCCACTTAAAGACAAATCTGATATTTTATTTTTTAATTAATTTATATGTAATTGTTTAATATTAGTTAAGTCATTGTGATCAATTTCTTTTTCTAACATGTAAATTTAGTTTTTTTGGCTAAAAAATGATATCAAAAGAAATTTTCAATTAAAAATAAAATCGTAAGATATTAAATATTGTTGCGTCATAGGCAAAAGTTCAATAAAAGGTCTAAAAAAATTTAAAAATTTAAAATAATCTTTTTAGATTAAAAGGTATAAATTTTTCATATACGAGAGGTTTGCACTGTAACGTCCTGTTAGCATATCAAAATAAGAATCAATAAGGTAAGACATGTAATCATCATAAATGCGGAAACAATAATCGAAACCTGATATGATACATAACTGAATTTGCTTTAATCATAATACAAGAATCCCATCGTATCATCAAGTACTTAAATACATAGAGACTCATTTATGAAAATAACAGCTAAGCACCTCAGATACAAACTAATGATGTCTCAAAAATACATCAAATCGTAACGATTATATATGATCATCAATATAGTACAATCTTCTAACTATGACTAAGAACATGTCTTGAATCCTCACAAATGAGCATATACCCGAACAACTAGTCGAACCCATCGGCCACGTCATCAATTATCTCCTTGTCATAGTTGCAAATCCTAACTGGAATGTTTGAATGTTTTAGGGGCTTAATTCAATTAGAAGATGAATCTTCTAGTGAGGGTTTAGAAACATGATACATGAATGCATGATACAATAACATGAACAATCATATGCTCTAGTGTAACTTCCCTGACCCACAAGCTCGGCACAGAATTCTAGGCAAAATCTTGGCACGTTCGGCAAGATAATTCTAACGTTATTCCATCAATTGCCATTAGAGAATTATGGACATTATCGGGGCGACATCCAAATCCAATGCACAAGTATCAATATGCCAATAATATCGTGCCATACAAAAATCATAATCCATCGATGCAACAATACATACATAAATATGATAGGATGCTTATATAATACATATAACTTAGCCACTTTCATGACTATCATGCTCAATATAGGCAAAATATAACATGTATAAGCTTTTGGAGAAAAACCACTCACCTTAGCACGAAGTTCGGATTACCTCAAAAAACGTGCATTGCCTCAATTTGTGTACCAACCTTGAAAATAATGCAAATTGTCAAGATCCTTGGCCAAATCACTTCCTAGCCAATCATTTCCATGAAAAATCAATAATCTAATTTTTTCACACTCTTTTTATTTTTCTCTATTTTTCATATTTTTTTCTATTTTTCATAGTCATAAATTCTTCCAAAATTCAAAATAAATACCTAATCAAGTAATTTCTTGAATTTTTCTTCATTAAAATTTCTAAAATAACATTTCTAATCTCCAAACATTTTTAGGAATTTTCCAAAATCTCTTCATATTTTTTTCTAATTAAATTTCGTTTCAAAAATTCAAAATAATTATTTCCTCATGAAATTTTCAAAATAAAATTCAAAAAGCAAACTATTCATTTTCCTATATTTTTGGATATTTTTCCAGAATTTTATCCCTCTTATTTTTATTTTTACTTTATTTTTCTTTATTTTTAGTATTTAAAAATAATAAAAATTATCTCCAGTCATCTTCTCTAGCGCCGGCACACCAGAAAATCAAACAGCCTATACCAAAAGATAGCCCACCTTGAGTCGATCACCCTGACCAAATTTGAGCTTGAAACAACACCTCGAAGACCTCTATCCTAGCAAAAATTAGTCAATCTCTAGGGAAATTCAATTTTTCTGGCAAAACTCCGATCACCCCTCAAATGAATTCCAAAATTCCTCAAAATTTTCAGAAATGATCCCCATCTCATGGGAAACAAAAGCTTTATGGTTTGGTGCCTCAATTTGTTCAAAAACTAGGTCGATTTTGAAGCTCAAATCTTGCAAAACCCTCGGCCACTATATCCTCTATTTATAGTCAAATTCGAACCCCAAAACGACAGATCTCGAGCAACCCAAGGCCTTTGATGTCTCCTCTTTCCTTTAATGAGTCCAAAACCCACTGAAAGTTGTCTCAAAATTCGATTTACAGTGGATAAAAATCTAGTTTCTTTCAGCCGAAAGTTTGGCCGTTTTTGTCCAAGCCAAGGCCGATTGCTGGCCTAGGCTCAACCCAAGAGTATTCTAGATTAATTTTCTCGAGTCTTTCCCCACCGAATTCGGTGATGGGAGGTGGTGGAGGAAGCTTGGTCGGCCATGGCAGATTGCTCTTCGTGCAATTTTGCAAAATTGCACTTTGATCCCAACTTTTTTCCATTTTGCATTTTGGTCATTTTCTTGAAGCCCATGAGTTTCCCAATAGTGCTATTGCAACTTAAAAGTTCTATACTTTCCATTGCATCCCTAAAAATTCTGGAAAAATGTCATTTTGACCTCATTCTAGCAATTTTGGAAAATTGCACTTAGGTCCGAATATTCGTTTTGGCCATAAACCTTTTTGTTTCTTCCTGAAACTGTTAAAGGGTTATCTTACATACCGAATATGAACCCCATCAAGGTTCCGTTGACTTCCCAGAAGCCCTCTACAATAATTCAGTTTTGCAGCCTAAATCATAGTTGCATTTTAGCTGTACCGAAAATTATTCCTAATTTGATTTCTTTCGATGCATAAATCATGTCTTGAAATACTCATCACTGCCATATCATTTTCCTTTGGCATCTCGGCTCCAGGGCACTCCCTGCAGTCTATTCGGTCATTCGTAGCAGTAAGAAATTACCTTTATACCCTTAATTTATTTGTAATTCCACTTTTGTGCCAAGAAAATTTACTTTTGAACCCTTTTGAAGTTCTCGAGTATCACATTCACCCATCTTTAAAGAAATTTCGTCCTCAAAATTTTCGTCTGACCGCTCAAGTAATTAAGACAAAACTCAACTTTTTACCTGAACACCTTGATCACATATCGATTCAATCCTTAACAAACACCTTGAGTTTGTATTCATTACTCATCCCATGCCTACGAGCATGCCGTGTCTTTCATAGCATTTTCTGTTGTGGCTCTTTTAAAGATGACCACACATCTTCCAACATTTTAGGCACGCACATCTTACCCCGAAACTTTTGACAATGCCATTTCGCATTTCAAAAATCGGAACCCTTGGGTTAGCCATGATCATCAATCATAGACAAGTACACTTGTCAACCACACATGCTTTCCATATCTCGTTCACCAGATCTAGCTAAACAACCAGGTTAACGCTAAAAACAAACAATCCATTTGGCATTAAACTCATAGTCAGCAGGCCAACAAGCCTCCAACATCTGACACTCACAGCCATCCACCAGGTCCTGCGTCAGGCACTTCACTGCCACGCCTTAGGTGATACGAAATAGTGCAGTCGCAGTCCTTAAGAAACTCCATCCACTTTCGCTACCTCTCGTTTAGCTCCTTCTGTGAGAACCCATACCTCAGGCTCCTCGTGGTTTGTGAGCACATCAAATGTCCCATCATTTCGGTAGTGTCTCCATAACCTCAAGAGCACATACCCTAGCTGTCAGTTCCAAGTCATAATCATTGTGCCTTGGTGTAATCCACACATACTCTGGTAATTCCCTTTGTGCCTTGGTGTAATCCACACATAATCATTCGTTCATGTTGCACTATCACGTAACCCTATCATTTGAGCTATCATAAACTTTCATTGAATCTGACAGATCATTCTCATTAGACTCTTCTCACGAGTCTTATTATAGACATAACTATTCCGAAATGTCCCATCACGACCCTCTGACAACAGCTTGCCAAAACATCTTATTTCGAAATATCCTAGCATCTTATTTTGAAACTTGATTCCCAAAATTTTATTTCGAACCTTACATTGCTCTATGTTTCGAAACATAGAGTCGGGACTATAAATAGCCGAAAAGCCCCGAACTCGACTTTCGAGTGTTTGGATAATTTTTTTTCTTCTTGCCAAAATCTCTGAAATAATAAAACACATTTTTTCCAAAAAAAATTCTATATATATATTTTTTCCTTTTCATTTCTTTTCTTCTCTTTTGCTTTTTCTTTTTTTTCTTCCTTCCTCTTCTTTCTTCTCCTTCTTCTTCTTCCTTCCTTCCTCTACAGACCTTGTGCTCGAACAGCTACTGGCCGCCATTGCCTTCCAGCATTGCCACCACCTCCGACGGCCACTGCCGCCCCCTCTGCAACTGCCTCCAGTGCCTGCTCTGCCATCGGCCGTGAGCCACGGCATGGCTTCCCCGCGCCCCAACTGCCAATCACCATCTCCTCCCAGCCATCATCGTTGGCCCTATCAGCCTTCACGTCGGCTAGATCCGGCCACGCTGCTGTTGTTGCTGCTACTGCTTGCTCTCTTGCACAACCATCATCCACCGCCTGGCTTCCCCCGGCCGCCACAGCGATCATCGTCGCCTCTGCCGCTGTTGCCAGATCTTGATCGATTTGACTCAATCAACCCGACCTCATCACTTCAGGTTCAACTCGTCCCTGATTCGATCCATTAGATCTGACCCATATCTTATTTGACCCATCCAATTAGATCTGACTCATATCTAATTTATCTAAATCTAAGCCAGAACCTAGATCCAACATGCCAAGGTGCAACATACCAAGACCCTGGCCTCGATGCGGTGCTTGCATAGTCTTGCAGGCCCAATGCCCCCCATAGTGCTTCTTTGCCCCTTACTTCAGCCATAAGGAAGGAGTTATTGACTTATCTGCTATCCACAAAGTTTTTGGTGTCAGCAATGCCTCATTCCTTCTATACCAGCTTCCAACAAGGGATCAGTCAGAGGCAGCCGTTTCACTTACTATTCAAGTTTTAGCTCGGCTTTAAGATCTCGTCTATGGTTATGTATCTCACATTCTTGCTTTTCAACAATAGGTTAGTGATTTGCAAGCCTATCGAGCTCATTTGCAAGATTTACTTCTTGCAACCTATCTTGCACATTCCCAACTTGTTCCTCAAGCTGATCCAAACCCAAATTGAAGTTTCGAACTTCCCATCATCCCAAAGGACGTCCCTCATCCTAGTTTCCCAGATGCTATTCTTCTACCTTACCCTGGCGAAACTAACAGTAGCCAGACTCTCAGACGACATCGATGAGCTAGGACCCGTCGTGTTTGGTAACCATCGTCGTCACTGAGCATTGGCACAATATCAGTTCTATGATTTGACTTTTTCTTTTGAGTAATTGTATGGCTTAATCTCCTTAACTATATTGAACATATGGGATGAATATTATGTTTTTGGATACTTCAACGTTTCATTTTCTTGTCTTTCCCTCGATTGTATATTGATCATAAAATATCTCAGCCTCTTGCAGTTGTTTTAATAATTAATCAAATCGAGATAAAAATATCACCTCTTAATTATCACCTAATAATTCACGTCCTCAATCAAGTCACACATAGTTAAGCATCCAATAATCTCAAGCTATCATTGGCAATTTCATCATTAAGAAATAATTCAGTTAATTCTTCCGAGAATATATCCTGGTATTTTCCATTTTTTTTCTTACGACTTTTCACTAACCGCAAGTACCTATACCTCATATCAATAAGCTCCTTATTTTCATAACTTACTAACATCAATTTAATGATTACTCAGCTATACATCTCCCAATTTGCCCACCAAGGCTATCTAGGCTAACCGTCTAACCATACGAGAGTTTCGTTCTCCAAAGTCAAAAATCTTAGATCTTTAATCGATTTAGGTCTGCAACTTATCCTACTGCGACCCGTCATCCTGGCACATTTGTCATTACTCGATTCTCTCAATCATGTCAAAGATTCGCACAATTTTCAAGACGATAATCCATAACTTTACTTTCAGCTAGAGTAACTAGGTACTCACGTCACCTACGGTACTCCAATCCTTGTTAGATTTCTTTTGAAAATTCTAAAGTTTCATCTTAGATCCTCAATGGCCCTTGAAATCACATTTAGGAAATTCCTCAGGAATCCTAACCCGATTTATCTCCGAAAATCTCGAATCAGATCGCGATATCTGGTTCCAACCATCTTCTAGAAACTCATGAATAATTGAACTTCAAAAACTCCCAGGGACTCTTTGCCTAAGGATACTTCAATCCTCAAATAATAATTCTGGTCCCCATGCAGTTGCATAAGACATTACCCATTCATTTGTCCCTTTTCACAGACTTTTGAAGCCTCAAGCCCACTCGACATACTGACCCGTAGTCACAACCTTTGTTGACTAGGTCTTCTTATAATTCCTTTTCTCGGTTGATACGACTTATCAATCAATTCTTTCCTTTTCAATACCCGAACTCTTCCTTGAACCGAGGTTTCCATCTCACAACTCATCGTCAAGGTTTTGGACTTGCCATGCTCCACTACCTAAAATCTCATTTATCAAGAATCCATTGACTCTCGCATTCCATTCTTCAGATCCAGTTGACTATCGGCACACAACCATTAAATTAATTCTTCCTAGGCACTATACTTACCGTTAGCTAGCACACTAGCTCTCATCATCACCCCGATCGCATAGTAGGCTTACTCCTACACTAATTGTCGACCCTCAAACGAGTACGCTCTGGGTGAAAACTGTATAGTCTCGTTGTAGTCCTTCAAGAACTATCATTCGTTGTCGCTTCCACAAGTCTAACTTTTTCTGCAAGAGCATTCATTCTAGGCCCTTATCTCGGCCGGTGATTTCCTCACCTCATAGGTAGCATCTAACCAGCTCACGAGCATGCATCTATCATGTCCATCTCATACGTCGGGTAGTTTTTTCTTTGCAACCCAATTCTTTATTTGAGGCAATTGCAAACACGACCATCTCATGATCCCATTGCCATACTAGACACCGAGGTATTCTATTTCTCGAGCCTCGCACTGTTCGTCGTGTCACCCACCCCAAGGTGACCATAAATCCTCGATGCAATTCTTTAAATAAGACACTCAGTCCATATTCAATCCATCTCATCTTAGGTTGATTCCCTAAGCTTCTGGTCTCTTTCAACCTCAGCTAGTGGCACACCTCGCATCCGAGACCATTTGGAACTTGGATCCCATATAAAGTACAGACCCTACTGGGTTGTCTTAGATGTTCAGCATCTGATCGTCTTCCTGGAAGTCCGTTATAATGCTATGGTCGGTGGGTCTCCCGTACCTTACCACAAGCCATCCCTCAGCCCTCTACTCGTGGGTCCTTAGATCCAGATCTATCACTGCGAACACCGCACTTGTAATGCCGTTACGATGTTAGGGTTCATTTTCTTGTCTCTACGAGTCATATCGATTGCACCATTTTTGCCTTATCAATTGACGCAACTCATATGTCATCACTTGGCCATCTTTGGTCCCCCGTTTGATCCAATTCGTTGGATCCCTGATTTACTCATCTTATTTCCGAGATACTAAATGATTCTCGAAAATCCTTATCATTCGCTCCTAACTCATCAGATAGGCCCTGTCACATCAGACTAATTATCTATGATTTGATTATCCTCAATAACCACAGTTATCTTATATTTCATTATAAGGATTTTGACTAACAACCTTAAATCAACAGTCTCTAAATCTCTCGGATCCATAATCATGGTCACTGAGACAACCTTACACCTGAATCATATCATCGGATCCTAACTTCAATAGCTAGATCATTCTGCTTGTACTAGTTTCTATTAGGCTTTCACTATTCACTATGAATAGTAACCATATATTGGAATAGTGTCTGTTAGCACCCTCGCCTGGATATTCCAACCACCCGGTCTACCCGAACGGGAGCGCTTACGGAAGGTCAAGAAATAAAACTCAAGACGGGAAAATTACCCTGGCATGCATACATAAGAAATACAACAACGGAAGCAAAACGATTTACATGCACGCATATAGGTACCCCACTAGAACAGCGGTCACGGAGTATATAAAAATATATACAGACACCTGTGCTAACAAATAAAAGATACAAGGAACAACCCGGCATAGTAAAAAATGAGAGACAAAAATCCTGACAAAATATCAGAGACAACGGGGGCAAGCAAACTGTACTCCCTACCACACGGCTGGCTGCTAGGTGGCGAGATCTTCGCCTCAACTTTTGTAACATCCCATTTGAGCGATAGGAAGGACCGGAACAACTTACCCTGATAGGCCTACACGAACTTCCCAGGGGGTCACCCATCCTTGGATTACCCCAGGTTAAGCATGCTTAACTTGGGAGTTCTTTGCCAACTTTCATCCCAAAAGGTATCCAGGTGGTGTTGTTTCCTTTCTTACACTATCCTCGATATATACTAACTTCTATGGGCTCTTGGGGTATTACATTCTCCCCCCTTAAGCATATGACGTCCTCGTCATGCGACCTTACAACCGGTCCCAGATCTCCCCCCTTGCATGGCCGATGTGGGATTCGCCTAAGATGCCAACACGCACCCCCCATAGGGGCTTACACACACCCCCCTCGGGACTCAGTCTCCTCGCTGAGGTTTACCCCACCATCGCGCTCAGAGGCTCGGGGGTCGACTCTGATACCACCTGTAACATCCCATTCGAGCGATAGGAAGGACCGAAACAAGTTACCCTGATAGGCCTACACGAACTTCCCAGGGGGTCACCCATCCTTGGATTACCCCAGGTTAAGCACGCTTAATTTGGGAGTTCTTTGCCAACATTTAGCCCAAAAGGTATCTAGCTGGTGTTGTTTCCTTTCTTACACTATCCTCGATATATACTAACTTCTATGGGCTCTCGGGGTATTACAACTTTCGCTTTACCCTTACCTGGAATGATGGAAAGCAAGGTGAGTCGCAAGACTCAGCAAATTTATAAGAAAAGGAAAGCTATACAGTAAATAAAGGAGAAGGTCACCCCAAACACCGTCCCACACATACACACAAGCCATGAAACACTAACAACACAACAACATAGCATAAGAAAAACACATACCGGTCCTTGGGGCCCACACAAGACACACGGCACCCAAGTCCCATACCAACCTACTGCTGCCCTGAGAGGTAACATAAATCTCCAACAAACCTGCGCACGCTGTCCCGGGTCGGTACTCTCGTCACCCGTGTGTTCGTGTCGGTACTCCCGACACCTGAGCCACAGGCTCCCTGGGAACGGTCCTCCCGTCCGAGAACAGATAACTACCAATAACCATGCAATGCACATAAAAATGCAATGGCGTAGTGAGCATCAACGTGATACACTGGCGCCCATACATCTAGGCATCAGGCCATGCTCCGTCCATATAGTAAACCACACGCGATGCATATGCCCGTGCTGGATGCAACATAACCAAGCTAGAATTTCCATGTCCAAGCATAACCAGATCATGAAAACCCCAACATGCAGCCCGTACCCATGTGCACACCAAACCATGCAACAAGAATAAAATGTAACCAGTCATACTATAACCACATAATGGCAGAGCTGATCAACAGTGCCTGGCACCGGTCAACGGTTAGTGACTAGGAGTGTCCAGCCAACGGCCTAAGAAAAACCGTACAACAGTCACTCCAATGTCACCGAACAGCTGACCCTTGCCCCCACTGCCCAATCGCTCTAATCTATGAACAACCAGAATCCACAATAATACCTGAACAACTAAGAACCTATCCCTGGGTGAGTAAAACATCATTCCCACAGGCATGGGGGGTGGGACAAACCCCCATAGGCAACCAACAAATAAAATCCACGAGGCTGGTTTAATAAATTAAATTTAAAGTAAACCATTCAAAATTTCATAATCGATTAACGGCCGAAACAAACGAAGGGAGGTCAAATAAATTGACAACGAAAGGAACGTTGTAGAGAGTATAAAGAACTTGCCTTTACGAAGATATCCTTATACTTGTTTTGGTCCAACGCGGTAAAAATTATACAAACTGCAATACCCCAATAATTTTCCAAAATTAATAAAATTGGCCTCTAAACGAAATTTTGACCGTACAGAATATTTATTACTAGCTTCTCTACTTACCTGACTAATCAAAACTTCGATTAAACCTGATTTAATCTTGATTTCTCCACCAAAATCTTCCAATTTCTCACCTGCGCACACTACTCTTTTCCAAGTTTTGCTCACTAGTCTGCTACATCAGAAAATGCCCGAATTTGGGCTCAAATTGGAGCAAAAGAAGTGGTTGGGAAGGAGCCACGTGGCAGCCGCTGGAGGCCACCGCCTCTTATTGAAACGACGTCGTTTGGCACTCAATTAACTGGAAATAAATTCCAGCAAAATCAGCAACAGTGAAGCGCATACGCCTCCTCATGCTCAATCTTGCGTCCACATCCCAGCCCCCATGCGCGACTGCCACTTGATCTACTAAACACCTTATTAATAATATACACATTCACTTATATTTAATTGCTAACTTGAGCTGCCTTTATTAAACTTGGCATTTCCAGCACTTCACGCACTGCACCCCTCCAATTCCTTAATCTTGATACCTTATTACTTTTATTATAATTGTTAGATGAATTATTCTTATACTTATTATTATTCTTAATATCAACAAAATATATTATTACTCCATTTAAATTAAATTAATTTAACTCAATAAACTAATAATTAAATTAAATTACGATTCACGGGTCGTTACAGTGTATATATGTAAATAGTACACCAGATAAGTTCCCAGAAAAGAGAGATGGGTCACAAATAGACACACTTAAATTCCAAGTCTTTCCTTAGCCAGAACTTTCCTAGACATACACTTCCACTACACCACACTTAAATCTAGTAACCTTTAAAACCTCAACCAACAATCCCCAACTCTCTAAGTAGGGATTTCGTCCTATGAACCATTAGTCTCTTTTCCCCTAAACCTCCACTTGGGGTTTCTAGTAATTGGTTCTAACAATATCGAATTCTTTTAAGTCTCCAAGTTGTTTTTTTCTTGAATTTCTAAATAGGGTTAAGCTTTGATACCAATTGTAACACCCCGTTTTTCAGAGCATTAAATAACTTAGGAATTTCGGGAATATTTTTTTTTTCATAAACTCAATATAATCATTTCCCGACAATCCTGTTCTACCTTCCCAGCATATTAAAATAAGAATCAATAAGCTAAGAATTGAAACCTGGTATGGTACATAACCGAATTTACTTTAATCATAATACAAGAATCTGTACCATCGTTTTATCAAGTACTTAAATACATGGAGATTCATTTCTCGAAATAACAGCTAAGCATCTCAGATACAAACTAATGATGCCTCAAAAATACATCAAACCGTAACGATTATACATGATCATCAATATAGTACAATCTTCTAACCATGATTAAGAATATGTCCTGAATTCCCACGAAAGAGCATATACCCGAACAACTCATCAAACCCATCGGCCACGTCATCAATCATCCCTTTACCATAGTTGCAAATCCTAACTAGAACGTTTGAATGTTCCAAGAGCATAACTCAATTAGAAGATGAATCTTCTAGTGAGGATTTAGAAACATGATACATGAATGCATGATACAATAACATGAACAATCATATGCCTTAGTGTAACTTCCTTGGCTTACAAGCATGGCACGGAATCTTAGGCAGAATCTTGGCACATCTGGCAAGATAATCCTAACTTTATTCCATCAATTGCCCTTGGGGAATTACGGCTACCCTATCGGGGTGACATCCAAATCCCATGCACAAGTATCAATATGCCAATAATATCGTGCCATGCAAAAACCACAATCCATCGATGCAACAATACATGTATAAATATGATAGGATGCTCATATAATACATATAACTTAGTCACTTTCATGACTATCATGCTCAACATAGGCGGAATATAACATGTATAAGCTTTTGGAAAAAAACCACTCACCTTAGCACGAAGTTCGGACTACCTCGAAAAACGCGCATTGCCTCGATTTGCGTACCAACCTTGAAAATAATTCTAATTGTCAAGATCCTTGGCCAAATCACTTCCTAGCCAATCATTTTCAAGAAAAATCAATAATCTAATTTTTTCAGACTTTTTCTAATTTTTCTATTTTTTTCTATTTTTCCTTTATTTTTCATAGTCATAAATTATTCCAAAATTAAAAATAAATACCTAATCAAGTAATTACTTGAATTTGTATTCATTAAAATTCATAAAATAACATTTCTAATCTCCATAAAGTTTTCAGGAATTTTTCAAAATCTCTTTCTATTTTTTTCTAATTAAATTTTTTTTCAAAAATTCAAAATAATTATTTCCTCATGAAATTCCTCAAATAAAAATTTGAAAAATGAAATGTTCATTTTCCCTGTATTTTTGGATATTTTTCCAAAATTTTATCCCTCTTATTTCTAGTTTTACTCTATTTTCCTTTATTTTCAACATTTAAAAATAATAAAAATTACCTCCAATCATCTTCTCCAGTGCTGGCACACCAAAAAATCAAACGACCTATACCAAAAGATAGCCCACCTTGATTCGATTATCCTAACCAAATTTGAGCTTGAAACAACACCCCGAAAACCTTATTCCAAGTAAAAATTAGTCTGTCTCCGAAGAGATTCGATTTTTTCGGTGAAACTCCGATCACCTCTCAAATGAACTCCAAAATTCCTCAAAGTTTTTAAAAATGATCCTCACCTCATGGGAAACAAAATCCCTATGGTTTGGTTTCTCAATTTGTTCAAAAACGAGGTCAATTTGAAACTCAAATCTTGCAAAACCCTCGGCCACTATATCCTTCATTTATAGCCAAATTCGAACCCCAAAATGACAAATATCGAGCAACCCAAGGCCTTTGAAGTCTCCTCTTTCCTTTAATGAGTCCAAAACCCACTGAAAGTTGTCTGAAAATTCGATATACAGTGGATAAAAATATAGTTTTTTTCGGCCGAAAGTTTGGTCGTTTTCGTCGAAGCCAAGGCCGATTGCTGGCCTAGACTCGACCCAAGAGCATCCTAGATTACTTTTCTCAAGTCTTTCCCCACCGAATTCGGTGATGGGAGGTGGTGGAGGAAGCTTGGTCGGCCATGGTAGATTACTCTTTTGTGCAATTTTGTAAAATTGCACTTTAACTCCAACTTCTTTCCATTTTGCATTTTTAGTCATTTTCTTGAAGCCCTTGAGTTTCCCAATAGTGCTATTGCAACTTACAAGTTCTATAATTTCCATTGCATCCTTGAAAATTCTTGAAAAACGTCATTTCGACCTCCCTTTGGCAATTTTGGAAAACTGCACTTAGGCTTGAATGTTCGTTTTGGCCGTAAACCTTTTTGTTTCTTCTTGAAACCGTTGAAGGGTTGTCCTACATATCGAATATGAACCCCATCAAGGTTCTGTTGATTTCCTGAAAGCCCCCTACAATAATTCGATTTTGCAGCCCAAATTATAGTTGCATTTTAGCTGTACCGAAAATTGTTCCTGATTTGGTTTCTTTCGATACCATAAATCATGCCTCAAAACACTCATCATTGCCATATCATTTTCTTTTGACATTTCGGCTCTAGGGCACTCTCTGCAATCGATTCGATTATTCTTAATGATAAGAAATGACCCTTATACCCTTAATTTATCTGTAATTCTACTTTTACTGCAAGAAAATTTACTCTTGAGCCCCTTTGAAATTATCGAGTATCACACACACAAACGCGCAAATTACATAATTTCGATATTAAAAAATTCCTTTGAATATTTCAAGAAAATGATATATAATTATACCTAAAAAATTTAATTCTAAAATAATTACGGGATATTGAGATAAATATCATTCATAAGAAATTCTATACCAAAAAGGGTAAGATAAACATTATCTATAAAAGATAGATGTTATTTATGATAATCCTGATTCCAATCAGATTAGAATTAATAAAGATAGACATTATCTATAAAAATCATAATTTTGAACTATTTGGGATTAATCTATACTTCTTTATAAATAAGTAGACACTTATTTTAAAAAGGGTACATTCATGATATTAGTTTCAATACAATTTTCATTATTTCGGTGTCTGGCTTAAGTATTGGAGTGTTTGTAAAGGAATCCCTTCACACCCTCTAATTGTTTCTTTCTTATAGGTTCAATTGAGTTGACGACGATGTTTTTATTCAAAAAAAATTTATTATTATATTCATGCAATAACAAATATCTTAAATTATAAACATTAAAAGAGTTTAATAAATTTTAACAAAAGAAATGAAAAGTTGAACCGACAAATTGGTCTAGTACTCAACAATTATCTAGTTATTTTATATGTTTTTATTTTATTTTTATATTTTAGACTACAATAATAATAATTTAAAAAATTTAGAACGGGAACTATTTCATTGTCAACTCTTTAAATTATTTATAAATTCAGTGATTCAAATGGTATTTAAAATATTAAATAAAGAAAGATAACACAAAGAAAATATTTATAATTGGGGGAAAATGTGCCAAGTGTGCCCAGGCTTAAACTAAAAGTAGAAAACATGCTTGAAATTTTTAAAATGATAATTACTTCTTTTTCTAAGAATTCATGATTCTCCTGTTATTACATAATCAGATGAGTGGGTTAAATAAAAAATAAAGAACTTTTAAAGAAGCGTTAATTGAAGGGCACTTCACAGTTGTAATTTATTTTAAACAAAATGCGTTTTAGTATATAGTGCTGAATTTGCTCACAAATTAATTGTTATTTAGAGGTCTTAAGCTTAAATTTTCTTAATTTAGTTAATTTTTTGTTTTAAATAAAGTACATACAAAATTAAAAAACACTTTATTAATAGAAATTTATAACACCAAAATAAAAATATTTGGTTATATAATAGTATAGATTAATTTCTTCTCTCTATTTTATTTTTCATTTTCTTAAGAAACTTTTCAAACAAATTTTATAACTGGATTGATTTTTAACTTGTAATTATAGATAAATTACACTCAACACTTCTGAGATTTGATAAAATGATAAAGACATGCCTAATATTTGAAAAATGATAATAATTTCTTTTGGTTTTACAAGTCTAACTACATTTTTTCTATCATTGCTAAAATTGTTAACATGATAAAAATACTTCTATATTTTACTCGTCATCACGTTATCCTCCTTTTTTATTCGATGAGCTACTCAAAATTTAATAGTTTGTCAATCTTTTTCTCTTTCTCGAGTTTGACAATGGATAAATCGTTGTTGAACTAGAGAAAAAGAAAGAAAGAGAGAGAAAGAAATAATTTAATTCTGAATAATTTTTTGTATAGAAAGGAGAAAGGGAGATAGAAAGAAAATATGAGAGTAATTTTTTTTATTTTAATATGTTTAACATCTATGAAGTAATAATAAGAGAAAAATGTAACTAAAGTTGTAAAATCAGAAGAAGTCTTTGTTATCTTTCAAATGTTAGAAATGTCTTTTCATCAAATCTCAAGAGTATTGAATATAATTTACCTTATATTTTTATGTACTTTTGAATATTATTAACATATGATTTTTTTTTATAATTATTACTTTGTAATATAATGTGAATTAATAAATTTTAAGTCTATTATGATATTGTGTGATAAATTTTATTTTATTTTTATTTTTTATACTTAAATTCTAATTATTATATATTTATTTGTTTAATGCAAATAATCTTTATTCATGCCTAGTCTAACCTTGGTTGGAGTATTAACCCTAACGTTCAAAACACTAGGTTTTACAATTGTAAGAATTTTTGAAAATGATATATAATTTTTATTTTTGTTGAGTTCATATATTAATAATGTTTTGATGATGATGTTGATGATAAAATATTTATGTAAAAATTTAATTAATTATGTATCAAATAATTGAGTGAGACCTTTTGCATGATTCAAGAAAATTCATAACTACTCAAATAAGAGCTTAATAATTATTAAAGCAAAAGATTGTTTTAACCATATTTCAAGCCACTATTCGAGTTAACTTATGCTAGGTATCAAGTAGAAAATATTTGGTCTTACTTAAATTGAGTATTCAAACAAACTTGATAAGGCTCAAATCGAGTATTAGCTTGTTAATCTCAAATGGCATTATGAGATCTATCCAATCAAGTGTTCATAAATCTTTTGAGTTTTTTGAATAATTAATCGAGTGAATTTGTTCACCAATTGACTGGAGACAACGTGCTAAAATATCAAACTAATTTTATGCTTATATATCAAATCGAGTTAAAACTTCATCCAATCAAGTGTTAGACTGGATGTATGATGTTAAATCTTTCTAAGTCAACAATAAGGTAGTTTAAGTTCTAGTCAAATACTTTGAACATAATAAAGAGTAGGTGTCTTCATCAAACCAACTATTAGGAGATATATACTTGAGTGATGACATGACAAATCGAATATCGAGAATTAATTGCTCAATTGAGTGCTCTTTCTAAAGCCTATTTGAAAATTGATTGCAAGTTATCTGGTATTCGAGTAATGTTATTCATCCAATCAAGTATGTAGGGAAATCCAATCGAGTGAATTAGTAAGGACAAAGAGTTGGTCTCTATAGTCTAAAATGTAATTGATTGAGTATTCATCCAATTGAGTGAAACTTATGCTAAATCGATTAACTATTTTGTTAACTCGAGTATGTGTCGAATTTAATCAATTATTTTTATTTTCCACTCAAGTGTTTGTGTAACAAAATTGAAAAATATAGCCGTTACACAGAGAGATCAGAAAGAACAATTTCAATCATTTAAGTTTTACTTATTTATTTTATCTGGTCTAATTGTTGTCTCTTTTAATAGAATGAAAAATGTGCTTATATGTTGTGCAAAATGATTTCTTCCTAAAAATATGCATATTTTATAATACTAATTTGACTGTTATTAGTTAAATTAGAGAAGTTGTTGAGATGTGTACGTAATAAGCATTCAAATTTAAGAACTCAAAATTTCTATAAAAGGCCTTGAGTTGCATGAGATCAAGTTGCCAATGAATGACCAAATAATGATGCTTGAGTATATGCTTCTCTTATCTATATTCTCTCATATCCTTAAGACATCACTAGTTGAAGACAACGCCAACACTTGGTGGTTCATGTAATGGTTTTAACCTACTTTCAGAACTTTTTTAAAAAACAATAATATAGGCAGTTGAAACAAAAACAAGATCACCTTGCAAGACTCGGTATGTAACAACCATATGCAACCAAAATAAATCCATCCATATAGGGTAAGGAAGGTATACTTCACTTGATGAATTGGTAGATGTCAGTTGTACTGAAAATCCTTAGATCTGATGCTCTCGACCTCTCTGCAAGATCCCAAAGCAGTCCCACAAAAACTACCAATTTCCACGAGCAGCTCCAAGCCTATTTCCTTTGGACAACCAATCCTCCCTTGTTAGCACGAGGGATCAAGTCAGTCCACGCTCCAAGCGACGTTGAAACCCTATAAGAAGCTTTTATGCAAATCAAGGTTTTATGTAGGTGATGAGATGCTTTGGTTAGGTTCTTGAAGAGATGGACCAACAATCACACTATTGGGTGTAAGATGCAAGACAACAACAAGCAAAATGGGAACAAGAAGAAGAATGAGTTTTCAAAGGAGAAAGAAGATGAAGACAGTCGAGAGAGAAAATAAAGCAACAAGCTTCTGGTCTTCTTCTTTCTTCTTAAGCTATCTCTTTTCTCTTATAGTCAGTTAAACCAATTTTGACAAAAGAGAGGAGTGGCATGTGTTGTATCATATTTTTTAATATATGAGAAAAAGGGTTAGATGAAATTTCTATCTTAGAATGAAAAATCTTTTGTGTTAATCTCATATTTCGATATCAGCATTTTATATTTCGAAACATGCATGATAAGTTTTGGCGCGAATGTTCAAATACTTAAAAAAAAAAATCTAAAATTCATGCATCATGTTTCGAAACTTATGTTCTATGTTTCGAAACCATGGTCATTAATGTATTTATACATGTTTCGAAACTCCCTTTGATAAAGTTTCAAAGTTTTCCAACTATAAATCATGTATTTTGAAACATCTATGAGATTTAAACATATGTTTTGAAACTTACATGGTATGTTTCAAAATCTCTGACTCTGTCAGCAGAATATTTAAAAATCGAGATACTTTTTGCTTTAAATTTTTTTTATTATCCAAAAGCTTCTCAAAAGTTTTTGTTTAAATTTAATCTCAATGCTCTAAGAATTCATATTCAAATTTGAATGTGGAAAGCAAAACAAAATCATAGTAAGCATAAAGCCTTGTCTCCTACTCATGCTATCTCTAAGTGCAAATCCAGCTATAAAAGTTGGATGTTTCAAAACATGTGATGTATGTTTCAAAACCATAGTATAAAATTGTGTTGTTTTGAAACCAATAAGCTATATTTCAAAACCTAATTTTAATTCTTGTCTCTAATGGCTATAAAACAGTCAAACGTCTATAAATGGAAGGTATTTGAAGACAAGAAACATAGATATCAAAATATACACACTCAAGATACAAGAAACACAATACACAAGTGGTGAACACAAGAATTTGATTGAGCTTTCAAAGAAGATCAACATACATCGTGGTGTGTAAATGAGAGGCAAGTCAAAACCAAGAAGTGTAATATCTTTCAAGTCTCCTCACTTGAAGATAAGAGGTTTGTACAGCCATTGGTAAGGCATTTCATTGTTGTAAATTCATTAGGCTGTAAAGATAATTTTTATATATCTTGTTGATTATTGTAAGGTTTGAGTTGAGCCACAAAACTCATTGTGTACAAGGTTTTAGGATGAACCATGATAAAACCCTTGTAGTTGATCACTAGTGAAAGTGATTGGATTTGAAAATCCTTCAAGTGGGAAGACTTGAGGGTAGTGGACTAGGCGGGGTGCCGAATCATTATAAATCTCGCGTGCACCAAATTTATTGGTTTGCTTGCTTACTACTTATCGCTCAAACTTTCAAAAGGATCATTTTCAAAAGTTAAAACATATTTTCTTTGAAGCATAAGTAGTCGTAAACCTATCTTTAAATGTCAAGCATCTTTGGAAAATTCCTTTTGGAAGAAATTATCTTTTCCAAAGTCATTTCTTTGGAATCCTAAGCTAAAAGTTCCGAAACTCCATAAATCAGAAAAGTATATTTCGAAACATATATATTAAGTTTCGAAACCTACTTAACATAAAGGTTTTTTTTGAAACATACTCCCCTATATTTCGAAACATAGTTCTTTGCCATATCAGTGTTTAATTTAATGAAAAATTTATACAAATCCCAATTCACCCCCCTTTTTGGGATATAATTGCTATCATTTGGAACTAACAGCATGCATGAGAGAGACAATTCTCTCATGCCAATCTGTCTCCCACCCATCTGTCATCATTAATGTGCCTGCAGGCGCATTAATGAAGGCTGTAACAAAGCATTAGTTGCTCTGTTATTGAAAACGATGAGGGAATGTTTGCGAATTTAAATCTATCTGATAGAAACGGTCGATAGTTTTAGGAAACAGTCAACTGTTTCAGAGTGAATTAACAAGAAACGGTTGATTGTCTAGAAAAAAGTCGGCCGTGTCAGAATTACTCAATAAGGAATGGTTGATAGTTTCAGAAATTGGTCGATCGTTTCTGTCATCTAGTATTAAATTGACTTAATTGCATAAAGGCCCACCATTAACTCTTAATGTAACTAAGACCTCTTGTTAACTCTTAATAGCATGCCTGTTAACTCTTAACATTACTACCATGGATTAAACTAGTTTTGTTATCTCTTAATTGCATCATTCATCATTAATCCTTAATAATGATCAAGAAATCATTACAAAATACATCACTAATCCAATGCCATGCTCAGATTTGTGTGTGACCTTCTAGGTTCGCTATTAAGTAACAATCGAGACACGTCAACAACTTTGACACCGATTAAATGATTTGATCTATAATGAAAATCTCTTTATCTCCACAAAGCAGCTCGAAAGGTCCTAAGTGACAATTAGTATTTTGTTTGGATGATCCTATTAGTAATGAAGTCATATCTTCAAGTGAATCTATTAGGGTATTCAATTTTCATGTACTATAATCCATCAAATAACATCCCGATCGAGTGAGAGTTATTGACTGATCAAACTTATAAGACTTAGTAACCATGCTAAGATCTAGCTTGGTATGATTAAGATGACACACCAGAACACTTTCCAACATCGGAAACCCATTTCCAATCACATGTACCCTAGCCAGGGGCTTAAGCAATTACAACCCAAAACTGATCGATCCTTCATTTCCGTTGTTAAGGATTTCCCTAATGCCCCTATGTGGTCTTAGCATGAAATTTTATACTGATGTAGTGTGAGAAAGTGGGGCATTATATAGCAGCTTAAGGCAATTCCTCCCCTGTTTGAGTCAAGTTCTTAACCCTATTATTAACTTCTTGACCTTAATTTGGCCTTAGAATATCTTCTTCTAACTTCCAAATCCAGAAGTTGCTCAAATGAACCTTGTTTTGAGAAGTCCTTGTATCTCTTATTGTGTTTTCTTCCATTTGGCCGAGAAGGGATTGTATCACCTTCCAATTCTTGTGGAAGATGCCTTGCCTTGATGGGGTAGGTTCTAGATAGGAAGATTGTTGGTTGGTTGGTGAATTTTGTGTCTTCGTATGCTGCATGGGTTGCTGGGTGTTTGGGCTGTTGACTGGTTGGGCTTGGCTGTCGACTGTTTGGTGTTGTCAGAGCTGTCGACCAACCTTGCCCTGCTTGTGATGTTTCTATCTTTAATTATGTTGATGTGATATTGGGGTTCAGGTTTACATCATCGGGGGGGCCATTTACTATGAGTGCTTGGGCACGGGCATGTTATAATGACTAGGATTGTTGATGAGCATTGCATTGTGGGTGAAACATGGCTTGATGCTTGATTTTATGGGTGGCTTGTATCATGTTTATGCTTACTACGCCATTGCATTTCTTATATGTTGCATTACATGGTTATTGATGCACGCAACGAAGTTATCCATGGGACATACATCAATGGGCTTGGGTGACGAAATGATTGTATTGAGGGAGCTTCGGCTCGGTATATTGGTATGGGAGCTTCGACTTGATTTATTGTTGAGGGAGCTTTGGGCTTGGTATATTGGTATGGGAGCTTCAGCTCAGATTATTTTTTGTGGGAGCTTTAGCTTAGTATATTGGTATGAGGACTTGAGCACATGGTGCTGAAGGAGGGAACAACATCGTGTAAGGTATTCTGATATTATATGATCATGATGTTCATATACTTTTTGTTATAGGATCCACGCATTCTTTCATAGCACCACATATTATCCATTTTGTTCCTATTCCTCAGAGTTCACTACCATATTATCTATCTGTTATCACGTTGGGTGGTGTCGTGTTGCCAGGAAGTACTGAGGTGATCAGAGGTTGTGAAATTGGGGTGCACAATAAGGTATTACCAGGTGACTTGGTGATACTTACTATTAAGGATTTTGACATTATCTTGGGCATGGATTGGCTATCATGGTATTATGGTAAGGTTGATTGTCATCGGTAGGTAATCTCTTTTGAATTTCCCTAATAGCTAGTTATTTTATACTAGGGGTGTTAAGCCAATAGTTTTGACCTCGATGATTTTAGTGATGAAAGTAGAGAAGTTGATATGACATGTGTGTGAGGCATATCTTGCCTTTGTGATTGGCACGACATGAGTGGAGAAAGAGCTATATGAGCTTCCAATGGTCCGGGATTTTCCTGATGTATTTTTGGACGAGTTACTAGGATAACCACCATAAAGAGAGATTGACTTTGCGATTGATTTGCTGTTAGGTACTCAACCGATTTCTAAAACTCCATATAGAATGGTTGTAAATGAATTAAAGGAGTTGCAGGTGCAGGTGCAAGATTTGTTGGACAAAGGTTTCATTCAGCCTAGTACCTCGCATTGGGGAGCACTAGTGCTATTTGTGCGAAAGAATGATGGATCTATGTGGCTATGTATTGATTACCGACAACTTAATCAAGTTATAGTGAAGAATAAGTACCCACTACCTTGAGTGGACAATTTTTTGGATTAGTTTCAGGGAGCTTCTGTTTTCTCCAAGATTGATTTGAAGTCAAGGTACCATCAAGTGTGGGTCAGAGATGAAGATATTCAAAAGGCGACATTCAGCATGCATTATGACCATTATGAATTTGTGGTTATGCCATTCGGATTGACGAATGCACCGGTGGTATTTATAGATTTGATGAACCAAGTGTTTAGGGAGTATTTAGATTACTTTGTAATTATTTTTATCAATGACATCTTGATTTACTCGCTAAACCTTGGAAAAGGCAAGTAGGGTTCCTCACACATGTGGTAACCAGAGAGGGTAATTCGATTGAACTAGTAAAGATTAAGGCCATGTTGGACTGGCCGAGGCCTACGACGATGACTAAAGTCTAGAGTTTTCTTAGACCCGTTGGTTATTACTAACACTTTATAGAGAGATTTTCTCACATAGCCTCACCTATAACCAAACTGATGTGGAAATGAGTGAGTTTTGAGTGGGATGATTCCTATGAGAGTTTCTCCTAGGAGTTGAAGCAACAGCTGACTACGACATGTGTTAGCCATACCTAAGGGCGGTAAGCAGTTTACAATTTACAATGATGTTTCTTATATAGGGTTGGGATGCTTGCTGATGTAAGACAAGTGTGTGAATGCTTATGCGTCCAGGCAGTTAAAGAAGCATGAGAAGAATTACCCTACCCATGACCTGGAATTAGCAGCTATTGTGTTTGCTTTGAAGATTTGGAGGCATTATCTTTATGGAGAGAAGGTATAGATATATATAGATCATAAGAGTTTGAAATATTTATTCTCCCAAAGAATTAAACATGAGACAACATTGGTGGATAGAATTGATGAAGGATTATGATTGTGAGATTTTATAACATCCAAGAAAAGCTAACATTATAGTCGATACATTAAGTTGTCATGGAGCAGTAGTTATGGCGATGATGGTGCAAAAGTGGTTTCTTTTGGAGCAAATGAGTGAGCTCACTATCTCAATAACACCAGAAGGACCTGTACTATGTTGTGCATATATGAGTATCCAGTTAGACCTAATGGATTGTTTATGGGAACGACAACAAACTAATGAGAAGTTGGTGCAAATTTTAGCAGATGTGGTGAGTTTTAGTCCTATGGGTTATAGCCAGAGAGGCGATGACTTGTTTCTTTATTGTGGGTTGATTAGTGTGCTGGATAATGAGGCATTTAGGTGAGAGATTCTATCAAAAACCCACAAGACACACTATACCATACACCCAGGTGCTACGAAGATGTATCAAAATATATGCCACTATTTTTGGTGGGACGGTATGAAGAAAAGTGTAGTAGAGTTTGTATCATGATGCCTAGTATGCCAGCAGGTGAAAGATGAGCATTAGAGACCTATGGGGTTACTACAACCATTATCTATTTCGAAGTAGAAATGGGATAATATTACCATGGATTTTGTTTTAGGATTGTCGCACTCGGGTAAAAGACATGATGCTGTATGGGTGATTGTTGACAGACTAACGAAGTTGTCATACTTCCTACCTACTAACAAGTTCCCTATACATTGTTTAGCTGAATTATATATTGGGGGAGATTGTGAGACTCTATGGTATTCCCGTTAGTATAGTATTTGATTGTGATCCTAGATTTACTTCCTGATTTTGGGAGGCATTGCAAAGTGCCTTGGGGATTCGATTGACATTTAATAAAGTGTTCCATTTGCAGACATATAGGTAGTTGAATTAGATAATTCTAACCCTGGAGGATATGCTGCGAGCATTTCTTTTGGATTTCCACGATAGTTGAGAAGACCATTTGGCTTTAGTGGACTTTGCATACAATAATAGTTACCGCTCAAGTATTAGGATGACATTGTATGAGGTATTGTATGGTAGACCCTGTAGATCTCTTGTCTGTTGGACGAAAGTAGGAGATGGTGCATTGCTTGGACTGGAGATCATTGAGTAGACGATAGAGAAGATTTGGCTAATTAGGGCCTGGATGAAAGAAGCCCAAGACTGGTAGAAAATCTATGTGGATAGACGATGACAAGATTTGGAGTTCACCATCAGGGACCATGTTTTTCTAAGAGTGATGCCTTCTTGTGGAGTGTGGAGATTAGGTGTTTTAGGGAAGCTTAGTCAAACTGTTCGAGATATTGGAGCGAGTTGAATCACTAGCTTATCGATTGGCTTTGTTCACATAGCTAGCTAGTGTGCATAACGTTTTTCACATCTCTATGCTTTGGAAGTATATGCTGGACCCATAGCACATCATTGACTACTGACTCTTGGACATTAAAGATGATGCGACTTATAATGAGATGCTTATCTATATTTTGGATTGCAAAGAAAAGGTACTCTGAAATTGGTCTATTCCTTACTTGAAGGTTCAATGGCAATGCCAAAGACTAGATGAGGCTACGTGGGAGCTGGAAGAGGGAATGAAACACATCTACCCCCAGTTGTTTGAGTGACAAGGTATGAATTTGAAGGACCAAATTCTTTTAAGGGGGGAGGATTTGTAACGACCCTTTATCGGGGTTTGGTGTTTTGCAGTTTTAATTATATTTGGCGTATGTTTGTAGGGTGTAAGAGGGGGATGTGGTAGCAGGCAACAGTTGTCAACAGATTACTCAAAATTGTTATCCGATTAAGGAAACTATCGATAGATTGCATTGAGACTGTTGACCGATTGTTATCGAGTTCAGCTTCCCAGGCCACTTTCAAGTTGGTTAAGCGATGGTGGAGCTCGGTGGGTGCTTTCTAGAAGACTTTGGCTCATGCTAGAACATTCCTACATTATCTAAAGGGCTATATAAATATAGAGAAAAGAAGAGAAAGGGAGGAAGAAGCCATTGGCTGAGGGGAAGAAAGGAAGGGAAGAAGAAGAAAAGGAAGAAAATGAGGTAGCAACTCAAGGCAATTCCTCATTTTTTTAAGGCAAGTTCTTAACCCCTTTGTAACCTCCTGACCTTAATTTGGCCTTAAAATATCTTCCAATTTTTGTGGAATGATTCCTTACCTTGATGGGGTAGGTTCTAAATGGGTGGATTGTTGGTTTGTTGGTGAATTTTGTGTCTTCGTATGCTATATGGGTTGCTGGGCATTTAGGTTGTCGATCGATTAGGCTTAGCTGTCGACCATTTGGTGTTGTGGGAGGAAACTGTCAACTTACTCGAGCAAGATGTCAACCATTTTGGCCTGAAGTACATAATGTCGATTGATGTCCTAAAGTTATCGATTGACCTTGCCTTGCTTGTGATTTTGCTGCCTTTAATTATGTTAATGAGATATTAGGGTTTGGGTTTGTATCATCGGGGGGCCATGTACTTTGAATGCTTGGGCACAGGCATGTTAGAATGACTAGGGTTGTGCACAAGCATTGCATTGCGTGTGTATTACTATGTGGGCAAAGCATGGTTTGATGCCCAGTTTTATGGGGGCTTTATATCATGTTTATGCTTACTACGCCATTGGATTTCTTATATGTTGCATTGCATGGTTATTGATGCGTGCATTGGATTTATTCATGGGATGTACATCCACAGGCTTGGGTGATGGGAGGACCGTCCCAAGGGAGTTTCGGCTTGGTATATTGGTATGGAGGTTCGACTCGGTTTATTGTTGAGAGAGCTTTACGCTCGATATATTGGTATGGGAGCTTTAGCTCGGATTATTGTTGTGGGAGCTTTGGCTCGGTATGTTGGTATGAGGACTTGAGCACATGGTGCGGATTTTGGAGCAGCAGCTCATTATGTGAATGTATATTTATTTGTTTACTACATGGTTTGAAGTTCATGGTATGGATGTGTATATGATTGTGCACATGTTGTGTGAGTGGTTTGGGTTATTCCTTCAGCTCTATTACCTTTTTGTTCTTTATGCTTGCTGAGTCTCGTGACTCACCATTGCTTTACATCAATCCAATTAAAGGGAAGACTAAGATTGGGGGGCGAGGGTGGCAGTATCTGAACTATCAGGTAGTAGGGTGTACAGGACGGTCCCAACCATCGAGTCTTGGGGGAGTCTTGCAACTTTTGTGTGTTTGGAAGGTGTCTATTTGTTACGTGTTAGTGTCTTAATGCTTGATTTAGATGGCATCTAACAATTATAATAATGAGATTAATGATGTAATTCTTGTATATATAATAAAATATGTTTTCATATTTTAAGATCATATCTTTATTCATAACTCTCCAATCATTATATATGAATGAGTCACTAGATTTTCTATTAAAGGTCTTATTCTTAAGTGCTAAGAATATGTGACTAAGGACCTTTGTATTAAGGATATCTTAATGATAATTCCAGCCCTTTCACTTTCCAGAAGGGAACTATGATTTGTCAAGTACGGACTGGTACATGGGATATTGCCTTTGATTAGTATGAGATGCTAATGATAAAGGATGGTGAGTTACATGCCATAATCCATGAGATGGATATAGTATACTTGTGAGTAGATGCTAGTAGAACATCTACTGAATGTGACGCATGTGATAGATCACATGGATGAGAATACCTATGATCTATCATAGGTTTCGATTGTGTTATTAGTCCTTAGACCAGAAGTAACACAGTTGTCTTGTATGTTGGTGTTAGGGATTTGTCGTTGCTAAGAACCATCTAGTTACCAAGTGGGAAATGCACTGTGTGGTCCTTATGTAATGGCGTGTAGAGACAGGGGATTGGTAATGGCATCTGTCGAGGGATGAACATCCTATGCAATCAGTGGTGGTGTTGATTGAAGAAACCCTTGATCAGGGTACACTTGATTGAAAAGTGTTCCAATATTGAAAGGAGTTCCGATGTGTTATCTTATTCTCACCACACTGATTTTGGCATAGTCATCGAGTTAGTGAGTTTGATTAGTCCACGATTCTCACTTGATGGGGATGATAATTGATGGAGGGATTATAGTACACAAGAATCAAAAGCCTAAATAGGTTATATTATGAAGTAAGATTTCATTATTGGTAAGATTGCTTTGACATAATATTAATTGTCATTCAGGGTCTTTCGAGGTAAATCGGGGAAATGGTGAGATCTTCATTGTAGGCCAAAATATTTAGTCGACATAAAAGAGTTTGACGTGTCCTGATTGCTACTTAGTAGTGAACCTAGAAGTTCACACGCATATCTGAGTGTGGTGGTTGACTAAGCAATTAAAGCTGAAATCATCATTAAGAGTTAATGACATCACCGTTAAAAGTTAATAGATTGGGTTCAATGATCAAATTAAAAAGGAGAAAATGTTAAAAGTTGATAGGCATGCCATTAAGAGTTAACGGGGGTGTAATACCCAATAAATTGAGATTATTTGAGAATAAGTGTTTTATCAGAAAAATAAAATTTTGGGGAAGATTGGTATCTAAATAGCCCAAAAAATTGACCGAATCGACTGCAGGGAGTGCTTTAGAGCTGAGATATCTGAGGAAAATGATACTGCATTGATGAACATCTTGAGAAATGATTTTTAGCATTGAGAGAAATCGGATCAGAGACAATTTTTGGTACAGTTTTGGATTGGGCTGAAAAATTGAATTGTCATAAGGCACTTTCGAAAAGTCAACAAAACCCTTAAAAGAGTCAAATTGGGCCCGATAAACAACCCTTAAGTGGTTTCTGGGTGAAACAAGGAGGTTTTGCAAGCAAATTATAAGTCCGAGTCAAAGTGTAATTTTTAAAAATTACCTGAGGGAGGTCAAAATGACGTATTTCTTGGAATCTTGGGGGTCAAACGAGAAATTTAGAATGAAAGGATCTCAACAGTAATGTTGAAAAACCCAAGAACCTTGTGGAAATGGCCAAAATGCAATTCAAAAATGAGAGGGGGTAATAGTGAAATTTCCAAAAGAGCTTGGAAGCCATGGCCAACCAAGCTCCATCCCATCACTGAATTTGGCCATGGGAGGCTCGAGAACTGGCAAGGGACCTTGGGGTAAGGTGCTAGAACTGATCTTGGCCGACAATTGGCCTTGGCATGGTCGAAAACGACCAAAAGTTTTGGCCAAAAGTGATCGAAAAGTTGGCTATTTAAATAAAGATGTTTGGGGAACTTTCGATGGGTTTTGGACTGACTTGGGGGAGGTAGAGGCGCTTAAGGGGTTGTATTAAACGGCCAAGGGCATTTTAAAGCTCAATTTTGTCTATAAATAAAGAAGGTTTGCCTGAAAGTTGGAGCTTTAAATCAACCTCGATATTGAACAAATTGAGATACCAAATTAAGGGGCTTTTGTTGCCCATGAGATGAGGATCACATCTGGAGAGTTTGAGACATTTTCGTGATGTTTTGTTATGGTTTCGAAGCTTCGTCAGAAAAGGAAGGTAGGCAGCTAGCTGAGGCTTTAAGCCTTTGATTGAGGCACCTCCAATGCTCGTTTCAAGCATTAAGGAGCACCATTAGAATCGAATGGAGGAGAGGTTTCTAGTAGTGCAAAGTTCTAGAATCCCTGGTGTGCTGTTGCTGAAAAAGAAGGCCGGAGTGTGGGCTTTACTCACGGCCATACACGCTCAGGCGCATGGCATATCATGTGGGGGCGCGTGCGAGTGCATGGAATGCCAAAAAAATGTGAAAAAATATAGAAAAAAAGAGAAAAATAAGATAAGGGCACTTGTGCAAAAAGCTTTGGTGTTTGGCCTTTTTATTTCTCGGTTTCTGCAACAATCAGCCTCGTTTTGGGTTCAAATGAATCTTGGAGGTAAGTTCTGGAATTTTCCTTTAAAGTTCTTAGAATATGATGAATTATTGTGGAAAAACATTGAAGAAAATAGTTAAAGAGGTATTTATTTAAAATTTAGAAGTGAAAATGAGAGAAAAATGAAGGAAAAATGTGAAGAAATTTGAGTATTGATATATTCTGTGATAAATATGTTTTATAAGATTGTTGTACTCGAGGGTTACTGACTTGTGCAACTTTTGAGGTATTCCGAACTTCGTGCTAAAGGTGAGTGATTTCCCCCCTGAAAGCTTATACATGTTATGTATTGTCTATGATTGAGCATGATAGTCATAATAATGGCTAAGTTATATGTATTATATGAGCATCCTGCCATATTTATACATGTATTGTCGCATCGATGGATTATGATTTTTACATGGCACAATATTATTGGTATATTGATACTTGTACATGGATTGGGATGTTACCCTAATAGTGTAGTCGTAATTCCTTAAGGGCAAATGATGGAACAACGTTAGGATTATCCCGAAAGCAGGTATGGATTCTGCCTAGGGTTCTGTGCAGGGCTGGTAGGCCAGAGAAGTTACACTAGGGCACATGATTGTTCATGTTGTTGCATCATGCATTCATGTATCATATTATTAAACTCTCACTAGAAGATTCATCTTCTAATTGGGTTATGCCCTTGGAACATTCAAACGTTCTAGTTGAGACTTGTAGTTAGGACAAGGAAGTGGTTGAGATGTAACGACACGTGGTGGCATGCCCGATAGAATTGGCAGGACATTTTTGGTATTTGGTTTCTTCATGAGGATTCAGGATATGTTTATAGTCATGTTAAAAGTTTAGATTATACTGATGATTATGTATAATTGTTACGATTTAATGTATTTATGAGGTATCGTTGGATTGTATCTGAGGTGTTCAGTTGTTATCTCTTGATGATGATTCTCCATGTATTTAAGTATTGACGACATAATGTTAAGCTATGGTATGATTTTCCATGTTATGAATAAAGTGAATTTAGTATGTACCATATCAGGTTTCGATTATTGCTTCTGCATTTATGATGATTTCCTGGCTTAGCTTATTGATTTTTATTTTGGTATGCTAAGAAGGTAGAATGAGATTGTCGGGAAATAATTTATATTGAGTTTATGTTGAAATTTTTTTTTTCTAAAAATCCTAGGTTATTTAACGCTCGGGAAAAGCGGGGCATTATAGGGGGCCTCGATTTCATCATGGGATGGTGAAAGGGTCATTAAGTGTTAATGATAGACTTAGATGCAATTTATGGAAACTTGGTTAAATGGATAAAAAACGGTTGACAACCCTTGAAGGCTATCTATTGATTCTGTCGACCAATCGAGCAAAATGGTCAAACTGTTGATTATTTCTATAGCAGAGGGTTGCGAATCGTCGATCGATTTGTTGTATTTGTAACGAAAAGAGGGGCACGTGGTGCGAAAGGACGATGGGAGGACGAGAGGGGCAATAGCGTGCGTCCTTCTTGTTGCCTCTTGGTCTCCTCTCTCTCCTATGGCCGATTTGTCCATTTATGCGAAGTAGCTAGGGTTTCCATTTTTGGGCATTCATATATATGATATATGAGAGTAGAGAATAGGAAGACGTCCAGCTTGTGCGATTCTCTCTGAACCTAAATTGTTCTTCTCCCTCAAGAGAGTCCAGAAATCCTATCTCCTTGCCCTTCCTTCATTGCCCCTTTTTGTTCATATTGCTATTGTAGCAATTCCACCATAATTGTGAGACTATTATTGGGTTGGAATTTTCCATCCTTTTGAACCCAAATTTTAGCTCAATCTCCCTTACTCTCTTTGGTTAGCACATAGAATGAGTTGAGAGATTCAACCATTCATTGGAGCGTGGACTAGCTAGGCCTCCCGTGCTTTTGGGGGTCGATTTGGTCTAAACGTATTTCTGTTTGGGAGCAAGGTGTTGCTGTCCAGTGAGGAATCTAGCCTCTGCATTAGCCTTCTAATTGCTGTGATGTATATATACTAAACCCCCTATGGAATGGTTTAGTCTTGCATTGCATATGGACATTGAAAACATGTATTGCAAAGTGATTTTGATATTTATTTTCGCTACCTTATTTGCATTTTCAAAAAATATTTTTGAAAACTGGTTAAACTCTTGCATTGATACACCAATAGTTAGAGTTTCCTTTCACTCTTACCCCTTAGTGTTGTGTTGTATATATATGTCTTTATGTTATGTTAAAGGTTACGTTGTGATGTTGGCACCTCCACATCTCCTTGGCTATGTATATATCATGTTTATGCTATGTTAGGTTGTTGTCCCATGAATGCACATGGTAGATGTTATACTTTCCTTTATGCTCTTGTGGGACTTCCTTCCAGCTTCCAATGCTGACGGAATATCCGGTTGGGGGCTCTGACACAGCCTTTACTCGACTAATACATAGAGATGCTCAATTTTCAAAATATTTTAGTCGATTGATGAGAAAGATATATTCGATTAAGGAGATGCTTAGAATTTAGAAAGTAAAAGATACTCGATTAAAAAGAGCTCTTTACTCGACTGATTTTTGAGAAAATAAAGAGCTTATATAAAATACTCTAGTAGGAGAACATTTATAGTCGATTGAAAATATTTTGCTAAAGCATGTAATCGACTAATTTGAAAATCACAATAAGCATTACTCGATTGAAAATATGCTTAGTTTTTAATGCTATAAGAATACTCGATTTTCTCAAAAACTTACTCGAGTGATGGAGAATCCATACTTGATTATGCAAAGTACCATACTCGATTTATGTTTAAGAAACACAGCTTTTGTAAGAATATATTCGAGTAGGTTTTTATGATAGTCGATTGAATGACTTCAATACTCTATTATTTTGAAAACATACTGAGCACATACTCGATTGATATCAAAAGCTTGCTTATAAAACATTTTCAAAATCTTTACTCGATTACTTTGCTTTCAAAAGTTTTATATATACTTCGACTACTATGAGCATATGATCAAAAGGTTTTTCATACTTTAGTCGATTTTCAAAGATTTTCAAAATACTTGACTGGGATAGAAACATACTAAGGATTATATATATGTGCCTGAAGTTCTCCAATTTAAAATAATTTTATATAAAATATTTTGGAGATCATCAGTAAACCAAATTTAAGGAAAATATATTTTCCAAAGATATTTTCTCTATAAATAAAAAATGCCCTTCCCCGAGGGCACCATTAAATCCAAACCACTATTTATCCTTATACACGGGGTTAGAGAATTTATTACGACTGCAAATAAATAACATAATTGATAAATAGTCAATTAGTATTCAAATGTGATCAAAATAACTTAATTTGATTAGGAATAATACAAATTGAGATAAGTCTCATCCTAAAATAAAATTATCTCAAAATGAGATAATACGATAAAATTATCTCTAAGAGAGATATAATTAGGGAATTCGAATTCCGGTTGATCTTCATCTATTAAATATTATCAGATAAGGTTTTCTTTTCTATAAATAGAGATTCCTACATAAGGTTTGGAACACACAAAAAATAACTGATCATCATATATTGTGAATGTTATCAGTAGAATGGGTATTTGGGTTGTGACTAGAGTATACTTTTCGTCCTGTGATTGTGCACCTAACCTGAAAGTTCGAGGAAGCTCGTGGCACGATAAATTTTGAAGATCTGAATTTTTCTGTTGCTAACCAAATATTTATCTTTGTGATATTTACGATTTATGCATAAAATAACTAACAAATGGTATCAAAGCCGCGATTTTAGAAATTTGTGCATTTTTTTTTGCATAAAATTTGTTATTTATTTTCTGTCTGCTTGTTGCTCATCTCGCCATGGGTGAGGCTTTATCATCGGCGGCAAAGAAGATGAAGAGGTGGCTAGCGACCAAAAAGAAAGGAAAAAGGCAGCGCCAGCACAAACAGCATAAAAAAAACCCTAAGATTTTGGGGAAAATGGGTTTTTGACCCAATAGAGCATTGGGTCGGATTTGGATTGGGTTGACCCCATCCATCTAGCGATCCATGAAGCGAATCTAGTTTAGGGTCAACTCAATCCATTAAAACAAATCCACGTGGGTATGGACCAAGCCCAACCCAGTTCCTAACCAATTACAGTAGATCAACGATCTAGATCTAGATCCAATAAAAGTTTTTTCCAAAAGAATTAAAAAAGAAGAATTTATTTTTTTCAAATTTTATAACATATCCAAAATTTCGTTTTGATAACATATCCAAATTTTTTTTTGGAATAATAATTTTTGAAAATTAGTGATGATGTCTATGAAATGTTTTATAGTACATATGCATGGACTAAATATGTTGTACCCTTTCCTTTCTTCAAAAGAGTTCTTGTCGAGAGAGTTATCTCGAAGAGAGAGCTCTCGAGGACCTTTCGATAGCTGTTGATGGGCTTTCTCAAAAAGCCTCTATGTGGAGCCTCTTTGAGAGGCTTTTCTCTCGGGGAAGAGTGGATAGAGACTTATGCACAATCACAGAGTTGCTCTCTTGGGAAGCCTCTCCAAGAGGCCAGGAAGGCGTTGCACACTTGTCCCAATCAATCATGGATGATGAATAGAAAGTACTGAAAATAGAGATGCAACATTAAATACTAAAACAATACGTCATACCCATCATAAAAAATATTATTGCATGAAAAGAGTTTTGAAAATATGATGTAGAAGAAATATTTGAAAATAGTATTTTTTTCTTAAAATATTTTCACAGTTAGTACAATTTTATCATTCAATAAGGATTTATTATCCCTAATTTCCTTCAAATGAAATCAAATCTTTCTTGTGGCAAGGGTTTTGTGAAAGTATCCGCTAATTGTAACTCCGTTGGGACAAACTCAAGAGATATATCCTGATTTTAGACATGGTCCCTAAGGAAATGATGTCTAACCTTTATATGCTTTGTTCTTGAATGCAACACTGAATCTTTAGAGAAGTTAATAGCACTGGTATTATCACATCTAATGGGGGTTTCCTTAAAATTTATTCTGAAATCTTTTAGTTCTTGGTGAATCTAAAGAACTTGAGCACAACAACTACCGACAACTATATATTAAACTTCAGCAGTAGATAATGCTATCGAATTTTGCTTCTTTGGGAACCATGAAACCAACTTGTTTCCTAACAATTGACAAGTTCCAAAAGTGCTCTTAGATCTACTTTACAACTGGCAAAATTCGCATCGGAATATCCAATCAATTCAAAATCATCCCCATATTGATACCATAAACCTACATCTTGGGTTCCAATTAAATATTTGAAAATTCTTTTAAATGCCAATACATGAGATTCTTTGGGATTTGATTGAAATCTTGCACATAGGCATACCTTTAAACATGATATCGGGCCTACTTTTCGTTTGGTAAAGTAATGACCTTATCATACTCTTATAGAGTTTTTGATCCACACTTATTCCTTGATCATCTTTATCTAGTTTTGTGGATGTACTCATAAGTGTGCCTATTGTTTTAGCATTTTTCATCCCAAATTTATTTAACATTTCTTTTATATATTTTGCTTGATAGATAAAGATTCCCTCTTTTGATTGTTTTACTTGGAGACCTAGAAAATATTTGAGTTCTCCTATGAGACTCATCTCAAATTCATTAGTTATTAAATTTGCAAAATCTTTGCAAAACTTTTCACTTGCTCCTCCAAATACTATATCATCTACATATATTTGAATAATTATTATATTGGATTCCTCATATCTTATGAACAAGGTTTTGTCAACTTTCCCTTTTGAAAAACCTTTCTCAATAAGAAATCTACTCAATCTTTTATACCAAGCTCTAGGAGTTTGTTTGAGACCATATAAGGCTTTTCTTAATTTATATGCATGGTCCTCTAAATGAGGATCTTCAAAATCGAGAGGTTGTTCTACATAAACCTCTTCATTTATGTAGCCATGTAAGAATGCACTTTTCACATCCATTTGATATAACATGAAATTCATGTGAGAGGTAAAGGCTAAAAGCATCCTAATTGCTTCTAACCTCGCTATGGGGGTATATGATTCTTCAAAATCGATACATTCCTCTTGGTAGTATCCTTTTGGTACTAGCTTTGCCTTATTTCTTACTATATTTCCATTTTCATCTAATTTATTCTTGGAAACCCACTTAGTTCCTAGTATAGATTTATCCTTGGGTCTAGGAACTAATTCCCATACTTTATTTCTTTTGAATTGATCTAATTCTTCTTGCATAACCTTAATCCAAAATTCATCTTCTAATGCTTGATCTATGGAAGTTGGCTCAACTTTAGATATGAAGGCTACATTATTGCAATATTGATGTAAGGATGCTCTAGTCCTTACACCTTGACTTGGTTCTCCAATTATTTGATCAATTGGATGATTTTACACAAATTTATAATTTTCGGGAAACTTACCTAAATCATCCTCATTTAATGGTTTATCTTGATTTTGTTATTGAGAACTTGATGCATCATTTATAGATTCTTCTTGAATTTTTAGTTTCTTAATCTCCTTGGATGGATCTATTATTGTCGTCTCCTCTTCATGTTCGATTCTTATATTTGACTTAGGAGTCTCATTGAATTTTACATGAATGGATTCTTCCAAGGTATTTGTTCTAATATTGTATATTCTATAAGACTTACTAGTATTTGAATATCCAAGGAAGATTCCTTGGTCACTTTTAACCTTAAATTTTCTTATATTATCCTTTGTGTTCAAGATAAAACATTTATGTTCAGAGGCTCTAAAATATGAGACATTAGGCCTTTTGTCATAGTATAATTCAAATGGTGTTTTCTTGATGTCTTGTCTTAGATTAAACCTATTTAGGATATAACAAACGGTATTAACTATTTCACCCAAAAATTAAGTAGGCAATTTATTCTTTAAAAGCATGGTTCTAACCATCTCTTGAAGAGTCTTATTTCTCCTTTCAACAACACCATTTTGTGGTAGGGTTCTAGGTGTGGAGAATTGATGAAGAATACCATTTGCTTCACAAAACTCCATAAAATGTTTATTTTCAAATCCCCACCATGATCGTTTCTAATAGCAACAATTCTATTATCTTGCTCTCTTTCAACTCTTTTATTTATTTTGATAAAATTTTGAAATGCTTCATCCTTTGATACTAAGAACATAACTCATGTAAACCTGGAAAAGTCATCTACTACAACATATGCATAAAACTTTTCACTGTAACTTCTAGTTTGAGTGGGTCCAAATAAGTTAATGTGCAAGAGTTGTAGAGGTTTACTGGTTGATATTTCATTCTTAGATTTAAAGGAAGCTGTAGTTTGTTTTCCTCGGCAACAAACATCACAAGATATTTCTTCATTGAACTTCATCTTAGGGAGACCTATAACTAAATCTTTATTAGCTATTTTTCTAATTCAGTTTGGATTAACATGATCTAATCTTCTATGACATAAGAGAATATCTTCATTTTTCACTATAAGGAATTTTGCATTAATTTCCTCAATATTAGCAATATATATTGCATTGCCTACTAGCACAAATAATAATGGAATTAAAATTATCAATAACGAGACAGTGCCTTTGTCTAAAAGTAACTTCATAGCCATCGTCACAAAATTGACTAATGCTAAGAAGATCATGTGTAATGACCATAAATTTTCACCTCAACTTTTATTTATAATAGTGGAAGCAGACTCACAAAAATTACACATTTCAGGGGCTCGTACATACATGCCATAGCATCATCTAAACAAATCTAACAAAACACCCCATTTGAGCCCTTGTCCACACTCACCTCCAAGGATCTTTTAGGTCGGGAGAGCCCCGTACACATGGCTATCTGCAAGGATCTGATACCACTAAACTTGATCTCGAACTTTCCCTTAACTTGAAATGATGTTAAAAACAATGTGAGCCACAAGGCTCAGCAAGCTTATCTGAAACAAATGAGGCATCATAGGAATTTAGATCCTGATAGAATCACAATTCTAGCATTGTCAAGGCCTCTTATATTTTTTCCCACGTCATGACAGAAGTTGTTGCATATATTCATTATACTTTATGTCACATGCTCATGCAAGGTTGCATATCATAATGTTACACATGCACATGCACATCTAATATCATAGCCTTTAATACTCATTAACCATATGTCACCCTCTTTGCATGGCAGCACACGCACATCCTGCCCAGACGTCACTGGCACAACTATAGCAGTGCCCTCGCTCAAAGGGTGAGGGGACAAATATTCATCATAAACTTCACTTAATAAACATATATAAAATATCATGCACGATCATATGCAACTCACACCACCATGTATAGGCGTCTTTACACAGTTGTTATGGAAATATTTATTCTAGTAGTTCCAGGCAAAAGCTCATATTTTCCACGTTATGCAAATTATGCCATTGAAACCATATTGGTACGTTCCCAACCCATTTACGGCATAAGGTATTAGCCCCAATATTTGCAGGCCGACATATTGATATCTCGTATGATTCTAGGGTTAAGGTATGAACCCCTATACGACGTAACTGTTTGTACCATTTTACTTTTAGCATTACGGGTGACGCACTTCATTACTCACATTATTGGCTGATCTAGCATATTCGATAATATTAAATATTAAAGGAGGCTGGTTAGTTGGCCGCCACAATTGCATCGAGTATTCCCAATTCTTGAAGAACCTAACCCACATCGGTTCGACATCATTCCCAAAGAAGTAGGGGCGATACAAAGCCCTGTGGTAGTTAGAAATAAATATCACTAGGGGTCACATATTTAGTTTAAACCCACCGTTCACAGACTCAACAACAACTCAAGTATTATAAAATGGTTACCGTGTGTATTTTCATTCTTAATGCATGGAACCGAATCACGATAAGGGAGGGAATAAAATATGAAAAACAACGACGACTTGCATAGGGATTAGGGAACAAAAAGAGACGGTAAGGAGCTTGCCTTCAAATAACCATTTCTTGTCCTCTTTGCCTTCCTGCTATGAAGTAAAAAGTTTCATAATAAGATTACGACTCATAATAATCAGAAATGACCACGAAAAATACATGATTTAGTTGTAAACAATCTATAATTTAGGCATAATACTTTTAATAATTTTACCCACTAAATCAACTAACTTATTAACTAACTAATTAACTTATTAAATTAACTAATTAAAATAAATTAAACTCCTAAATCTCCTTACCTTACTGCAGAGTCTTTCTTGAAGAGCCTCTGATTCCTTCACAAATTATTTCCTAACACATCTCTGATTTCCTCTTATTTATAGCCTCAATTGCCCCCTACTTTCATCCTAAAACCGTGGTTTCATTCTTCAATTTCATAGCAATAATGGTTGTGGGTTTTGCATCAACTTTTGCATTAAAAATTGAGAAAGGAATGGGTAATGGCAGATAGGACCAGAGGGTAGCCCAATGGTTGCCACGTGTCCCGGCCACGTGGGTGTGTGCATGGCATGTACGCGGCAAGGCCGCGCGCATAGGCGCCTCAAAACGACACTGTTTTGGTGTCTGACTGGTTTATAAAAACCTGCCATTTTCCTTGCACGACCGCGAGTTCGATCTTGCGACCCTCCCTAGCCCTCTATGATTGATGCTCAAAAATGTCAAAAATTTGTTGTATTTTTATTGCCTCTTAATCCATTTAACGAGCTAAAAATATCAAAGAATACTTGTTACAGCCCAAAGGAAGAAAAAGAGATTAAGGGTTGAATTAATCCCTCAAAGGCATGATCAAAAGAGAAAAAGAAGAAGAAGCTAAGAAATAAAGATATTCAAATGAAGGCTATCTCATTCGAATAAAGGAAGCAAGGAGGAAGGCATTTGGATGAACACATTGTATGAAAATGATGAAGACATATTCGAATGAAGACTAAGTCATTCGAATGTAATTGAAGAAAATGGAAGAGTTATTCGAATGAAAGTGCTATCGCATTCAGATGAAAACATGAAGGAAGCGATTGAAGGAATCATTCGAATGAAGGCTGAGTAATTCAAATGAGAAGAAGCAACTCAAGAAATCCAGGTAGTTCGTATTTACCCAAGAGCATTTGGATGAAAATAAGGACATTCGAATAGTGCCTAAGTCATTCAAATGTGTAGAAGAAGTCAAAGAGAAAAATTGGCAATTCATTTGAATGGATTCACTGTTGCATTTGAATGATAGAAGAAATTACCATGCAAATGAACAGTAAAGCATGAAATTCATTCAAATGAGCTTTGAACTCATTCGAATGATGCAAGGGGCCAAGGGAAATCGAGCGCACATTCGAATGTCTCTGCTCGCACATTCGAATGAAGACCCGAAAACTCTCTGACTTGCACAAATGAACACGATGGCTCTAAGGTAAATACAACTAACTTTTTGAGTAGATTTTCACCAAGTGGTCCCCCTCTTCCATGAGCGACAAGCTTAAAAAGAGCCAACATTCCTCAGAATCAAGTGTGGTGGATAGCACAAAATACTTAGAAAACACAAAAAAAGATAGGATCATTGGAAAGTTACAAGTCTTTTCATTCTTTCTGTTTTTAATTTCAGTTCTTGTCTGGACTTCAAATTTTTGCACTCGAGTTATTGTTCTTCATTCCTAGTTCTTAGTTCATTTCAGATACATTGCAAGTTCATTTTCAAGTTATAGTTCCCCATCGAATCCCACCAAGGGGACCCGAACCGGTCTTAGGTGCTCCATCTGGTACCCCATGCCAAAAAAGGCCTGCTTATACAAAATTTCTGAAGAACTATCAGGATCCACCAGGATCTGTCGAAGCTCCCACTTTCCAAGCTCGACTGTTATTACCAGCGGATCATTTTGATTCGGGTAGCCAGGGAGGTCGCTATCCGAAAATGAGATCTTTTCCCCTCCCCTTGACCTCTTCAACCCTGAGGCTCAGCTGTTTGCAGCATCTTCTTCGCCCTTCGCTCCCGGGACCTCCTCCGTAGTGAGTGTATGAAATACTGAGGGCTGAGGATGATCTTTGATTGCTTGCGGTGGTTTCTTCCCTTGGGGCGAACACAGAACTCGATCCCGCTCTTCTACTCGATCCCTCCTGGTGGGAGGACTCAACGATCGCGAATGCCGCTCCCTCCTCTTTCGGGAATCTACTTTCCTGGCAACATAATTCTTAAGGAAGCCTCGATTAATGAGCTTCTGGATCTCCTCCTTCAATTAGTGACATTCCTCCATATCGTGACCATGATCTCGATGGAAGCGACAATACTTATTTCATTTCCTCTTGTCAGATGGTGCCCTCATCGATCAGGGTGTAATACCCGAGAAATTTGTGTTAATTAAAATAAGCAATTTATTAGAGAAATGAGATTTCAGAGAAAATTGGTATCTGAATAGTCCAAAAAATGACCAAATCAATTGCCGGGAGTGCCTTGGAGCCGAGATGCCAAAGGAAAATGATGTGGCATTAACGAGCACCCCGAGATAGGATTTATGGTGCAGAAAGAAATCAGATCGGGAACAATTTTTGGTATAGCAAAATGCAGCTGCCAATTAGGCTGCAATACCGAATTGTTGTAGACGACTTCCCGAAAGTCAGCGGAAGCTTGAGGGGGTTTCGGTTTTTCATAAGGAACAACCCTTCAGTAGTTTTAGGAAGAAACGAAGAGGTTTAAGGCCAAAACAAAGATTCGGGCCTAAGTGTAGTTTTTGGAAATTACTAGAGGGAGGCCGAAACAAGGTTGTTTTGAAATCTTCAAGGGTCAAAATGATGTTTTAGGACTTGAGGGTCTTAAATGCAATTATGGAAAGTTGAGGGTTAAGTGAAAAGGGCCAAAGTGAGATAGCCCAAAAGTTAAGGGGTCAAACTGCAAATTTTCAAAGTTAGCAAATGACCAGGACATGGCTGGTCGGCCATGGCCGAAATGGACCACAGGTTGCACGAGGCATGGTCAGGGGAGAATCTTTTGTAAAGAAGGATCCGACAATGGCCTTGGGGTGGCCAGAAATCGAAGAAAAAGTGGCCGAAAGTTGGCCGGATTCTTCGTGCGCCTGCAACTTGCGATTTTGGTCGCTTAAAGTCTATTGGAGGTCGATCTAAGGTAGGTATTAAATCCTAAGGCAATGGGTTTCTTGGCCAAGGGCTTTTGGAAGCTCGAAAATGCCTATAAATAAGCGTTCATAGATGGCCAAAAATGGGGGAAGTTAAAGCTTCAAATCGACCTCGAAATCGAACGAATTGAGGCTCAAGAATAAGGGGCTTTTGAAGCCCATGAGGTATAGAGCATTTCTGGAGAATTTGATGCATTTTGGTCGAGGTTTGAGTGGGTTTCGAGCTTGGCCGGAGTTTGGAGGCGGGAGGCGTGGCCGAGAGTTTGGCCGTCAAATCGGAGGCCTTCCGGCCGTCCTTTGAGAGCTCAAGAGGTACCCCAGTGATCGAATTCAAGAGGTCTATCAAGTGGTGGAGTCAGGGTCGATTTCCGGTGACCGGCCGGTGAAGTGCTCGCCGGAGAAGACGAAGCGCGTGCGTCACACGCGCTGGCTTCACGCGCAAACGTGTGACAGAGTTTGGGTAGCGCGTGAGGGCACGTCCGACTGTGGAAAAATCTAGAATTTTTTTTAAAATCCTAGAAATTCAAGATCTTGAAGTGTGTGCAATTAGTTTTGGATTTTGACTTTCTGGTGTCTCGGTTTTCGCACCAAAGAATCTTGTTTTGCATGAAAATGCACCATCCGGGTAAGTCCAGTATTTTTCTTTTGAAGTTTATAGCATATTATGAATTGTTGTGAAGATAGATTTGATGAAATAGTCTCGATGTAATTATTGGGATTTTTAGAAGGAAAAATGAAGGAAAATAGGAAATAAAAGGAAATAAATGGAATATTGAGGATATTTAGTAATTAAATATTATTTTATGTTTGAGGTGATCGAAATGATGAGATTGGTGCAACTTTGAGAGTTGGAAAGAAAATCGAGGTAGGCACGCATATCGAGACGACGCACGCTTTTCAAGGTATCGCGGTCTTTAGGGCAAAGGTGAGTTGTTCTATCCTAAGTATGATTTGGTGAGTAATTTTATCCTAAACATGGTTTTGTGAGTTGTTCCATCCTAAGTATGATTTGGTGAGTGGTTTTCTCACAAGAACTTATATTTATATGATTGTTATATATGCATGCTATTTATGAATGTAATGTTCATTTTGTCATATTGCATTAAAAGTCGTGATAATTACATAGCATGATATTATTGTCATATTGATATCTGTACATGGGAATAGGATGTTGCCCTCAGAGTGTAGCCGTAATTCCCCAAGGGCGTTCAGGGAATAACGTTAGGCTTATCCTACAGAAGTTCGGGATTTGCCTAGGATTCCTAGTCGGGCCAGGGAAGTTACACTAAGGGCAAATGTTGTTCATGTTATTACATTATGCATTCGTATATATGTTTTGGACCCTCACTAGAAGTTTCATCTTCTAATGGGTTATGCCCCTAAAACATTCCACGTTCCAGTTTTAGACTTGCAGTTAGGGCAAGGAGCAGGTTGAGATATGACGGCACGTGATGGCGTAGCCGATGGATTCAGCGAGCTGACTCGGATATATTTTAGTTTCTGCTTTATTGATGTTTAGCCTTATTAGAATATTATGGAATCTCCATGTATTTATGTATTGCAATATTGAGGATATGATGTTAATTATGGTACGAATTCTTATGTTATAAATAAAGTGAGTTGATTATATACCATATCAGGTTTCGATTATCGCTTCCGTAGTTTTAATGATTTGCTGGGGGTTTTGTTCGGGACTCGGTACTTAAGGTTTAACTTATGTACCGGGAAAGAAAGAAAAAAATAAATTATGTATATTTTGGGCCCCAGCATAGTGACACGCTCGGTAAGAGAAAATCGGGGTGTTACACAGGGCTTTTTCAAATAGTCCTTCTCCTTGATAGTGGCAAGGATATCTGCTCTTGGAGCATTCAAAGGAGTGAAACTGGTTGACTCCCACAGAGAACGATGCTTCTCTTTTCGATCCTCCATTCGGCCCTCACTCTTATACTCTTCGGGATGTTTCTTCTTTTCCTTCTTCTTGGTGTATTATGCTCTCTTCGCCTGCATAACCTTCTCTGCATTAATATAGTTAATTGCCCGACCCAAGATATCAGTAAACGTGAGTGGGGGAGTTTTGGCCAGCGACTGAGCGAAAGGACCGGGCCTTAGGGCATTTAGAAACGCCATCATAGGGACACCATTGTTGAAGTTCTCTATGCTCAAAGCTTCCATATTTAAACATGAGACAAAGTCTTCAAAGATTCACCCTGGTTTTACTTTAGGCTAACGAGGGCCACAGTGGACCTTTGATGCCTTCGAAAAGGTGCGAAGTGAGCCTGGAAACTACCTCGAAGCTGCGCAAAATTGGCTATTGAGTGGCCGGCCAGATTTGAATACCAAGTGCGCGCATGCCCCTCTAATGTTTCCAAGAAGACTCTACACCACATGGTGTCAGAAGCATCTTGCACCATCATATGGGAGGTAAAAAGATCTAAATGATCCATTAGGTCGGTAATCCCTGCATAAGGCTTGATAGCCGCATTGCGAAGGCGCTCAGGCAGTATGGTAGCTATAATCTCTGAACTAAGGGGCTGATTCACTATCATCCCCCGAGACTCTCTTAGCTTTAGCTTCAGGGCTACAATTTCTTCCTCCAACCTCCTCTCCTGCTACTGCGCATAAGACATGCCAGAAGATTCTACAGCTTCCCAATGTCCATCTTCTCGATCGCGTCCTCGAGGACCCCCCTCGCTTGGGTAAGATTCTTCCTTCTACGGGGGCTCCTACCTATCTTCTGCCTGAGAATGATGGGCTTACTGGTGCTAATGGTCCAAAAAGCCAGTGAGTAACTCCGTCAGGCGCTAGACCTGATTCTCCAAAAGCGTGATCCGATTCGGTGGGAAAGGAGGATTATCTAGGCTACGATCCCTCCTCTGCGGGATCCTCGGGGGATTATTCTGGCTCGATTTCGGGGCAGGGTTACCACCAACAGCCCGAGACTGGTTTCTTCTAGTTGCCATCGAGACGGAAAGAGAACCTGAACATAGTAGTAACTTGCTGCAAAGAGACAGAAAGAAAAATGCATTAGCCCCATGGTGGGCACCAAAGAATGATGCAGTGGCCAATCACCTTCTTCTGCCTCGAACCAGATACCTGCAATGGAGTCGGGGACTTGCTCCCCGGGATCACTCTGACGTTTAAGTCATATTACCAGAATATCGTCAACACAAAAGAGTGCAATTTAGAGTTTTGAGAGAGAGAAAAAGATCCCTCATTTACCCGTTGCTGGTCCTCTTCCTTTTATCCTCCTGCTAAGGTAAGGAACATCTTTCAAATTACCGAGATCCTTATCCCGTTCTTCGCGGAGCTGGAATTTCATCGATATGGATTCCATAATCACTTCCAAGGAGTTCGGGGTAGTTCCCATCTCCATGATCCTCGGTGAGATAGTTGATCTCGAGGAATCCGGAGAATCCTCGTCGAATAACAGGCTAGCTGGTGTGGTGATACGCATCTGTCACGTGTCTCCTTTAGACCCGAGTAGGATGACGTCAGTAGAGTATCTCATTAGTGGGCACGTGGCACTACTGTCAATAGTTATATTTCTGGGGTATCGCAGTAACTATGGACCCGAGTGTATTTTCCCGTATCAATATAATTATACATCAAGCTTTAGTGTATTTTCCCGTATCAGTATAATTTAATTAAGCTTTAGAAGTTGTATGTATATGAATAATAAATTTATATATATTTAATAATGTATGTATATGGATATTATGGTTTGTTATTAAAAGATATAAATATATGTATGGTTATTATTTTTATAATCTCTTTTTCCTAGTAACAGTATTAGTAAATAATATGTTTTATATGTCCTAATTAATTAAGGTATTATAATATGTTACTAATAGGTGTGTATTGTATGTAATAGCTCATTGAGTTCTTATAATGTAAAGGTAAAGTTTAACAAGTCAATAGAAGCGGTAAATGAATCCAGTGTATCTTGATTGTAACTTCAGAGAGCTTGTTCACTCTCTACCTTTTAAATGGAATGAGGATAGGTACATTCGGGTTAAACGCTAGCTTGTGTCCATAGGGAACGGGCGTATGTTTTATAACACTACTTTCGCTGTTCCAACCAGTTAAATACAACGGTGTTTTCAAATGCAAGTCTTGTATGCTTGAGTCGGGTTTATGTATTTTGGGTGGTCCATTTAATCTTGAGTGCTTGTCACACGACCATGAAATTTATTTATTAGTTGTTAAGCATGAACATTTGCATTCGGCATGTATTTTACTAGTGGGCAAGGCTTAGCAAGATACTTGGCTTATGGGGGTTTTGTATCCTGTTCGGTTTACTACGCCACCTCTTATTTGTTGCATTTGCACAGTCTTGGTTCTAGTTCTTGAGATACAGCTGTACGATGTTAGATTTCCCGAACCGAGTTATTTTGAGACACCTTCGGCATGCCCAGTGTCTATCTTGGACGCTTATGCGTGCTAACAGGGGTTGGTCGCTCCCACCCAAGCGAGTTTTGACTAGAGTGACAGGTACCACTTGCCTTCAGGGCAGCAGCAGGTTTGTGGTATGGACTTGGGTGCTTGTTCATTTCTTATTTGAGCCCCAAGATCTTGTATGTGAGCATTATTACTTCTACAGTTGGTACGTGTATCAATTTATGAGATTGCATAGCATGTTATGCATGAGTTTCAGTTTGTTATGCACTTGAGATGCAGGTTTACTCTTTGCTCTTACTTTATCCGTCTTTCCTTTCTTTATAAGCTTGCTGAGTCATTTGGAATCATCTTATTTTCTCTTCATTCTAGGTAAAGGCAAGGACCCAGTTAGGGGCGAGTCTAGTAGTTCTCAACTTCTTGGTTAGGCAGTGTACAGGGCCATATAGTCCTATCTATTGTTAGCCTGGGAGTTTTTTTTTTTATGCATTTTGTCGCTTCCGGATTACATTTTGATTCAGTTTATTGGGTCTGTATGGATTATATTTTATTTTGTGGCCAGTGTGCTAGTGTTGTATGTTATGCGTGCCTGGGCTACATAAGCTTAGAGATTAGCTGTTGTATATCAGGTTGAGGTTTTGATATACAAGCTGGGATGACAAGTTTCCTTTATCAGGTTTTTCTGCTTTTTGACAGTTGCGTGCATAACAGGTTCATCCAGGTCCAGGTTGTCTCTATTTTAGTAGGGCACCCGCTCTGAGTTTTTAGGGACCTCGGTGGAGGGCCTTACATAAACCCTCCATAATTTCTGAACCAACAAATACACCCCATATCCAGCTTTCCCCTTATTTCACTTGTACCCCAAACATTTAGAAATTAATTAATTCAATTTATTCACTTATTATTATTATTATTAAGTGAAATAAACTAGCATTTATATTGTTTATACTCCAAAATATTACGCGTAAAAATTAATGCCAAAATAAATTAGACCCATTATCGGGTCGTTACATGGGTTGTCAAATCAATTTTTCTTATATATTGTTTAAAAATTATTTCTTAAAAACCTAAGAAAAGTTATTTATTAAATAGTATTTTACATAAAATAATATGAATAAAAAAATTACTCTTTGACAAAAATATTTTATCTTACTAAAATATTTTATAAAGAAAGCAAACACTTAAACGTCTAATAATATTTGCACGTATTAGTGTGATTTCTTATCAAACTAAAAATATTTTAGCTTTGATATTAAAATGAAAAATACTCCCCATTTTTTTTTATTTTAATTCATTTCTTACATTTTTAAATGTAAAGATATATATTTTTGTCATTTTTCACTATTTAACATCAAAACACGGTCCATAGTTTGAGATCATCTTGGTAATTTTTTAGCATGAGTGTAACACCCCAAATTTCTTGAGCGTGTTATAACTTAGGATTTCAGGGAATATAAAATTTTTCATATCTTAATAGCTGTCATACATCACACAACATCCCAAAAACCCTAATTTTCACATTCTCAGCTTACAAACCCAATTATTGAATGGCTAAGACAGGCATTAAAATTTCAAATGCGGAAGCTAGATCGAACCTGATATGGTTCACAACCATAATGCTTTATTTATCATAAAATTGTTCAAGACGTCTACAAAATATATTACATGGACATCATCAAGTGATAACCGAACATCTTAAACATATCCAAAATTACATAGGTTTGCACATAAACATAGATATGCTAAACATGCTACAGGTAGTAAAGTAAGCTTATCCTTCAGCTACCTCCTTTCCCTTAGAGCTGCTCGTCGAACCTAGAACGTTTGAATATTCCAGGGACATAGTCCAATTAGAAGATGAATCTTCTAGTGAGAAACTCCAAAAAAAAAACAGTTTATATCGATGCATGATCAGGTATAAAATGTATAAGAAGACAAGGAGAACTACTCCGTGGTGCCTCGTGAACACGTCAGCCTCCTTTAACGAGAGCTTTATCAATGGCGCACGCATAGCGCCTCTCGAGAGGCCCCTAACCATGTCACTTTGGCCCGACCTCGTAGAACTCATGCAAGCACCACATTCGTTGTTCCTTAGACTCACGGTCTTCCCCACGAGAGCTTTCTCGATGGCGCATGCATAGCGCCTCTCGAGGGATATCCGACTTTTGCCCTCGGCCAATAACAAATAGGTACAATAGTATGGCCACACAAATTTTATAAATGCAACAGTTAAAAAGCCAACAGCATATATTTTTCAGAAAAGTACAGTTCATATATGCAGCATGATTTCACGTAAGAGAATAACAAGAGTTTATATGTAAGAATTTCACGAAACACGTCTCATGCAATAGAAGTCTCTCATAAGAGAATAAAAATTAGGATTTGGAGTATAGGAGTCTCACCTTGTTGGTTTATCTCTTTGACAGTATAATTTCATAGCAAACGGCCTAGGTTTTTGCAGAAAATATACATTTTGGTAAACCTAACCTTAAATATTTTTACATAGGGTTGAAGGGTATTAAATTAGGGGTATAACTGGAAAATGTGGAAGAAAATAGAGCCCTCACGCGCCCTCACGCGCCCCAAGAAGGTCGGACACGCGCCTTCACGCGCAGCCATTTTCCGGCACATGTAACTCACGCACAGGCACCAGATTCCGAACAGCAACGCCTCATTTTCGTATTTCGGCCATATCTCCCTCGTTTTAACTCCGATTCGACCCCCGTTTGAACCTACACGACCCTCTCTTCTCCCTCTACAGGATTATCAAAAAAAATTGGACTTACCTCACTTTTTTACTGACTAATTTTCGTGAACTCTGGCGAAGACCCGCAACTCTGACGAGGCTCGTTCTCCGCTGCTTCTTCGCCGCTTTCTTCCCGCCTTCTTGCCGAACTCCCTTCTCTCTCTCTAGAGAAAGCTCCTCCTCTTAGAGTGCTTCACTCCTCAAACTTGGTTGGAATGATTTGAGAAGAATCCATGGTGCCTTTTTATAAATTTCTCCAACCAATTACATTATGCCACTTGTCAAAATCTTAGCCATGGACTCCAAAGACTCAAAGCCATAATTGAGTGGCTTTTGAAATCCAAAACTAGAATGAATTGAACTTTTGGAATCCAAGCTAAAATCCTAAACTTCTTTCAAATAACACTTTGGCCCTTATTTCAAGTCCTCAACTTCAATATTTTACCACATATGCTCTTAATTTTATCCCTATTTCGTTTGGATAATTTTCTAATTACAATTACACCCTTAAATATCAAATTTATCGAGATACTTGAAATCTCAAAATTAATAACTCAAAATTACTCAATATATACAATTTTTCGGAAGCCCCTTACCATCATTCGATCTTTTTAGGCTACAACTTAGTTTAACCGAAAACCATTTTTGATTTGATTTTTTTTAGCGTCATAAATCTCGCCTCGAGACGCTCATCAAAAATATACCTTTAAACTTGGGTATCTAAGCTCTAGGGTACTCCCTACGACTGATTCGGTCACTCGTTGCCATTTCAAGCATATTTTTCGGTATTTTAAACTCACTTAAAATACGTGGCATCTTCACGAAAATATGGGGTATTATATTCTCCACCCCTTAAAAGAATTTCGTCCTCGAAATTTGAAACATAATCAACATTATTAAAGGTTAAATAATTATCGCATTCTGGAATACAATTTCTAGAAGAAAATTTAAAAATTCCCTACTCTATTTCCATTTCCTTGAACATATGAGGATATTTCTTCCTAATTGTTTCCTCAAGTTCCCACGTTGCCTCGTCATCCGAGTGCCTTCCCTACTGAACCTTCACTAACGGGATCTCTTTATTTCGCAATACTTGAGTTCGACGATCTAAAATTGCTCCAGGTGACTCTGGGTAGGTCAAGTCATTCCTTAGCTCAATTGTCTCCACCCGAACTTCGAGGGTTAGATCTGGCACATGCCTTCGAAGTTGGGAGACGTGGAACACATTATGAATCCCGAACAAGCTAGGCGAAAGCTCCAATTGATAGGCCAAAGGTCCGACTCTTTCCACAATCGGATATGGTCTTATATACCTTGGCTTCAGCTTTCCTTTACCGCTTCCATACGTCACCAAATGCTGGGGTGACACCTTGAAATACACTAGATCCTCGACCTCGAACTCTAGATCCCTTCTTCTTTAATCAGCATAGGATTTTTGTCGGCTTTGTGCAGCTCTGATCCTCTCTTGGATTATTCGAATCTTATCGGTAGTTTGCTGCACAAGTTCGATCCCTAACATCTGTCGTTGCCCTACTTCGGTCCAACAGATGGGCGACCGACACTTTCTTCCATACAAAGCCTCATAAGGAGCCATCCCGATGTTGTCGTGGTAACTATTATTGTACACGAATTCTACCAATGGAAGATGCTCCTCCCAATTTCCTCCAAAATCAAGGGCACAGGATCTCAACATATCTTCAAGCATTTGAATTGTCCTCTTTGATTGCCCATCAGTCTGGGGATGATAAGCCGTACTCAATTTTAGCTACGTCCCCATGCATTCCTGCAAACTCTCCCAAAACCTCGAGGTGAATCTCGGGTCCCGATCTGAAACTATACTTACCGGCGCACCATGGAGTCGTATGATTTCCTTCACGTATTGCTCTGCAAATTTTCGTACCGGTTGATCCATCCTCGTAGGCAGGAAATACGCTGACTTTGTCAACCTGTCTACCACCACCCAAATGGTATCATAGCCCCTTCGACTCTTTGGAAATCCTGTCACGAAATCCATCGTGATATGTTCCCATTTTCACTCGGGAACTTCCAAAGCTCTCATCAACCCTGCGGGTTTCTGGTGCTCAATCTTTACCTTTTGGCATATATCACATTGTGCCACCCTCCTAGCCACGTTGGCCTTCATCCCAGGCCACCAATAGATTTCTCGAAGATCTCGATACATCTTCATGGCTCTTGGGTGTACGGTATACTTAGCTCTGTGGGCTTCATCCAAAATTTTCTGGCTTAACTCCCGAAGGTTTGGCACGTACACTCTACCTCGAAACCTGAGAATGCCATTTCGCATCTCAAAATCTGAACTCTTGGGCTGGCCTTGCTCGTCTACCCATAGACGTATACGTCGGTCACTCCCACTAGCCTCCCGTATTTCGGTCTCTAGATCCAGTCGAATCGCCAGGCTAGCTACTAGGACAGAAGATCCCTTCGGTACTACACTCACCGTCATCAGGCTAAAAGCCTCAATTAACAGCCACTCCTGGGCCATCAACCCGGCCATAACAGTAGGTACAATCCTACTTAAAGCATCAGCTACCACATTGGCACGCCCTGGGTGATACAAGATGGTGCAGTTGTAGTACTTCAGGAACTCCATCCATCATTGCTGCCTCATGTTCAACTCTTTCTGCGAGAACACATACCTTAGACTTTTGTGGTCTGTGAATACATCGAACGTCTCTCCGTATAGGTAGTGCCTCCATAGCTTCAGAGCATATAGCACCGCTGCCAGCTCTAAGTCATGCGTTGGGTAGTTCACTTCGTGTCTCTTCAACTGGCGTGATCCATATGCGATCACCCAACCATGCTGCATCAATACACAGCCCAAACCAACCTTCGAGGCATCGGTGTATACAACATATCGACCGGGCCCACTAGGCATTGCCAGCACAGGTGCCGAGGTCAATCTGTCCTTAAGCTCTTGAAAGCTTTCCTCGCACTTTGCAGTCCATTCGAACTTTACCTCCTTTCGTATGAGCTTCGTCATAGGTGCAGCTATTTTTGAAAACCCTTCCACGAATCTTCGATAGTAGCCTGCCAATCCCAAAAAGCTTCGTACTTCGATCACGCACATTGGTTGCTTCCATCCTCGAACAGCCTCAATCTTAGCTGGATCCACTGAGATTCCTTCGGCTGAGATCACATGCCCAAGAAATGCCACTTGGGATAGCCAGAACTCGCACTTCGAGAACTTGGCATACAATTGGTGTTTCCTAAGGGTTCCTAACACTATTCTCAAGTGCTCTTCGTGGTCACTCTCATTCGAAGAATACACCAATATATCATCTATGAAGACGATCACAAATCGATCCAGGTAGGGCTTGAATACCCTATTCATAAGATCCATAAATGTTGTTGGAGCGTTAGTTAATCCGAATGGCATTACAAAGTACTCAAAATGGCCATACCTTGACCGAAATACCGTCTTCGGAACATCATCTAGGTTTAATTCTCAGTTGATAATATCCGGATCTCAAATCAATCTTCGAGAACACCTTCGCTCCCTGTAGTTGATCAAGCAACTCGTCTATCCTTGGAAGTGATACTTGTTCTTTACAGTGGCCTTATTTAGCTGACGGTAGTCAATGCACATTCTTAGACTCCTGTCTTTCTTCTTCACAAATAGCACTGGTGCGCCCTATGGCGACGTGCTTGGCCTAATGAACCCTTTATCAGTCAACTCCTGTAACTGACTTTTCAATTCTTTCATCTCTGCCGGAGCCATTCGATATGGCGGAATCGATATCGGTTGGGTTCCTGGCACTAACTTAATTGAGAACTCGATTTCCCGAGGTGGAGGTAGTCCCGGTAATTCTTCAGGAAACACGTCCTCATATTCTCGTACCACTCGCACCTCATTGAGCTTCGGTACCTCTCTTTCTTTTAACTGAGCATAAGCTATGAATCCATGAGCTCCTCGGCTCAGCAACTTCGCTGCATTTATTGCTGAAATTATCTTTACGACCTCGGGGTCGCCTTGCCCTTGAAATTTGACCCATCCTCCCTCGGGTTTTCTTATGGTCATTATCTTTCTACGACAGTCTATATTGGCGTCGTACTTAGACAAGAAGTCCATCCCTAAGATTATGTCGAAGTCATATACTTCTAACAGAATCAGATCAGCCTGGAACTGAACATTACTCAGGCTAATTTCGCATCCCCTCACCGTTTCTGAGGACTTCATATTTTTACCCATAGGTGTCGAAATCACCATAAGACACCCCATAGACTCGGTTTCTACTCTCAAACTCCCAGCCAAAGCATGCGATATAAAAGAATGAGTAGACCCTGGATCTATCAATGCATGCACATGAGTATCCAAAATGAAGAGAGTACCTTGGATAACTACAGGATTTGCCTCTACGTCCTCCTTGGTCAAGTTATAGACTCGGCCCTGTCTGGTCCCTTTTCCTTCTTCAATCTTTAGCGGCTGCTCTTTCTTCTTCAGGCAATTCTTCGAGATGTGCTCGTGCTGGTTGCAATTGTAGCAGATCACGCTCACTGGTGTTGCTGCTATAGCTTTACCTTCTTGGACCATTCCCTTCGAGCAATTTCTGGAAGTATGCCCAGGGTTGTCCACAGGTGTAACAAATAATGCTTTGGCCATCGCACCTCTTGCCCGGGTGCCTCTTCTTGCATTTAAAGCACGTTTTTCCCTTTTTCATGATCTTCCCATCCCGAGATCCCATAGTCGAGTGGGATTTCTCTGATTGTCCTCCAGCTTGAACAGTCGTGGCCTTTAGTTCTGCCACTCGCGTCATATTCTCCTCGGCCGTCATAGCTTTGAAAACTATGTCTGCATAAGACTCCACATGGACCAGGCTCATCAGTTGTTGAAACTCTTTCCGCAAGCCTTGCAAGAATTTTCGTCCCTTTTCTACATCGTCCATCCCGTATAACGGCATATACTTGATTAGCCACAGAAATTCAGCCTCGTATTGGGCCACAGACATATTTGGCCCTTGGCGTAAGTTCATAAACTCTCGCGCTCTAGCCAACTTCCAGCAAGTGGAAAAGAATTTCCCGTTGAACAGCTCCTTAAACCGTTCCCACGACATCTGGGGTGCCTCCCCTAATTCTACATCCATTGCTGACCCTTGAGATCCTGTTCGGTTAGGTATCGCTCGCTGCATAGACCTCCACCATTGGGCAGCTTCCTCTTCCAGCATATAGGTCGCACACTCGACCTTGTCTTCGTTCAAGATTCTCAATCTTTGTAGGATCTTCTCGGTCTGGTCCAACCAGTATTCACTGATTGCGGGGTCATCTGCCGGTTTTCCTCGAAACACTGGCGGATTTTGTTGTAGATACCTCTCCAAGGAATCCACTCTTCTTTGCTCAGGCTGCAACTCCAAAATTCGCCCAGCCATGCCTTATAGGATTCTCTCGATCCTATCAATCCGGCCTTCACCAAGGTCAGCTCGTGCATCTCTTTGACCTTCCACACCACTTCTTGGGTGCGGGTTGGTGTTGATTTCTTCGCCATTTCCTCTCTCACGCCTATTCCTTCTTGTATTCACCATCTGGCAAGAAGACAGGGCGATTTATTAAATCATCACGGCATGGCACAATTCAATTTGAATAAGCAACAAGAGTATGCCACTAAATATTTCAAAAATCCTAATCTAATTCCCAAAACTTACGGTGGCTTTACTCATCTAGGCACATGCAAACTTTTCCTTAGGTTCGCTCTGATACCAACTGTAACACCCCAAATTTCTCGAGCGTGTTATAACTTAGGATTTCGGGAATATAAAATTTTTCATATCTCAATAGCTGTCATACATTACACAACATCCCAAAAACCCTAATTTTCACATTCTCAGCTTACAAACCCAATTATTGAATAGCTAAGACAGGCATTAAAATTTCAAATGCGGAAGCTAGATCGAACCTGATATGGTTCACAATCATAATGCTTTATTTATCATAAAATTGTTCAAGACGTCTACAAAATATATTACATGGACATCATCAAGTGATAACCGAACATCTTAAACATATCCAAAATTACATAGGTTTGCACATAAACATAGATATGCTAAACATGCTACAGGTAGTAAAGTAAGCTTATCCTTCAGCTACCTCTTTTCCCTTAGAGCTGCTCGTCGAACCTAGAACGTTTGAATATTCCAAGGACATAGTCCAATTAGAAGATGAATCTTCTAGTGAGAAACTCCAAAAAAAAAAAAAACAGTTTATATCGATGCATGATCAGGTATAAAATGTATGAGAAGACAAGGAGAACTACTCCGAGGTGCCTCGTGAACACGTTAGCCTCCTTTAACGAGAGCTTTATCAATGGCGCACGCATAGCGCCTCTCGAGAGGTCCCTAACCATGTCACTTTGGCCCGACCTCGTAGAACTCATGCAAGCACCACATTCGTTGTTCCTTAGACTCGCGGTCTTCCCCACAAGAGCTTTCTCGATGGCGCACACATAGCGCCTCTCGAGGGATATCCGACTTTTGCCCTCGGCCAACAACAAATAGGTAAAATAGTATGGCCACACGAATTTTATAAATACAACAGTTAAAAAGCCAACATCATATATTTTTCAGAAAAATACAGTTCATATATGCAGCATGATTTCACGTAAGAGAATAACAAGAGTTTATATGTAAGAATTTCACGAAACACGTCTTATGCAATAGAAGTCTCTCATAAGAGAATAAAAATTAGGATTTGGAGTATAGGAGTCTCACCTTGTTGGTTTATCTCTTCGACGGTATAATTTCACAGTAAACGGCCTAGGTTTCTGTAGAAAATATGCATTTTGGTAAACATAACCTTAAATATTTTTATATAGGGTTGAAGGGTATTAAATTAGGGGTATAACTGGAAAATTTGGAAGAAAATAGACCCCTCACGCACCCTCACGCGCCCCAAGAAGGTCGGCCACGTGCCTTCACGCGCAGCCATTTTCTGGCGCGTGTAACTCACAGCGCAGGCACCAGATTCCGAACAGCAACACCTCGTTTTTGTATTTCGGCCATATCTCCCTCGTTTTAACTCCAATTCGACCCCTGTTTGAACCTACGCAACCCTTTCTTCTCCCTATACAGGATTATAAAAAAAAAAGGGACTTACCTCACTTTTTTACTGACTGATTTCGGTGAACTCCGGCGAAGACCCGTAACTCCGACGAGGCTCGTTCTCCGCCGCTTCTTCGCCGCTTTCTTCCCGCCTTCTTGCCGAACTCCCTTCTCTCTCTCTCTAGAGCAAGCTCCTCCTCTTAGAGTGCTTCACTCCTCAAACTTGGTTGGAATGATTTGAGAAGAACCCATTGTGCCTTTTTATAGATTTCTCCAACCAATTACATTTTGCCACTTGTCAAAATCTTAGCCATGGACTCCAAAGAATCAAAGCCATAATTGAGTGGCTTTTGAAATCCAAAACTAGAATGAATTGAACTTTTGGAATCCAAGCTAAAACCCTAAACTTCTTTCAAATAACACTTTGGCCCTTATTTCAAGTCCTCAATTTCAATATTTTACCACATAAGCTCTTAATTTTATCCCTATTTTGTTTGGATAATTTTCTAATTACAATTACACCCTCAAATATCAAATTTATCGAGATACTTAAAATTTCAAAATTAATAACTCAAAATTACTCAATATATACAATTTTTCGGAAGCCCCTTACCATCATTCGGTCTTTTTAGGCTACAACTTAGTTTAACCAAAAACCATTTCTGATTTGATTTCTTTCAGCGTCATAAATCTCGCCTCGAGACGTTCATAAAAAATATACCTTTAACCTTGGGTATCTAAGCTCTAGGGTACTCCCTACCACTGATTCGGTCACTCGTTGCCATTTCAAATATAATTTTTGGTATTTTAAACTCACTTAAAATACGTGACATTTTCACGAAAATAATGGGTATTATAATGAGCATGCCCAAAATGCCCTTACAAGAAGAAAAAAAAATAAAGGTAGGGCCTTGTCTCCTTGTAGGTCATTTGATGCTTAATTTAGTCATTATGATTTGAAATAAATTAATAATGATGCAATAGAAGTGTAATAAATGGCGTACCTCACTCAATGAGTACTATCCCTTTCTATAAGCATCATGCATTGAGAGAGTGATCTAAATAAAACCATGTAGTCGAATGAAGTAAGATATGTTAGATTAGCCTAAAAGCCTATTCATGGGCTCCCCTTAGGGTTTGGATCCATGATGGAGGGTCAATAGGATGATTAAACTCATGTTCACCTTTTTTTATTGTAGGGTCTGAATCTTTCAGCCATGTTGGAGCTTATTACGAGGATCCATCAATCATCTTCTATAATTTTAGCTACTGTTTCCTCCTCGAAGTTTGACGAGTATGTGTTCAATTTTTTTTTTTTTTTGGCATGAATACCTAAAAATAGAAGGAAAGTTGTAAACATCAATTGTATAGGGAGAATGAAGCGTGCTAAAGTTAGATGGTTTTTTTAAATCTAGTAAATTTTAATATTAATTAAATTAATTCTTATTTTTACTTTTTTTTTTCTTGATTTTAATATTAAGAATAAGGAAATGAGAAATAAGAATTTCCATCCCTCAATCAGCCAATCACAATTAGCATACTTAGGACCAAAATGGGTGTGCACTTGTATGTATTATTTATTAACTTGGTATTTTGAGTTGACATCATGTCGTCATACTTGTCTTTGTAAAAGTGCTAATAGAATATTAATTTAACAATAAAACTTCTCCCTACTCATAAATTTATGGAATTATTTATGGAACTCATCTATGGGCATAATGTTTTCTCGTAAAAAAAACCATTGAACTCGAAACTTTTGTCATCATCCTTTAGATGAAGTCACCTAAATCATTGGGCCTATGGCTTAGAGTGGTTGGCTTCTCAACTGTAGCTGCATTGAGACATAGCATTTGCTTGTAATATCCTCTTCAACCCCAACGTCGAAGGGCTGCAACCACGTCTTCCTTCCACGAATTCCTTACCACTATGTAAACAACAAAATGAACATCAATCAAGTAATGTTAATGTTGTTGGCTCGAATTCAACAAATAAATGATAGGTCCAAGGTGAGCATATCAAATTGATCAGATATAGAAAATAAAATGCTCACATGCATTATTCGATTGTGTTCCAAAGAATAAGAAAATAAAAGAGTAATGACCACTAGAAAATACTCAATTTCTAAAAGGGTCTAGAGAATACTTTATTTCTATCCTAAACCCACCTAAAATAAATTGGTCATATGCATTAGTTTTGTTAGGTTCTTGTGGTGCCTAATTAATCCAAATCATCTCGTGCGAAGAAACAAATCTTCTATCACAAAAGTCATTGGTTGGTGTTACCCACTCCTCACCCCTAATACAATACCCTACCTAGCTTTGAGGGTCCGTATGTACGGTGGCCAAAGGGTCACTGAATAAAACGTAGGAAGCATTTGGGAAAGGAATGAGTGAAATTAAGTAAAAGAAAATTGCTAGAAAAAAAACACAAGAAAAAGGAATTTTGCCAAGAAAAATTTGTCACTTCATGTAGTTAGGTCGCATGTGTAAGAACTTTGCTCAAAGGTTCAGGATCTCTAAAAGAATAACAATGTAAAATCAATCCAAAATCCAATTAGAAATAGCACAATTAATCAATAATTGATAACTATCCAACACACAATAGTTTAATGGTAGTAGAAGACTTCAGAAATACTTACCTTTGGGGTTATGGGCTTTGATTCCCAACCGTGTCAACGGTTGGGTGGTCTGAGAGAATAGTTGTAACATTGCGAGTAAGATCCTAACAAGGTACGAGATTATCTTCGCTGCTTCTTGCAACATGAGATTTCTTAATATATATCAATCTTCTAAAAAGTATTTTTAGTGTAAGAGGCTTCTCATCTGGAAAGGGTTGTGAAATGGCCATATCCATATATAACCTTCTCTTTATAAATTTTTCCAACCAATCTGTTTTCTTCATCCACTGCCCACGTTTCCTGAAAAAATATATATTTGTAAATGTGATATCTTAAATTGAATAGAAAAAATCAAGACATGGCTGAAGAAACAAAATACGTACATCAATAACTCAATCATCTATCATATCCTAATTAAGATAAATAAACAACATATATATTAAAAGAAAAAATTAAAAAGCAAAGATAAGAGAAAATTTTAATCACCAACTCAAATCCCTAATAAAGCATTAATAAACATCAAATACTTTATAAGGGTACCATATGATGATTAAATAGAATTCTATAAACATATCATATTCATATATAAAAGAGAATATCTTAACCTCCAATTAGAAAATTTTTTGCAAATTTTCACTATAAAAGAAGGACTACTCAAAATTTGTATTTCAAATTTGGAAAAAATGAGATGCGCTTTCTATTACTTCCAAAAGATCAAGAAAGTAAATTTCTATGTACCTTTCATTGCTTCGATCTTTAGGGGGATCTCTACTTTTTGAGACAAGCATACTCTTCGATATTTCAAAATTAAGAAAAAAGAAAAACTAGGCAACAGGATAATAGAGAAAAGTAAAGAAGCGATGAAGCCTTGTATTATCAAGGTAATAGATTTATAGCAAATTACAACCAATGCATGCCGTACACTTAGCCCTTTACGTGTCAATTATAGTCTGTAATTTGAATCCAACACGACTTAAACTATAATTGTAATCGAATGATTGGAACAAACAAAACTTTATGACGTAAAACTATAATTGCAGCTTTGGTGCATCAACTAAAATGAGTAGTTTGAGTTCCACACGACTCAACTTTTACTTTTTCTAGTTTGAGTTCCACACGACTCAACTTTTTCTTTTTCAAGTTTGAGTTCCAAGTGACTCAACTTTTACTTACATGGAACATAATACTATAAAAAAACCTATGCCTTACTTTTACACCGCTTACGGGGGCAACTGCTTATGGGGGCAGCTTCTTAATCAAATGGCATAATAGAAAATAACATTTTCTTATTTTCAAATAATTTAAATATACTTCAAAATTTTGTTTTTATATTTCCTCTTCCCCTATTACTCACGATTGGCAACTATATCAGGGGTGATGAGTAATTGGTTAAAGCCCACAAGAATGAAGGCTTAAAAAGGCTAAAGAAGACAAGGCCTAATAATGACAAAGCCTTCATTCTATGTTAAGAAAGAGGAAAACATCTCAAAACTGAGAAATTGCTCAATCTCCAAGAGACTATTCTAAAAACTATTGACAATTTCCTAAGACTATCAATTGTTTTGCTAGAAATAGATTCTTTCGGAGGGGATTTACGATAGTCTCGAGAGGAAGGATTACAAGAAAGGCTTCAGGAGAATGAAAGGTCTCTCTAAGACCTTCATTTCTTGTAAGAAACTCCCAAAAAATGCCTGAACACGATGCTAAAAATTTATCTTGAAATGTCATAATGGATAAGCCTTATCCATAGGAAGTCCAAATCCTAGTCAATCCTTGAATACCATAGATGCTTATCCTCAACAACCAAACTCCTCTATAAATGGGAAATCCCTCATTAAGAAAAGGGACGCCACTAATATTGATTCAAGAGCTCTACAACTTCTTTAAGCATTCTTAAGAATTTAACTTATGTATCAAAGTGTTTGCGCAAGGAGTGCCCTACACCTTCTGACGATTTCTTCCTTATAGGAATTTACAAGCTTAAAGACTATTTCCTAGCAAATAAATATTATTGGTTTATCTAGGAAATAACAATTGGTTCCATTTGTGAGAATCAAATCAAAAAGCCTAAGAAAAATGGTTTGTACATGATCATAGGCCACACATAACCGACTCGACGAGGAGGATCCTGATGTTGACAACCCTCATAATCTAAGACTTTGTGAGATTATTCCATCTGATGTTCCCAAGGGCTCCAAGAAAACTCCTCAAACCATCCTTCTCAACTGATACAAAGCCTTGAAGTGACGCCATGAAGAGAGCACTGAAACTCTCCGGTAGATGGCTAACTTTCTTCTGAATGCTTTCCCATAGATTTCAGTTCATCACATTTTGAATAGGGTGAATTATCTAGTTTATCCTGAACTTAGGGCCATTTTGCAATTTTATCCCGTTTTGAGAATTGCTTTAATTTGGTCCTCATACTTTAATACTGATGTCAATTTTATCCTCAATCGGCCTTGGCATGTGGCCTAGCTTATGTGGTGGCTGAGGTGGCATGCTGATATGTCTAATGATGGACACACCAACAAAATGACGTTGTATTGTTGTCTTGTTGCTACCAAGTAGGAGGCAAAACAACGTCATTTTTCCTTATGCATAAAACACCCCAAGTAATGCTTAGTTAGGGTTTCAAGATATGAGGAGGAGGTGGAACCCGACAAATAAGCTGGGGCATACAGTGACAGTTGTCAAACCTTGACAATATCTACGAGTTTAAGGCTATCTTGGAGATTAGTATATGTCCATCCCCCTAGTCGCAGTAAAAACAATGATACCACCTATTGGCTAGAAAATGTACATGTACCCATTCAACAAACAAGGCGAATAAGCCCTATGCACCAATAGATACATGTAATTATCGACAATCAAGTACCACTTCTAACACTTAGTTACTTATTACAATTCTTGCATCGATCCTAGCCAACCCGCATCCCAATCTTCAGGGCATCGGGCACCCGGAGACATTTTACTCTTCCTTTTGCCTTGCAGTCGAAAGCAAGTGTGGGGAGCCATTATTATGGGGTGACCTCGAAAAATCAAAACTAAAAATCCAAAAATCCTAAAAGTATCCCAATAAGGCGCAAGACCCGAATTACCCCGAACAGACTTTTAGAGACTCTAGAAAGTCTCGGGCCAGCCCAACACTTAAGCTCATATAAGCTTAAGACTCGCCCCAAAGAGTCTTCAGGGAAACCCATCAAAAGGATACTTTTGGGGGCATTCCATCCTCGAAGGTACCTCCAAGCCCCCCGGCCTTATCTGCAACATCCTTACCTGAGGAGTCTTTTGAGTCGCATCAGCACGCCACATGTCATGTGGCTCCCAGCATAAATGCCTATAAATACCAACAACTACATGATAAGAAAGGAGAGGACCTAGATCTAAGACCCAAACACAATCACCCTTCAAACCCATCAGGAGACTACCCATCGAGAAACTCCCATGCAAAGATACCAATCTAAAACCTCGCAGCATACATACATACATACATCGTTCTTCTCCATGGCCCATCATCTAATGAAGGCATTGAAGGGCCCGCATGGGGGAGCTCCTTGCTTGCCTTCTGATTTTTCTTGTGTTGTTGACCCATCCCGAGCCTAATTATCTGAAGACCCACCAGACCCATAGGAAGAATATGCATCTAAAGACTCAATTCATAGAGGCGCACGACCCCCAAAGACCCCCAAAGTCATCCCAAGACTCAGGACATCCTCTTTCCTTTCCTGAACAATGGATTGGGCCTAGCGCCGAGGAAACTTGCTCTCCCGGATAACAAATTAAGCCACCTTTTAGTCAAGCACCTGTTAACCTGCTTGTTGTCACGAACCTTATCCTTTAGCTCCTCACTAGGACTTTATCAAACTGTTCTCTAAGACATATAAATTTAATTGTTGTATTCGGGCCACAACATTTACTTTCACATTTTTCTTTAAATAAAAAAATGCTATATACATAAGCCCGCACTCAACTATTTTTCACTTTTTCATTAACCCATTATTTTTCAATAACCTCTCATAGTTGATGTCGACTACGTCTATCCATTGTCTTCTACAACATCTTCTCGATGACTATGCCAAAAACAGTGTGGCGAGATTGAGACGACATATCGGAACTCTTTCCGACATTGGAACACTTTCCAATCAAGTGTACCTTGGCCAAGGGTTTCTACTATCAAGACCACCACTGATTGTATAGGATGTTCACCTCACGTCGAAGGTCGATGGATCCTATTTGCAATCACCTACCTTTATGTGCCACTGCACAGGGACCACATAGTGCATCTCTCACCCGGTAACTAAATGGTTCTTAGCAACGATAAATCCCTGGCATCAACACACAAGACAATTGTATTGCCTCCAGTCAAAAGACTAGTAACACAATCAAAGCCTGTGATAAAACATAGATCCTCTGAGCCATGTGATCTATCACATGCGTTACATTCAGTAAATGTTCCACGAACACCTACCCACATGTATACTGTATCCATCTCATGGATTATGGCATGCGACTCACCATCATTTATCATTAGCATCTGATACTAATCAAAGGTCGTATCCCTATGTGCAAGTCCATGCTCTATTAATCATAGTCCTTATCGAAAGGACTGGGAATAACCATTAAGATATCCATATTATAAAAGTTAATTGTCACATATTCTTAACACTTAAGAATAAGACATTCAATAGGAAATATAAGGACTCATTCATATTAATGATTGGAGAGCTATGAATGAAGATATGACCTTAAATATGAAAACATATTTGATTACATATTGCAAGAATTACATCATTAGTCCCATAAATAAAATTGTCAGATGCCATCTAAATCTAGCATTAGGGCACCAACAGTAACATATGGAGGTATAAACTTTGAGGGCCCTATATTATCTTTTTTTTTTTAAGGCTTCGTGTTATAGCCCGTTGTATGTGATAGTACAAGATTTTCAATTTTGGGTGTATAATTTTGGAGTTGATTATAAAATGCTATGTTGCGTTCTTTTAGGACTCCAGCAAGTACCACTTCTTCTTAACACTCCTCCTTTTGTGCCTCGGCCAGGGATTCTAAGGGTGGGGTCGTCATACTCTTTGCTTTCCCGAACAATGGATCGAGTCTCGCCCTGAGGAAACTTGCTCTCCCGGACAGCAGATTGTGCCACCTTTTAGTCAAGAACCTATTAACCCCCCTTGTTGTCACGGATCTTACCCATTAGCTACTTGCCAAGACTCTTCTAAGCTATTCCCTAAGACATAAAAATTTAATTGTTGTATTCAGGCATCAACATTTATGCTCACATTTTTCTCCAAATAACAAAATTCTACAAACATAAAGCCTGTACTAAACTATTTTCACTTTTTCATTAACCCATTCTTTGCAAATAACCTCTCCCAGTTGATGTCACCTACCTCTATCTCTGCAGCATCTTCTTCTTCTTCTCCTACTTTGCAATCCTTTATTTTCTTTTCTTCTTCTTTTTCTTCTTCTTCTTCTTCTTCTTTTTTCTGTTTCCTTTTCTTTCACCACTAAACCTTTCCCCTCTTCCTCTTACAACTATATTTAGTCATTATCTCCACCATTGATACTACCACAGCCAAATTTGGTTGTCAACCCTATTCTAGCCACTGATAACCCCCTCTTTACCCTTTTTTGTCTATGTCTGTCTCTTCCTCTCATAACCAAATTTGGTCATCGTTGATGTTTCCAACACAACTAGTGTAAATCTCTTCTTTTTCTATTCCTTGTTCCTCTAGATCATCCATCTCCTATTCTCGCAACGAAATTTGGCCACTATTATCTCTATTTCTAGCACAATTGTGAGTAAAACTAGATTTGGGCCTTTCTCACTCCGACAAACCAAACCTAGCCACCATTGTCATTACCATCGGCCTCCTCCTACTACAAACTTCACCTTTTTCCATCACACATTTTTTTCATAGATTAAAAAATAATTATTCCAATTATATAAAATTTTATTTTTTTATTGAGAATTGATTTTCTTTTTATTCAATTTTTAAATATTTTAATTTAGAAATAAAAATAGTTTTTGTGGATAAATTTAGTAATTAAATGCGTTTTTGGAAATATAAATTACTTTTTATAAGAATTTTCAATTTTATAATTAAAAGAGCATTTTTTTTATTGCTCATTTTCTCTTTTCCATTCCAAAAAAATCAAGGCATACCAAATAAGGTAATAGAACGAAGTAGTTTCCTGTTTGCACCAAACATGGCGATGGAAGAAAATAGTCATTCCATTTCATTCTCATTTTCTTTCCCTCATTTTTAATTTCGTCTAGCTAAACATAACCTGAATGCCATCAAAAGATTGTAATGACTTTGTTGGTTTCAATATAAATTATTTATATTAGAAATTAATTCAAACATTGAATAATATGAAACAATATTTTTACATTATTTTCTAATATTTGGTTTGTAAAGCCCCCCAAATTTTTTTTTTTTCTAAGGACCCAACGCCATCACAGTTACTAAAAACTCATGGCGACCTCTTCCTTGAAAACCCCGGCCGAGGAAATTAAAGGAAGCCTCAGAATGATTGGTACTTGGTAGAGTCTTCATGAAAACATCATAGCTGGCGCACACATTTCTGATAATAGAGCTTTATTATCACCTCTGACATCATCCATTACATTCCTATACATACACCAAGCAACACAAAAGCTAACATATAGTCCTATTACAAAATATCAACAAGAAAGCGTCACCACCAATATCTTTTAGTTGGGACTGCTCTATACATGTCTAAACCCTGCCCCAAGCACCCACTAGCTCACTATTATTTGGTGCCCTGCCTATACATGGAATGACGCAAGCAAACACGAGCTACAAAGCCCAGCAAGCATTATATAACAAAGGCAACAAGTTAAGGATAACGCTTTCCCTACACCACATGCATTTCATGCCATTGTAGCAACATATCATGCCATGTACAGTATATGTATTAGCCTCAAATGCCTAAATATAAGGTAAACTGCACATATACAGTCCTTTGGCCCCACATAAGATGCACACACTAGCACTCAAGTCCCCACATACAAACTTGCTAGTTGCCAAGCATAGGCTACCAAATCATTGCTTTTAACATCACCACGAGTCAGCATTTAGCCACCTGAGCTTAGTGGATCCCATCTGCGGAACATGTCCTTTACTGTATCTTTTCACATCTCTTGCCATCGTTAATAACTCATAGTTATAATATATAACTGCTGTGGGTCTTATCCCCACAATCTTATGCGTCTTTCTTATCCATCGTAGCCATTCTTGCTCACCATGCAATGCAACATATAAGAAATGCAATGGCTTCTGCAGCATAAACGTGATGACAAAGCCCCCAAAGCCAAGCATCAGATCATGCTACGCCCACATAAGAACCTACATAGGCAAAATGCTCTAAATGCATATGCTTACCTATCATACCAAAGTTGACGCTCAACAAGCCAATCGGGTTATGCCATGTGCACACTTTCTCATACACACAAAGTATGTCCCCCTGTGAATGCAACCCAACCCCATGTGCCACAATACCATGATATGCATAATATCAAGGATGGGTGACTGGCAATACCAGCTTTTCACAATGACTGATAGCTGGCGCCCATACCTCTAACGATTAAATATCACGACCCAACTGTCGACAACCTGTAGCTTTATACCTCACAGCCTTAAACACACATGAACCATCCTTTCGCAGGGGGACATAAATCCTTGCGTAATCTGAACCTAACAATAACGCATCATTCCTTAAGAATTTGAGGGTGATTCAAAACCCTCATCAAGATGACAAGCATGACTCAATCAAGATTTACTTTACAGGCTAATAAATTAACTGGACCAGATTATTCAATAGCGAAGAGAATAACACATAGAAGATTAACAACGGGAACTTATGTGATGACCAAAAGGGGATGTAGTTTAGAATAGAGTTAGGATCTTTCCTTTTAATAGTTGTTTACAATGTTTCTCTATTCCCACACTGCAAAAATAATACGCATTGCATAATAACATAATTTCATCAAAAAATTAATAAAACTGTATTCTAAATTAAATTTCAATCGTATAATATTTTTAATATATACTTCTCACTTACCGAGCTACCTTAAACTTCGGCTAAACAGAATTATTTCAAAAAAAAATTTCCCACTTTTTCTCTTTCTCCATCTGCTGCGTGAGCCTTCTCATTCTTCTTCAAATTTTTCATCTGATGGCTGCTCATGCTTCTCTCCAAAGTGCCTTCAATTTTACATCTTCTAAGTCTTCTTCTTACTTCCCATGACACCAAAAATTAAGTGGCTTTAAAGCGAAGAAAGAAGAATGGCCGAGAGGCAGCCATGTCGCAGCTAAGGCTGTTGCCACCTTGGCCTAGAAATGGCGCCGTTTGGCACCCCAAATTGCTAGGGTGAAAACCCAGCAAAATCATCCAAGCAAAGCGCCTCTGCTCAGCTCAATCTGGCATTCCAGCACCCATCACGTGCCCACCCGGCCACCCGCGCTAGCCACCTCCTTGCTCTCTTCAGTTTTAAAGCCACTCATTGCCAGCTTACATAAATCTCACTTAAACTGTAATGACCCAAATTTATTTAATACTATTATTGTTCATATAGATATTATTATTATTATTATTATTATTATTATTATTATTAGTTGAAAGGCATTCCCAACAGCTTTTGTTGTGCACCTCCGTTTGCTCCAAGTTCCTAAGCCATTTTATGCAACTAACAGTGTGTGGGTGTCCCTGTGCAACCATATAGTTCGCTGCATATAGATATATATGTATAAATGTGTGTGAGCAAGGTCGGCCAAGTATTTGCAAGCCTCTTCTCCTCTCATCTTCCTTGAATCGCTATGGTTATTCGGTGCATGTGCAGGGAGAAAACTTTGTGCATTGTGCATCCGTGAAACCTTATGAGTATGTATATATATATATATATAACCGTGAGTGATGGGTTAGCCGAGAGTGTGCTGGACTTCCTCCTCTCCCTCTTCTGTCGTTTCCACCTTTTCTGCTGCTCTTGATAATAGCCGGGATAAATCGAATAATGGCTGTGAATTTAAGTGTATAAGAAGCTGTTGATATATATAACGTGGATATAGAAATATACGATAATATATAGTGACTATTTTGGAGGCCTTGTCCAAGCTCCTTTCTTTTGCTTTGTTCCCCACTCAGTTGATAGTGGGTGATTTTTAAAAGAATAATTTGACTTTACAAAACTTATATCCAGATTGATGCTCTCGCTGGTGAGAAATTGGACTGATATATATATATATATATATGATGATGATGTGGTCGATCACCTTCTTTCGCCTCAAATCAGATACCTACAATGGAGTTAGGGACTTCCTCCCCAGGATCACTCCGCGTTCAAGTCATATTTTACCAGTATATGATCAACACAAAAGAGTGCAATTTAGAGTTTTAAGAGAAAGAAAAAGATCCTTCTTTTACCCGTTGCTAGTCCTCTTCTTTTATCCTCCTGCTAAGGTAAGGATCTTCTTTCAAATTACCGGGATCTTACCGGTATGTTCTATTGTCCCTTCCGAGGAATTCAAGGTAGTTCCCATCTCCATGATCCTTGATGAGATAGTTGATCCCAAGGAATCTAGAGAATCCTCGTCGAGTAACAGGCTAGTTGGTGTGGTGATACGTATCTGCCATGTGTCCTTTTTGGACTCGAGTAGGATGACGTCAGCAGAGTATCTCATTAGTGGGCACGGGGTACTGTTGCCAATGACTATATTTCTGGGGTATCGGAGTAACTATGTGTAATACCCGAGAAATTGTAAAGGACTCAAGGGTAATTTATCTTAGGGAAAAAATGAAATTTAAGGATAAATTGAAGGTATAAGGGTAATTTATTACCGTATGAATGACCGAATCAACTACCCGGAGTGCCCTGGAGTCGAGATGCTAAAGGAAAATGATGTGGCATTAACGAGCACCCCGAGATAGGATTTATGGTGTTGAAAGAAACCAAATCGAGAACAGTTTTTGGTACAACAAAAAGACAACTGCCAATTAGGCTGCAAAATCAAATCTTTATAGGAGACTTCTCGAAAGTCAACAGAAGCTTGAAAGGTTTCAGTTTTTCATGAGGAACAACCCTTCAGAGGTTTCAGGAAGAAACGAGAGGGTTTGAGGCCAAAACGAAGATTCAGGCCTAAGTGCAATTTTTGAAAATTGCTAGAGGGAGCCCTAAACGATATTTTTTCGGAATCCTCAAGGGTCAAATGAATGTTTTAGGACTTGAGGGTCTTGAAGGCAATATTGGAAAGTTCAGGGGCTTTGTGAAAATGAGCCAAGGCAAAAGAGACAAAATATATAGGGTGAAAGTGCAATTTATGAATCTTATGGAGGGAGCAAGGCTGCCATGACCGACCAGCCACTTCTGAGCATGGGAATTTTGAGGAAATGGGTCGGGTAGGCTTCTGGGTCGGGCCTAGACCGACAAGGAAGCATGGGTTGGCCGGAATTTGAAGATTTCTGACCAACTTTTCTGTCAAATTTGGGAAGCTTCAAAAGTGATTATTACGGTCAGTTTTTGCTGCAATTGGGTTGATCTAGGGGCGGTAGAAGCCTCAGATAAGTTAGTTTAATTAGCCTTGATCTTTTGGAAGCCCATGATCGCCTATAAATAGAGATGGCCGAGAAGAGGAAGAAAATTAATTTCTTCTATTCGTGAGTTTGTGAATAAATTAGAAGAATTGGATAAGAGGCTTTTGTTTCCCATGTTCTGAGATTCATTTTTGTGAAATTTGAGCCATTTTGGTTGAGAGTTGAGTGAGATCTGAAGCCTCGTTGGAAAAATGAGCTTTGCCAGAAAACGTGGTTGAACAGTCTGAAAATGGCTCCATTTGTGGGATTTTTTGCTATTATCCCATAGAGGGCGAAAGTACAAAGCCATAAGTTCAAACGGGGGGTCAATCCAAGGTCAGATGAAGAAGTTATGGCCATTAAACCAAAGGTATCGCGTGCTGTCCAGCGAGCTGGAGGTTGAAAACAACCAGCGCGTGGGGCACACGCGCCAGCTCGGGCCCGCAAGTGGGCGCGCGTGAGCTAACTTGTTTGGGAGAGTGCGGGCACGTCCGAACTCCAAAAATTATTTAAAAAATTGCTAAATTCCTTTAAAATCAAGCACTAGAAGCCTATGTAAAAATATTTGGATTTGGATTTCTCGATGTCTCGATTTTAGCATCAAAGAGCCTCGTTTGGGGTGAAAATGCACCATCCAGGTAAGTTCAGTATTTTTTCCTTGAATTTCATAGTTTATTATGAATTATTGTTGAAATAGATTTGAGGAAATGATCCCAAGGTATTTATTGGGATTTTTAGAAAGAAAAATGAAGGAAAAAAGAAAATAAATGGAATATTGAGATATTTAGTGATAAAATATTATTTTTATGATTGAGGTGATCGAGATGATATGATTGGTGCAACTTTTAAGAGTTAGCACGAAAATCGAGATCGGGCACGCATATCGAAGTAGTGCGCGCTTTTCAATGTGTCTTGATCTTTGGGCAAAGGTGAGTGGTTTTCTCACAAGAACTTATATTTATGATATGATTGCTTATATGCATGCTATTTATGAATGCAATTTTCATTTTATCATATTGCATTGAAAGTCCTGATATTTGCATGGCACGATATTATTATCATATTGATATTTGTGCATGGGAATGGGATGTCGCCCCCAGAGTGTAGCCATAATTTCCCTAGGGCATTGAGGGAATAACATTAGGCTTATCCTGCAGAGGTTCGGGATTTGCTTGGGATTCCTAGCCGAGTTAGTGGGCCTGGGAAGTTACATTAAAGGGAAAAAATGTTGTTCATGTTATTGCACCACGCATTTATATGTATGTTTTTGGACCCTTACTAGAAGTTTCATCTTCAAATGGGTTATACCCCTAGAACATTCAACGTTCCAGTTGAGACTTGTAGTTTAGGCAAAGAGCAGGTTTAGATATGATGGCACATGATGGCGTGGCTGATGGATTCAGCGAGCTGACTCGGATATGTTTTAGCTGATCCTTTATTGATGATTAGCCTTGTTAAAATATTATGGATTCTTCATGTATTAATGCTGTTAAAGATATGATGTAATATATGGTACGGATTCTTTATGATATAATATAAGGTGAATTCAGGTATGTACCATATCAGGTTTCGATTATCGCTACCACATTTTTAATGATTTGTTGGGGGGTTTCCGTTTGTCATACGTCATTTGATGTATGAGAAATGTATAATGAAAGGGATTATGTATGGATACGATGGGCCCCATCATATTGACACACCCTCTGAGAAAGCGGGGTGTTACACTATGGACCCGAGGGTATTTTCCCTTATCACTTGCCCCCCTCACTCCTCAAGCCCCTTAGTTTGAATGGCTCAAGGAGTACTGAAGTCTCCGAAGGTTCTAGCTCCCTTCCATCCCAAGGGTCCGAAGGGCTAAGGTGTCCCTTCCTTTTACACGTGCCTGTAGGGTGTGATTACCGATTTGTTCTGATGTCCATGTCTATTCCCCAGACGCTATCCAAACCTTTCACATCTCGAGCCACACACTCTCTGGGCAATTAATGTTCATCATTACCTGCCCCTTAGTTCTCCACCCTCAAGGCTTTAATACCCAATCTCCAGGAAGAAAACTCCGAGCTTTTACCCTTTGGTATTAGTATCTTTCAATACACCGATTGTGAGCAACCTGTCGAATCTTTACCTGATCATGAAGTTCATCAAGGAGGTCTAAGTTGTTCTTAGATTCTACTCGTTGGGCTCTGAGCTAAAAAGCTCCACCCTTAAGGTAGGCACTCCTATCTCAATTGGGATTAGTGCTTCTGAACCATAACATAGATTGAAAGGAGTTTTGCCCGTAGATACCTTCACGGTGGTCCGGTAAGACTATAGAATACTTAGTAACTCTTCCACCCAGCTACCATATTCCTTATCCACTCGTGCCTTTAGACTATACAACAAAGCTTTGCTAACGAGCTCAATTTGGTTGTTGGCCTGTGGGTGGGCCACCAAAGTGAAATGATGCCTTACTCTCAACTTTAGCACCATTCTTGGACAGATCGGTCAGTGAACTGAGTGCCGTTATCAGAAATTAGAATTGGTGACATTCCTCTTGGATCTCCTGGATACCCTCCTTCAACTGGTGACATTCCTCCAAATCGTGACCATGATCTCGATGGAAGCAGCAATACTTATTTTGGTTTCTCTTATCAGATGGTGCCCTCATCAGTTAGGTATTTTTTCAGATAGTCCTTGTCCTCGATAGTGGCAAGGATCTCCGCTCTTGGAGCATTTAAAGGAGTAAAACTGGTCGACTCCTACCGAGGACGATGCTTCTCTTTCTGATCCTCCCTTCGGCCCTCACTCTTATGCTCTTCAGGATGTTTCTTCTTTTCCTTCTTCTGGGTGATTTTGCTCTCTTCCCCTGCATAACCTCCTCTGCATTAATATACTTCGTTGCCCGACCCAAGATATCAGTAAACGTTAGTGGGGGAGTTTTGGCCAGCAATTGAGCGAAAGGACCAGGCCTTAGGGCATTTTGAAACGCCACCATCGTGACACTATGGTCGAAGTTCTCTATGCTCAAAGCTTCCATAATGAAATGTGAGAAAAAGTCCTTCAAAGATTCACCCTGGTTCTGCTTCAGGATAACGAGTGCCATAGTGGACCTTCGATGCCTCCGAAGAGGCGCGAAGTGAGCCAGGAAACTACCCCGAATCTGCCCAAAATTGGTTATTGAGTGGTAGGCCAGGTTTGAATACCAAGCACGGGCATGCCCCTCCAATGTTTTCAGGAAGACTCTACACCACATGGCGTTGGAAGCACCTTGCACCATCATATGGGAGATAAAAAGATCTAAATGATCCATTGGGTCGGTAGTCCCTACATAGGGCTTGATAGCCGGAATGCGAAGGCGCTCAGGTAGTATGGTAGCCATAATCTTCGAACTAAGGGGCTGATTCACTATCGTCCCCCGAAACTCTCTTAGCTTTAGTTTCAGGGCTGCAATTTCTTCCTCTTGTTCTTCGCGGAGCTGGGATCTTACCAGTATGGATTCCATAATCACTTCTGAGGAGTTCGGGGTAGTTCCCATCTCCATGATCCTCGGTGAGATAGTTGATCCCGAGGAATCCGAAAAATCCTTGTCGAATAATAGGTTAGTTGGTGTGGTGATACGTATCTGCCACGTATCTCCTCTAGACCTGAGTAGGATGATGTCAATGGAGTATCTCATTAGTGGACACGTGACACTACTGCCAATAGCTATATTTTTGGGGTATCGAAGTAACTATGGACCCGAGGATATTTTTCGTATCAATATAATTATACATCAAGTTGTATATACATTCTCGGTTAACTGTGGCCAAAGGAGGTTCGGTTGGTGTCCGAGAAGCCTCATGTGGGTCCGTGTGCATGGCTAAGAAGTGATTGGAATTCACTTCAGTTATCTCTCATTTGATGATAAATTAGTCCTGCCAGATGCCTTATAGCACACTTACATAAATATATATGTATAAACGGCTGAGGCTCCCCTTGTGAGAAGACACTTTGAACTAATATATCAAGCTATATTCATTGTAAGATGAAAGTATAATTTAATTAAGCTTTAGAAGTTGTATGTATATGAATAATAAATTTATATATATTTAATAATGTATGTATATGGATATTATGGTTTGTTATTAAAAGATATAAATATATGTATGGTTATTATTTTTATAATCTCTCTTTCCTAGTAACAATATTAGTAAATAATATGTATTATATGTCCTAATTAATTAAGGTATTATACTATGTTACTAATAGGTGTGTATTGTATGTAATAGCTCATTGAGTTCTTATAATATAAAGGTAAAGTTTAACAAGTCAATAGAAACGGTAAATGAATCTAGCGTATCTTGATTGTAACTCCAAGAGTTTGTTCACTCTCTATCTTTTAAATGGAATGAAGATAGGTACATTTGGGTTAAACGCTAGCTAGTGTCCATAGGGAATGGGTGTATGTTTTATAACACTGTTTTTCCTGTTCCAACCAGTTAAATACAACAGTGTTTTCAAATGCAAGTCTTGTATGCTTGAGTCGGGTTTATGTATTTTGGGTGGTCCATTTAATCTTGAGTGCTTGTCACACGACCATGACATTTATTTAATAGTTGTTAAACACGAGCATTTGCATTCAGCTTGTATTTTACTATTGGGCAAGGCTTAGCAAGATACTTGGCTTATGGGGGTTTTGTATCCTATTCGGTCTACTACGCCACCCCTTATTTGTTGCATTTGCACAGTCTTGGCTCCAGTTCTTGAGATATAGCTGTACGATATAGGGTTTCCCGAACCGAATTATTTAGAGACGTTTCGACGTACCCAGTGTCTATCTTGGATGCTTATGCGTGCCAATGAGTGTTAGTCGCTCCCACTCGAGGAAGCTTTAACTCAAGTGACAGGAATCGCTTGCCTTCAGGGCAGTAGCAGGTTTGTGGTATGGACTTGGGTGCTAGTGCATTTCTTATTTGTGCCCCAAAATCCTGTATGTGAGCATTATTACTTTTACAGTTGGTACTTGTATCAGTTTATGAGATTGCATGGCATGTTATGCATGAGTTTCGATTTTTCATGCACTTGAGATGTAGGTTTACTCTTAGCACCTACTATATTTGTCTTTCCTTTCTTTATGAGCTTGTTGAGTCATTTGGACTCACCTTGTTTTCTCTTCATTCTAAGTAAAGGCAAGGACCCAGTTGGGGGGCGAGTCTAGTAGGTCTCAACTTCTTGGTTAGGCAATGTACAGGGTCATGCAGACCTAGCTGTTGTCAGCTTGGGGATTTCTTTTATGCATTTTGTCACTTCCGGATTGCATTTTGATTCAGTTTATTAGGTTTGTATGGATTATGTTTTATTTTGTGGGCGGTGTACTAGTGTTGTATGTTATGCTTGTCTGAGCTACGTAAGCCTAGAGATCAGTTGTTGTATATCAAGTTGAGGTTTTGATATACAAACTAGGATTGCAAGTTTCCTTTATCAGGTTTTTCAACTTTTTGACAATTGCATGCATAACATGTTCATTCAGATCCAGGTTGTCTCTATTTTAGTAGGACACCCACTCTGGTTCTTTGGGACCTGGATATGGGCCTTACATAAACCCTCTATAATTTCTAAAACTAGCACATACCGATAATGTGTGGTACATCCAACTTTTCCCTTATTTCACTTGTACCGCAAACATTCAAAAATTAATTAATTCAATTTATTCACTTATTATTATTATTATTATTTGGCAAAATAAACTAGATTTATATTGCTTATACTCCAAAATATTACACGTAAAAATTATTGTCAAAATAAACTAGACCCATTATCGAGTTGTCACATGGGTTGTCAAATCAATTTTTCTTATATATTGTTTAAAATTTATTTCTTCAAAACCTAACAAAAGTTATTTATTAAATAGTATTTTACATAAAATATTATGAATAAAAAATTATTCCTTGACAAAAATATTTTATCTTACTAAAATATTTTATAAAGAAAGCAAACACTTAAACGTCCAATAATATTTGCACGTATTAGTGTGATTTCTTATCAAACTAAAAATATTTTAGCTTTGATATTAAAGTAAAAAATACTCCCCAAATTTTTTTATTTTAATTCATTTTCTACATTTTTAAATGTAAAAATATATATTTTTGTCATTTTTCACTATTTAACATCAAAATGTGGTCCCTAGTTTGAGATCATCTTGGTAATTTTTTAGCATGAGCATGCCCAAAATGTCCTTGCAAGAAGAAAAAAAAAAATAAAGGTAGGGCCTTGTCTCCTTGTAGGTCATTTGATGCTTAATTTAGTCATTATGATTAGAAATAAATTAATAATGATGCAATAGAAGTGTAATAAATGGCGTACCTCACTCAAGAGTATTGTCCCTTTATATAAGCATCACACATTGAGAGAGTGATCTAAATAAAACTACGTAGTCGATTGAAGTAAGGTATGTTAGATGAGCCTAAAAGCCTATTCATGGGCTCCGCTTAGGGTTTGGATCCATGATGGAGGGTCAATAAGATGATTAAACTCATGTTCACCTTTTTTTATTCTAGGGTTTGAATCTTTCAGCCATGTTGGAGTTTATTACGAGGATCCATCAATCACCTTCTATAATTTTAGCTATTGTTTCCTCCTCGAAGTTTGATGAGTATGTGTTCAATTTTTTTTTTTTTTTTTTGGGCATGAATACCTAAAAATGGAAGGAAAGTTGTAAACATCAATTGTATAGGGAGAATGAAGCGTGCTAAAGTTAGAAGGTTTTTTAAATTTAGTAATTTTTAATATTAATTAAATTAATTCTTATTTTTACCCTTTTTTCTTTATTTTTATATTAAGAATAAGGAAAAGAGAAATAAGAATTTCCATCCCTCAATCAGCCAATCACAATTAGCATACTTAGGACAAAAATGGGTGCGCACTTGTATGTATTATTTATTAACTTGGTATTTTGAGTTGACATCATGTCGTCATACTTGTCTTTGTAAAAGTGCTAATAGAATATTAATTTAACAATAAAATTTCTCCCTACTCATAAATTTATGGGAATTATTTATGGAACTTATCTATGGGCATAATGTTTTCTCGTAAAAAAACCATTGAACTCAGAACTTTTGTCATCATCCTTTAGATGAAGTCACCTAAATCATTGGGCCTATAGCTTAGAGTGGTTGGCTTCTCAACTGTAGCTGCATTTAGACATAGCATTTGCTTGTAATATCCTCTTCAACCCCAACGTCGAAGGGCTGCATCCATGTCTTCCTTCCACAAATACCTTACCACTATGTAAACAACAAAATGAACATCAATCAAGTAATGTTAATGTTGTTGGCTCGAATTCAACAAATAAATGATAGTGTTGAGACTCGACAGAAAACTTAGGGTTTTTCTTAAGCAATCACAAAATATTTGATGGTCTAAATGAAACAAACAAACATTCACAGTGCTGGAATGAAAAATATAAACGCAGAGAAACAAAAATAAGAACAGAGACACAATGGTTTTTACTGTGGTTCACCTCAAACTGAGGCTACATCCACGTTGAGCTCGAGAGAGAAGAGCTCACTGCACTATGAGATGAAAATCGGATTACACGCTCATAAGCCCTCAAACAAAACCCTGAAACAATCAATGGTTCGAGAACACAAAATTGCCGATCAATCACTTAATACAGATTAAAGGCAAACCTATCGAACCACTAAAACTATACAGACATGTACCGGAAAAAGAATTCGGGAACAAACCAGAAAGAACCCTAGCCAGAAGGCGAGAGCCTTCAACCCGCAAGAACCAACCCGATAGATCAACCCCTTTCAGATTTTCCTTCCGTCTTTTCTTTTGCCTCTGTCGGTTCACATCTCGAGGCAGCAATTAAAAGCGATCAAGAGCGATTGGGATTGCGCCTCAAAAAAGTGTGGATTAATGGACCAGATCAAATCGTGCAAGCACGATTATAATCCCAACAGAAAACGGCAGAGGAGCAGAAGAGCAGGAGATGATCGGGCAAAAGATGAGGGAGCATGATCAGGCGCCAGCTGAGGGTCAGCTGATGGTTGCCACGTGCAGCCATCCAGCGGCTGCCAAATGGCAGCACGCGGTTGCTGCACGTGGCCATCCAGTCAGCAAAGAGAGACGACACCGTTTGAAGCTTCACAATTAACAGATAGGTCCAAGGTGAGCATATCAAATTGATCAGATATAGAAAACTAAACACAAAGTTGTCTAACTTTTTATTAATAAAATAAAATGCTCACATGCATTATTCGATTGTGTTCCAAAGAATAAGAAAATAAAAGAGTAATGACCACTAGAAAATACTCAATTTCTAAAAGGGTCTAGAGAATACTTTATTTCTATCCTAAACCCACCTAAAATAAATTGGTCATATGCATTAGTTTTGTTAGGTTCTTCTGGTGCCTAATTAAGCCAAATCGTCTCACGCGAAGAAACAAATCTTCTATCACAGAAATCAGTGGTTGGTGTTATCCACACCCCCCCCGACCCCCAATACAATTCCCTACCTAGCTTTAAGGGTCCGTATGTACGGTGGCCAAAGGGTCACTGAATAAAACGCAGGAAGCATTTTGGAAAAGGAATGGGTGAAATTAAGTAAAAGAAAATTACTTGAAAAAAAACTCAAGAAAAAGGAATTTTACCAAGCAAACTTTATCACTTCATGCAGTTAAAGTCGCATGTGTGAGAACTTTGCACAAAGGTTCAGGATCTCTAAAAGAATAACAATGTGAAATCAATCTAAAATCCAAATAGAAATAGCACAATTAATCAATAATTGATAACTATCCAACACACAATAATTTAATGGTAGTCAGAGACTTCAGAAATACTTACCTTTGCAGTTATGGGCTTTGATTCCCAACCGCGTCAACGGTTGGGTGGTCTAAGAGAATTATTGTAACATTGCGAGTAAGATCCTAACAAGGTATGAGATTATCTTCACCGTTTCTTGCAACACCAAATTTCTTAATATATATCAATCTTCTAAAAAGTATTTTTAGTGCAAGAGGCTTCTCATCTTGCAAGGGTTGAGAAATGGCCATATCTATATATAACCTTCCCTTTACAAATTTTTCCAAGTAATCTATTTTCATCTTCCGCCCACGTTTCCTAAAAAAATATATATTTGTTAATGTAATATCTTAAATTAAATAGATAATATCAAGACATAGCTGAAGAAACAAAATACATCAATAACTCAATTATCTATTATATCTTAATTAAGATAAATAAACAACATATATATTAAAAGAAAAAATTAAAAAGAAAAGATAAGAGAAAATTTTAATCACCAATTCAAATCCCTAATAAAGCATTAATAAACATCAAATACTTTAGAAGGGTACCATATGATGATTAAATAGAATTCTATAAATATATCATATTCATATATAAAAAAGAATATCTTAACCTCCAATGAGAAAATTTTCACTATAAAAGAAGGATTACTCAAAATTTGTATTTCAAATTTGAAAAAAATGACATGCACTTTCTATTGCTTCCAAAACATCAAGAAAGTAAATTTTTATGTACCTTTCATTGCTTCGATCTTTAGGGGGATCTCTACTTTTTGAGAGAAGCATACTCTACGATATTTCAAAATTAAGAAAGATGAATAATAAGGCAATAGGATAATAGAGCAAAGTAAAGAAGCGATGAAGTCTTGTATTTTCAAGGTAATAGATTTATAGCAAATTACAACCAATGCATGCCATACACTTAACCCTTTACGTGTCAATTAAAGTCTGTAATTTGAATCCAACACAACTTAAACTCTAATTGTAATCGAATGATTGGAATAGACAAAAGTTTATGACGTAAGACTAATAAAATAAGCAACTCAATATTGCAGCTTTGGTGCATCAACTAGAATAAGTAGTTTGAGTTCCACACGATTCAACTTTTACTTTTCCTAGTTTGAGTTCCACACGACTCAACTTTTACTTTTTCTAGTTTGAGTTCCACACGACTCAACTTTTACTTACATGGAACATAATACTATAAAAAAACCTATGCCTTACTTTTACACCGCTTACGAGGGTTTACGGGGGCAACTTCTTAATCAAATGGCATAATAGAAAATAGCATTTTCTTATTTTCAAATATTTTAAATATACTTCAAAATTTTGTTTTTATATTTCCTCTTCCCCTATTACTCACGATTGGCAACTATATCACGGGTGATGAGTCATGGGTTAATGCCCACAAGAATAAAGGCTTAAAAACGCTAAAGAAGACAAGGCCCAATAATGACAAAGCCTAAGCTTATGTTAAGAAATAGGAAACATCTCAAAACTCAAGAAATTGCTCAATCTCCAAGAGACTATTCTGAAAACTGTCGACAATTTCTTGAGACTATAAGTTGTTTCACTAGAAATAGGTTCTCTTTGAGGGGATTTATGATAGTCTCGAGAGGAAGGCTAACAGGAAAGGCTTCAGGAGAATGAAAGGTCTCTCTAAGACCTTTATTTCTTGTAAGAAAGTCCCAAAAAATGCCGAAACACGATGCCAAAAATTTATCTTGAAATGTCATAATGGATAAGGCTTATCCATAGGAAGTCCAAATCCTAGTCAATCCTTGAATACCATAGATGCTTATCCTCAACAACCAAACTCCTCTATATGGCCACCATCACTGTGCATCAATTCCCTCACCGTCAGTGTGGGTCGCTTCTGTGGCTATCTCAATCATTGTCGCTTCCATCTCCCTCACGTGCATCACCATGGGGTTTCCCCTCTTCCTTTTCCGCTCTTGAAACCCTAAGTAAGCATTGCTTGGTGTGTTTTATGCATAAGGAAAAACATTGTTGCTGCATCACTCACCATGTATTTGTCACTTTTTGTATTCTTTTTAGATTAACTCAGATTATTTAGCAACTTTTTATGTTCAAAGAAAGAGTGAGGCGTTTATACTCATCAATCCACAAGTGTGATTGTAACATAAATTTATTTTTTACCTAGCAAGTCCGGGTCGATTCACAGGGAGATTACTCATGGAAGGAAATAACCACACTAGTTCACTTGTTTAATAAGACAATAAGATGAGATTAAACTAAATGCAATATAACTGTTATCTGGATATGGTGAGTTCTTTGGTCAAGACAAATCTAGTGCCAAACCTGATTGATTTCCCATATAGCTTTCTTTGATGTAATTGAAAGTTCAAACAGCTTGGAGTTTAACCATTAAATATACTACTAAGATGATAATAACTCTTTGGTTAAGAAACCTCCATACATGGCATTGAGACTCTATGTTAAGAAGCTATCATAAATCAGTGTATAAATAACGTTTTAGCAAGATAATCACTCGGGGCTTGGGTATGAGAACGTTTCTAGGTTGAGCAATCTCCATACATGGCATAGAAACTCTAAATTAAGGATACAAACCAAACCAAGCCTGAGGTTTTCATTAGGAACATTTCTCAAGCTATTTGCTTATGTTACTTGAATATTTGAAGCTCTACTATCTTGGGTTATCAGTGGCTTTGGACATCGTTCTTACCTTGGCCCAAGGATTGGATTAGCCACATATCTTCATGAGAAGTGCACGACTAAAACTAATCTCAACAGATAATGATAAGAACGAAAATAAGCAATAACAGATAATGAGAACAAGATGAACTACTGTTATATTGATCACTGAAATGAACTACAACTTGAAAATAAACTTGCAATGTATCTGAAATGAACTAAGAACTAGGAATGAAGAACAATAACTCGAGTGCAAAAATTTGAAGTACAAATGAGAATTGAAATTAAAAACAGAAAGAATGAAAAGACTTGTAACTTTCCAATGATCCTCTCTTTTTTGTGTTTTCTGAGTATTCTATGCTATCCATCACACCTGATTCCGAGGAATGTTGGCTCTTTTTAAGCTTGTCGCGCATGGAAGAAGGGGACCACTTGGTGAAAACCTTCTCAAAAAGTTGGTTGTATTTACCTTAGAGCCACCGTGTTCATTTATGCATGTTAGAGAGTTTTCGGGTCTTCATTTGAATGTGCGAGCAAAGACATTCGAATGTGCGCTTGATTTCCCTTGGCCCTTTGCATCATTCGAATGAGTTCAAAGCTCATTCGAATGAATTTCATGCTTTACTATTCATTTGCACGGCAATTTCTTTTATCATTCGAATGCAACAGTGAATCCATTCGAATGAATTTCTAATTTTTCTCTTTGACTTCTTCTACACATTTGAATGACTTAGGCACTATTCAAATGTCCTTATTTTCATCCGAATGCTCTTAGGTAAATACGAATTACCTTGATTTCTTGAGTTGCTTCTTCTCATTCGAATTACTCAGCCTTCATTCGAATGATTCCTTCAACCGCTTTCTTCATGTTTTCATCCGAATGCGATAGCACTTTCATTTGAATAGCTCTTCCATTTTCTTCAATTACATTCGAATGACTTAGTCTTTATTTGAATATGTCTTAAGCATTTTCATACGATATGTTCATCCAAATGCCTTCCTCCTTGCTTCCTTCATTCGAATATCTTAATTTCTTGGCTTCTTCTTCTTTTCCTCTTTTGATCATGCCTTTGAGGGATTAACTCAACCCTTGATCTCTTTTTCTTCCTTTGGGCTGCAACAAGTATTCTTTGATATTTTTAACTCATTAAATGGATTAAGAGGCAATAAAAATACAACAAATTTTTGACATTTTTGAGCATCAATCATAGAGGGCTAGGGAGGATCATAGGATCGAACCCGCGGTCGTGTAAGGAAAATGGTTGGTTTTTATAAACTAGCCAAACACCAAAATAGTGTCATTTTGATGCGCCTATGCGCACAAGCGCGCACGGTCTTGCAGCATGCATGCCATGCACGTACCCGCGCGGCCCTCTTGGTCGCGCCACGTGGCAGCCACTGGGCTGCCCTCTGCTCCTGTCTTCCATTGCCCACTCCTTTCTCAATTTTTGATGCAAAAGTTGATGCAAAAGCCACAGCCATTATTGCTATGAAATTGAAGAATGAAACCACGATTTCAAGATGAAATCAGGGGACAATTGAGGCTATAAATAGGAGGAAATCAGAGATGTGTTGGGAAATAATTTGTGAAGGAATCAGAATGTCTTTAAGAAAGACTCTGCAGTAAGGTAAGGAGATTTAGGAGTTTAATTTATTTTAATTAGTTAATTTAATAAGTTAATTAGTTAGTTAATAAGTTAGTTGATTTAGTGGGTAAAATTATTAAAAGTATTATGTTTAAATTATAGATTGTTTACAGCTAAATCATGTATTTTTCACGGTCATATCTGATTATTATGAGTCGTAATCTTATTATAAAACATTTTACTTCGTAGCGGGAAGGCAAAGAGGACAAGAAACAGTTATTTGAAGGCAAACTCCTTACCCTCTCTTTAAGTTCCTTAATCCTTATGCAAGTCTCCTTTGTTTTTCATATTTTATTCCCTCCCTTATCGTGATTTGGTTCCACGCATTAACAATGCAAATACGCATGGTAACCATTTTATAATACTTGAGTTGTTGTTGAGTCTGTGAACGATAGGTTTAAACTAAATATGCGACCCCTAGTGATATTTATTTCTAACTTCCACGGGGCTTTGTATCACCCCTACTTCTTTGGGAATGATGTCGAACCGATGTGGGTTAGGTTCTTCAAGAATTGGGAATACTCGATGCAATTGTGGCAACCAACTGACCAGCCTCCTTTAATATTTAATATTATCGAATATGCTAGATCAGCCAATAATGTGAGTAACGAAGTGCGTCACCCGTAATGCCGAAAGTAAAATGGTACAAACACTTACGTCACATAGGGGTTCATACCTTAACCCCAAAATCTTATGAGATATCAATATGTCGGCCTGCAAATATTGGGGCTAATACCTTATGCCGTAAATGGGTTGGGAACGTACCAATATGGTTTCAATAGAGTTATTTGCATAACGTGAAAAATATGAGCTTTTGCCTGAAACTAGCAGAATAAATATTTCCATAACAACTGTGTAAAGACCTTTGCCTATACATGGTGGTGTGAGTTGCATATGATCATGCATGATATTTTATATATGTTTATCAAGTGAAGTTTATGATAAATATTCGTCCCCTCGCCCTTTGAGCGAGGGCACTGCTATTGCTGTGCCGGTGACGTCTGGGTAGGATGTGTGTGTGCTGCTATGCAAAGAGGGTGACGTATGGTTAATGAGTATTAAAGGCTATGATATTAGATGTGCATGTGCATATGTAACATTATGATATGCAACCTTGCATGGGCATGTGACATAAAGTATAATGAATATATGCAACAACTTTTGTCATAACGTGGGAAAAAATATGGGAGGCCTTGACAATGCTAGTCTTGTGATTCTATCGGGATGTAAATTCCTATGATGCCTCATTTGTTTCAGATAAGCTTGCTGAGCCTTGTGGCTCACGTTGTTTTTAACATCATTTCAAGTTAAGGAAGGGAAAGTTCGAGATCAAGTTTAGTGGTATCAGATCCTTGCAGATAGCCATGTGTACGGGGCTCTCCCGACCTAAAAGATCCTTGGAGGTGAGTGTGGACAGGGGCTCAAATGGGGTGCTTTGTTATATTTGTTCAGCTTATGCTATGGCATGTATGTATGAGCCCCTAAAATGTGAAATTTTCATCAGTTTGCTTCCACTGTTATAAATAAAAGTTGAGGTGAAAATTTATGGTCGTTACACATAATCTTCTTAGCATTAGTCAATTTTGTGATGATGGTTATGAAGTTATTTTTAGACAAAGGCACTATCTCGTTATTGATAATTTCAACTCCATTATTATTTATGCTAGTAGGCAATGCAATATATATTGCTAATATTGAGGAAATTAATGCAAAATGCCTTATGATGAAAAATGAAGATATTCTCTTATATGTCATAGAAGATTAGATCATGTTAATCCAAACTTAATTAGAAAAATAGCTAATAAAGATTTAGTTATAGGTCTCTCTAAGATGAAGTTCAATGAAGAAATATCTTGTGATGTTTGTTGCCAAGGAAAAAAAACTACAGCTTCCTTTAAATCTAAGAGTGAAATATCAACCAGTAAACCTCTACAACTATTGCACATTAACTTATTTTGACCCTCTCAAACTAGAAGTTATGGTGAAAATTTTTATGCATATGTTGTAGTAGGTGACTTTTCCAGGTTTACATGGGTTATGTTCTTAGTATCAAAGGATGAAGCATTTTAAAATTTTATCAAAATAGATAAAAGAGTTGAAAGAGAGCAAGATGGTAGAATTGTTGCTATTAGAAACGATCATGGTGGGGAATTTGAAAATAACATTTTATGGAGTTTTGTGAAGCAAATGGTATTCTTCACCAATTCTCCACACCTAGAACCCCACAACAAAATGGTGTTGTTGAAAGGAGAAATAAGACTCTTCAAGAGATGGTTAGGACCATGCTTTTGAAGAATAAATTGCCTACTTATTTTTTGGGTGAAGTAGTTAATATCGCTTGTTATATCCTAAATAGGTTTAATCTAAGACAAGACATCAAGAAAACACCATTTGAATTATACTATGACAAAAGGCCTAATGTCTCATATTTTAGAGCCTCTAAATGTAAATGTTTTATCTTGAACACAAAGGACAATGTAGGAAAATTTAAGGTTAAAAGTGACCAAGGAATCTTCCTTGGATATTCAAATACTAGTAAGGATTATAGAATATACAATATTAGAACAAATACCTTGGAAGAATCCATTCATGTAAAATTCAATGAGACTCCTAAGTCAAATATAAGAATCGAAGATGAAGAGGAGACGACAACAATAGATCCATCCAAGGAGATTAAGATACTAAAAAATCAAGAAGAATCTATAAATGATCCATCAAGTTCTCAATCACAAACTCAAGATAAACCATTAAACGAGGATGATTTAGGTAAGTTTCTCGAAAATTATAAATTTGTGTAAAATCATCCAATTGATCAAATAATTGGAGAACCAAGTCAAGGTGTAAGGTGTAACACCCCGTCTCGCTAGGCGTGTCACTATAAGGGTATCCCCGGGATTTCCTTTTTTTTTTTAAGCTCAACATGCGCAGTGTGTCAGAACAATCTTTTCATGCAAATACAAACCCCGAGAACCCCAGCCTTGCCCGTTTAACTACCAAGATCAATAATCTTAAACTAAACGGGACATAATACGACACAGCGGATACATTAATATCAAAACACCGTAGTTCTTACATTGCATTTCCTTAGAAAAATACGCCATACAGATCAAATGATAACATTGCTAATATACAATTGTTTATTTACAACCTGAGATACGTATTAAAGCCTCCAAATGTTACAACGACTATCAAACTAAGCACCATTGGCCCTCAACTGGCCACGTCCTTGCCCTCGCAGCAGTCCCTGGCTGGAATATTAAACGTTCCAGGGGCATAGCCCAGGTTAGATGATAAAACATCTAAGTAACGGCATGAAACAGTTTATACATTGCATGAAAGACACACGAGCATGGCATACGAAGACAACAATATGCAAGACACGTCTAGCTTGAGAAATCACCCTGGCATACTCAACCTCCCGTGGAAAACACCATTCCACACACCGTTGGGGTTGAGCTTGCCGCGACATACTTAATCCCTCGAATGCCCCACTGTGACACCCGTTCACCTGGTTTAACATTAATCCCTCGAGTGCACCATCGTGACACCCGTTCACCTGGTTTAACATTATTCCCTCAAGTGCCCCAGTGTAACACCCGTTCACCTGGATTAACATTGTCCCAATCTCAAGTAGACCCCATCCCATCCCATACGGACACAACACCAACACGAATATCAATACCCCGATGATATGAAAAATCACACGCCATGCACCGACTCTTTTATAAGTAAAAACATTTGATGCAATATATCACATGTTCAATATGAAAATGATGCCACAAATACATAAGTAAAACGCCTTTGCAGAACAACCCAAGTTCCGGAGGTAAAACCGCTCACTAGAACTGGTCCCAATTGCGTGTAACCTAAGTTCGGGAGGATAACACCGGCCACCTGAACCCACTACACACCTTCCAACATATTTTCCAGATAAGGTAAAGATAGGATCAGACCACTCACCTTGAACGAAACTCAAATGCCTCAAATCTTGTGCTGAACCTCAACTTTTGTGCAACTCCTCAAGTTTTTTGACCAAACCACCTCCTTACACGCCCTCACGCGCTATCCAAGTGCTCTGCGCGTGTGATGCTTCGCATATGCTTAAAAATCCCTCTATCTACTAAACCCGAAGCTCTCTTATCTGGCACAAACTTCTCAAAATTTCGAATGAGAAACCTTTGGTTATGAACCCCTATTTATAGGTTTTGAAAACTTAGCCACCAAGAAACATGTATTCTGCAATCATTTCAAATATTTCAAAATCTTTTACAATCATTCCAAATCTTCTAAAGATCTTCTGCAATCATTGTAAATCTTCTAAGATTTTCTATAATCATTTCAAATCCTCTAATATCTTTTGCAATCATTCCAAAATCTTCTAATATCTTTTGTAATCATTGTAAATCTTCAAAGATATTATATAATCATTACCAAATCTTCCAAGATATTCTACAATCATTCTAAATCTTCTAAGATTTTATATAATCATTGTTATCCAAATCAAATCTTATTCAAATCATATCCAACAAAATCTTATCCAAATCTTATCTTATCCAATCAAATCTTATCCAAATCTTATCTTATCCAATCAAATCTTATCCAAATCTTATCTTATCTAATCAAATCTTATCCTTAAAGTCATCATGAGCCTTCATCTTATCTCTAACGTCATCATAAGGCTTCATCTTATCTCTAATATCATCATGAAACTTCATCTTTACCACTAAAGTTATTTATGAGGCTTTTCCTGAATTTTCCAAATGCCCCTAGTAAAAAGATTTCAATAATTACACTTTGACCCAAACTTTTGGGTAATTGCACTTTAACCCTTTTCAACATGGTCCCCGGACTAATTTTTAATTGCATTTTAGTCCCTAAAAAATGGACTAATTACGCTAATGCCCTTAATTTTTAGGTAAATTACACTTTTACCCCAACCTCAAAAATTACGATTTTACCTCTGGCTCAAAAACTGAACTTCTTTTTAAAGACCTTTATAACCCTTTGAAATATCCTAAAACATTCTCTTTAAAATTCCGAAAAAATATCGTTTCGATCTCCCTCTGTCAATTTCGAAAAATTGCACTTAGGCCCGAATCTTCGTTTTGGCTACAAACCCTTTTGTTTTTTCCAAAAACTACTGAAGGGTTACTCTATATGCCAAATATGAACTTTCTTAGGGTTCCATTGACTTCCCAGATGCCCCGTACGATAATTCGGTATTTCAGCCTAAATCACAATTGCCTTTTTAGCTATACCGAGAACCGTTCCCGATCTAACTTCTTTTGATGCCTAAAATCATAACTCGTATTACTTGTCGATACTATACCATTTTCCTTGGCTATCTAGGATCCAGGGTACTCCCTCTGACTAATTCGATCGTCCAAAGTTGCGTTAGTGTACCCTATAGTCTTATTTTTTCCACAAAGTCCATTTATGCCCTTCACTAAATATCGTTTATATCCTCAAATCATTCCTGGGTATTACATAAGGACTAGAGCATCCTTACATCAATATTGCAACAATGTAGCCTTCATATCTAAAGTTGAGCCAACTTCCATAGATCAAGCATTAGAAGATGAATTTTTTATTAAGTTTATGCAAGAAGAATTAGATCAATTCAAAAGAAGTAAAGTATGGGAATTAGTTCCTAGACCCAAGGATAAATCTATAATAGGAACCAAGTGGGTTTCCAAGAATAAATTAGATGAAAATGGAAATATAGTCAGAAATAAGGCAAAGCTAGTAGAAAAAGGATACTGCCAAGAGGAATGTATCGATTTTGAAGAATCATATACCCCCATAGCGAGGTTAGAAGCAATTAGGATGCTTTTAGCCATTGCCTCTCACATGAATTTCATGTTATATCAAATGGATGTGAAGAGTGCATTCTTACATGGCTACATAAATGAAGAGGTTTATGTAGAACAACCTCTCGATTTTGAAGATCCTCATTTAGAGGACCATGCGTATAAACTAAGAAAAGCCTTATATGGTCTCAAACAAACTCCTAGAGCTTGGTATGAAAGATTGAGTAGATTTCTTATTGAGAAAGGTTTTTCAAAAGGGAAAGTTGACACAACCTTATTCATAAGATATGAGGAATCCAATATAAATATATGTAGATGATATAGTATTTGGAGGAATAAGTGAAAATCTTTGCAAAGATTTTGCAAATTTAATGACTAATGAATTTGAGATGAGTCTCATAGGAGAACTCAAATATTTTCTAGGCCTCCAAGTAAAACAATCAAAAGAGCGAATCTTTATCTATCAAGCAAAATATATAAAAGAAATGTTAAAACAAATTGGGATGAAAAATGCTAAAGCAATAGGCACACTTATGAGTACATCCACAAAACTAGATAAAGATGATCAAGGAATAAATGTGGATCAAAAACTCTATAAGAGTATGATAGAGTCATTACTTTACCTAATGGAAAGTAAGCCCGATATCATGTTTAGTTGCCTATGTGCAAGATTTCAATCAAATCCCAAAGAATCTCATGTATTGGCAATTAAAAGAATTTTCAAATATTTAATTGGATCCCAAGATGTAGGTTTATGGTATCAATATGGGGATAATTTTGAATTGATTGGATATTCCGATGCGAATTTTGCCAGTTGTAAGGTAGACCGTAAGAGCACTTTTGGAACTTGTCAATTGTTAGGAAACAAGTTGGCTTCATGGTTCTCAAAGAAGCAAAACTCGGTAGCATTATCTACTACTGAAGCTGAATATATAGTTGTTAGTAGTTGATGTGCTCAAGTTCTTCAGATTCACCAAGAACTAAAAGATTCTAGAATAAATTTTAAGGAAACCCCCATTAGATGTGATAATACCGATGCTATTAATCTCTCTAAAAATTCAGTGTTGCATTCAAGAACAAAGCATATTGAGGTTAGACATCATTTCCTTAGAGACCATGTCCAAAATCAGGAAATATCTCTTGAGTTTGTCTCAACAGAGTTACAATTAGCGGATATTTTCACAAAACCCTTGCCACAAGAAAGATTTGGTTTCATTCGAAGGGAATTAGGGATAATAAATCCTTATTGAATGATAAAATTGTACTAACTGTGAAAATATTTTACGAAAAAAATACTATTTTCAAATATTTCTTCTACATCATATTTTCAAAACTCTTTTCATGCAATAATATTTTCTATGATGGGTATGATGTATTGTTTTACTATTTAACGTTGCATCTCTATTTTCAGTACTTTCTATTCATCATCCATCATATATTTTATATGGATTATGCTTGGTACATTTCTCTCACAAACTATATTGCTTATATATCTTTATTCTTTCCACTAACAGTGTTTTTTTTTATTATGAAAAAAGGGGGGAGAAGAATGAGATGTTATGAGATGAGAGATTGTAATTATGAGAGTAGCTTTTAATTTTACATTGTAAATTATTTTTGTATGGGGAGAAGAATATATATGTATGATAAATTTTTATTGAGAGATTTTGTATGTGAGGAAATTATATATATGAGAGATAGGAAATCAAACTTGGCATTCAAGGCAAACAAGTTTGGTCCTTAAAACCCTTGAAACATATTTTATCTATTAAGTTATATCCAAAATATTTTTATGTTATTAGTATTTTTGAAAGGGAAAGTTTATAGTATAAAATTAAGGGAGAATTCAAAAGTATTTTTAAAATTAATCACCTTATAAATTATGTTTTTGTCATCATTAAAAATAGGAAGAATGTTGTAACGCCCCGCTTTCTCGGGCGCTACTAAATTGGGACAATTCTGAGATAATAATTTTTTTTTTAGTTAAAACTATAACTAAACCATATAATTACTCTTATCTATCCCAAAATTTCCATACATTTATCTCGAAGAGAATCATCATATACATCAAATGCGGAAGCTAGAATCGAACCTGACATCGATCTTAACAATAATCATAAATCAACTCTTAAATCATCACTTCTTAAACATGTCAAGAATCGAAGTCGACATTGCTTGTCCGTACTCTCAAACATATGCAATGCATGATGGATGGTAATGTTTATGTATGTATGCATCTCATCATAAACATGTCAATGCACCTACGTGCAAACACATCGTAACATAACATGTCAATATGCCAAAACATACTTTGTAACATACATCATTTCAACATATAGGCATTTCATTTCAAATAATAGGGCACGTTTTCAGAAAATACTTTTCATAAATAAATTAAATTTTGAGAAAACTAGCTTACCTTTGAAATCTGCTTAAACCTCGAGAAGCGTGCTTTTAAACTCAAGTGTGCAACTGCCTCAATTAACGTGCATCATCTCGATTTACGTGTCAATCTCAAAACTCGCACAAGTAATTTCAACTTAAGTTTCAAAGCATCCTAATCATCATATTTATTTAAATAAGCATTAAAACCTATTTTTCCATAATTTCTTGTATTTTCTTTAATTTTCTCTCTATTTTTTCCTATTTTTCCTCAATAAATCAAAACTAAATATTTTTAAAATATTTTCTAAAATATTTCACTACGAAAATTCATAAAATAATATTCTGCAATTTATGAAATTTTCTAGAGAATTTTACTCACCTTAACTTAGCATCTCTGGCTTTCTCGGTATGCGTGCATATTCCCGAAATGCGTACCTAGGCTATTTTTCTTTCCAAAATCTCCGAGATATTTTCGAAATATAATTTCCTATTTTCTGAAATTTTTTCAGAAATTTTCTCCAATTTTTTTCTATTTGTCTCTATTTCTTTTCTTTTCTTCTTTTTTTTACTTTTTTTCTTTTCTCTTTTTTTTTTTTTCCCTCCTTCTCCTTCCTCTCTTCTTCTTCCTCCCGCCTCCTACAACTCCTCTGCTTCTTCCTTTTCTTTCTTTCTTCTTCTTCTTCTTCTTCTTCTCTGTTGCGCTGTGCGTCAGCCATGGCCGCGCCTCCGGCCATCCCCGCCGCGCCTCGTGCTGCAACCAACCATCATCGCGCCTCCAACCACATCGCTGCCATCACCGAGCTGCTGCTTCGCGTTGGTTTGCTCGCGAAACAGCCACGGCCGCAACTCATCGCGGCCGCTTTCGGTTGCTGCCACCGATCGGCCTCCACCTTTCCCTCACGATCTCTCTCCTTAACTCTCTCGCATTCTCTCTTTTTCTCAATCTCTCACAGCTCTCGGCCCTTGATTCTCTTGGCCAAACTCCCTTTACTAACGCGCACACACACAACACATATATGTATATATATATTTATATATATATTATACACTTGCAATCCAATCTCATATCAGATTTCTTAGGATTTTCTCAAATTTTGTTGCCCAATCTCCCTACAAATTTCCTTCAAATCTTGGGCAAATCTCGCCCGCCTCACACGCCTCCATTCGCATGCCATTTCTGCGCACACACATATATATATAATTTATATTACATTATAATAATAAAAAATTATACATTTAAATCTCACTTTTTGTCTCTATTTGGCTTAGTAATTTCCCTAATTGCATTTATATCCTCAAACGATAAATTAATTTGCGTTACGATACATTAAATCTTAAATTAATGATTCCAAACTTACTCGATAAAGACAATTTTATCCATGCGCCATCACCGAATCTTTGTTTCATCCTAAAACTTCAGGGTTGATCGTTATGAAAAATCGGAGCCCCCTAGGGTTCTGTTGATTTTTCGGAAGTCTCCTACAATAATTCGGTATTTCAGCCTAAAACGAAATTGTATTTTAGCTATACCGAAAACCATCTCAATTCAAGTTTCTTTTACTTCCATAAATCCTATTTTAGAACGCTTATCGAGATCATATCATTTTCCATAGCCAATTACACTTCGGGGCATTCCCTGCAGTTGATTCGGTGATCCATTTTGCTATTAAACCCACTTTTCGATATTTTAATCTCACCGAAATTACGTGGCAACCTTATGTTGAAACGGGGTCTTACATTCTCCCCTCCTTATAAAAATTTTGTCCTTGAAATTTGCCACATATATGTATCTCAAAATTTCATTCTCAAAATTAACACATGACTGATCAAATAACTAAGAAAGATCCTACCTCATTACTTTATTTTAAATAATCATTATGTAGCTCTACTAGTGGTCTCATCTCCAGGGAACTATACCATCAATAATCATCTCTGGGACGGATATTCTATTAGAAACTCGAGAATACCATTGCGTATCTCAAAATCAGAATTCTTGAGCTAACCATACTTATCATTCCATAAGCAATTACACTTGCCTTTCTAATATTTTTTTCTTTTTCAATCATCCAATCAATATCCTTATACAAGATACTTCTCTAATGGCAATTTTTATGATGTCATTTCTCTTGATACTTTTCCAATCTTAACACAAAAGTCCTAGATCTTGACATATCTTGACTACCATCGAATTGACCCCCAAAGAAATGTTCTTATGATATCAAACTTTTTCATATATCCTTGGATCCTCAAACATCACATATCTTGTCATCATTAGGTTATTTTATAGGCTTCCAGACTGCCACAATAAGTCAATAGTCCTTGAATCACCTGATATAGCCTCGAGTTTCTGTCAATTGACCGCAATCATTTTCCAATTATGTCATATAACTATTTCGTCAAGAAACAAATTCTACATGTCTCTAAATTTTCCTTTCGTAACTTAAATATAAATCGAAATTTAACAATGTCTTCCAAATCTAGCGATACTAATATCCTTGCATTGTTTGCTTGTAACATTTGTTACTTAACGGTCATACTAATACATGTTCATCCATATACCCATAACTTAAATTAGTCCTTACACTTTTCAAAGTGAACCTCAAACAATATTTTATATCATCAGATTAACCACTTGATCCTCAAATTGCTTGACTTAATTCTCGAGTGATAACATTTCCTATCAACCGATTTTAATCATGCTCGATCCTTAAGGCACTATCTCATGCCATTTGACTATAATCATACTTTACCATAAGGAAATCATCTAATTTCTTTCCTCGCATTTGATCATCAGCTCTTTTGACTTCCAATCAATTGTAGCACAGGTTCACTTGCCAACTCGTAATCTCTAAACTTACTTATCAACTCTAATGTCTAATCGCCTTGGCAATAGAGTTATCAACTTTATTCATACTATTCTAGCCTCTTAGTCCACACAATCTGTGACATCATTATCACCTAAACAAAATATCCAAATCTCACAGATCCTCGATCCTTTTCAAAGTTACTTATTTAGGTTACCTATCTTTACTCGGACTAACCTCTTTCCAAAACTTTTGACTCGCCTCCCAAAATCTATCAGGACATATGACTTTTTGAAAATTCCTAAACTTACGGTACTTACGACAATCATCTTTGATCTCGCATTTACTGACATAGAGCCTCATGCTTCCATCATCTTTGTAATACCCGGTATTAAATAATAAGAGAATTTTTGAAGATATGGGTCAAAAGTGATATTTAGCAAAGTTTCGGGCCTAAGGGCGATATTCGAAACTTAAACGAAAGAGGAATGACTAAGTTAAGATGAGCCAATTGATGAGAAATGGAACAATTAGACGATATTTGATAAAAATCAGGGATTTTCAAAGGTTTGAAGTCAAAAGCACGCAATTAGGGGAGTTCGAGCAAAAGTGCAGATTTTGCAAAATATCAGCGGGAGGTCGAATCGACGAATTTTTCAGAAATTCCAAAAGGAAATGAAAAATATAGAACTTGAGGGCCGTTGTGGAAGTGTTAGAAAGTCCAGGGGTATCTAAGAAAGGGAGGAAATTCAATTAAAAGAAGGCTGGGGGCTAAAATGCAATTTTTGCAAAGTTCTTGGTGTGAAACCGACCGGCCGTCGGTGATAGCTTCTGGGGCATCGGGCAGGTCGCCCGGAGGCTCTAGGCTAGCCTCCAGACGATGATGGTCTCATTGGGAGCTTCCATTGGCCGAAAAATAGTGTGATTTGATCGGAAATCATGGCCAAGAGATTTCCGATTTGGCCAGATCTTTCGGGGGCTTAGGCTTGCGATTTGGTGCTTCTTAATTGGTTTAGAAGCTAGATCTAGGGTTAAGGGGATAAGGGCAACCGATCTATGATGGAAAATCGGGTCGAGAGAGGGTATAAATAGACGTCGAGAGGCCGAGGGTTTTCTTAAAAATCCAGAGAAATTCAGGGCATTCATGCTTGAATCGAGGCACAAGGATAAGGGGCTTTTGTTCTTAGTGTTCTAAGGATCGATTCTGGAAATTTTGGGGGCGTTTGGTGTAGAAATGGAGGGGTTTTAGAAGCTTGGCCGGAAAAACGAACTGCCGCCGCCGCGACCTGCAACTCGCTTTTAATCCTACCTCCGGCCACTTTTTCCGACGAACAAGGGCATCATTGAGGTCGCCTTGAAGAGATCTACAAGCCCCTATAAGAATTTAGGGCATTGGACGTCGCCGAAATCGAGGAAGACGACCGGAGAAGAAGACTGTACTGCGGCGCGTGGCAGCCACTCGCGGGACCTCTGGGTGGCGCGTGAGGGCGCGTGAGGTATGATTTTTATGTGTTTTTAATTTCATAATTTAGGTAAAATTATTCTAGGAATTATCATGGAAAAATATTTTGTGAAAATTGATGTTAGGTATTTTTAATGAATTTTCGAAGGTAAAAATGTTTGAAAATTAAATAAAAATAGAGAAAATTGTGGAAAAATAGAAATATTGATTCCAAAGGTCTTAAATGGTGAAATAGGAATCAATTGGGTCATTGGAAGAAGAATTACACAATTTTTGAGGTGTGGCACGTTTTTCGAGGCAAAATTCGGACTTTTTCGAATTAAGGTGAGTGGTTTGATTTCAGCTTTTCCTTGTCTTGGAAGTGTTTTTAGGTGCTTGTGGTGGGTTCTAGTGAGCAGTTATACCCTCCTACTCATAGATTGTTTTACAAGGCTTTTACTTATGATCATTGTATCGATATTTGCTACATTGCATTAACTGTTTTATTTTAAAATGTTGGTGCATGGCGTGTAAATTTTCATATCATTTGGGGTCAAGTTTAATTGAATCGTTGGGTCCGTATGGGGCGGGATGGGGTCTACTTGAGATTGGGACAATGTTAATCTAGGTGAACGGGTGTCACACTGGGGCACTCGAGGGAATAATGTTAAACCAGGTGAACGGGTGTCACGACGGTGCACTCGAGGGATTAACGTTGGACCAGGTGAACGTGTGCCACAGTGGGGCATTCGAGGGATTAAGTATGTCAAGGTGATATCTCGAGTTAGACATGTCCTGCATGTTGTCGTATAGTATGCCATGCTCGTTTGTCTTTCATGCATTGTATAACTGTTTCATACCTTCACTTAGATGGTTTATCATCTAACATGGGTTATGCCCCTGGAACATTCAACGTTCCAGTCAGGGACAACAGCGAGGTCGAGGACACGACCGATGAGCCAGTAGTGTTTGTTTGATAGTTGTTGTTGTATTATTTTGGAAGCATTGATGTTATGTATCGCTTGACGATGTTGTAATAGTTAGTATTGATGTTGTATTCATATGACGGTATGGGAACATTTTGGTGTGTAACACATGATAGGCCACGTCATTTTGATTAATTAAGTTTTCCGCTGTGTTTATATTGTCTCGTTCGGTTAAGATTTGTTATTGTTAACTAAACGAGTAAAACTGGAACTCTCGGGATATATATTTGCATGTGGAGGTTGTTCTTAAGATCACCGTGGGTGCCGGCTGTAGTTTTATGATGAGTGTTTCATCTGCATGTGAAGATTGTGCTCACAGGCGCCGCGAGTAATAGACTTGAAAAGAAAAAAAAAAAAAAGAAACCCCGGGAATTTCCTTATAGTGACACGCCTGTATAGGGCGGGGTGTTACAATTGGTATCAGAGCCTAGGATGGTTAGGCTAGGTTATTGAACTTAGCACGATTAAGTCTATTAACTTTGAACAGGGATATGGATTCTAGGTGACATATGAACACTTTAGGAAACACTTGTTTGAGGTTTCTGAGAAAATTTTTGTGTATTATTAGTAGAAAATGGTGGATCAAGTACTGCTGTCGCATTGGACAAATAGGATCGAAGCTCAAGGAAACCCACAAAATGAGGACATGAATGTGTTTCTGCTTGCAATGGAGGAAATTATTGATGATGTGCCCCCCAGCTACCGACAGATGGTAGATTTATCAGAGTTTCAGATCGGTTTTCTTATTGATCAGCTGGAGGGGGAATGGAAGACTTTTGCGCAATGGTTGTGGCAGGACTGGGAAGATGACTCTCTACGTGAATTCTACGCAAGAATGCGGAACGAACATCAGGATCTACTCGGGGACGTTATGGATGAGGAGGAACAGGCAAAGATTGCTGCAAATCTCGCGAATGAGGTCATAGATATTAGCTCTGATGAGGAATCAGATGAGGAATCTCAGGAAGTCCAAGATGATGACGAAGGACCCCCGGTAGCATCCGACAATGACGGGGACCACAAGGAGTCATGGATCTGGAGGCCGAAGAACTACTGAGTAGGGCCGAAGAGATAGTTGTTGGACGAAGCGATATGTAAATATAATATAAAATAAAATAAGATGTTATGTCTATTCTCCTTTTCGGTTGTACTAAGTTGTTCTGTTTTGTGGGATATTATAAAGAAATAAAACTGTCCCCTTTGTATAGAAACAATCTCGTCTTGAGTATAATTTATTTCCGTGATTCACTTCAGATGGTGAATACACGAAGGCTACGGGACGCAGCTCATGATGAAAGTGGAAGAAGAGAAGGAAATAATCTCGAAGATTAGGATGATCGCAGGAATCACTCAAGAGGGAACAGAAGATACGTCGGGGAATCGAGCTCCAGTGAAGATCGATTTGAGCGAATGGAGCGATTTTTAGAAAATATGCTGACATACGTGAGTCGAGAGGAGCCTACTCGGCACACGACCACGGCTTTGGAGCGATACCGACATTTGAGACCCCCTGTGTTCAAAGGAAGGACTGGCGATGATCCTAGCTCAGCCGAGTATTGGCTGGAGCAGACCGAGAAACTACTTCAACATCTCCAATGCAGTGAAGAGGAGAAGGTGAGGTGTGCAACCTACACGCTGGAAGAAGAAGCAGGCCGGTGGTGACAGTCTACCGAGCGATCATTAATAAGGTCTCAACAGGAGCGTGAAGCTGAGAATGAGGATGCACCAATGTATACTTAGGCGGGATTCAAGGAGGAGTTTAACGCCAAGTATTTTTCCAAGAGTTGGAAGGAAGAAAGAATTTGGGAGTTTATGAGGCTCAAGCAGACGGGAGAGATGTCTGTGAGTCAATACGATAATCGGTTCATTCAACTGATTAAGTACGTGCCCATGTACGAAACTGACGAGAGTTAGAAGGCACAAAAGTTTGTTTTAGGATTACAAGAACACCTCCAGCAAGTTTTAAGTGGATGGGACATTGAAACTTACAAAGAAGCATTGCACCGAGCTTTGACCATTGAGAGAAATCTGACACGAGCCAAGATCATCGAGACAGAGGACGGAAGTAAGAGCGGTAAACCAGGCAGTCCGACGACTCAACCAAGGGATGATGGGAAGTGTCCTCGATGTAAGAGAAAACACCCTGGGAAAAGATGTGTCTTGCGGTGCTATGGATGCGGCGAAGAAGGTCACATCGGGAGAAACTGCCCAAAGATCAAAGCAACGCCCCAGGTTGGGTATCAAGGAAATGTGGTGTGTTACAATTGTGGTCAACCAGGGCATATCTAGCGCGATTGCTCAAAAAGACAGAAGATGGAACCACCGAGTGGAAGTGCACAAAATGTCCATCCAGGCCGAGTGTACAATCTGACTTGTGAGAACGCTGAGGCCGATCCTGCAGTTATTGAAGGTACACTGTTCTTTTCGAATATTCCAGCTCATGCTTTAATAAATCCAGGTGCTACGCATTCATTCGTGTCACATGCATCACTAGAAGGTTTAAAGTTAGAACCTAGGGAATTGGGTTATCAAATGGTAATAGCCACTCCTATGGGTTCAACTCTAAGAACTGCGGTAGGGTGCCGCGAGTGTATTTTTAGTATGGGATCGGAAAGTTTCAAGATTGATTTAGTGGTGTTAGACATTCAAGATTTCGACATAATTATCAGTATGGATTTCCTATCGCTACATGAGGCTAAAATAGATTGTAAGAGTAAGACCGTGAGCTTACCCAAGCTTAACGGAGAGTGGATTGTGTTCCAAGGTCAAAATAGGAAGATTAAGAGAGAAAATGGCATGACTTTGCACACGTTGCAGTCAGCTAAACCCGAACCAGGAAAGAAAAGTCTCGAGTTGGAGTCAGTGAGGGTCGTGAATGAGTATCCTGAGGTATTTCCTAAGGAATTACCAGGATTACCTCCCCAAAGAGAAATTGAATTTTCGATAGATCTTATACCAGGTATACAGCCAATATCCATACCTCCGTATAAGATGGCCCCAGCTGAGATGAGGGAATTGAAGGAGCAATTACAGGACTTGACCGACAAGGGATTTATCAGACCAAGTGTGTCACCCTGGGGAGCTCCGATATTGTTCGTGAAAAAGAAAGATGGTACCTTACGTATGTGTACTGACTACCGACAGTTAAACAAGGTAACCATAAAGAATAAGTACCCGTTGCCTAGGATTGAAGAGTTGTTTGACCAACTTCAAGGAGCCAGAGTATTTTCTAAGATAAATCTTCGGTCAGGGTACTATCAAATGAAGATCAAGCCGGAAGATGTACCCAAGACTGCGTTTCGGTCACAGTATGGTCACTACGAATATCTAGTGACGTTTGGATTGACCAATGCACCTGCTGCATTTATGGATTTAATGAACCGAACTTTTAGACCTTACCTGGACAAGTTTGTAATAGTGTTCATAGATGACATTTTGATATACTCTGCAAGTGAGAGTGATCATGAAGAACATTTAAGGATAGTCCTGCAGACTTTAAAGGATCATAAGTTGTACGCCAAGTTCTCGAAGTGTGAATTTTGGCTTACTCAAGTAGCATTTCTTGGACATATAATTTCTGCAGAAGGTATAGCTGTCGATCCAGCAAAGATAGAAGCAGTTCAAAAATGGCAGGCACCTAAGACCATTGGGGAGATCCAAAGTTTTCTTGGACTAGCAGGATACTACAGAAGATTTGTAGAAGGATTTTCAAAGATATCTGCTCCACTTACTCGATTAACGCAGAAAGAAGTTAAATTTGAATGGGATGATAAATGTGAACAAAGTTTTCAAGAACTTAAGGCGCGATTAACTACAGCACCGATTTTAGCAATGCCAACGGAGTCAGGAAAGTTTGTGGTATATAATGATGCTTCGGGAATAGGGTTGGGATGTGTTCTAATGCAAGATGAGAAAGTAATCGCTTACGGATCTCGGCAACTGAAAAGACATGAGCAGAACTACCCAACTCAAGACTTGGAATTAACAGCTATAATATATGCTTTGAAGTTGTGGAGACATTATCTCTACGGGGTACAATTTGAGATTTTTACGGATCATAAGAGTTTGAAGTACATATTTTCTCAGAAGGAGTTAAACATGAGACAAAGAAGATGGATGGAATATTTTAAAGATTATGATTGTACCATTTCCTATCATCCAGGAAAGGCGAACATAGTTGCAGATGCTCTTAGCCGAAGAAGTTCCGAGATTGTGGCTAACATGATGATCGAGGAATTTAGCCACCTAACAGTAAGTGTTAAGCCTAAACCAAACAAGGGATATTTGGAAAATCTGACAATTCAATCTGATGTGGTAAATCAAATCAGGTCAGCTCTTCAAACAGACACAAGAAGAAGTCAGTGGATAGACGAGAACGGTCAAGTTAAGGCACCTGAATTCAGTTACCGTGACGGTATACTTCGATTTCAAGGAAGAACATACGTGCCAAGGAATCAAGGTCTAAGACAAGTTATCTTGGGAGAAGCTCATCGGGCAAGATACACAGTACATCCAGGATCCACAAAAATGTATAAGGATCTTGGGGAAATTTATTGGTGGCTGGGAATGAAAAAGGACGTGGCACAGTACGTGGCACAATGTGATACCTGTCAACGTATCAAAATTGAGCATCAGCGTCCAGGAGGAAAGTTACAACCATTGGATATCCCCGAGTGGAAATGGGACCACGTCACTATGGATTTTGTGACCAATCTACCTCGAAGTCCCAAAGGAAACAATGCTATTTGGGTAATAGTGGATCGACTAACCAAGTCGGCACATTTCTTGCCTATTAAAATAGGGCAACCGACTCACGCTCTGGCTCAGCTGTACATTGAGGAAATAGTACGATTGCATGGAATACTTGCAAGTATAGTGTCAGATCGAGACCCACGATTTACGTCAAGATTTTGGGAAAGTTTCCACAAGTGTATGGGAACACAGTTGAAGCTCAGCACAACTTATCACCCTCAGACTGACGGACAGTCCGAGAGGACAATTCAAACGCTCGAGGACATGTTGAGTGCATGCATTTTGGAATGCTCGGGAAGTTGGGAGAAACATCTACCGTTGGTAGAATTTGCCTACAACAACGGGCACCACAGCAGCATTGGAATGGCTCCCTACGAGGCATTATATGGGCGAAAATACAGAACACCACTCTGCTGGGTAGAAACTGGAGAAGTAGGATTAGTTGGACCCGAGATTGTTCAGACTACTACTGAGAAGATTAAGCAAATACAAGAGAAATGAGGATCAGTCAAAGTCGTCAGAAATCGTATGCTGATCAACGAAGGCGAAACTTGGAATTTTTGGTCGATGACAAGGTATACTTGAAAGTCTCTCCATTTAAATCCGTGATACGAGGAAAAAGGAAAGGGAAATTAAGCCCAAGATACATAGGACCCTATGAGATTTTAGAGAAAATTGGATTAGTGGCTTACAGATTAGCTTTACCTGTGGCATTATCAAACATCCACAACGTGTTTCATGTGTCTCAACTACGGAAACATGAGCCAGACCCTACGAAGGTACTTCGGAATGAGACCATTGAGATACGAAATGATCTAACATACCCTGAAGAACCAGTTCGAATCCTAGATCAAAGGGATCAAGTCTTAAGGAACAAGGTTATTCCCTTAGTGAAGGTACTATGGGGCAATCATGACGAAGAAAAGGCAACTTGGGAACGCGAAGAAGAGATGAAGATTTCTTATCCACATTTATTTTAATACTATAAGTTAGTAATTTCGAGGACAAAATTTCTTTTTAGAGGGGGAGGATGTAATACCCGGTATTAAATAATAAGAGAATTTTTGAAGATATGGGTCAAAAGTGATATTTAGCAAAGTTTCGGGCCTAAGGGCAATATACGAAACTTAAACGAAAGAGGAATGACTAAGTTAAGATGAGCCAATTGATGAGAAATGGCACAATTAGACGATATTTGATAAAAATCAGGGATTTTCAAAGGTTTGAAGTCAAAAGCACGCAATTAGGGGAGTTCGGGCAAAAGTGCAGATTTTGCAAAATATCAGAGGGAGGTCGAATCGACGAATTTTTCAAAAATTCCAAAAGGAAATGAAAAATATAGAACTTGAGGGCCGTTGTGGAAGTGTTAGAAAGTCCAGGGGTATCTAAGAAAGGGAGGAAATTCAATTAAAAGAAGGCTGGGGGCTAAAATGCAATTTTTGCAAAGTTCTTGGTGTGAAACCGACCGGCCGCCTATGGCCGCCGGCAATAGCTTCTGGGGCATCGGGCAGGTTGCCCGGAGGCTATAGGCTAGCCTCCAGACGATGATGGTCTCGTTGGGAGCTTCCATTGGCCGGAAAATGGTGTGATTTGATCGAAAATCATGGCCAAAAGATTTCCGATTTGGCCGGATCTTTCTGGGGCTTAGGCTCACGATTTGGTGCTTCTTAATTGGTTTAGAAGCTAGATCTAGGGTTAAGGGGATAAGGGCAACCAATCTATGGTGGAAAATCGGGTCGAGAGAGGGTATAAACAGACGTCGAGAGGCCGAGGGTTTTCTTAAAAATCTAGAGAAATTCAGGGCATTCGGGCTTGAATCGAGGCACAAGGATAAGGGGCTTTTGTTCTTAGTGTTCTAAGGATCGATTCTGGAAATTTTGGGGGCGTTTGGTGTAGAAATGGAGGGGTTTTAGAAGCTTGGCCGGAAAAACGAACTGCCGCCGCCGCGACCTGCAACTCGCTTTTAATCCTACCTCCGGCCACTTTTTCCGACGAACAAGGGCACCATTGAGGTGGCCTTAAAGAGATCTACAAGCCCCTATAAGAATTTAGGGCATTGGACGTCGCCAGAATCGGGGAAGACGACCGGAGAAGAAGACTGTACGGCGGCGCGTGGCAGCCACTCGCGGGGACCTCTGCGTGGCGCGTGAGGGCGCGTGAGGTATGATTTTTATGTGTTTTTAATTTCATAATTTAGGTAAAATTATTCTAGGAATTATCATGGAAAAATATTTTGTGAAAATTGATATTAAGTATTTTTAATGAATTTTCGAAGGTAAAAATGTTTGAAAATTAAATAAAAATAGAGAAAATTGTGGAAAAATAGAAATATTGATTCCAAAGGTCTTAAATGGTGAAATAGGAATCAATTGGGTCATTGGAAGAAGAATTACACAATTTTTGAGGTGTGGCACCTTTTTCGAGGCGAAATCCGGACTTTTCCGAATTAAGGTGAGTGGTTTGATTTCAGCTTTTCCTTGTCTTGGAAGTGTTTTTAGGTGCTTGTGGTGGGTTCTAGTGAGCAGTTATACCCTCCTACTCATAGATTGTTTTACAAGGCTTTTACTTATGATCATTGTATCGATATTTGCTACATTGCATTAACTGTTTTATTTTAAAATGTTGGTGCATGGCGTGTAAATTTTCATATCATTTGGGGTCAAGTTTAATTGAATCGTTGGGTCCGTATGGGGCGGGATGGGGTCTACTTGAGATTGGGACAATATTAATCCAGGTGAACGGGTGTCACACTGGGGCACTCGAGGGAATAATGTTAAACCAGGTGAACGGGTGTCACGACGGTGCACTCGAGGGATTAACGTTGGACCAGGTGAACGTGTGCCACAGTGGGGCATTCGAGGGATTAAGTATGTCAAGGTGATATCTCGAGTTAGACGTGTCCTGCATGTTGTCGTATAGTATGCCATGCTCGTTTGTCTTTCATGCATTGTATAACTGTTTCATACCTTCACTTAGATGGTTTATCATCTAACATGGGTTATGCCCCTGGAACATTCAACGTTCCAGTCAGGGACAACAGCGAGGTCGAGGACACGACCGATGAGCCAGTAGTGTTTGTTTGATAGTTGTTGTTGTATTATTTTGGAAGCATTGATGTTATGTATCGCTTGACGATGTTGTAATAGTTAGTATTGATGTTGTATTCATATGACGGTATGGGAACATTTTGGTGTGTAACACATGATAGGCCACGTCATTTTGATTAATTAAGTTTTCCGCTGTGTTTATATTGTCTCGTTCGGTTAAGATTTGTTATTGTTAACTAAACGAGTAAAACTGGAACTCTCGGGATATATATCTGCATGTGGAGGTTGTTCTTAAGATCACCGCGGGTGCCGGTTGTAGTTTTACGACGAGTGTTTCATCTGCATGTGAAGATTGTGCTCACAGGCGCCGCGAGTAACAGACTTGAAAAGAAAAAAAAAAAAACCCCAGGAATTTCCTTATAGTGACACGCTTGTATAGGGCGGGGTGTTACAATCTTTGTTACGACCTAGCAAGCAATTCATGTCCTCAACATCCATCGTGACACTCCCTACGAGTTTCCAACATTATCCTCAATGTTCCCCATGTGGTCATCACTATTTGAGGAGTACACCACTATAATCATCAATTCATAGATCCTCATCTCAATGCCTCTATCTCAAAAGGTCGATTCAGATTTGTTGCTGCTCCAACTGCGACTCATCATTTTGGCACATCTGCCATCATTTGTCTCTTTCAAGTTCATCAATCGATTTACATAATCGCAATGACAACCATCCATAACCATTTCACTTAACTCTAGCGTAGGCACTCACGACACTCATGATACTCCAATCCTTGCTGGATCATGGCTTTCACAGCTTAAGAGATTCAATCTCTATTTTCTTAACGACATTACCCAAAAACCTTCTAGATATTTTCTTAAAGAACTTTGAAGTCTCATTACAAATCCTCATCCCACTTGGCACACCTCACACTCTAGTCCATTGGGACTTGGACCCATCATCTTAGCTAAATAGCATTGGCTAAATATATCCTTTAAATTATCGAATGTCATCATATCCTTTGCTTTGACCCAGACCCTTAGGTCCTCAAACTACATGCCTCGTCTCTAGGTCCTACCTAGACTTTTTATCATCATAGGCTGTCTTAACACGTATATACGTTCATCTATAAAAGCTACACTATTAGCCTCACAATAACTTTTCTCACATCCCAAATCGGGAACAGACTAAAATTTTTAACTCAAAAACCTTCCGAGGCTTAAGACTACATCTTGACCACTTTACCCTCTAACTTCAAACATACATGACTCAATCCCATGAGTCATTTCCTTGAGGTAATCTAACCAAATTTTAAGATTCTTATTTCAATATCCCTATCATTAAAATCTACTTTCAGAATCCTCAAATTCTATTTTCAAAACACTTATCGAACCATATCATCGGACCCTATCTTTCATAGCTTGATCATTCGACCAGCTGTTCTATCGCTTAACAAGGTTATATCCTCAAATCAATATGTAATACCCGGTATTAAATATTAAGAGAATTTTTGGAAGATATGGGTCAAAATGATATGTAGCAATGTTTCGAGCTTAAGTGCAATATTTAAAACTTAAACGAAAGACGAGTGACTGAGTTAAGATGAACCAATTGAGGTGAAATGGCACAATTAGGCGATATTTGGTAAAAATCAAGAGATTTTGAAGAATTGAAGTCAAAAGCACGCAATTTGGAGTATCTGGGCAAAAGTGCGACTTTTGTAAACTGCCCGAGGGAGGCCGAGATGGAAAGTTTTTCAGAAATTCCAAAGGGAAATGGGAAATATAGAACTTGAGGGTCGTATTAGAAGTGTTAGTTAGATTAGGGGTATCTAAGAAAGGGAGGAAATGCAATTAAAAATTAACTAGGGGCTAAACTGCAAAATTCCAAAAATGCCAAGGTATGAATGCGACCGCCGCACATGGGTCACCGGCCAGCCCCCTCTGGACGTCGGGAAGCTCGCCTAAGGGTGCTAGGACGTTCTTCAGGTGATGATGAAGCTTCAGGGGGTGGCCATTGGCCGAGCACAGCGGCGACGTGACCGGTTTTAATGGGGGAAGATTTTTCCATTTTGGCCGAATCTTTCGAGGGCTTAGGCTCGCGATTTAGGCTCGTTTAATTGGTTTGGAGGCTAGATCTAGGGTTAAGGGGATAAGAGCAATCAAATGGTGGTGGAAATTTGGGTCGAGGTCGAGTATAAAAGGAGTTCTCGGCCGAGAGGGTTAACGCACAAATCGATCAAATTCCGTCCGTTTTGGCAAGAATCGAGCAAGGAGATTAGAGGTCTTTTGTTCTTCGTGTTCTAAGGATTAATTCTGGAAAATTTGGGGTCGTTTGGTATAGGTTTGGAGGGGTTTCAGTGGCTTGGCCGAAAAAGCGAGGGTCACCGGACCGCGACCTGCAACCGCCATTTAAGGCATTTTTCGGTGATTGTTTCGGGCATTTGAGGGTACCATTGAGGTCGCCTCATCGAGATCTTCAAGGCCCCATAGTTGTTTTGGCCAAAGGAAGTCGCCGAAGCCGAAGAAGACGACTGTGCGACGGCACATGGCTTCCACTCGCAGGGCTTCGGGGTGGCGCGTGAGGTAGGGTTTTTATTTGTTTTTAATTTCAGAATTTAGGTAAAATTATTTTAGGAATTATCATGGAGAAATATTTTGTAAAAATTGATGTTAGGTATTTTTAATGAATTTTCGAAGGTAGAAATGTTTGAAAAATAAATAAAAATAGAGAAAATTGTGGGAAAATAGAAATATTGATTCCAAAGGTCTTAAATGGTGAAATAGGAGTCAATTGGGTCGTTGGAAGAAGGATTACACGATTTTTGAGGTGTGGCATGTTTTTCAAGGTGAAATTAGGACTTTTTCGATTCGAGGTGAGTGGTTTGATTCTAGCTTTACCTTGTCTTGGAAGTGTTTTTAAGTGCTTGTGGTGGGTTCTAGTGAGCGGTTATACCCTCTTGGACTTAGGTTGTTTACAAGGCTTTACTTATGATCATCGTGTCAACATTTGTTACATTGCATTAACTGATTTACTTTAAAATGTTGGTGCATGGCGTGTAAATTTTCATATCACTTGGAGTCGAATTTCATGTCATCGTTGGGTCCGTATGGGGCAGGATGGGGTCTACCTGAGATCGGGACAATGTTAATCCAGGTGAACGGGTGTCACACTAGGGCACTCGAGGGAATAATGTTAAACCAGGTGAACGGGTGTCACGATGGTGCACTCGAGGGATTAACGTTAAACCAGGTGAACGTGTGTCACAGTGGGGCATTCGAGGGATTAAGTATGTCAGGGAGATATCTCGAGTTAGACGTGTCTTGCATGTTGTCGTTTAGTATGCCATGCTTGTGTGTCTTTCATGCATTGTATATCTGTTTCATGCCTTCACTTAGATGGTTTATCATCTAACATAGATTATGCCCCTGGAGCATTCAACGTTCCAATCAGGGACAGCTGCGAGGTCGAGGACACGGCCGGTAAGCCAGTGGTGTTTATTTGATGGTTGTATTATTTTGGAAGCACTAATATTCACTATGTTATATGTATGAGCAATCGCTCGATGGTGTTGTAATCGTTAGTATCGGTGTTGTATATATATGTCGGTGTGGGAACATCTTGTGTGTAACACGTGGTAGGCCACGACATTTTGATGATTAAGTATTCCGCTGTGTTTATAACGTCTCGTTCAGTTATGATTATGTTATTATTAATTAAACGAGTAAGACTTGGACTCTCGGGGTTTATATCTGCATGTGAAGATTGTTCTTGAGTCACCGCGAGTGCCGGCTGTAGTTTTGCGACGAGTATATCATCTGCATGTATAGGGCAGGGTGTTACAATTGGTATCAGAGCCCGGTTAAAACCCTAGGTTGGTTAGGTTAGGTTATTAAACTTAGCATGGTTAGAAATGTTAACTTAGAATAAGGTTATGGATTCTAGGTGACATACGAAAACTTTAGGAAACACATGTTTGAGGTTTCTGAGTAAAATTTGTGTGGTGATAGCAAGCAATGGTGGATCAAGTGTTACTGACGCATTCGGCACATAGGATTAAAGCACGTGGACACCCGCAAGATGAAGATATGAATGAATTTTTTATGGCGATGGAAGAAATTATTGATGATGTACCGCCAAGTTATCGGCAACTCATAGATCTTCCAGAGTATCAGATTGACTACCTTATCAACCTGTTGGAAGGAGAATGGAAAACTTTTGCTCAGTGGTTATGGCAAGATTGGGAATATGAATCTCTACATGAATTCTGCACAAGAATGCGGGAAGAGCATGAGGAGTTGCACGGGGAAGCCATGGATGAGGAGGAACAGGAGGAAGGCGCTGCAAATCCCGAGAATGAGGTCATTGACATCAGTTCAGATGAGGAGTCTCAAGAAGCTCAAGACGATGACGAGGGACCCTCGGTGGCGTCTGACAATGATGGGGACCATAAGGAATCGTGGATCTAGAAGCCAAAGAACTACTGAAAGAGGCTAAAGGGATGACTCAGTTAGAAGGAATATGTCACTATAGTATAATAAGATGTTATGCTTATGTATCTTTTCAGTTATGCTAAGTTGTTAAGTTTGTGGGATATTATTAAAGAAATAAAATTGTCCCTCTTGTATAGAAATACTCTTGTCTTATGTATAATTTGTTTCCGTGATTCACTTCAGATGGTGAATACACGAAGACTCCGAGATGCTGCCCACAATGGAAATGGAAGAAGGGAGGAAAATAACCCCGGAGATCAGGGTGATCGTAGAAATCACTCAGGGGGGAACAGAAGGTATGTTGGAGAGTCAAGCTCTAGCGAGGATCGATTCGAGCGAATGGAGCGATTTCTAGAGAACATGCTGACATAAGTGAGTCGAGATGAGCCTATTCGGCACACGACCATGGCATTAGAGCGGTACCAACATTTGAGACCCCCTGTGTTCAAAGGAAGGATTGGTGATGATCCTAGCTCAGCCGAATATTGGCTTGAGCAGACAGAGAAACTACTATAACACCTTCAGTGCAGTAAAGAAGAGAAAGTTAGATGCGCGACCTATACGTTGGAAAAAGAAGCAGGTCGGTGGTGGTGGTCTACCCAGCGTTCGATGATAAGGTCTCAACAACAACGCGAGGAAGAAGATGAAGATGCGCCAATGTATACTTGGGCGGGATTCAAGGAAGAGTTTAACGCCAAGTATTTTCCCAAGAGCTGGAAGGAAGAAAGAATCTGGGAGTTTATGAGGCTCAGGCAAACGGATGAGATGTCGGTGAGCCAATACGATAATCGGTTCATTCAACTGATTAAGTACGTGCCCATGTACGAGACTGACGAGAGTCAAAAGGCACAAAAGTTTGTTTCAGGATTACAAGGACATCTCCAGCAAGTTTTAAGTGGATGGGACATTGAAACCTACAAAGAAGCATTGCACCGAGCTTTAACCATTGAGAGGAATCTGACACAGGCTAAGATAATCAAGTCAGAGGAAAAAAGTAAGGACGGTAAACCAGGAAGTTCGATAAGTCAACCAAGGGACGACGGGAAGTGCCCTTGATGTAAGAGGAAACACCCTGGGAAGAGGTGTGTTTTGAGATGCTATGGATGCGGCGAAGAAGGCCACATCGGGAGAAACTGCCCAAAAATTAAAGCAACGCCCCAAGCTGGGTATCAGGGAAAAGTGGTGTGCTACAACTGCGGTCAACCGGGACATATCTCGCGAGATTGCTCGGAAAGGCAGAAGATGGAACCACCGAGTGGAAGTGCGCAAAATGTTCGTCCGGGTCGGGTGTACAATCTAACTTGTGAGGACGCTGAGGCCGATCCTACAGTCATTGAAGGTACACTGTTCTTCTCAAATACTCCAGTTCATGCTTTAATAGATCCGGGTGCTACGCATTCATTCGTTTCACATGCATCAGTAGAAGGTTTAAAGTTAGAACCTAGGGAATTGGGCTACCAAATGGTAATAGCTACACCGATGGGTTCGACCCTAAGAACTGTGGTGGGGTGCCGTGGGTGTATTTTCAATATGGGAGGGGAAAATTTCAAGATCGATTTAGTGGTGTTAGATATTCAAGATTTTGACATAATTATAGGAATGGATTTCCTATCGCTACATGAGGCTAAGATCGATTGTAAGAGTAAGACCGTGAGCTTACCCAAGTCGAACGGAGAGTGGATCATGTTTCAAGGCCAGGGTAGGAAGATTATGAGGGAACGTGGCGTGACTTTGCAAGCATTGCAAATAGCCAAACCCAAATCAGGAAAGAAAAGTCTCGAGTTGGAATCAGTGAGGATTGTGAAAGAGTATCCTGAGGTTTTTCCCGAGGAATTACCAGGATTACCTCCCCAAAGAGAAATTGAATTCTCGATAGACCTTGTACCAGGTACACAGCCAATATCCATACCCCCGTACAAGATGGCCTCAGCTGAGATGAGAGAGTTGAAAGAGCAGTTGCAAGACTTGACCAACAAAGGATTCATTAGACCAAGTGTGTCGCCTTGGGGAGCACCGATATTGTTCGTAAAGAAGAAAGATGGTACTTTGCGGATGTGCACTGACTACCGACAGTTAAATAAGGTAACCATAAAGAATAAGTACCCGTTGCCTAGGATTGAAGAATTGTTTGATCAACTTCAAGGAGCTAGGGTATTTTCTAAGATAGACCTTCGATCAGGGTACTATCAAATGAAGATCAAGCCAGAAGATGTACCCAAGACTACATTTCGATCACGGTATGGTCACTATGAATATCTAGTGATGCCATTTGGACTGACCAATGCACCTGCTGCATTTATGGATTTGATGAATCAAACTTTTAGACCTTACCTGGACAAGTTCGTAATAGTGTTCATAGATGATATTTTGATATACTCTGCAAGTGAGAGTGACCATGAAGAACATTTAAGGATAGTCTTGCAGACTTTAAAGGACCATAAGTTGTACGCCAAGTTCTCGAAGTGTGAATTCTGGCTTACTCAGGTAGCCTTTCTTGGACATATAATTTCTACTGAGGGTATAGCTGTTGATCCGGCAAAGATAGAAGCGGTTCAAAAGTGGCAAGCACCTAAGACCATTGGGAAAATCCAAAGTTTTCTTGGACTAGCTGGATACTATAGAAGATTTGTAGAAGGATTTTCAAAGATATCTGCTCCACTTACTTGATTGACGCAGAAAGAAGTTAAATTTGAATGGGACGATAAAAGTGAGCAAAGTTTTCAAGAGCTTAAGGCGCGATTAACTACGGCACCATTCTAGCAATGCCAACAGAGTCGGGAAAGTTTGTGGTGTATAGTGATGCTTCTGGGATAAGGTTGGGATGCGTTTTAATGCAAGATGAGAAAGTAATCGCTTACGGATCTCGGCAACTGAAGAGGCATGAGCAGAACTACCCAACTCACGACTTGGAGTTAGCAGCCATAATTTATGCTTTGAAGTTGTGGAGGCATTATCTTTATGGAGTTCAGTTTGAAATTTTTACGGACCACAAGAGTTTGAAGTACATATTCTCTCAGAAGGAGTTAAACATGAGACAAAGAAGATGGATGGAATACTTGAAAGATTATGATTGTACCATTTCTTACCATCCAGGAAAGGCAAACGTAGTTGCAGACTCTCTTAGCCGAAGAAGCTCCGAGATTGTGGCTAATATGATGATCGAGGAATTCAACCACCTGATAGTAGGTGTTAAGCCTAAACCAATCAAGGGATATTTGGCAAATCTGACAATTCAACCTGATGTGGTGAAACAAATCAGGTCAGCTCTTCAGACAGACACAAGGAGAAGTCAGTGGATAGACGAGAACGATCAAGTTAAGGCACCTGAATTCAGTTACCGCGATGGTATACTTCGATTTCAAGGAAAAACATACGTGCCAAGGGATCAAGTTCTAAGACAAATTATCTTAGGAGAAGCTCATCAGGCAAGGTACACAGTACATCCAGGATCCTCAAAAATCTATAAAGACCTTAGGGAAATTTATTGGTGGCCAGGAATGAAAAAGGACGTGGCACAGTACGTGGCACAATGCGATACCTGTCAACGTATCAAAATTGAGCATCAGCGTCTGGGTGGAAAATTACAACCATTGGACATTCCCGAGTGGAAATGGGACCACGTCACTATGGATTTTGTGACAAATCTACCTCAAAGTCCCAAAGGAAACGATGCTATTTGGGTAATAGTAGATCGGTTGACCAAGTCGGCACATTTCTTGCCTATTAAGATAGGGCAACCGACTCATGCTCTGGCTCAACTGTACATTGAGGAAATAGTATGATTACATGGAATCCCTGCAAGTATAGTGTCAGATCGAGACCCGCGATTTACATCAAGATTTTGGGAAAGTTTCCACAAGTGTATGGGAACACAATTGAAGCTCAGCACAGCTTACCACCCTCAGATTGACGGACAGTCCGAGCGAACAATTCAAACGCTCGAGGACATGTTGAGGGCATGCATTTTAGATTTCTCAGGAAGTTGGGAGAAACATTTTTCGCTGGTAGAATTTGCCTACAACAACGGGCACCACAGCAGCATTGGAATGGCTCCTTACGAGGCATTATATGGGCGAAAATGCAGAACACCACTCTGTTGGATAGAAACTAGAGAAGTAGGATTAATTGGACCCGAGATTGTTCAAACTACTACTGAGAAGATCAAACAAATACAAGAGAAAATGAGGACAAGTCAAAGTCGTCAGAAATCGTACGCTGATCAACGAAGGCGAAACCTGGAATTTTTGGTCGGTGACAAGGTATACTTGAAAGTCTCTCCATTTAAATCAGTGATTCGAGGAAAAAGGAAAGGGAAATTAAGCCCAAGATACATAGGACCCTATGAAATTTTGGAGAAAATTGGAATAGTGGCTTACAGACTAGCTTTACCTGTGGCATTATCAAATATCCACAATGTATTTCACATGTCTCAACTACGAAAACATGAGCCAAACCCTACGCAGGTACTTCAGAATGAGACCATTTAGATACGAAATGATCTAATGTACCCTGAGGAACCAGTTCGAATCCTAGATCAAAGGGATCAAGTCCTAAGAAACAAAGTTATTCCTTTAGTAAAGGTACTATGGAGCAACCATGACGAAGAAGAGGCAACTTGGGAACGCGAAGAAGAGATGAAGATTTCTTATCCGCATTTATTTAATATTGTAAGTTAGTAATTTCGAGGACGAAATTTCTTTTTAGAGGGGGAGGATGTAATACCCGGTATTAAATATTAAGAGAATTTTTGGAAGATATGGGTCAAAATGATATGTAGCAATGTTTCGAGCTTAAGTGCAATATTCAAAACTTAAACGAAAGACGAGTGACTGAGTTAAGATGAACCAATTAAGGTGAAATGGCACAATTAGGGGATATTTGATAAAAATCAAGAGATTTCGAAGAATTGAAGTCAAAAGCACGCAATTAAGAGCATCCGAGCAAAAGTGCAGCTTTTGTAAACTGCCCGAGGGAGGTTGAGATGGAAAGTTTTTCAGAAATTCCAAAGGGGAATGGGAAATATAAAACTTAAGGGTCGTAGTAGAAGTGTTAGTTAGATTAGGGGTATCTAAGAAAGGGAGGAAATGCAATTAAAAATTAACTAGGGGTTAAACTGTAAAATTCCAAAAATGCCAAGGTGTGAACGCGACCGCCGCACATGGGTCGCCGGCTAGCTGCTTCTGGATGTCGAGAAGCTCGCCTAAGGGTGCTAGGATGTTCTTCAGGTGATGATGAAGCTTCAGGGGGTGGCCATTGGCCGAGCACGGCGGCGACGTGACCGATTTTAATGGCAGAAGATTTTTCCATTTTGGCCGAATCTTTCGAGGGCTTAGGCTCGCGATTTAGGCTCATTTAATTGGTTTGGAGGCTAGATCAAGGGTTAAGGGGATAATAGCAATCGATTGGTGGTGGAAATTTGGGTCAAGGTCGAGTATAAAAGGAGTTCTCGACCGAGAGGGTTAATGCACAAATCGATCAAATTCCGTCCGTTTTGGCAAGAATTGAGCAAAGAGATTAGAGGGCTTTTGTTCTTCGTGTTCTAAGGATTAATTCTGGAAAATTTGGGGTCGTTTGGTGCATGGCGTGTAAATTTTCATATCACTTGGAGTCGAATTTCATGTCATCGTTGGGTCCGTATGGGGCAGGATGGGGTCTACCTGAGATCGGGACAATGTTAATCCAAGTGAACGGGTGTCACACTGGGGCACTCAAAAGAATAATGTTAAACCAGGTGAACAGGTGTCACGATGGTGCACTCGAGGGATTAACGTTAAACCAGGTGAACGTGTGTCACAGTGGGGCATTCGAGGGATTAAGTATGTCAGGGAGATATCTCGAGTTAAACGTGTCTTGCATGTTGTCGTTTAGTATGCCATGCTTGTGTGTCTTTCATGCATTGTATATCTGTTTCATGCCTTCACTTAGATGGTTTATCATCTAACATATTTTATGCTCCTGGAGCATTCAATGTTCCAGTCAGGGACAGCTGCGAGGTCGAGGACACGGCTGGTGAGCCAGTGGTGTTTATTTGATGGTTGTTGTATTATTTTGGAAGCATTAATATTCACTATGTTATATGTATGAGCAATCGCTCGATGGTGTTGTAATCGTTAGTATCGGTGTTGTATATATATGTCAGTGTGGGAACATCTTATGTGTAACACGTGGTAGGCCACGATATTTTGATGATTAAGTATTCCGCTATGTTTATAACGTCTCATTCAGTTATGACTGTGTTATTATTAATTAAACGAGCAAGACTGAGACTCTCGGGGTTTATATCTGCATGTGAAGATTGTTCTTAAGTCACCGCGGGTGTCGGCTGTAGTTTTGCGACGAGTATATCATCTGCATGTGAAGATTGTGCTCACGGCGCCGCAAGTAACGGTCTTGGAGGAAAAAAGAAACCCTGGGAATTTCCTTATAGTGACACACCTATATAGGGCAGGGTGTTACACAATAACTCTTAACACTTCAATCAACAATTCCCGAATTTCTGAGTAGGGACTTCATTCTATGAACCATTCATGATCCGACCATTCTTACTATCTGATACCCTATCATTCATCGTAATGATTTCAACTACTAACCTCAAATCGACAGATGAATCCTCAATTACCTATGATTTCCTTCTTCAAGGTAACTTTACCTCAATTCCTATTTCACCAATTTCGAGATCCTTATCTCATCATCAAAATCAAACTTCAAATTTCCAAATTCTATTCTCCAAAAACATTAATTGAACCAAACTAGGTTCCTTATTTCCTAATCAAACTTTTCTTATGTCTCTAAAGAGAGTTAAGCTCTGATACCAACTATATCAGAGCCACTTATGGCTCTCAAATAAACTTAAGCACTGATACCAACTGTAACGCCCAGCTTTCTTGGGCGCTACTAAACTGGGACAATTCTGTGATAATAATTTTTTTTAATTAAAACTACAACTAAACCATATAATTGCTCTTATCTATCCCAAAATTTTCATACATTTATCTTGAAGAGAATCATCATATACATCAAATGTGGAAGCTAGAATCGAACCTGACATCGATCTTAACAATAATCATAAATCAACTCTTAAATCATCACTTCTTGAACTTAATCCTTAATACAAGGCTATTCATTAATAGAACATAAGTTCTCAACATAACTTAATACATAACATAAGTTCTTAACCAACATTAACCCTAAATAGGGTTATACATTATCATTCCTTAAACTTCAATCATAAATCATATCTTATATCATGGACTTTCAAAACGTTCAGAGAACAAAGTAGCAAAACTTAAATACATGGGCTACATATCACACATTTCATTCACATTCATCTCATCGTGCACTTTGCCAAGTGCCATTTCACGCCTCATTCATCTTCATTTCTGCTACAATCTCCATGTGGAACGTTTGAATATTCTAGGGGCAAAGACCAAGTTAGATGATGAATCATCTAAGTAAGCATTCATTTAAAAATTTGCATGCGTGAGTGCAAAATGCAACAATGTCCTATTCACTTGGCCGTTTGAGCCAACAAGCCTTTAACAACTTTCATACCGGCCTGAGCTGACGTAATAACTTACATACCGGCCTGAGCCGACGTTGCTTGTCCGTACTCTCAAACATATGCAATGCATGATGGATGGTAACGTTTATGTATGTATGCATCTCATCATAAACATGTCAATGCACCTACGTGCAAACACATCGTAACATAACATGTCAATATGCCAAAACATACTTTGAAACATACATCATTTCAACATATAGGCATTTCATTTCAAATAATAGGGCACGTTTTCATAAAATACTTTTCATAAATAAATTAAGTTTTGAGAAAACTAGCTTACCTTTGAAATCTGTTTAAATCTCGAGAAGCGTGCTTTTAACCTCAAGTGTGCGATTACCTCAATTAACGTGCATCATCTCGATTTGCGTGCCAACCTCAAAATTCGCACAAGTCATTTCAACTTAAGTCTCAAAGCATCCTAATCATCATATTTATTTAAATAAGTATTAAAACCTATTTTTCCATAATTTCTTATATTTTCTTTAATTTTTTCTCTATTTTTTCCTATTTTTCCTCAATAAATCCTAACTAAATATTTCTAAAATATTTTCTCAAATATTTCACTACGAAAATTCATAAAATAATATTCTGCAATTTATGGAATTTTCTAGAGAATTTTACTCACCTTAACTTAGCATCTCTAACTTTCTCGATATGCGTGCCATATTCCCGAAACGCGTACTCGGGCTGTTTTTCTTGCCAAAATTTTCAGGATATTTCTGAAATATAATTTCCTATTTCCTAAAATTTTTCTAGAAATTTTCTCCAATTATTTTTTATTTTTCTCTATTTCTTTTCTTTTCTTTTTTTCTTTTCTCTTTTATTTTTTTTTCTTCCCTCCTTCTCCTTCCTCTCTTCTTCTTCCTCCCGCCTCCTACAACTCCTCTGCTTCTTCCTTTCTTTTTTTCTTCTTTCTTCTTCTTCTTCTTTTTCTTCTTCTTCTTCTCTTCCTTTTCTCCGTTGCGCTGTGCATCGGCCATGGCCGCGCCTGGCTACTGCAACAGCAGCTTTGCGGCTACCATGGCCGTGCCTCCCGCCATCCCCGCCGCGCCTCGTGCTACAACCGACCATCATTGAGCCTCCAACCGCATCGCTGCCATCACCGAGCTGCTGCTTCGCGTTGGCTTGCTTGCAAAATAGCCATGGTCGCAGCTCATCGCGGCCGCTTCCAGTTGCTACCACTGATTGGCCTCCACCTTTCCCTCACGATCTCTCTCCTTAACTCTCTCGCATTCTCTAGACTTCTCTCTTTTTCTCAATCTCTCACAGCTCTCGGCCCTTGATTCTCTTGGCCAAACTCCCTCTACTAACGCACACACACAACACATATATGTATATATATTTATATATATATTATACACTTGCAGTCCAATCTCATCTCAGATTTCTTAGGATTTTCTCAAATTTTGCTGCCCAATCTCCCTACAAATTTCCTTCAAATCTTGGGCAAATCTCGCCCATCTCACACGCCTCCATTCGCATGCCATTTCTACGCACACACATATATATAATTTATATTATATTATAATAATAATAAATTATACATTTAAATCTCACTTTTCGTCTCTATTTCGCTTCGCAATTTCCCTAATTGCACTTATATCCTCAAACGATAAATTAATTTGCGTTACGATACATTAAATCTTAAATTAATGATTCCAAACTTACTCGATAAGGACAATTTTATCCATGCACCATCACCGGATCTTTGTTTCATCCTAAAACAACTTCAGGGTTGATCGTTATAAAAAATCGGAGCCCCCCTAGGGTTCTGTTGATTTTTTGGAAGTCTCCTATAATAATTCGGTATTTTAGCCTAAAACGAAACTATATTTTAGCTGTACCAAAAATCATCTCAATTCAAGTTTCTTTTACTTCCATAAATCCTATTTTGGAACGCTTATCGAGACCATATCATTTTCCATAGCCAATTACACTTCGAGGCATTCCCTACAGTTGATTCGATGATCCATTTTGCTATTAAACCCATTTTTCGGTATTTTAATCTCACCAAAATTATGTAGCAACCTTATGCTGAAACGGGATCTTACAAATGTTGAGTTAACTTGCTCATATTAATTAAATTTTGATGATTAACAAAAAAAAAATTCAATATGCAAATAATAGTATTTGTGTGATTTACAAAAATAGTATTTTCTTTGAAATATACTATTAAAGTATCAAATTATTTTTGATTAATTTATAAAATATTTTTTTATAGTATACTTATTAGAAAAAATATTATTTTACATAGAAATTATTTTTAAAAAATTTAATTTGCATAAAAATAATTTTTCTCAAAAATTGGATCAAAAAGTCGACCCTTGAATCCTTGAAGGTCAACCCTCAGTGCATGGAAGGTCGACCCTTGGCCCAACAATCATAAATATGACCATTTGGAATAATGTCCCCAAAGGCTTATAAATATCCCACCAATCTCATTTTTGAGATACCAAGTGCTTTTATTGTAAAATCTAAAGCACTCGAAAGATCTCAAATGTTCTCAACTTTTCATCCAAACAATCTAAGACTCACAAAACACCATTGCACATCAACTAAAGAGCCACAAGGCAAAAGGATAAAAAAATTTCAAGTCTACCCCAAATTTCTCCAAGGTCACTAAATTTATTTATTTATTTAAATATTATGGTCTTGTATATTTTTGTACTTAATTTCTTATTCATGTCCAAGTGTGGACAAATTATTTATAAATAATTAAAGGATTGTATAAGTTTCCTAGAACCATTAAAATCTATGCGTATCTAGAATCCAAGGTAAGTTATGAAGGAAATCTTGGTGTGTTGTTTTACTTTTATATACTTAGTTTTGGTGATGAAAAATAATATTTTATTTAATCCCTAAGTTATGAATCAAGGTTGTGGTTTTTAACATAAATCAATTTCAATATCAAGTATTATTTTGTGAGAATGAAAACTAAATGAATTTCAAGTATCGAGAATTCAAAGTCATATTTTTCTAAGTTTGGAAGGTTAGAGCACCTTATAAGGAGACATATATGAAAATGTTTTAGTTTTAGAAAACTAACTCTCGGTAATTCAATAGTTAACATTCATTAGTGATAAAATGATTTTTAACGAATTTTTCAAGAAATAGAAAGTGTATATCTTAGAAGTGGTAAAATCGCAAAATCCTAAGTTCCTACTAAAACCCAAATTCTACTTTTTTATTCTTATGGATTTTGATTTTTTAGATATTTTTATTGAATCCAAATGGGGGGTACTTTCTTATTTACATTTATGTATTAAAGTAAATGGAAGGTAAAATATAAATTAAACAAAATGAGGACATTTACTTAAAGAAATGTAAATATGTTGTAATGTTTTCAAGCTTCATTCTGTTGAAAATCTTTCTCATCTGTCGACTGCGAGCTTCAATCTGTTGACTATGCCTAAGAATAGTCGACTATGTTGTTTTTGATCTGTCGACTATTTATGGCATCTGTCGACTATTTTTGAATCTGTCGACTATCATATAAGGATAGTCGACTATGGCTTTTCATCTGTCCACTATTTTTGTTCATAAAATTCAAAATTTTCTTCACAATTTTACAATAGTCGACTGTGCATATGTATCTGTCGACTATGGGATTTTTGTGTTAGAAATAGTCGACTATCACTTTCTGTCTGTCGACTATGTTTGGTTTTTACTTGAAAAAATAGTCGACTAACCTATTTTCTCTGTCGACTATGTGTTTCGCAGAAAGCTTCCAACGGCTATTTTTTCAAATCCCAACGGCTCCAAACGGCTATATTTCTCTTCAACTTTGTGGGACACTTATATATACATGTCATGGATGATCAAGAGAAGGCTAATGGATGAAAACGAGATGATCTAAATATTATAAATCATTTTATTCGTGCTTACAGTGTTCTCTGTGCTTTCATTGTTATTTTTTTCTATGCAAGGCTTTGTTCTATCATTGTAAATCTATTCTTAAGCCTAGTTTTCATTGTGAGAGAACTTGTAACTAAGAGTGTTAACTCTTAGCTTCTCTCTTTCATTTGTATCGTTGTTATTTTCCTAACTTGTGTAGCTAGAGGGCCCATTTGAGTGGGAGGTTGTAATTCCTAGTCTCGGACTAGAGGACCTACTCGGGTTGAGTAGGGGGTTGATAGTGGATGGTTTGAAAAATCCTTAGTGAGGAGCTAAGGTAGTGGATTAGGCTTGGGTTAAGCCGAACCACTATAAATCTTTGTGTTCTCTCTTGCTTATGTTTCTTTTTATTTGTTTATCACTGCTAGCATTTCATTTATCCTCACGTGCATTGAGTTATTTATTTTCAATCAAAAGGATTTCAAAATTCTATCAATTAAGTTTTTTTTAAAATAACCAATTCACCCCCCTCTTGGTGTGTGCCATAGAACCTACTATTCTAACATAGTGTAGTAGTTGCCTAGAAGCCATTGTAATCTAGGTGTATCTAGTTTGCAAGGTGAGGTAGTGTAGAAATCTTGGTGATTTGATTTAGTGGAACCCCAATAGTGGTTAGACCTTGGGAGAGTGGACTAAGTGTGTGTGAAAACACCAAACCACTACAAATTGTGTTGTGTCTCATTGTATTTATTTTTACTATATCTTGTGGCTTACATTAATTATTAATCTCAAACATAATTTATAATATTTATCAAATATATATTCTTAACTAAAATCATTAATCAAGAATATTTATTTAAAAGAAGAAAAATTTTAATTACTCAATTCACCCCACTCTTGATTAGCCATACCCTAAGGAACCAACAAATGCTAGCAGTGGCAGATGCACTAGGTTGGGTTCTCCAATAGCGGTCGTTCTAGAACGGGTATTTCTTGCATTTGGTTGAACAGACTACCCAAGCTAGTCAATCTGCTATTTCTAGTCATCTTGGCTTTTTGTTCGATTCTCACAGACGACGCTAAATTGTTGTTGCAAAAAATACAACAATAGAAACTTCTTTAGAGTGAGGGAAACTGTCATCTAAAGCCTAGTGAAATGTTGGTCTCCAAAAATATAACCCTTGAAAGGGCTCTCTCAGAGAGAAGGCTTCTTGAGAGAAGAAAGCAGTGGAAGGGCTGAGAAAGTCTTAAGGATGGGTCCACTTGGAGATGAAGCGTCTCTCGGAGTGACAATGTCTCTTGGAAATGTACGATTGGACCGGTGCCCGAATTCGGTAGAAGACTTTTGGAGGGGGTTTGAAACACCTCTCGGAAAGGAATTAATCAGCTTTCGAAAAGAGAAAAAGTCTCTTTCGGGAAGGTGCTTTAAGGGCTTCGTAGAGAACATGGGTTCTCTAGGAGGGACAAAGACGACCTGGGCTCAACTTCCAAAAGAACTGTAGCACAAGACAAATATTAGAAGGCTTGCGGGAAGGATCTCCAGCAAAGACCTTCTGATGGTCAAGTCAGTATGGGAAAAAGGAAAAGCTCGGGAAAAGAAATGTATAGGACTTCGCAAAAGGAAGTTTGAGAGAATCAAGATTCGGTTACTAGATGTTTAGATCCCACCAATCATGTTGTGCCTTGCCTTTTATAGGAATCCAAGTCTCAATGATTAATTGGGACAAGTGTGCAACGCCTTCCTAGCCTCTCCAAAAGGCTTCCCAAGAGAGCAATTTTGTGATTGTGCATAAGTCTCTATCCACTCTTCCCCAAGAGAAAAGCCTCTCAGAGAGGCTTTTTGAGAGAGCCCATCAACAATTGTCAAAAGGTCCTCGAGAGCTACCTTTTCGAGATAACTCTCTTGACAAGTACTCTTTCGAAGAAAGGAAAGGGTACAACATATTTAATCCATGCATATGTACTATAAAACATGTCATAGAGATCATCACTAATTTTCAAAAATTATTATTCCAAAAAAAAAAATTAGATATGCTATCAAAAAGAAATTCTGGATATGTTATAAAATTTGAAAAAAATAAATTCTTCTTTCTTTTTAATATTTTTGGAAAAAACTTTTATTGGATCTAGATCTAGATCGTGGATCTGCTGTAATTGGTCAGGAACTAGGTTGGGCTTGGTCCATAGGTGGATTTGTTTTAATGGATTGGGTTGACCCTAAACTAGATCCACTTCATGGATTGCTAGATAGATGGGGTCAACCCAATCCAAATCCGACCCAATGCTCTATTGGGTCAAAAACCCATTTTCCCCAAAATCCTAGGGTTTTTTTTATGCTGTTTGCATCGGCACTGCCTTTTTCCTTTCTTTTCCATCGCCAGCCACCTCTTTATCTTCTTTGCCGTCGATGATAAAGCCTCAACCATGGCGAGATGAGCAGCAAGCAGACAAAAAATAAACAACAAATTTTATGCGAAAAAAATTCACAAATTTCTAAAACCGCGGCTTTGATACCATTTGTTACTTATTTTATGCATAAATCGTAAATATCACAAAGATAAATATCTGGTTAGCAGCAGAAAAATTCAGATCTTCAAAATTTATCGTGCCACGAGCTTCCTCGAACTTTCAGTTCATGTGCACAATCACAGGACAAAAAGTGTACTCTAGTCACAACCCAAATATTCACTCTACTGATAACAATCACAATATATGATGATCAGTTATTTTCTCTGTGTTCCAAAGCTTTTGTAGGAATCTCTATTTATAGAGAAGAAAACCTTATCTGATAATATTTAGGAGATGAAGATCAATCGGAATTCGAATTCCCTAATTATATCTCTCTTAGAGATAATTTTATTTTAGGATGAGACTTATCTCAATTTATATTATTCCTAATGAAATTAAGTTATTTTGATCACATTTGAATACTAATTGACCATTTATCAATTATGTTATTTATTTGCAGTTGTAATAAATTCTCTAAACCCATAAATAATTTTCCTCGTCATTGAGATTTTTGACCCTAGATCCAATTCTGAAATTTCTTTGCATAGGATTTTTACTTGTAAAATATTCTTTTATTGACATATTATCTTACTTTAATGACATTAATTCATTTTCAAGGAGTTGGAGCCGTGTGTTACTTTTCTTTGTAAATTGAGCAGCTAAAAATATTCCATTTGTGGTTTGTTTCTGAAGATGGGGCGTGTTACTTCATTGCCTTTTATGACTTCTAATAAATCTTGGCTCTCCAAGACAGACTCCATACATATCTGCCACATGCTAAAAATTTTATTATTTAATTTTTTTAATAGCACTTCCCAGGCCATGATCAGTCACAGTGACTCAGTGCGATCCTCGTCAATATTGAGCAGTGGAGTTTACACTCCCAGATTATACAGACACACACACACACACACTCTGATTTCAAATTGTTGAATAAAAGTTGAAATATAACTTCATTCAACAATTGTGATTCCATCCAAACAAACCCTAATGTCTCTCACTTCTCCACTCACACCCAAACACATTCACCACACACACACCCCTTAATATCTTTCACTCTTCTCCTTCTTCGTTCGGCAGACCCTCTTTTCTGTCTTGTTCCTAATTCTGTTCTCCATTTTTTCTTCCTCACACGCACAAATTCAAAGTCCAAGCCCTATATTTGTACTCATTCAAGGTCGGTGGTGGAAGATTGCAGAAAGATGGGGGTGATTTCAGGAAAGTGAAAGCTTATAAACTGCTTTAAATTAAGCTAAGCCAACCTCCTAATATCCAAGTACCGAAGGACCGTCAGTTATGATTTAAATATTTTCTTCAAATTATTGGGTCAGATAATTTTTAAAGCCCTCACCTAAAGCCCAACCCGATCGGTGCATAACGACCAGAGTGAAACCCAGACCTGATAGCAACCCGTTCAAGTTATGGGCCGGGCCTACATTAATAAATTCTAGGTGGATTACTAAAAATTCTCAGATGCCCAATGCATTCTTTAAAAGCCCACGAGCCCGGCTAGATGATCTTACGGAATGGACCATTATTAATTCTTAAAAGCCAACTATTCTTCTCCGGCAACCGGTAAACACCCAGCCGGCCGCCGGGTGGATACGAAGTTTTATACTCCATTACATTATTTACCACGATTAGACTCACAAAGCTGTACTTAAATACGCCCAATTACATACCACTACTACTTACATACATGCACTCATACACCCCCCCCGTCTCGCTTCTTCTTCTTCTCAGAGGAAGTCGCTGAGATCCTCGATGCCTTCACAACAGAAAGTTGACGGCACCAGCCTGAGCTCCACAGACCCGGTCCATTCCTCACCGGGCTTCAGAGTGACAGGTTTCTCTATAACAGCTGCATCAACGCACAGCATTTGTTTGTACTCTTCGTCTCCAAAATCTATCATTGCCTTTGCTTTCTTTTCCCATGGATTCCAAACCACTGTTTAAACGACAAAATAAACATCAAGTTAGTATAACAAACCAAAAAAAAAAAAAGAAACAAAAGTGAAGACCGCATTTCTTTTCAACAAGCAATTAATGTTGTTGGCTCGGCTATGCAGATCAAATTCTTACAACACTTCCCTACAATGTTTAATTTCATTGGTCTTGCTTGTTAGATGGATCATGGATGCAATGGTTATGTAGCATCAGATGTTCTGTTTCTCTGCAATTATTTCGAGCTTTTGTCATAAATAAAGTAGTTGTATATCAAAGGCCTCTTACCGACATCTGGCAGCCCTTCCTTCCTTATCACAAATGTTCTCTTCCTTTCATGATCAAGAACTGCAACAGCGTTTGGAGAGTGGAGATAAACTCGATCCACCTTCAAAAGAAGAAGAAGAGAAGAAACAGTCAGCGCCTTAAACTTGGTTTTTCTCTTCTAACTTCAAAAAGACACGAGACAGGTTCAGCAATTTCTGTCAATCCAGAACCTTAAAAGGATCAAGCAAGTGGAGAAACACATTTATGTCATACAAGCAATGGTCATAGTTTTAGATAAAAAAGACAAAGGAATAAGACATATTTCTTCCTAATAAATTCTTTGTACATATTCTGAGAAAGAAGACTTTGAAAGAGAGAATTCCTAACTGGTTCTTTCCATAAGCAGTGAAAGAATCAGAATATGTCTCAAGAATCAAATCAATTCACATTCCGTTGTTAATATTTCATGTCAGATTTAATAATAACCTAGAAAGCTCCATAAAATATTATGTGTATCCCATCAAAGTGCCTAACAAGAACAAATACAGATACGGACACAAAATATGAACTCGGGAGACAGATACTGCAGGGGTCATGCAACAGTCAGCTGTTGGAGGTCAATAGAGACGGGGGATACAAAAGAAGAAAGAAAAGAGAGGAAAGTCGGACCAGAGATGGACAAAAGCAAAAAGGTGAATATACCTTATGCCAGACAGATTCACAATCTGTAGCTATGGGAGTCTATCAACCAAGAGTTTGTGGGGTGAGATTTCCCCAATGGAGAGGGAGGAGGAGAGAGAATAGTTCAAAAAGAGAGTTCATAACTGGAGTTTTGCCAACAGAGATTACAACTGGGGATCTTGCTGAAATGGAAGAGACAGGACAACCAGTGAGTTGGATAAGAGACGCAAGCTTCAAGATATTGTTTGTGTTTGACTGAATGTTGCCTGGATTGAATAAAACAGCGCTTAAATTGAGAGAAGATTTTATGCTTTTTATTCTTTCACCCAAAGCCTATTTTTAGCATTGCAAACATCAGTCACCACCAAAACAAGTTCTGAAATTTTCATTTAACCCCAATCCATGTCCACCATGTCAGGTCTCATTCACATGTTCATGCCATTGCCCAAAATCAAGAAATAAAAAAGATTTGGACATGACATGTTCAAAACCAAAAAAAAATAAAAAAAAATTGGCATATCCCAACTGTGTCCATGTTGTCCAGGATTCAATACATGAAACAACTCTTTAAGCATTATGCAGATGTACTGGAAACATATGTGATCTCCAACCAAAAAAAAAAAAAACTCAAAATAGGTTTGTGTGTGGACCCGCCATTCCACACAAGGCAGAAGAAATTGTACCTCAGATTCAAAAGTTATAGCGTCTCCTTGCTCAGTGAAACGTTCTCTTTGGCGAGTGTTGTCTAGATAGTCAAGTATTTCCAACCCTTCAATCCTCACTTCACTGCAGATACAATTCATTTTCATGTAACCAGTGATTTATGTTCCTTGAACAAAAGCAATCACTGTTTTAAACAGCAGAACCAAACAGGAACTAGTTCTCATTTTAGTGTTGCACACAACAATAGATAATTTAAACATCATTTCCAAGCATAAACTTTAGAATAGTTTATGAAGATAAATAGATAATATTATAGTCACTATGTGCCATCTCTAACTATATATACAAAGGATTTAATTACACATGAATGATTTAAATTAACCTTCATGTATTATCTACTGGCAACTTTTCTTTTGAGATGACAAGCCTTCCTGTTTGTGTGTTAGGATTTTGTCTAGAAAACATTAATATGACAAAAGAGGCTCACAAGAACACACATCTCCACATCAAACTCTTCTTCTCTTAGAAATTTGATTCAGCATTTAGAAAAATAAGGGCAGGATAAAGCAGCGCTGCCCAATCTCAGTAGGACAAGACAGCTCAAGATAGAACACCACGTACCTTATGTCAGATACAAACAAGTATGTATGATAAGCAAATGAGAAACTGAATGGCTTTCCATCAATGTTCCTAACACGTGAAATCAACTTCAATTTCCCATCTGCTGCAAGAGCAACCCTAAGACGGAACTCAAAACTGGAAAAATAAGAAACTGAGTCAGTTGCACAAAAACATCACGATAACATGCCTAGGATATAGGCAGCTTATTGAAGAAGGATGCAACAAAATATCCTCCCCTCTTAGTTTGCAAGGAACTCATGAAACCTTAATCTCAACTGGGCGGGTTGGCTACATTTTGAATAAATATGAAAACAATTTGGCATGAAAACAAACATTTTAGCCTGTGATCTTTAGCCAATTCTTTTCAAGCAAAAATTTTACCAGCACAAGTCTAAGTAAATTCTGAAATTTACTGCAGCTCCTTAGAATCCTAATGTAAAACTTAAAAACAATGTTCTCATGTGCAAATATTAGTACAAGACATCAACTATATTGTGGAATCTAACAGATTCATTACATAAATCCATAAGAACATGTGCAGATATTTACTGTCACGACAACAGGAACCAGGCATTATCAGAGACTATAAATCAGATCCCCAGCAGTATTGGATATAACTAGTATAGTAAGCAGCAGGGAATCAAAGGGATTACTAAAATGTTCAGATATACTAAAGCATTATCAACAAAAAAGGGGGCATCGGCAGTGCATGAGGCTCAACGCTTTGCAAGGGTTGGTGCAGGGTCAATTATGTATGCAGCCATACTCTTGCTTTGCAACTCAAGCCAGCAACCTTTCAGTCACAAAGTACCAATCTTACCTTTTCCACCAAGGCTCACCCTTTATCAAAAAAATTAGAAATTTTAGAGCATCCATGGTCATACCTGTGGGGCCAGCATTTCAGATCTTCTTCAGATGGTTTAAGTAGCAAATCAACAAAGGATTTGTCATGAGAATCTTCTGGGCTTGAAGGTGGTGGATTCTCATCAATGGCCCAGGTTTTGTTTCTTGCAAATCCATGTTGCTCAAGTGAGCCGCAGTTTCCAAACTGCATCAGTATTTGGACAGGGTCATTGATAAAGTATTCAATCCACACCCAGAAAATAAATGGAAAGATACACTATGCTAGCATATAGTCAAAATCATAGGAGATGGTTAAGAAGACCTGTGGGAAACATATAGCAATTCCTCCTCGCATTGCTTTTGGTGGCTTAAAGATGGCCTACAATCCATTAAAAAAAAATAACACAAAAAACAGAAAAGGAAATGTTTTCAACCAGTCTGCAGGGTGCATGATATAGGAATCAACAAATTTGAGTAAATCATTAAATGCTAAATTTCAACAGATGAGCAACTCCTCAAATAAAACCAAATAATTCTTGCCAGTTCTTGCAAGATAAAACAAACTCACCAGTTACACTGGTGGGTTTCACATTTCTTATGCCAAAGACTTAGAGTCTTTTACTAAGTGTTGGCAAATAGAAGCTAGAGAGACCCGCCAATTAGACTAGCGAGTGTCTCTCAACCCAGGATCGAATAATGGCCGATACTACTATGGTAAAAATCTTAAATCCCATGTTAGTTCTGTAAAAAAATCTTAATTGAATAAAAAAATCCCTCAAACACATGGATATACAACATATATATCTATCTATGAATGCCCCCCAAAAAAGAGTCATCCATTACAAGAAATTGGAAAGTAATATCATAAATACAAAAATAGGTGCATAAACTTACCTTAATACCACAATAATTCACCAATAGCTTCCAATGACTTTTGCACAGCCTCCCCCCACCCCCACCCCAAACACCTCTTTTATCTTATTTCTATTTGTATAAGAACCCAAAAACCATAATAGCACATTTTAATTGTCTATATACTATGTAACCAACATGTTTTGAATTTATATCTTAAATAAAAAGAATACCATACAATCAATGTTATGTGTACTTGCCAACTATGACCAATGACGCAATGTTAGGACTAGATTGCACACCCTCACAAACCACAACACTCCCAATTCCACGACCTTCTCATATTGCGTCCATCGTTCATATGAATGATCCTAATTAAACAACAAGTGAACATAAGTCTTTAAAGATCATAGAAAACAAATGCTAACATGAAACTCCATTTATTTATTTATGTTTTTCCTTCTTGGGCAATTGATCCACATAGTGGGATAAAGGCTTGATATGTTGTTATTGTACCTAGACAACTAAACAATCTAGAATTGTAAAATATGGATCATTACATGAGTTTTTTGTTGCTTGAACTAATGTGTTTTACTATTGAGAACAACATGAGAAAACAACACCGAAGGTGTGTTCTTCTAAATTCTGACAGCCAGGGTATGACAAAACATATAAAATTTACTGTTGGTCGGACTTGGCTAATCTGGAAGTACTTGTTGATTTCATAGAAGGTCCATCTTGAAAATATTACAAGGGTTGTTGCAGATGTCTAATACATATCAAGCTCAGAAAATCATGCTCCAAACCAACTTTGGCTTCCTACAGAGGTTTATTTCTCACTTCCAAATATGTAAATTTTTTACCCAAAAACCTTAAAATCCATGAAGTCTAGCAACTTTAATAGTACAACTCTAGATGTCCATTATGTTTAATTTATAAATAATAGGATTCTTTTATCAAGCACTTGAAGGACACCTATTTCCATAAGGTGATCAAATATGTCAAGTACTTCAACAAATTAGAACCACATTACAATTTTTTCCACAAAAAAGAAAAGTCAAAAACCAATTGAATATTAACTTGATGTGGATTCATATCTTTACTCCACCTCTTTTATTATTATTTTTTTTGGAATTATGAAACAGCAAAATTTTATATTATTTATCAATTCTACTTTTCTAAAAATATTATGATTTTGTTATTTGCATTTCTTCCAAAGATGTAGATGGTGAATTATTTATACCTACAAATAAAATGTTATTTATCTTTTGATGTATCCTTGTGGTATCGTGTCACAGCTTTTTTTTTCTTTTCTTTTTTTTTTTTTTTTGCTATTTTGATGCATCAATCTATCTGTAACACTTAAATGCGCAACCATATGCCCGATTCTTATGAGCACATGTCTTATGACATTTTGATTGCTGTTCAGTATGTATTATGAATGAAGCTTCCCAAGTTTCATCCATAATTTCCATGTTTAACTATTACTACTGTCAAATCTAACTCCGTCATTGTTTAATCATCAATCAACTATAGATTCTGTGCTACCAATCTCTTCAGTATGGCAGGTATCTTAAATCAATACTGGCATAGAATTCAATCAATATATAGAACATAACACAGCAGCATATGCCAACAATGCAACAGTGAAGCAACTAGAAAGCTATACCTTGCTACTTGTGAACAAGAGTTCTTCACCTCTGTCACTTCGCCACGAAGTGACTTGACCTCCATACAGGCTAACCTGGACCACAATTTGACAAACATTCATGAAAGAAATAGACAAGAAAAACAATAACAAGCTTTACAATAACAAGCTTTCACATATTAAACTGTATAATTATCACCATCCTTGAAAAGAAGGCAGTTAATATATGAAGTTGTACTTATTAAGCAACATAATTGTTATCATTCTTGTATTGGAAGGAATTAATTAAGAAAGTGCAATTATTTAGAAGTGCAGATATCCTCCATTATAGGAGTTTTCGCATACTGGATTAGAGCTACCGGGAAAAATCTTAGTTTGATCACTTTCAATGGACTCAATTACAAAAATGGGGATCGTATAAAGGATCTTACCCTTACTGAAGCGCCTTGCGGGTTCCGAAGAACGACTTGATCTATCCCATTCCAGTCCTTTGTCACTTCCATTGCCGTCTTATGATCCCAAACTGGAGGAAAATCTTTCACCTCCAGGAACTTGAAAAAAGAAGAGGAAAAATCTGGTTTTCTTACAGTTTGGTCTTTCCAAGAACCCAAAAATATTAAGTACCAAAGTGTAACTTCTCAAACATAAAGAACAATGACACCAAGGAATCGAAGGAGACGCCAGTCACTAGGATAGCTCAAAAACACTCAACCCAGAAATTCCTAGAATGCATTGATAAGAGAACACCCATGCCCCGTTACTGAAACAATGTAAAGAATCCTCCAAAGTGAAACATCGGCAACTGAATGAAAATCCTACACCTGAACCCTAGAAGAACAGAAAAGGACGGTCAAGTGTAGTGACAAGAACGGAGAAACGACGTATAAAGACGAAAAAATCTAAATGCACACTATGCAACTGGATGAAATTTTGCCAAAAATCTTGAACTCTCCTATCGGAACAAGAAAACCACATTCCCGAATTTGAAAATTTCACGAAACTAATTGACTCTCTAAAGAACAAATCCTTAAACGAGTGAAGAACTCTCTTCATCACGAAGTCCAACTTCCTCGAACTCTCGACAAAACTCACCTCTGGGCTCTGAGAAATCAAAACCAGAAGAACCACCGTTTTCAAATTTCAAACTTTGATCGTAAACACATCTACGCGAGAACTTACTCAATGCATCAAACGTTTCAAACATAGAAGATCAGAAACAAAATGGCACTTCAATGGGGAACACCGACAAGTAAAAACCAACGGGAAAACCAAAATTCAACTGAATTCTACTACGCAGGGCCATGATCCGAAAAAGAAAAAATGTGAAGCAACATTGCAGGCAAAGAAAGAAATCAAAGTACAATACTTAACTGAGCTTTAAGGTGGAAGGAATGAGAGGCTGGAGGAGCAGAGCAGAGAGGCGAAGGGAGGAAAATGAACGCACCGAACACAACTTGCTAATTTGAGCTAAGGAATTAAATATTATTATTCGCTTTCGTTGAGATTTGCGAAGGACACGTTTGTACGGAAGGTCAAATTACCAAAAGGGGTTTTTCAGATTGCGACTTGTTTTCTGAGAAAGGAAAAAATTCGAACTTTATGCCACGTTGACGTTGTTATAATCGGTAAAACAATCTGGACGGACCTGCTTTCAACGATCAGGTCCTTGGGCTGGATTAAAAGAAGATGGGTTGGGTCTACTATTAAAATCCACAAAGCCGGGTTTCTTTAAATAAAGGCCGACGCTCAAATTGGGCTAGGTTCTTTTTTCCCAAATTACTAACCCAAAACGGAAACCCACTCCTTCAACCAACTAAAAAGGGGCCCACAGCTAAATTATCAACCCAAAGCCCACTCAAAACAACAAAAATGGATTGAAGATGAGGATGAATGGTCGACAAGGAGAATCAACTGATGATGATAGTGTGATCATTATCATTAGTGCTAGCTCAAGGCATAGCCCAATCCCCCCCCCCCCCCCCCCCAAACAAAAAAAAAGCCTCAAAAAAGTGAGAACCAAGAGACATTAAAGAAGACGCTAGAAAATACACAGAAGATGTGGGAAACGTCAGAGACAGAGAGAAAAGAGACATGAGAAGAGACTAGGAGACGCCGGAGAGAGAAAATGAGCTAAGGAGTCTTAGTTTGAAATTTTTTTACAACTGCAAAAATCTAAATGTTGTTATATTTGCCATATTAATTTTTTTTTTTTATGTAAGTAAAATTTATTAACAGAAAAAGTGCAAAGGCTACAAACAACGCAAGGGCATACCTTGCAAACAAAAACAACACACAAGAAAAAACACTTTGTGCTAAAACACAAAGAAATTAACTTCTCAAACAGGAGGAAGCAGACACAATCAATTGATCAAACAAATGAGACTACAGCTCAAAAAATCACGAAGGATCCTAGATAACCGGCCCTACTACATGCATCTTCTTCTTGGCCTTCTCCATTTTCATCTTTTTATTTCTCTCACGCTTTTTTAGTTTTCTCCTTGTTCCCAGGCTATGTGCGGGGCAACAAGCTTGTTGTCTTACTCATTACAGGGTTGTTAGCGGGACAACAAGCCTTTGGTTTTCTCCTCATTGCCAAGCTATGTGCGGGGCAATAGGCTTGTTGTCTTACTCATTACTATGCTATTAGCGGGACAACAAGTCTTTGGTTTTCACCTCATTGCCTGGCTATGTGCAGGGTAATGGGTTTTTCGAAGAGAACCTTTGATTGATCTTTTCTTTCATCCCGAAAAATCAAGACAGATTATAATGGACATAATAAGAATAATATAAAAGAGTACAAGCATTTTTTTTTTAACGTGGTTCAGTCAAATGTGCCTACGTCCACGATTTTACCTTGAGCTCATATTATTAACAATTGTCAAGCATGCAATTCATACGAGGGGTACAATACAAGTTGGGATTTTGCCACCTGAAATGACGTGTATAGCCTAGTGTGTTAGTTCATTATCTAGAGGAGAATGCTGTCTGTAGTTGCTCTCTCTCTCTGCTGTCTCTAATAATGTCTCTCTTGTTCTTCGGGTCTTTCTTCCCTTCTTCATGGCTCCTTGTCGTTTTCCCTTTCTTCCCATATGTATCTTCATATGTGTCCCTCTTTAATAAGTATCTCAAATTTGATTTTTCAATTCTCAGCATTGATCAGTGGAATGGTCATGAGTTATATGGTATTGACAGTACTTATCTTGATTCTTCATTATAGGCTGATCCACCATTTTTTAGAAGTTTAATGAGGCACAATCCTTCTATTGTTGTTAATATGGCAAACCGAGATTGGGTGAGTCAGTTGTAGTGATTGAATTGGGGCCTGACATCCTTTAGCCTTCGGGCCCTCTCTTGCCATCGATTACAGTCTTCTCCAACATCCCGTTCTTTTCTTTTTCGCTCATTATCCTCATCTATTGTCACAGTCCTCATTACTTTCGTATGGTGTGTGTATTTATTTGCTCTAACAAACAAGTCTGCTAGGGATTTTAGTGGATTTAGAGGTAAGGATTCTTATAAGGAAGTTAGTTGCGTACCTTGGAACATAGCGAACACTACCATTTGAATCGGTAGATTACCAATCTCAAGCGTGGCATCACAGAACCTGTCCACATAATGGCATAGGGTCTATTTTCTCCCCTGTTGAATGTTAAGGAGATATGTTGCGTCTTCCTTTCTCTGGATATTAATAATAAACGCTTTAATGAATTATGCCCTTAACTACCCAAATGAGGAAATAAATGCTTTGGGTAAACTATTAAACCAAACCCGAGCATATACAACCAAGGTTAGTAGGAAGGCCCTACACATTAACCCATTGTCCTATTCATGGAGCATCATCAAAGACTCATAATTCTGAACGTAATCATAAGGATCATCCTTGCCTGAGTAAAGGGTTATTTGGGGCATCTTAAACTTTTTTAGCAAACGCTTTTCCATTACATCTGCCACAAATGACAATCTCCCTCGAAATTATTCTTCTAAGACTAGTAATAACTTATTTTGTTGCAACACCCATTCAACTAAAGGTCGTAGGGTTGTCAACAGCCTCATCATTCTACCTTGTTACTGGTTTAGGAGATTTTTGACCTCTCTCCGCGGGGGTGCTAGCCACTGTTTTGAAGTATCTCCCCTTTTGAGGGCTTTGCCTACTTACACTTTGACGATTGGCCTTTCTTTAATTTCCTTGTCGGGGATAAGCTTAGGCATGAGCCCTTTCTATAAAAAACCTTGGTGGATTGTTTTGAGGAGGGGCAAGTTGAGAATGAGTTTCAAGAATGGCCTCTTAATAAGAACTGTTTCTTGGTATCTCCTGATGGGCCCCATGTGACGGAGCTATTTTTGATATAAACTTTCTCAAGGTGGCAAGCATCAAGCCACAAGGAACCAAAGCTTGTAACAGTCATGTCGTTTCCTGAAAGGCTTACATCCCCTCGACATGCTCCTATTACAAGGCTTTATACTCAGCTCGAGGAATCATAAATGTGGCATGTTCACTTGAGCCAATGTGTCCAGAAAAATAAGGTCCTAGAAGGGCATGTGAGGTGTTAAAGAGTGAAGCTTGAAGCTGAATTTCCAATGGGTGAGGAGGCACCAGAAAGGGCAGTTGCTAACGGGTGAGAGATGGATGACCCTCGCAGGAGGACAGGTGGATGAAATGGAGCTAAACATCATAGATGAGGGGCGATTGGCCCTGATAGGTGAGAGGTAGTTGACCCTTGCGGAAGGGTGGTTGGCCCTGATGGGTGATAGGTAGTTGACCCTCATGAAAAGACCAATGTTGATCTTCTACATGACAGAGGGTCTCTCGTTGGGGTGATTGAGCACCATAAGAAAGAGTCTGACAATTGCTTCAAGTTTGTGCCATGTCGAATAAATTACTTCTTGGTCTTTTGTTACTTTCTCACAAACAACGCCAATTATTGTTCCTTAGTTACAAAAATGAATTTATAGATGAAAAACCACCTTAGGATGACTCACGTGTGAATTATCCGAACGATGGATGACTCTCTCAGAGTGGAGTGACAGCGATGGATGAGTCTCTCGGGATGGTGTGGCAGTAATGGATGACTTTCCTAGGGGTATCGACAACAATGGATGAGTCTCCCGATTGGATTGAGATGGATGACCTGTCTAAAAAAAAGATTGGTTAGGAACACAGGTGAGGATCCCCTGCATGCCCTCTGATAGCATACCAAATAGGCACAATCTAGAGAAGTCGAATGCAAGAAGGAAATGTAAGTGTCAAAGATAGCATACCAAATAAGGGGAGGACCCCTCTATTTATAGCAATGGAAGAGGCTATCAAGTGTTGGGTGACTTAATTTTCTTGACAAGTAACTTGGAAGTAGTTTTGATTGGGTCTCGTGGGGGTGATGGCACACAGATCATATGCGTGGGTATGAGGGCTCGCCTATGTCATCCTCGAGTGAGGGTCACTTGGGGGTATGGGCAAGTAGTGTACCCACATGTAAGGTCAATCGGGGGTGTAGGCATGGGGAACCCCCGGGCGAGGGCGACGCATGGCTGCTCGGGGTGGTGCAGAGCCGCATGGGGCCATGTAGGGCCACAAAGGGCCTCCCTTGGGTGAGGGTCACCCAAGGGTGCAAGGGCGCAGCATCGCATGGCCACACATCCAGGCGGACGGGCGCAGGGTGTAACACCCCGACTCGCCAGGCGTGTCATTATAAGGGTATTCCCGGGATTTTTTTTTTTTTTTTTCTTTAAGTTACACACGCGAGGTATTTCAAGAACAATCTTCACATGCAGAAACAAAACCCCGCGAACCCCAGTTTTGCCCGTTTAACTATCAAGATCAATAATCTTAAACTAAACGAGTCTTAATACAACGCAGCGGATACACTAATACTAGAACACCATTGTATTTCCATAGCAAAATACTTAATACAGATCAAATGATAAAATCACTTATTATACAACTGTTCATTTGCAAAAAGCCTCCAAACGTTACAACGACTAACAAACTAAGCACCATTGGCCCTCAACTGGCCACATCCTTGCCTTCGCAGCAGTCCCTGGCTGGAACATTAAACGTTCCAGGGGCATAGCCCAGATTAGATGATAAACATCTAAGTGAAGGTATGAAACAGTTATACAATGCATGAAAGACATACGAACATGACATACTATACGACAACATGCAAGACACGTCTAACTCGAGATATCACCTTGACATACTTAATCCCTCGAATGTCCCACTGTGACACACGTTCACCTGGTCCAACGTTAATCCCTCGAGTGCACCATCGTGACACCCGTTCACCTGGTTTAACATTATTCCCTCGAGTGCCCCAGTGTGACACCCGTTCACCTGGATTAACATTGTCCCAATCTCAAGTAGACCCCATCCCGCCCCATACGGACCCAACGATGCAATTTAAATGATATGAAAATTACACGCCATGCACCAACTTTTTAAAATAAAACAGTTAATGCAATGTAGCAAATATCGACACAATGATCGTAAGCAAAAGCCTTGTAAAACAATCTATGTCTAGGAGGGTATAACCGCTCACTAGAACTCACCACAGGCACCTAAAAACACTTCCAAGACAAGGAAAAGTTGGAATCAAACCACTCACCTCGAACGAATTTGGATTGCCTCGATCCTTGTGTATGGCCTCGATTTGCGTGCTAAACCCCAAATACTTGAACTTGTGCTCAACCTCAAGCCAAGATACTTCCTAAACATCATATTTAATTAAGGGAGCATTAAAATCTATTTTCCTCAATTTTCCATAATTTTCTCTATTTTCTCCCAATTTTCTTCTCGATAATTCCAAAATAATTATTTATTCAACTATTTTCCGAAATATTTCAACACAATAAATCCTAAAATAATTAATTAAAAATACTGGAAGAAGAAATACCCAAAATGCCCATTTCACGCGCCCTCACGCGCCCTGCGCGTGGAGGCTGGCGCGTGCAGCCACACGCGTCGTCTTCTTCCTCAAAACCAGCCGGCGACGACCCCTCCGATGACCGATCTGAGCACACCCCCTTCAAGCCCTCGAAGATTCGATCCCATTGGCACCAGTTTGAGGCCGAAAGGCCATCGGAAAATGGCCCAAACGGCCAGTTGCAGGTCGGCGGTGGCGGACCGCCTCCGATTCTCGGCCGAGCTCGAACAACCCTCAAACTCACACCAAAATGCTTCAAATTACTCCCAATCTCTTCTCCTCGATGCAAGGATCAAAAGCCCCTTAATCACTCTCTCAAAAACATCCAAAAACATGATCGATTTTTGAGCTCCAAAATTCGAAACCCTCGGCCCCTTTTATACCCAAAAACCGGTCGAAATCCGGCCAATCACCAGCCATAGCTTGGTCACCAAGCATCCTATGGCCGTATACGACCTTCCCCAAGCAAGCCTCGGCCGTCCCATCGCCGGAAACGGCCTCCACGTGCGGTGGCAGTGCGGCGGCCGTTTTCTCCCTTGCGTTCACATTGCAAAATTTTGCTAAATTACATTTTCACCCCCTGATTTCTTCACTTGACATTTTAGCCCCTACCAATACACCCCTGATCTTTCCAAATATACCACTAAGGACCACAAGTCTTGTACTATTTATTTCATTCTTGAAACTTTCAAAAAATTATCGTTTTGACCTCCCTCGGGTAATTTTAGAAAAACTGCACTTAGGCCCGACTGATTGATTTGACCTTAAATCCATTCAATTTATCCCGAAATCTCTTAAGGGTTGTTCTACACATTAAATACTAGTCCTTGACGCGCTCCATTGATCTTCAGGACGTTTCCTACGTCGATTCGATTTTCTCAGCCCAGTCGACAGCTGTACCGAAAACTGTTCCCGATCCCACTTCTTTTATCACTAAAAATCATAATTCGAATCACTTGTCGATACTGTATAATTTTCTTTAGCTATCTAAGGTCCAGGTTACTCCCTCGAGCCACTTTGGTCTTTTAAGACTGCAATAGTGTGTCCTAAAGCCTTATTCTTTTGATAATTCCACTTGTACCATTCATCAAATATTATTTATGACCTCAAATCATTCCTGGGTATTACATTCTCCCCCCCTTAGGAAATTTCGTCCTCGAAATTTTGTCCGTGACAATTGTATCTCCATCGGTGTTAATGACTCCCAAATGTAATGCCTTATATACCATTTTTAGTTCCTAGTAATCATTCATAACTTTTATCTCCATAGGGTTTGGGTTTACCAGACTCATTTCTGATCTTCCAGAATATCCCGTTGTAGCTTTATACCTACGACTACACGAATCCCAATTATTTATAAAATCCAATATCACTTCTAACTGGGTCCTTAAAACCTATTTTATTTGACTAATAATTCTCCCAACCACTCTTATGTTAATGCATATGTCATGATCATGCAAAGATTGAACTAGCTTGGATGCCATTTTTGCACAGAATTTGATAATATTGAATTTACCCAGCTACTATCATTGCACAGAAATTGATAACATTGAACTTACCCATCTGCCATTATTGCACAGAAATTGATAACATTAAACTTACCCAGTTGTCATGATTGCACAGAAATTGATAACATTGGATGGACTCAACGTATCTTTCTCAATTATCATTACCTTGGTTGCATATTAACTTTAAAAATAACTTCTTAGCCTCTTACAGCCGGTCATGCAAATTATCCATTTAGGTCTCTCAAACACAATTTCTTTTACTGGAACCTAACATCCTGACATGTTACTATTTCTCTTTCAAACACCATCCATCAATCAAATCAATTTATCTCAACACAGAATTCTCGTGTCATTTCAATTTATTGATAACATTCTATTTTTATATGCGTCCATCACTTGTAACTCCTCAACCTAGTACCGCCAAACGCTTTACTTCAACTAAACGGTGTTTTCCATATTCTTCCACATGAGAAACAACTTTTTTTTTTTCTATTGAATTAAACAAGATTCCTCTTATCCTTGATTCTTGGAATAGATTTAATCTCGTTCCTTCCTAGGCGATCTACTTTTCATACTACTTCCTTAAATGAAAACCTTATTGAATAACCTTTGATTCTTACCGAGTCTTTAGCAACACCTAGCATAACTTTAATAGCTTAGCCTACTGTCTTACAACCCAAATAAAATTTTCATAGTGGAACTAAAAACTCACGTCTTCCTTTATAACAGTTTAATCATATGTTTTCTCCAATCACAGCATGTCTCTCGGGAAGAAAAAACACTTTCAATTACCATATCCCTATGTTGATTTTGTCTCTTTCAATCCATCAACTCATGTTCTCAAGGGTACCTAGGTATACTTATCATTGCTCCAACCTTTTTATATCACCAAAGGCAAGGTTTGAAACAACTAAATCGCAGCCAACTGCTAACAATTCCTAGGGTGTGTAATATTAAATACACTAAACTAAGAGCCAAGTTGATAACGATAATTAAATTCCTCCCAAGGTGATATCTAGAAAACAATCGTCCCACATTTTCCTAATCAACTTCACGGCACATGTTTATACCAAGGATTACTTCATTCTTAGTTAGGAGCTACCTCGACCTAGGAGCATTATTACTATTTCACCACAACTCCTGAATTTTCCGAGTGTATTCATCACTTCTTAGTAACCTTACTTCACGAATTTCTGTAATTATCCTAGAAGAATCCTTTACAAATCTCTGTTAACAGCTTGCCAAATTTTGTTTCGTCACTTGAGATTACTTTTCCTTCTTTCGATTCTTTTTTTTTTTATTATCGACTACCACATTCCACATAGCAATTAACCTGCTTAGGTCATCTTCCAATCCTTTTACCTTTCAATAATGATTTAGGGATCCTACCACGATGCTCTGGTCCCTAGGAACTTGGACTCTAAACCATACATAACATCCTCAGTGTCGCCCAAACTTTAGCACCTAACCGTCTCCACAGTTCACTGTGTTGCTCTGACTCGTAGGTATCACACCCCAAACCGTGAGCCAACCACCAGTCCTCTGCCTTGGTCCTTAGGCTCAGATCCATTGTTACAAACCAACACCAATGGTGTTATCGTTATGCTTAGAATTCCTCATTCCATCTCTGAGAGCTACAGTGGTTCTATTGGTACTAATCCAACTCTTTGATCTTTTGGATTCCTAATGTTCTTTTCCAGAGTAACACTCAATCGTATCGAGCACCCTTATCCTAACCATTCCTAAGACTTCGGATTTCTTTCTCACGATTTAATCTCTTTTACTTCCCAAATTTGTTACGCATGTGACGGGACCTCGCGCTCTTGTTGCTGCTCTTGCAGACGTTCATAATTTATCAAACACTCCAATATCAATTGTATTTCCAGTTTATCATTCATTTTTTTTTTCAACTTATACTAGATCGTTGAACCATATTCTCGTCACGGCCGTACGCTTAATCTATCACAAGATTGGCTTAGAAATTTCATTCTCCTTATATGTTTATTCCACGGTTGGCTTTCAACTAACACTCACTCTATAGGTCATTATGTCAATCATTCCTATTTCTTTGAATCAACTTTAATTTTGTTAAGACCTAATCAAGTCCCAAGATATCTTTACGAGCTTAATCAAGCTTTAGCAAGCCTATCTTATTGCTTGGTGCCTTAAAACTCAAGCCAAGACTTTTATGACTACCCCTCGGTCCTTGACAATCATCGTTATGCTAACTATCTTCTTTTGAGTTTGAATCTTCTTAAATCAGCTAGGGTTATTTCAAGCTTAAAATATAATCGTCTCCACAGGTTGAAATACCATTTTATCTCCAAGTGTATATAGTACGCGTAAATTTTCTTTAGAAACATCATAGGTAAACTCGTAATTCTCTTATCCCAAAATTTTTCTAATCTCCAAGATTCATCACGAATCTCTAATCTATCGTTGATCCCTACAATCTCAAGATCATCAAGTAAGGTTTCATTTTGCAAATTCTCTACAAGCTAAAAGATTCTTTCAAATTTCCAAGGGAAAATTCTAATACCCAAAACATGCGAACTTCACGTTTCGTAACCTAATAACTTTCGGTCATAACTTGATCCTAACTATAGCCAATTTACGGTCGATCCCTCTTTGTCTCGTAGTCACTATTCGAAATTCCAAAATCCTATATCATCAAGGTTTTACTTAAAAGGAAAATTCCCACTATAACCTAGAGCATTTTATTCAAGCTAATTACTATCGAGAAAAAAAAACTTCTAACACCTCAAACAAGAATTTGATCCTTACTTAGTTCCGATTCGTTTTTCTTGTCTAATCCTAACTAATATCCCCGATACAGTTCTTACTTCTATTATTTCCCAAAACCTTCATCAGACTCAAATCCACACCTTGACTCTCTTTGTCCTTGAATAACATATGGGACCATATACATATGATTCGTTCTTATGAGTCGTTTTCTTAAGGTAATATTTCCTTATTTCCACTATCAACAATTCCGGTTTCTTTATCTCAATATCCTCATCAACAATTTCGGATTCCTGACTCAAAATTTTTTTTTTTATTCTCAACGCTCTTATCGAATCATCCTAGGTTTCTTATCGGGTCGTTCCTTAGGATTCTTGATCTATACCAAGTCATTCTTTCCCTTGAATCCTTATACCATTCGATCAAAACCTGACTTACAATTAGGTTATTTAATATCAAACTAATCGTCCGCAACTTGTTTCTTCTTAATAACCACCAGTTATCCCAGCATTTAGTGAGATTGATTTTAACTAATGATCTCCAACCTACGGTTTCCAAATCTTACGAATCCTCAGTTATGGTTTATCGAACCAATCTTACATTCGACCCATATTGTTGGATGCTAACTCCCAATCCAACGTTTCATCACTCAGCAAAAATCTAGTATTCTTCAATTAATAATTTCAAAGACTTCAACCGACAAACCCCCAAATCTCCAAGCAGGGATTTTGTTTTTTTTTTGTTTTTTTTTATGATCTACCAGTTTCTTTCCCCTAAATCTCCATTTGGGATTTTCAATAGTTAGTCCTAACTAAATCCGTTCTTCTTAAGTCCTTAATTCAGATTTATAACTTAACCTAGGATCTTCAAGTCGTTTTTCCTTCCCACGCCCTTAACAGGTTCTCCTAATAATCTCCATCGTTTCGCTTATCTTGTCAGGGTATGACACCACCATTATTTAACATGTCCCAAACGGGAGGGTACTAAGACAATTCACTAAGATTCTTCCAAAAGAGATTTATACTATACTTCAAGTTGTATCAGAATCACTAAAGTATTTATTCCTCAAAGGTTTTGGGTCATATATCTCTTTCATTTTGACGACCCTCTTCACTAGCTTCCTAATTTCCAAAAGATGTGAATAGAACTTGTTCGTCTTCCCTTGACGCTGAAAGTATATTCAAATTGAAAACCTCAAATTTCACCCTTCTAGAGTCTCCATACCATTTCAACTATGTTCCGAATGTCTCCTAGAATCCATAATCCCGTTCTAAGTTCTCATTCAATAGTTCAAATCATGCTAAGTTCAACAACCTAGTCAAATCGTCCTAGGGTTTTAACCTAGGGCTCTGATACCAATTGTAACACCCCGACTCGCCAGGCGTGTCATTATAAGGGTATTCCCGGGATTTCTTTTTTTTTTTTCTTTAAGTTACACACACGCGGTATTTCAAGAACAATCTTCACATGCAGAAACAAAACCCCGCGAACCCCAGTCTTGCCCGTTTAACTATCAAGATCAATAATCTTAAACTAAACGAGTCTTAATACAACGTAGCGGATACACTAATACCAGAACACCATTGTATTTCCATAGCAAAATACTTAATACAGATCAAATGATAAAATCGCTTATTATACAACTGTTCATTTGCAAAAAGCCTCCAAACGTTACAACGACTAACAAACTAAGCACCATTGGCCCTCAACCGGCCACATCCTTGCCTTCGCAGCAGTCCCTGGCTGGAACATTAAACGTTCCAGGGGCATAGCCCAGATTAGATGATAAACATCTAAGTGAAGGTATGAAACAGTTATACAATGCATGAAAGACATACGAACATGACATACTATACGACAACATGCAAGACACGTCTAACTCGAGATATCACCTTGACATACTTAATCCCTCGAATGTCCCACTGTGACACACGTTCACCTGGTCCAACGTTAATCCCTCGAGTGCACCATCGTGACACCCGTTCACCTGGTTTAACATTATTCCCTCGAGTGCCCCAGTGTGACACCCGTTCACCTGGATTAACATTGTCCCAATCTCAAGTAGACCCCATCCCGCCCCATACGGACCCAACGATGCAATTTAAATGATATGAAAATTACACGCCATGCACCAACTTTTTAAAATAAAACAGTTAATGCAATGTAGCAAATATCGACACAATGATCGTAAGCAAAAGCCTTGTAAAACAATCTATGTCTAGGAGGGTATAACCGCTCACTAGAACTCACCACAGGCACCTAAAAACACTTCCAAGACAAGGAAAAGTTGGAATCAAACCACTCACCTCGAACGAATTTGGATTGCCTCGATCCTTGTGTATGACCTCGATTTGCGTGCTAAACCCCAAATACTTGAACTTGTGCTCAACCTCAAGCCAAGATACTTCCTAAACATCATATTTAATTAAGGGAGCATTAAAATCTATTTTCCTCAATTTTCCATAATTTTCTCTATTTTCTCCCAATTTTCTTCTCGATAATTCCAAAATAATTATTTATTCAACTATTTTCCGAAATATTTCAACACAATAAATCCTAAAATAATTAATTAAAAGTACTGGAAGAAGAAATACCCAAAATGCCCATTTCACGCGCCCTCACGCGCCCTGCGCGTGGCTGCGCGTGGAGGCTGGCGCGTGCAGCCACGCGCGTCGTCTTCTTCCTCAAAACCAGCCGGCGACGACCCCTCCGATGACCGATCTGAGCACACCCCCTTCAAGCCCTCGAAGATTCGATCCCATTGGCACCAGTTTGAGGCCGAAAGGCCACCGGAAAATGGCCCAAACGGCCAGTTGCAGGTCGGCGGTGGCGGACCGCCTCCGATTCTCGGCCGAGCTCGAACAACCCTCAAACTCACACCAAAATGCTTCAAATTACTCCCAATCTCTTCTCCTCGATGCAAGGATCAAAAGCCCCTTAATCACTCTCTCAAAAACATCCAAAAACATGATCGATTTTTGAGCTCCAAAATCCGAAACCCTCGGCCCCTTTTATACCCAAAAACCGGTCGAAATCCGGCCAATCACCAGCCATAGCTTGGTCACCAAGCATCCTATGGCCGTATACGACCTTCCCCAAGCAAGCCTCGGCCGTCCCATCGCCGGAAACGGCCTCCACGTGCGGTGGCAGTGCGGCGGCCGTTTTCTCCCTTGCGTTCACATTGCAAAATTTTGCTAAATTGCATTTTCACCCCTTGATTTCTTCACTTGACATTTTAGCCCCTACCAATACACCCCTGATCTTTCCAAATATACCACTAAGGACCACAAGTCTTGTACTATTTATTTCATTCTTGAAACTTTCGAAAAATTATCGTTTTGACCTCCCTCGGGTAATTTTAGAAAAACTGCACTTAGGCCCGACTGATTGATTTGACCTTAAATCCATTCAATTTATCCCGAAATCTCTTAAGGGTTGTTCTACACATTAAATACTAGTCCTTGACGCGCTCCGTTGATCTTCAGGACGTTTCCTACGTCGATTCGGTTTTCTCAGCCCGGTCGACAGCTGTACCGAAAACTGTTCTCGATCCCACTTCTTTTATCACTAAAAATCATAATTCGAATCACTTGTCGATATTGTATAATTTTCTTTAGCTATCTAAGGTCCGGGTTACTCCCTCGAGCCACTTTGGTCTTTTAAGACTGCAATAGTGTGTCCTAAAGCCTTATTCTTTTGATAATTCCACTTGTACCATTCATCAAATATTATTTATGACCTCAAATCATTCCTGGGTATTACACAGGGCCGTGCTACTATGTTGTTGTGTGGGCTTGGGCGCCCATAGAGACCCGTGCGAGGTGTTGTAGCGGTTGTGAGGTGGGGTAATGGCCATGCATGCGAGGCTCCTGCCTGGCCATGTGGCGTTCTCTCATTCTTCCGATTCTTTCGTTTATTTTTGCTAATCTATTTTGTCCATTTATTTTTGTTAGGCATATCAAATATTAAACACCAAATGCTAGAAAAACCAAATGAATGTTTAAATGAAAAATTAGTAGAAAATTGTGAAGAAATTTTTGAAGATAATAATTCAAATTCACTAAAAAGTAGTGAAGAATGTGATGAAAATTTAGAATAAGATGTTCTAATCGACAAGAGTAAAAATGTTAATGATGAAGATGAAACAATTATTTAAAATATTTAGAGTTCAGCACAATAATTCAAACATGTTTTTTTGCGGCAATTTCCAAAATATCGTCGCTAAATTTTAAAAATAATTAAATAATAAAAAATTCAATTCAAATTTTCCGCGGCTTTTGAGAAATCGCTGCTAAATTCAAAAATTAAAAAATTTAAAATTAAAATTAAATTAATATTTGCGACAATTTTTGAAAACTGCCGCAAAATTAAAAAAAAAATTAATATTTGCGGCGATTTTTGAAAACCACTGCAAAATTCCAAAAAAATAAATTTAGCGGTGGTTTTTCAAAAACCGCTGCTAAATTCAAAAAATTAAATAATTCAAAATTAAAAATAAAATAATATTTGCAACAGTTTTCAAAAATCGTCGCAAAATTCATTAAAAAAATTAAATTTAGCAGCGATTTTTTAAAATCGCCGCTAAATTTAAAAATAAAAACTAAAATTAAATAAAAATCTTAAATATTAAAATTCATTGTTTTCATTAAAAAAATTAAATTTTGCTTAAGAAATAATTAAAAATTAAATTAATAAAAATAAATATAAAATCTTAAAAATAAATTTAAAATTGCATTTAAATTAATAGAAAAATTCATTAAAAATCTAATTTAAAAAAATAAAAATAAAAATAAATTTAACAAAATTTTAATATATAAAATTTTAATAATTTTTAAAAAATATATAAAATCTTCTTTTTTATTTTTAATAAATTAATTTATTTAATTTAACTCAATTAATTTATTTTTAATTTATTCTATTATTCTTTTAAAAAATAATCAATTAATAAATGTTTTTAATATATATTAAAAAATATAAAATATAATTCTAAAAATTAGTTGTTAAATTAGTATATAATATATATATATATATGCGTATATGTCAAGGGGTTGTTCGCAGATCAGGCGATTCGCGTGTGCGCGCGCATTAGGGGTCTTGGGTTCGAAAATTGGGGAGGGGAAGGTGCTCTGGGATTTAATTTCCAACATCGTCATGTGGCGCGCAAGGGTTGGGCGGGTTGGGCACGTGTTGGGCTGGCTTGCGAGAGCAATAAAAAAGTTAAATTTTTAATTTTTTATTAATTTTCACGACGGTTTTGAAACCACCGCTAAAACTAAAATTTTAATTTTTTTAATTAATTTTAGCGGCGATTTTGAAATCGCGGCTAAAATTAAAATTTTTTAATTTTTTTAATTAATTTTAGCGGCAATTTTGAAACAACCGCCGCTAAAATTAAAATTTTAATTTTTTTTAATTTTTAGCAGTAGTTTCAAAACCGCCGCTAAATATTATAGAAACCGCCGTAAAAAATATAATTAACGATGGTTATTCTAGCGGTTGCTGAAAACCGCCGCTAAACGTTCCGCGACGACTGACTTAGCGACGGTTTTCAAAACCGCCGCTAAATGCCGATTTTTTTGTAGTGATGATTTAGTTTGAAATCAAATATAATTCAATTAACAAATAAAATGTGTGAAGATTGAAAAATTTTTAGTATCAAACTTCAAAGTCACGAAACAAGTAATGAATATGCTATAAATATGAACATTTGGATTGATGTTGAGATGAGATTAATTAAAAACAAAATAATTGATAAACATTTACAAGAAAAAATAAATAAAAAGTAAAAGTATTGGAAGAATGTACTATTAAGAATTATTGCTATTGTAAAAAATCTTTTAAAAAATAATTTGACATTTTTTTATACAAATGAGAAGATTTATCAAGGTAATGATGGAATTTTTTTGAAATTAATTGAAATGATTATTAAATTTAATCCAATAATGCACAAACATTTTAAACGTATTCAAAGTGGAGAAATTCATAGACATTATTTTGATCATAACATATAAAATGAGTTTATAAATATTTTAACATTAGAAATAAGAAATATAATTATTAAAAAAAATCAAAGAACTAAAATATTTTTTAATTATACTTTATTGTACTTGAGATGCAAGTCATCAAAAGAAAATATCTTTTATATTAAGATGTGTAAATATTTCAACAAGTCCAACAAAAATAAAAAAGTGCTTTATAGATTTTTTAAAAGTGGATAATATCTCTACTCAAAGTCTTTTTAATGTATTCACAAGTAAAATAAAAAATTTTGAATTTCATGTAAATAATGTGAGTGGGCAAGAATACAATAACGGGTCTAATATGAAAGGTAAACACAAAAGTGTGCAAAAAAAATTATTAAATATAAATTCTAGAATATTTTATATACCATATGATTGTCACAATCTTAATTTAGTTTTTTGTGATATGACTAATTCATGTGCTAATGCTATGACATTTTTTGGAGTGACGCAACACACATACTCATTATTTTCTTCTTCTACAAAAAAATAGAAAGTTTTGCAAGATCATGTTTCTAATTTGACACTTAAGTTGTTATCACAAACATGTTGGAAAAATCATATTGAAAGTGTTAAAACAATCAAATTTCAAGCTCTACAAATAAGAAATACTTTATATTAATTAGCAAAAACTGATGAGTATTCTAAAACAAAAGGTGAAACTATTTCTTTAGCAATATATGGGATTGAATTTTTTTAATTTTTATTAGGCATTATTATTTGGTATGATGTGTTGTTTGTTGTTAATACGGTCAGTAAATATTTATAATATAAAAATATAGACATTGCTGTTGTAATATAGATCACTTGAAAAATTTTATTTCCTTTTCTAAAACTATATAGAAAATATGTTTAAATCTTTTATGATTTATGCTAAAGAGATTGTAAAACAAATGAATATATAACCAAAGTTTCGTGAAAAATGTACTATAAGGAGAAAAAAAAAAAAACAATTTGATGAGAGTGAAAATAAGGAGATAAATTATCTATTGAAGAATTTTTTAGAATTAATTATTTTACATATTTAGTTGATCATGCAATTTCTTTTCTTTAAAATAGATTTGAACATTTTAAAATATACGAAGATAATTTTGATTTTCTTTTGTAACGTAGAAAAGTTAAAATTGTTTGATGAAGATAATTTAAAAAGAAATTGTTTAAATCTTGAAAACTTTTTAAAACATGACATACTCTCTGATATTAATGGTTTGGATTTATTTTTAGAATTAAAAGTATTAAAAGAAATTATAACCATGGAAATAAAAATACTACTTGTGAAACTAAATTTTATGAACAAGGTAAATTCTTTTCCAAATACATGGATAGTTTATAGAATATTATTGATCATTCTTGGTACTATAACTTCAGTAAAAAAAATTAAAATTAATAAAATTTTATTTATGTTCAACTATGTCATAAGAAAGATGAAGTAATTTGATTATATTGTCAGTTGAAAAATATTTGCTGTCTAAATTTGAATACAAAAATTTAATTAGTAATTTTGTATCTCAAAAAGCAACAAAAATAAATTTTAAATAATTATTTATATATTAAAATATCATCAAAATAACTCTTGTTTAAAGGCATAAATATTCTTAAAATGGCCTTGATTATCAGCATTGTCAGTGCCTGTTCATCTTCGTTGAATGAGATAGTGTTAGGATCTCGAGTCTCAACCCTTAAGGTTCGAGACACACCAGGCTTGGACAACAGCTCGAGCATTGGCACAAGTAGCGATAATTCAAGGCAACCCGATAGCGATGACAAGCATATTGCGCCAGTTGAGGCCCCACCTGACATGCCAATGGACCAGCTATGCTAACATGAGCCATTTGTGGCCTTAGCCCACGACCAGCCTGCAAGATCAACCCACAGTGCAGCCACAGGGGGCCAACCTAGCCCAACAAAATGAAGCCCACAAGACTAGGCCCATCAGCCCAATTCATGGAGCCCATCAGAGAGAAGACCAGCAGCCAAGTTAGTTCACTTGATCTGGCTTCATTAATCCATCCTTTAATTATTTCCTTTAATTGTTTCTTTTAATTCTAGCATTGATGTATCTCTTTATTTCCAGCATTCATGTAGATACATCAGTTACATTTTCTGCATTCATATACTTAGGCATCCAAGGGGTCACTGCCAGCCACTATATAAGGCTTTGATCTGCCTTCATTTGGAGACTTTTATTCAATTAAAAAAATGTATTTGCCTAAGTGTTCTTCACACTTTAGATTTCTCCCTTCTATCCTGTGATAGTTAGGCGAAAATCAATCTTCCGAGAATTAGGGCATCCATCAGATAGTCCATTAGTGGGGGGCTAATGTCAGCCAAATTAGTGCTGCAACTATTGTCAGTATTCTCTGGCTAAAGGAGAAGCCATCAAACGGCTAAAACATAAGTAGACAAAGAGGGATCAACTGACGATTGTTGCTGATTAAGGAAAGGTCAATGGTTGTAAACGAACACTAGTTGGGGTTCAACAACCTTGCTGTTTGAAAAGAAGTGTTGGTTTAAAGATCAAAGACCTTGCTATCTAAAGAGAGGCGTTGCTATAAAGATGTCAAGATTAGTTTTGAAGTCATAAATAAGGTTTTCTTATTCTAATAATTCTATTTGGATAGTCAAATGGCTCACTATCCATCTTTAAAGTTATGGGACTAGCAATTTTAATGAGGGAAAAATTATATGCAATATCTCTAAACTTTAGGATAATTGTAAACGATACCTCAGTGTTTGAGAAAATACAAAAAGTGCCTTAAAATTTATAGTATGTTGTAATTTTTTTTACCATTAGTTAACCCCTGTTAAATATTAAAAGATGACCAAAATATCTTTATATTTAAAGATTTTTTTCATTTTTATTTCTTTTTATTTTGAAGTATTTCTTTTATTTCTCTTTCTCTTTTAGCTAATAGCAATGATAACAACAATGACGACAATGACGACATTCTTCTCCTCTCTAAGGCTTCAATCATGTTAATGGTCATTCCAAATTCTAGATTTGAACAATCATTCCAAATATAGAATGTTCTAAACGACAGAGATGGTTTGAAAAAGACGACAACAACGATAAATCTTTATCTCCCTCTCTCTATGATGAATCTGGGTTCATCTATGATGAACCAAGATTTGCTATGGATTCATCAACCTTTGATGAGGGGAATGCCTTCGAGCTCATAATTACCCCAATACCCCAGAAAAATAACCAATAAAAGCAAAGACACGTGTTCGCTAGAGAACTAAGCCAAGGTCATCATTTAGCCTAAGTCCGGGATGGGCATGTGGCAGATACGTCTCAACTAATCGACTAGGAATCTTAGCCTTTTGCTCAACGAAGATTCCCCGGATTCCTCGGCCTCAGTCATCATTCCGAAGATCATGGAGGTATGGATTATCCCGAGCCCCTCGAAAACTGATTACCATATCCATACCATCAAGATCATGGCTCTGTAGAAGACAGGATCCGAATCCCAGAAGTTTGAAAAGGGAATTCTTATCTTGAAAAGAGGATAAAAGGAGGCAACCAAGACGAGTAAGGGGATTCTCTATCTTTTTTCCTAAGTTTTCAACTATAGACTTTAGCTTTGATAACCCAGTGAACTGACTTGAATGTTGGAGTGATCACGGGGGAGTAAGTCCTCGACTTCGTTTTTGCAGGTATTTGATTCGAGATAGAAGAGGGTGATCGGCTCTGCATCATCATTTAGAGCCCACCGTGGGGCCGAGGTGTTTTTCTTTCTATCTACCCAATACAATTTTCTTGGCGTTCAAGTTCTTTTAGTTTTGATGGCAACAAGGAGACACCAATCTTGAGCTGTTGGTGGTAACCCTGCCCCAGAACCGAGCTAGAATAATCCTCCATGGAGTTAGCAAGGGAGAAAGTGTAGCCCGGATAATCCTTATCCCCTTCCAGATCTTATTACACTTTTAGAGAATCAGGTTCAGCGTCCAACAGAGCTGCTCACCGACTTCCTGGATCAACAGCACCAGCAGCAAGCCCATTACTCTCAAATAAGGGAAAGTAGGAACCCTCTTTGGAGGACGGATCTTGTCAACATGAAGGGGAGCCTCGAGGACGGGAATAAGAAGATGGGCTCGGTGAAGCTGAAGAATCGTCTAATATGTCATACGCGCGACAATAAGAAATGAGGCTGAGTTAGTTGGAAAAGGAGATTGCAACATTAAAACCGAAGCAGGAAGAGTCCTGTGGCATGGCTGCAAACTAGCCTCTTAGTCCGGAGATTATAGTTGCGATGCCACCCTAGTGTCTTCGTATTTCGGCTATCAAGCCCTATGCGGGCATTACTGATCCGATGGATCACCTGGACCTTTTCACCTCTCATATGATAGTGCAAGACACATCTGATGCAATGTAGTGTAGAGTCTTCCTAGCTACACTGGAAGGGCATGGACATGCTTGGTACTTAAATCTGACCCATCACTCAATAGAAAACTTCACACAGCTTCGTAATAGTTTTTTGGCCTACTTTGCTCCTCTTAAGAGACATCGAAGATCTACTATGGATCTCATCAGCCTAAAGCAGAACTAGGGCGAATCTTTGAAGGATTTCATCTCAACATTTAATATGTAGGCCATGAGCATTAAGAACTCTAATCATAGTGTCACAATGGTGGCTTTTTAGAATGCCCTAAAGCCTGGCCCTTTGGCTGGTCATTGGCCAAAACTCCCCCGCTCACATTTACAGATATTCTTAGTCGGGTAACGAAGTATATCAATGCTGAAGAAGTTATGTAAGCGAAAAGAGTTAAATACACCAAGAAGGAGAAAAAGAAACATTCCGAAGAGTATAAGGGTGAAGGTAAAAGGGAGGATCGCAAAGAGAAGCCCCATCCTTGGTGGGAATCGAGTAGTTTCACTCCCCTAAATGCTTCTAAAGCGGAGATCCTTGCTACTATTAAGGGCAAGGACTATATGAAAAAACCACTGCCTGTGAGAGCACTATCTAATAAGAGGAACATGAATAAATATTGTCACTTTCACCGAGATCATAGCCACGATATGAAGGAATGCCACCAGTTAAAAGAAGAGATTCAAGAGCTCAATAATTGGGGTTTTCTTAAGAGTTTTGTAGCTAAGGAAGAAGATCCTTGAAAGGGGCGAGAGCAACATTAGCGAAGTCCTCCTCCCCGACAGGACCGAGCTGAAGAACGAGATTACGGTCGGAATTCACCCCGGAATGAGAGACCGCCGCAAGCGACAGAAGATCATCCATAGCCCCCAGTGTTCCATACACTCGCAATGGGGGAAGTCCCGGGCACGAAGTGCGAGGAGGACTCGATAGTGGTCCGAACTTTAGAGATAAAAAGGTTGAGGAAAGGAAAGACGTTCTCCTTTTCAGATAACGACTTCCCAGGGTATCCTAACCGAAATGATCCATTGGTGATAACAGCTAAGTTTGGAAAGTGGGAGCTTAAGCAGATCCCAGTGGATCCAGACAGTTCTTCGGAGATTTTATACATGCAAGCCTTCTTGGGCATGGGGTACCAGATAGAGCAATTGAGGCCGGTCTGTGTCCTCTTGGTAGGATTTGACGATGAGGTAGTGTATTTGGATGGAGTCATTCAACTTTCGCTAGTCCTGGGAAAGGGTTCTCAAACCTCCCAGGTCATGCTGGATATTTTAGTGGCAAACGTGCCTGCGACATATAACATGATTCTGGGAAGGTCGGGCCTTAACGCTCTTTAGGCTATCCCTAGCACATATCACATGATGGTGAAGTTCCCCATAGCTAATGGGGTAGGAGAAGTGCGAGGAGATTTGTGTTCGACCAAGGAATGTTACATGGCGCCAATAGGCGTGGCGCGGGGTGCTGAGACCCCGCGAAGGGAGATAGAGGAGAATCTAGTGCAAGGAGAGACTCCTGGTCATAAAAAAGACTGGGTTGGAGAAAAAGCAGAGGGACCCCCACTAGCCGTTAGTTTCTTATTGGAGGGGTTGGAGGATCCAAAAATGGCAGAGTTAGTGGATAAGCTCGATGAGGTACCTCTAAAGGAGAACCATCCCAACCAGTGCATAAAGATAAGTGATGAGCTGAAGGACCCCATAAGGGGTCAAATCTTAACCCTCCTGCGGCAGTATGCGGATGTTTTTGCATGGATAGTTCAAGACATGCCAAGGGTTGACCCGAAGGTCATGACGCACAGGTTGGGAATACATCCGGGTTTCCGACCTATAAAGTAGAATAAGCAAATATTTGCCCCAGAAAGAGCCAAAGCGATTGAGGTAAAAGTGGAGAAGCTGATGGAGGCGTAATACTTTCGGGGGGTAGATTATCCTGAATGGTTAGCCAATGTGGTGTTGGTGCCCAAGGGAGAAGGCAAGTGGAGGCTTTGCATTGACTTCATTGACCTTAACAAGGCTTGCCCAAAGGATAGTTATCCCCTTCTTTGGATAGATGACTTAATTGATGGAAGGATGGGTGTTTACTGATGAGTTTTCTAAACGCCTCTCAAGGATATCACCAGATTCCATGGCACCCTGAAGATCAGGAAAAGACAGTGTTCATCATTAATAAAGCAATCTATTATTACACAATAATGCCATTCGTGTTGAAGAATGCTGGGGCCACCAACCAGCGTCTGGTGAATAAGCTTTTTCAACATTAGTTAGGCCGAAATATGGAGGCTTATGTGGACGACATGTTGGTGAAGATCTTCATTGCCGAACATCATCCAACCGACTTAGAAGAATGTTTTCAAACTCTTTGTAAGTTTCATGTAAAGTTTAATCCCATCAAATATGCTTTTGGAGTTTCTGTAGGAAAATTCCTGGGCTATATAGTTCATCACCGGGAGATTGAGGTGAACTCAGTGAAGGTTAAAGCAGTTCTGGACATGTTGTCCCTAAAGAACATCAAAGAAGTACAAAGCCTAATAAGAAGAATGACGGCCTTAGGGAGATTCCTTTCTCGATCAGCGAAGAAGGGTCTTCTTTTCTACAAAGCCCTGTCGAAGGCAAAGAATTTTGTTTGGGACGATGAGTGTTAAGAAGCTTTCAGCAAGCTAAAGGAACATCTGGCTTTGCCTCCAATCCTTACCAAACCTTAGCAAGGGGAACCACTATATCTTTATTTGGCGGTGGCTGAAGAGGCCGTAAGTTCGATGCTGGTTCAAGAAAAAGACAAAAGACAGAAGCTTGTTTATTATGCCAGTAAGCGGTTGACTGGGGCTGAGGTTCGATATTCCCCCATGGAAAAGTTGGCTTTTACCTTGATAATCTCAGCGAGGAAACTTCGACCTTACTTTCAAGCTCATACTATTATTGTGCTCACTAACAAACCTTTGAGGCAAGTGCTTACTAAACCAGAGCTCTCGGGAAGAATGTTGAAGTGGGTGATGGAAGTGACAACTTTTGATGTTGAGTATAGGCCTCGTCTAATTATCAAAGCCAAAGCATTGGTAGATTTCATTGCTGATAGGATCAGATTGCAGAAGGCTTCGGAGCAGAACCAAAGGCCATGGGTGTTGGCCATGGATGGGAGCTCAACCTCGGGCGGTGGTGGAGCAGGGATGATGATCAAAAGCCCTGATGGGCAGACCTAGCCCTATGCCTTGCACTTCGAGTTTTGAGCATCCAATAATGAAACAGAATATGAGGCCCTATTAGCTAGGTTGAGACTTGCGGAGCAGTTGGAGGCGTAGCGAATCGAAGTGAGTTCGGACTTTAACCTGGTGGTGTAGCAAATAAATGGGGAATACGAGATTCGGGAAGGACACATGATAAAATATCTAGCTATGGCCAAGGAGCTGATGGCACGCTTCTAGTTAGTGAAAGTGGAATATGTTTCTCAGGCTATGAACATTGAAGCGAATCTTTTATCCCAGATTGCTTTGTCCTCTTTTCCTACAAGCTCTCGAGAGATTCGAATTGAGTCTTTACCATAAAAGAGTATCAAGGAGTCAACCGAATAAATGTGTGTTGGCACCGAACCCAGTTGGATGGATCCCCTACTCCTATATTTAAAGGAGGGAAAGCTTCCCAAAGGTTTGTGATAGTCGATAGGGAGCTCTATAAGAGATCTTTTTCACAACCATTATTGAAGTGTTTACGGCCTTGAGAAGCAGACTACATTCTGACAAAGATTCACGAAGGGATATGTGAAAGCCATATTGGAGCCCGAACCTTTAGCCAGAAGGCTCTTCAGCAAAGGTATTATTGGCTAATGATGACGAGGGATTCGGAACAGCTAGTTAGAGCCTAAGATAAATGCCAACGAACCTCCAACCTGGTTCATTTACTAGCTATCACTTTAACCCATCTAGTTACACCTTGCCTTTTTGCTCAATGGGGCATCGACATCTTGGGTCATTTTCCTCTAAAGGCTAGGCAAATTAAATATATTATTGCCGCCATATATTATTTCATAAAATGGGTTGAAGCAGAACCAGTGGCCTCCATTACTGCTCGACGAGTAAAGTAATTTCTATGGAAGAATGTGGTGTGTCGATTCAGAATCCCTTAAGTCCTAATTTCGAATAACGAGACTCAGTCCTTAATTATTTTATTATAGTTGGCTAACAATCTTAAAATAGAGAATGAATGGCAGATAGTACGAGTACATTGAAGAAAAATATTATTATATTTTTCTAACAATCTTAAAACAAATTCCTCGCTGATAAGTTTTGTTTCAAGAGACGGCTATACTTGTGAATTCTACTGGAACCTCTAATAATGTGGTGCAAGGATCTGTTCTTGCAACCCATATGCCTATTGTTGTGCCTACGAGTCATGGAAATGAGTCTGAGAAATTCAACTAATTGAATTTCAAGAGGTGGCATCAAATAATGTTGTTTAGCTTACTACTTTAAATCTTGTAAGATTCTTGACTGATGATGCTCCTACTTTAAATGAGGGTGAACACCCTATGCATTATGAGTTGGTTAGTGATTGTAGAAATCCTTGGCCAAGACACATATGATCGGAAAAAGTTTCTGATGTCAGAAAAAGTTTTGATATGTTATCTCGATCACCCTAGACTAGATCCAGCATAGTCATCAAGTCCGATAAGTTTAATCAGTCACATTACATGGGCAAAATTTTGAAAAAAAATTAACAAGAATGATTCTGGTGTGGCTAAAATACCATTAGACATTAGTCTTTATCTATCCAAGAATAGAGGTGAGAGTATTTCTCAAGTAGAATATTCCAGAGTAATTGAAAATCTAATGTATTTAATGAGTTGTACTATACTAGATATTGCTTATGCAGTCAGTAGATTGAGTCAGTATACAAGTAATCCCAATGCTAACTATTGAAAAGCAATATAATACCCCATATTACATGGTATTGGAAAATAAATAATTTCTAGTGATTTTGAAAGAATCTCGGGTGGTTCGAGAAGCCCAAGGGTTGGTTTCGAGAAATTAATTAATAAAATTATCGAATCAACGGTAGGGAATGCCCCAGGACTTATATGTCTAGAGAAGAGGACATGAGATTGGTGAGCATCTCGAGGTGAGGTTAATGATGCTAAAAGCAGTTCGACCAGAAATAATTTTCGAAATAAATTTTGTATAAGCCCGAATGAGTGCTAATATCGAATGGTTGCAAGGGACCTTCGGGAACCTGAGGGGACCCTAGGGGTGGTTCGATTTTGGGAGTAAGATAACTCTGAAGCGTTTTCGGTTGGAATAAAGGTCTCGTACAAACACAGAGACGAAATCAGTATTATCAAGTAAGCGCTGATAATTAATTTAGAAAAAATCAAGATATTTTGTGATTTGATGGTAATTAATGAAGCCTTGGAAGGGTCCAATGCTATTATTAAAAATTTCCAAGTGCAATTAACATAACCCCAAGTGGGATTAATGAATGATGGAGGGGTTAATGTGTAAATGAAGGAATATATTTAGATATTTTATGAGTGTGCGTGTGATTGGCTTGAATGCCAAGTTTTAAACAGTGCCCTCCTCTTTGAAATTTAAACACAGAGAGAGAGAGAGAGAAAAGCTCGGGAGAGCCATGGCCAAGAGAGCTCGTGAAGGAGAGAAGTAGAGAGAGATCGTGAGGGAGAGATGGCTGGCCGGAGGTGGCCTGAAGCGGTGGCGTCGCTGGTGGCCGGAAGCTATTATAAAGGCGGTGGTTGCAGCGGCAGCGGCCATGGCGTGAGGCCGAGCTGGAGGCAGCATCGGAGATGGAGCAGCCGATGGAGGTCGGTTGGGCCGATGGTGGTCAGAGGCAGCCACAACAGCGGCAGCCTGTAGCAGCGGAGGTCGGCCATGGCAGCGTTGTGCGCGCAGGGAAGGCCGGTGATGGCTGGAGGTACAGGCTGCGCTGGAGGCGACCGGTTGTGGCGGTGGCGCGACAGCTGGTGGCGGAACGGGCTATAGCAGCGGTGGTCGGCGGAGGGCCAACGGTGGCCAGCGGGAGGCCGTGCACAGCAGCAGGCGCAACACTATGCACGCGCGGGAGGTTGGAGAAGATAGGAGAAAAAAAATAAAAGAAAAAGAAAATAAAAAATAAATAAAATATGGAAATTAGAGAAAATTAGGAAACAAATATGAGAAAATTTTGGAAAGTTTTGGAAAAATTATAAAAATTATTTCGAGACTTGAGGTGCGTGCCGAAGGCTCAAAAATGGGGTTTTGAGCACAAGGCGACATTCTAAGAGGAAACGTCGGTGGGGGTGTTTGGTCGATTTTCTCCTTCAGATGGATTGAGGTAAATGAATTATTTTCTTTGAGTTAATTTATTCAACGAGTTAATGTAGAATAATTATTTGTTGGATTAAACCTTGTGTCGGGATTATTTGGAATTTGGCGATGGATGGTTTTGGTGGTGTGCGGCAAAGTTGAGTGTATTAGTTTAATGTCAGATGTTAATGGAGTTGGGTTTGTGCATGTTTGCATCTAGGTTCGACCAGGAAGGCGATGATCCTAGAAGAGTTCGAGGTTCAGCCTGGAGTTCGTGCCGAGGCAGCAGAGGCTTCGAGCCAGATAAGGGATAACCCCAAAGGGGTGGTCTTGCTTGCATTTGTAAGTGTTTCTTTATAAGTTGCATGTAATGGTTAACATTTGTATAATATGTGTTCTAGTGTACCTATGGCCATATGGAGGACTAGTGTTGTGGGAAGAGTTGGTTGATGCCTTAACATATGGAGGTTATGAGGGCATGGAAGACTACCCATTTGCAGTGGATTCTGCATTACATGCTCTCTCATGTTTCATTTACTTAGGCATTACACCCTTACTAAGTCTTTATGACTCATGAGGCTTTATCTCGTGTTGTAGATATGCCCGAGTTTGTGTATTTTATTATCTCTTGTATGTATTCATATGGTGGTATGTATATATACCCTTGTGTGAGAATGGATATGTTGTTGAGCGCTAGATGTATCTAGTTGTTGTAATTATCATAGAGTGATAGGTGATTATGAGATTTCTTGATGTTTGTGGCGTTAGCGTGGTTGAGCCGAGTTTCAAATCAGGTAAGGATCGAAATGGTATGTTCCCATAAATCCCTAATACTCAGCGGATGTTTGATGTGCTAATTTTTGTGCCTGGGTCACCTTTAGCTTACTGTGAGGCGAGTTGAAGAAAGATGAAGCTCACTCGGATTTCGGGTCCCGTTCTGCTATGTTTCCTTGTTTGTGTTTTGGGACCGATTCCTCTAGTGGAGCGAAGGGAAAGACGAAGTCTAGTGCCTACTGATAAGTGTCTTTTATACACTTATTTTGGTATATAAACTTAGCATTTATACATTCAATGAGCATGATTTCTACTTGATTTGGTTCTATATATGGTTATGTAGATGTGGAGCATGTGTTAAAGCGGACATGGAGCAAAAAGAGTGAATTCGGTGCATTATGGAAGTGAAATAAAGCTTGGAGGCATGGTCGGGTATCAAATTAAAAGAAAGCAAAAGAGTATCGAGAGCAAGAAGTTAAAAATGATAAAGCAAGAGACTAATGAAGAAGGCTAGCGGTCTTACAGCGGAATGCATACCACTGTAGGACCACTATAAAGTTTAGTTTCTGGAGCTCACGGTCCTACAGCGGAATGCATACCGCTGTAGGACCGCTTTAGGAATTGCTTTCTGGAGCTCACGGTCCTACAGCGGAATGCATACCGTTGTAGGACCGCTTTAGGAATTAGTTTCTGGAGCTCACGGGTTTGCAGCAACAAGCATACCGCGGTAAGACCGCGGTAGGGTTCAAAGCTTCGGGAAAAGGCCGTTTTAAGTCCGTTTCAATCCAAATAAAAGAGAAATAGACTCCTTTAAGGTGCAGGACTTTGATAACCTAAAGAGGACTATATAAAGACTTATTCTTGGAAGATTTGGGAGTCTTTTGGCATGGAAGAGAAGCCGACGGAAGATTGAAGACTACTCTTGGGTTGTATTTTTCTTTTATTTCTCAACTCTTTGCTATGGATTCCAACTCTTTTCCTTTTCTTTTGATTAAGAGCATGCATAGCTAAGTGTTTATAGCTAGGGTGAATGAAGAAACCTCGACTTCTAATGGTTTGATTTAAAGTTATTTGGTTTTGCTATTTTCTTATCTATCCGGGTTGATTGTTTGTTATGTTTACAATGTTGTTTTGATGCTTGATCACCATTGAAACTTATTTGTGATTTGTATTGCTTTCGAGAGATTCAATACGGATTAGATATGGTAGCAAACAACGTAGGGTCCGATAATAGGTAGAGATACCGTTATACCCTATGAAATCATTGTGTGATGATCTCCGTGATTGAATGCATGTTTATATGTTCGAAGGTTGACTAGAGATAGTTAATCTCATATATATACATAGAACTAAATGACCATCGAGAGAGGCTTTTGGTTGTAATTGGATTATCGATTTTCAACCTAAGATAAGGAATAGCAACACCCGAGTAATGAATAATTGAATCATAGAGGTCGACGGTGGATTCACAAACCCTAGTGCCTTAGTCTTGTGAGTTTTAAATCAAAGGAATTATTTTGTTTGCATCTTTTATTCATAAATTAGTTTTCATTACAATTGAATTCTTCGTTAATGTGTGTGTTAGGTTAAGGTTAAATCAGTTAGAGTAAACGTCAAAAGTTAGTCCTCGTGGGTACGACACTCTATTCATCACTATATTACTTGTCACGATCCATCCACTTGCGGGATAGAATTTAGCCGGACACCTACCTAGGGCATTTCTTGATGAAACATAATCCAACCCTTATCTAGTTGGTTTGTCGTGTGAGAAATCCGGCTGATTATTCATCGGTGGCACCTGTAAGTGGGAGCAGGTTGTTACGCAATAGTAAGAGTACTTAGGTCCTTATGGTATACTTGTAACTATAGACTGCATTACACCAGATACCTAGTTATCCTAAAAGAATATAGTGATGCAAATTGGATATCTGATGTAAAAGACTCAAAATCTATAAGTGGATACGTAATCACACTTGCAAGTGCAGTTGTGGCTTGGAAATCCTCTAAACAGACTGTTATAGCAGGATCCACTATAAAATCTGAGTTTATTGCCTTAGACAAATGTGGCGAAGAGGTAGAATGGCTACGCCATTTCTTAGAGAATATTCTAATATGGAAGAAACTTGTGCCTCCAATATGTATACATTGTGATAGTCAATCTACAATTGGAAGGGCACAGAGTAAGATGTACAACGGTAAGTTTAGACATATACGTCGTAGACATAATACTATTAAACAACTACTCTCAACTGGAATTATCTCTATTAACTATGTAAAGCTAAAAGATAATATTGTGGATCTGCTAACCAAAGGGTTAAATAGAGAGTTAGTTGAAAAGTCATCAGGGGGAATAAAACTAAAGCCCATGAAAGAATAAGTTGATACAATGGAAATCTAACCTAGTTGACTAGAGAACTCAAGATCTAGGTTTAAGGGGACAACCTAATTGTAAAAACTTTATTAGGTCACTGTGAGGGGCTTTATCCTCTTGTCCATTCCTATAATGAAACAGTGATACTTGTAGGAAAAATGATAGCAATGTTTTCTTTAATGATTCTTAAACTAAGAAATTCTGAGTGGAGTAAGCGGGTTACTTTGAATTAGGAAATCACTTATGTGAGATAGAAGTGGGGCCATTTCAAAGGAGAATTGTATAAGGCTCAATTCTTTAAAAAACTCTCGCAGAACCAGACTGATATTCATGGCCAAAACAAACATAATCATGAGAACTAAACAATGGTAGGAAGATTCCTATGTGAGATATGTTATCATTTACATTAATAACATGATAGTTCAAGGACATCATGTCTACTGAATAGTTAGTAAAATAAATATATTTTCATGAGAGAATGTTCAAGAGGTAACACCCTGTAAAGCACGAAAAGGGCTCGGAGATGCCATTTTGGCGTTTTCGAACCATTTCCCTGTTTTAAAAACATAAAAAATGGCTCAAAATGTTTTTCAATCCATTTGTGTAATTTTTTTTAAAAAAAATTGGGTTGTTTTCGAATTTAAATAACTTGGCTGAAAATGCATTTCCGGCGAGTGCTTCCCAACTAGATTGCACGAATCCCTATAAAAAGCTCGGGTACTTCATTTTTCCCCTTTTTCTTCTTCTTCCAACGATTTCTTTTCCTTCGATCACCCTTGTCGCCGTCTGCTTCCAGTCCTTCTATCGCCCTCGCCACCAGTCCTTCTATCACCCTCACCACCAGTCCTTCTCTCCGTCATCTGCTCCGGTGCTCCCTAGATTCGAGTTCCTTTTTTTCTCACCGCCAGTCGTTCCTTCTCAACCTTCTCCCTATTGGTGCTAATTTGTTCACCGGTGATATCCATCGCTTCCAGATCGAGTTCGCTGGTCACCAATCGTCCCTTCCCTTCTGTAAGTAACCCCCCTTTCTCTCTCGATATATATATATATATATATGTTTCTTGCTCTTCTTCTTTATGCGAAGTTAATAGTATATTGTTTCTATTATTAACAGTAACAGTAACCATGAAAGAAATTGTTAATTTCAGGAGTTAGATTTCATGGGTGATTAGATTTCAAGAGTTAACAATAACCATGAAAGAAATTAGTTTCTATTATTAGTTCATATATTGTTTGTTTACCATTTTGATTGCTTAACTGATTGTTAGTTTCTTAAGTATATTGTTAATTTATCATTTTAATAAACTATTGTTAGTTTATGAAAAATCCAGGGGCTATAAATACTAAAGACTGATACAAGTTAAAACGTTTTTGGAGTAATGTTGTATTTATAAATTTGTGGATTGTTACAAATATTTGATTTGGTGGAATTTGATCTTATATTATGAACCCTATATTTGATCATTTATTGATTTATTAATTTAACTCATAGGCCATATATGGCTCATTCAATTTCAAGTTTAGGATCTAGCCACAGTATTACATCAAAAATAAGGATGAGAAAAATAGTCCGTTATGGAAATATGTGACCAGAATGGAGAAAATGGGAGAATAAGGGAGTAGTTGGAAATGGACTTGCAACTTTTGCAATTTGCAAAAATTTGGGACATAAACAAAAGGTAGGGCTCATCTATTAAGTATCAGTGGGAAAGGGATTGTTTGTTGTAAAAAGGTAAGTCCTGAAATTATAGATGAGATGAAAAAAGTTGAAAGAGAAGTTGCAAAAAGACTCTCAATTTTACAACGTAAGTAAGTGTCATTACCGACTAATAGTGTTTCTTTGGGACCTTCTTTGTCTTTACATGAACCAAGAGTTTTAGAACATTTAAAGAAAAAAAAATCCATGGATTCACCTATTGCTACAGCTTTTGACATGCAAACACTACAACAAAATAACCATTTCTCTATGATTTTTTTTTCTACATAGCAAATTTCGTAGCAAAAAGTTAACATTTTGCTACGAAACTATTAAATTGTAGATAATTTAAAGGAGCTAAATTTTTTTTAATCAAATATAATTTGTAGCTACAAAAATTTTATCTACGCTATAAGTTTCGTAGTAAAAAGTTAATATTTTACTACGTAATTATTAAATCGTAGGCAATTTCAATAAGCCAAATTTTTTTGCCACCAAATATAATTTTTTAGTACGAAAGTTTTACCTACGATTCAAAATTGCATAGCAAAAAAATAAGATTTTATTACATAATTATTAAATTGTAGTTAAAAGATAAGTTTAATTTTTTTAATTAAAAATATTAAAATTAAAAAATATAAAAAAATGAGCGGGAAAGATTCCCCCTGAAATGTACATTTAGAAACTCAAATTAATTAAAAATTAACCTCTCAAACTCTCAAATTGCACGGAATTAGTGTCAAATATTTAAATCATGTAAACCCACAGAAGCTATTACGTGTAAACCCACTCAAAATTCTGAATGGAATTCCTGTGTGCAAATCGTGTAAATCCTTGAAGATCCAAATCCTTCGTCAATCCCTGCCAAATCCAAATTGGCCTTCCAAAGTCTCATATTTTTGCACGGAATTAGTGGGTTTAGATTTTTCTGTGCAAACCCATTCCAGAAGCCTTCAAATCCTTGAAGATCCAAATTCGTTGTCAATCCCCGCCAAATCCAAATCCTTTGTGTAAACCAAAACTTTTGTTTCTTCCCACAATTAATCATTTGTTCAAACCCACGTCACGATTATGTGCCCTGATTCTTCACTGTGACCTACTGCAAGTCTCCTCCGGCAGCATCTCCACCGTCTCCTTCCAACTCCGGCAGCTTCCTCTGTAGTTCGAACACCTCCTGATCCGACTCCATGATTGTCAATCCGATTTGTGCTTTTCCTTCTTCTAATCATCTGTGTGTCGAGAGTTGTGTCCACAGTTGATTTTTTTATTTTGTTTTTGTCCTTATTACTTGGATTCATTGTTTATATTTTAGTTGTATAAGTACATCATATGTTTGATAAAATGCCTATATTTAAATAGTTGTACAAGCACACCATATGTTTCATCTTTGCGTCTATCATGTGTTTATCAAAAGTCCTCAGAGAAGACTCGTGAGACAATGAGCGATATAATAGGTATTGGAGTGTTCAAAGTGGGACATATTCAACAAAAATTATGCATGCATTGATTATGCGTGAAAGTCTTATTGTTATATTTGGTGTTTTTTACTTCTTTTTTCCCCATTTTTTGGGTTAATTTGATTAACTTTGAATTTCAAAATATGTGTTTTACAACATTTGCAGTGATCCTAACACTTAAAATTATTGTTTAGGCACGTTTACTTGTATTTATTACACAAATCTGGAAGTGGGAAAATGGCATAGAATTGAACCAAATACCTAATAAGAATCTTAGTGAATTTTTTTTTTGTAAAAACAAACATATAACCTTTAGGAATCTTGCTGGAAACCAGCATGAATATTTCAATTAATACTTTCATAAAGCATAGTGGACGCTTTAAACAAAATGAAGGGGAAATTGTAACTTGACAGATTAATCTATAATTTATGGAAAGTACAAAAAGAAACTAGGAGAAGACCATAAACTTCGCAATGCAGATAACAATGATATCAATCACCAACATAGTTTTCAAAAGTGCAGAAGGAGGTGCTTGGAGCCTACATGTCAAGTGAATCACGAGCTTCAAGCACATCAGCTGCACATATAATAAAAAATATGTATAAAATACTTAGATAGTACTATTTTCAATTTAAATTTGTAAAAAGAAAATACTTGTATATAAAAAGAAATAGGAAAAAATCTAGAAAAGCAATTAGTTGAATTGAAACTGAAAAAAAAAAGAAAGAGAAATTGAATGTATGTTTTCAATTTAATACTTACATATAAATTAGTTGAAACTGGAAAGAAACAGAAAACATGGAAGAGAAATTGAAACATAAAATAAAACAGTCTCACATGCACTGTAGCACCAGACAGTAAAACAACCCAAACCAACTTATGCTTTTCTATTTCCAAACATGTCTTCTTTCTTAATGTAGTGAATACGAAACAATTGATTTGTTACTACTTTTCCTTGGTCAACCTTAGCTTTATATTGCAAACCATAATTTTTCTGATGATATTGCTTTACTTTTAATTTAATTTAATTTTTTATGTGATTCAGAAAGTATTTTATGTCATTCAGAAAGCTAGATGTTTGCCAAAAATTGGTCTGAGGTCTTTGTGCATGGAGTTCAGTCTTTCATGAAATTTATTAGAGATAATATGGGTGAAGACTGTGAAATTCGATGTCTTTGTGAAATTCGATGGACTTCAGTATAATTAGTTTTCTTTATTCGAATTATTATAAGTCTTTCACATTGAAACAAATTAGACTAATTTGTTTGATCTTTCGTTTACTTTTGTTTTTCAGATTCTCGGCATGCATAAGTAGCAGAGGAAGAAAGACACTTGAGAGGAAGAATGACACTTTGAGCTAAATTTTCATATTGTGTTAATTAACCATTTTTATTTTAGGATTTAATGTTGTTATTATTACATGTATTGGTATTATGTAAATAGTTGGAGATTGTGGAGATTGTGGTTGACATTAGTTTTATTTTATGTGATTAATTCAATGTTTTTGAAGTTATATATTGTGTTTTAAATTTCATATAGATTGTAAGGGTTGGTGTAGGTTTAGAGAAAAATATTATTCCTAAAAAAAGGGATTTCTTTTTGCTATGAAATTGAATTTAGTGATATTGTAGTGGTATATTAGTTGTATATAGAATTAACTACGAAAATTTAACTTTTGATTCTAAAAATATTGGTAGAGAAAATTAATTTGCTACGAAAATTGGTATGTGACTATTAATTTACTACTAAAATTGATATGTAAAAATCAATTTGCTACGAAAATTTGGTATGTGAAACCCATATTATCTAAGTTCTTATTCATTTGCTACTAATCATCCATTGGGTGGTTATGTGCCTCTAGGTTATAATAAGTTAAGGACCACATTAATTCAACAAGAAAAGGCAAATGTTGAAAAATTGTTGGAACTTATTAAAAGCACTTGGTTGGAAAAAAATGTTAGCATTGTTACTAATGGTTGGAGTGACCCACAAAAAAGGCCCTTGATTAATTTTTTGATTGTTTCTGAAAATGGTTTAATGTTTATCAAATTTTTGAATTGTTCGGCTGAAGTAAAGGATAAACAATTTATTGTTAATTTGATGAAAGAGGTAATAGATGAAGTTGGTGACCAAAAAGTTGTATAGATCATTACTGATAATGCTGCTAATTGTAAGGGAGCTGGGAAAATCATTGAAGGTATGTTTCTACATATTTATTAGACTCCTTATGTTGTCTATATACTTAATCTTACTTTGAATAATATATTTGCAGTTAGGAATTTATAAAGTAAAAAAGAGACATATGATGAGTGTCATTGGATCACTGAAGTATGTGGAGATGCTTTGGTCATAAATTTTTTTATAATGAATCATTCAATGAGATTGGTCATGCTCAATCGGTTTAGTTCTTTGAAGTTGCTTGCAGTTGTTGACACTCGATTTGTTTCTATTGTTGTTATGCCTAAAAGATTTAAACTTCTTAGACGTGCACTTGAAGCAATGGTTATGAGTGATGAATGGGCACAATATCGAGATGATGACCAAGTAAAAACTCGATTTGTTCGTGAATTGGTTGTGAATGAGGATTTGTGAGAAAAAATTAATTATATTCTCGCTTTCACAACACCTATTTATGATATGATTAAAGTTTGTGATACAAACAAGCCATGCCTTCATTTGGTTTATGAGATGTGGAATTCTATAATTTTCAAAATGAAGAAGGTTATTTATGATCATAAAGGCAAGCTGCCAAGTGATTTTTCATAATTTTTTCATGGCATTCACCGTATTCTTCTTGCTCGTTGGACAAAACATAGCACTCCATACATTGCCTAGCTCATTCATTGAACCCGAGGTAATTTTCAAATTCAATCTCCATTTCTTACTAATTCAATACTCTATGTATTATTTTTTTTGTTGATTTTATCTTTTGAAGGTATTATAGTGATAAATGGCTTCAAGAAAAAGAATGTAGAACATCTCCACATATGGATAGGGATATGGATGGAAATGTCTCCACACAAAGAATGAAGTGTTTTAGGAGACTTTTTCTTAATCCAAATGAGTGTGCTAGTATTGATGATGAGTTTAATGATTTTTCTCTCAAAAGTAAGCCATTTGGAAATCCAAATGCTATCTTAAACAACTATGACAAGGAACCTAGGAAGTGGTAGGCATGTTATGGTTCACGTGTTCCTTTGCTTCAAAGGTTAGCTTTTAAGGTGCTTGGACAACCTACTTCTTCCTCTTATTCTGAAAGGAATTTGAGTGCTTATTCTTTCTTTCATTCATTTAGAATGAATAAATTAACTCCAAAATATACAGAGGATTTAGTCTTTGTTCATAACAATCTTTGTCTTTTATCGAGAAACACCTCCCAATAATATGACGAAAAGACAAAGATGTGGGATGTAGGTGGAGATGAATTTAGGAGTATGGAAGATGTGGGTGTTCTCGAGTTTACTAATCTCTCCTTAAATGAACCAGAGTTAGAGTTTGTACTATTTGGTGAAGATGTTAGCCAGTCTATAGAGACAAGGAGTGATGAACAGAATAAATTTTTATAAATTGTATTATGTTTGATTTTGTTATTTAAATTCATTGTTTGTTTTTAATTACTAAGTCATGTAAGGATAATAGAACTTTCTAAATATTGTTGATGGTTGTTTGAATGCATTATGGACCTTATATTTATGTTTGTTTGAAAACATTATGGAACTTATGTTTATTGTTTATGTTTGAACATTTTTTTATTTTTTTCTATATTAAAAATTATATTTACTAAAAAAATCCCTATATTTTTTAAATTTACGGTTTACCCGTGTTTCCGTTTCCTACTTTTTAGAAAAATGTCATTTCTGCATTTCCGTTTCTTATTGGAAATGTCTCTCGTTTCCATTTCCGTGCAACCTAGGTAACACCTACTTATTGTATGCAGATTTCGACCAATGAACACTATCACCGAGTCAAAATATTTTTTCCATTAATTTTTATTCATGTGGGGGATTGTTGAAAAAAATTGGAATATTTGTATATTCATGTCCAAATTGATAAATGGGTAATTGAAAAATTATTTTTGGAGCATTTGTAATATAATGTATAATTTATATTATTATAAAAGTAAAAGAAAGGAAAAAAGGGGTATACTAATTATGAGAGTGTATTATGCGCCCATTGTGCGAGGCGGCTGATTGAATTCAATAATGCAGTTACTGTGCAAGTTCACTATGTAACTGTGCACTATTATATTATATTTTTAAGAAATGAGAGCAGCCTCAGCCATCCTCTTCCTTGCTTCTGTCTTTCTTTTCTATTCTTTATTTTTTCTTCATTCTCTATAAATAAAAGGCTTACTTTTTTAAAAAATAACAACAAAATTGACAGTAAAATTATTTTCTAAAAATTCTTTTACTCTTTCAGTTTTAATAGTGTTCAACTAGTATTCCAGGTCGCGGTTAGGTTCTAAAGTTTGTATTAACTTCTCAATCTGTAAATCGTTGTATCTTGGGAAATAGACGCTAATTAGCCTTTAGCACTTTCAGTGAGACGAAAAATCTATTTTAAGAGAATTGCGTGTTACACAGGCCTCGATTTTACCATTCATTTATATACTGTTGTGTTTTTATTTTCCCTTGTGTAGTTTTGTATTATTTTAATATTTTTGTAATGCTGGTTTAAATACAGTATTATAATCTGTTGAGCCAACTTGCTCATATTAATTAAGTTTTGATGATTAACAAAAAGAGAATTTTTAATATATAAAATATAGTATTTTTAGTGATTAACAAAAAGAGTATTTTTATTAAATATATTAATTATAGTATCGAATTATGTTTAATTAATTTATAAAATATTTTTCATAACATGTGTATTACCAAAAATATTATTTTCTATTAAAAATATTTTTATATAATTTTTAGATTAATTTGTAAAATATTTTTCATACTATATGTATTACCAAAAATATTATTTTCTATTAAAAATATATTTTTTAATTTAATTTATTAAACATTTTTTTCATAAGTGTATGTATTTTTAAAAATGTTATTTTCCATTAAAATTATTTTTCAAAGTATTTCTAAAATGTATAAAAAATAATTTTGCAAAATTTGGATAGAAAAATTAATTTTTCACTATTGCTACAGTACTGCTACAGTGCCCCTCCAACGGTCAGAATTTTGACTGTTACTACAGTGCACATTACTGTTGCTGCAATGAACTTGATTGTTGCTACAGTGAATTTGACCGTTACTACAGTGTTACTACAGTATTTTTCAAAATGCTTATAAATAGCTCCAAATTTATTTTGGAGAGCATTCTTTGCTCATATTACCTATCTAAAGCACTCAAAAGCTCCCAAAAGCTCTCAAGCTAATTTCCAAGCATTCCAAAATTCTTAAAGATTCATTGCACATTCATCGAAGAGCCACAAGGCAAGAGGAGAAAAAGATATCGTAAAGCCAAATCCGATCTTCTCCATTCAAACTAAGGTCACTGTGTATTTAAATATTATTGCCTTATATATTTTGTGCTTAATTGCTTATTTGTGTCCAACTGTGGACAATTATTTGTGAACAATTAAATTATCATTGTAGATTGTATAGGTTTTTTAGAACCGTTAAAATCTAGGTGAATCTAGTTTCCAAGGTAAGGTAGGGAGAAAACCTTGGTATTGGTGGTTTTCTTAGAACCCATTGTTGTAATCTAGGAGTGCATTTAGTTTTCAAGCTGAGTTAGTGTGAAAACCTTGATGAGATTAGTGGAATCCCAAGGGTGGTTAACATCTTGGGAAAGTGGAGTAGGTGTGTGTGGAGACACTGAACCACTATAAATTGTCCCGTGCCTTATTTATTTATTCTTGCTATATCTTGTGAATTGCAATTTATTAATCTCAAATTCACATATACATATATATAGTTATAAAATCTTAATTTGTTTAAAATTAAATAATAAGAATTTAATTAAAAGAAAATAATTTATATATTCTTAAAAAAAAATAATTAATCAATAATATTTATCAAAATGGAGAAAAATTTTAAACACTCAATTCACCCCCTCTTAAGTGGTCATACTTTAAGGGACTAACATAATCATTATTATAATTATATTTTTGAGCAATAATTACAGTATTATAAATATAATTATTGTTTGGCAAATAATATAATTATTTTATTATGGTTGGGTAACAATCTTAAAACAGAAAATGAAGGACATATAGTATGAGTACATTGAAGAAAAATCTTATTATATTTTTCTAACACTATTATCTTTGTTTATCGTCATCACTAGGTCACTATAAGAAATTTAGGATATTTTGACAAAAATAATTGTGATGGATTAAATTTTTTCAAAAAAAATATATTTTTTGTGACAAAATTATGACAAAATCAAAATTTCTCATGCAAAATTCAAAAAGTAAGTAAAGTTATGACAAACAATATTTTGACATAATATTTTGTCATAATATAGTGATGTAGATAATTTATAATGTAAAATAATTTTTGTCACATCAAGTTGGCACCAAATTTTTGGGCCAATTCAACTTACATAATATGACAAAATAATTTTGTCACAAAATTTTTTATCACAATATTTAATTATATAAGATATAATTACAAACTTTTTTAATCACAATAAGTAATAATTTTTATAACAAAAATAGTTTGTCACAATGTAGTATTATAAAAAAAAATATGACAAAAATATGTATGTCACAAGAAATTCAATTTTTTGTGACAAAAATAATTTTAATAACAAAAATAATTTTATTAAATTTAATTTTTTCATAAAAATATGTCATATTAGGCATAAAAAATATTAATCTAGTGATAAAACAAATTCAAAATATTTTGTCAAAATAAAAAAACAAAAGACATGTAGTGACAAAAATATTTTGTTATAATATTTTTCCATAAAATATTTAACCCCAATATTAATTTTGATTAATTCAAATTTTTTTCATAAAAATACGTCCTATTAGAGATAATAAAATAATAATTTAGTGACAAAATAAAAAATTTCAAAATATTATCACAATAAAAAATCAAAAGACATGAAGTAACAAAAATATTTTGTTATAATATTTTGTCACAATGGGGCCAATATTAATTAAATATCTTGACAAATATATTTTGTCACAATGGGGCCAATATTAATTAAATATCTTGACAAATATATTTTGTCAAATACAATTTTAGTTACTATATTTTACCATAATATATATATACATATATCAATCCATCTCAACCCTTATTAGTTAAAAATGTTTAAAAATTTTGATCAACCCCCTAAACAGAAGAAGGGTTAATTTAAATATTTTATTGTAAATTTTTACATATCATGTTTTATTAGTGTAAATGAATTTTAACTAGACATATGTTATTCTGTTGTTTGCTGATTGATTAAAAAATCATAATCACGTACACATTTATCAATTGCCACTCTAACCAAATGAGATGAATTAAAGTTGAAGACAACAAGTCAAATCAATATATATCATGATAAATTAATTAACTCAATTTGATTGATTGCCTGGCAAACTAGTTAGGGAAAAATATATTGGATAATGAAATGATAGTAAGTAAATATTTTATTTATGAATATTAAACATAAATTTATTATTTTCACATCAAAGTTAAATGATCACAATAAAAATCTATGCTATTAAATAATGTGGTCTCCTAAAACACCATCTTTTGTAAACCCAATATATGATTAAATGACATAGAATAAAGTCTTATTATGTTACAACATGATGTCTTGACTTCCAAACATCTCTTCCTTCTTTTACAACTATACATTAATTTGTCTCTCATATCTGGCATTTAATCATTGACCTTTTCTTAAATTGTCAATTTTTCTATTCGTTGTATGCATATATGAACTCATATAGATATGGAAAAAAAAAAAAAAAACCAAGAAAGAACAACCCCTCTCACAAAATAATTTTCTATATGGCAATAATATTTTATCAAGGATTTGCTAAGCTTACAATGATCAGATTGTGATTGTGATTATGATTGTATATCCCTGTAAAGTTTCAATTATCAATTTGAGATTATGACATACATCTCCAAAATGTTTCAAAAATTTAGACGGATAAGTATTGCATATTTTAAATATATAAGCATTAAAGTATAGCAGCACTAGAATCACCAAGTTTATGAGATCCTAAATACGAATTGTTATCTAACCAAGGATTTACTCAAAGGCATTACTCTGTAGGATCTTTTCGCCTAGATTTATAACTTCTATGAGAGCTTCCTTCCACATTTTCACTCTGTCCATCCATTCATTTTTTCTTTCATTAGTTTTCGTGTTGGCTTCCTTTTCATGTCTAGCAAATGCTTCTCCAAAGGTCCCAGTCTAGTTCATGACATGGGTTGGATCCGCATCGTAGAAAACAACCAAAACAACTTGCCCAGAGGTCTTCCTTCGTACCAAAATATTCACAAGTTCGTCAAGGCACCATCCTAAAGAAGCATAGTTTTTTGAGAAAACAATTACGGAAATGCTTGATTATTGTATTGCTCTCCTAAGCTCTAACTCAATATCTTCTCCTTTCTCAATTTCATCGTCATCTCTAAAGGAGTGTATTCCTGCTTGCTCCAAGGCTGTATGGAGGTGGCCAATAAAAGTCTTGCAAATGTCTTTGCCTTTAAAACTCAAGAACACATGATAAGCACACTGAGACATGGAAGAAGAGGCAGCTTGATCTGTAGTAGCAACCATCAAACAAAGCTCCAAGGGGTCAAGAGATGAATGAATAAGAGAAATTTGTGTAGTGTATGAGGAAAACTAAGTACTTGCTAATGATGTCAAAATAGAGAGACAATTTCTCAAAATAATCCAAGTCAACTCAATGCAATAGGGAAAAGGATAACAAGATAGTCCAAGGCAAATTCTTTCACAATTGCACTAGTCTAACTGCAAGTGGACTCAATTTTTTCTTTTCCCCATTGAGTCTGCCACTGTCACAAATTGGATATCCAAATGATCAAGAATGAACTAGCATATCCACATGATCTATGAAGATCAAAAAGCTATCCAACCCGTGAGCAAAAATCCAAACGGACAAAACAACATGCCAAATGAATTAGGCAGGAACAACCCAATTCAAAACCAAACCAAACCAAACAGAATAGTTTACCAATTGAACATAACAGTAAAAAAATCTCCACTATAAACCAAAATGCAATTTGCCAAGAAAATAAGCTAACAACTATCGTCCGCATAACACATCTGAATAATCGGCAGTTGCACAACCGAATCACCAGTAGCAACCCGTGCTATTGCTGAAGACCGAAAATCCAGCATCCATGCACCCGTGCTTCTGCTTCTTCTTCCAATTAAATTAGAACAGAACAGAACAACTACCCATCAGCTGTAAAATCAAAGGATATGTGGTTCCATTGAGGTCAAAGCTGTTAATGGGGAGCCCTTATATGTTGCCGAGAAAATTATGTCAGTGCTAACAAATGAAAAACACCATATGGCCAGATTCTCTAAAATATCTAACCAGAGCTTACAGTGAAAGTTTGATCTAATTAACATTTTAAAGAGTAAAAAAACATGTAATGGTGAGTAATTAATATGATGAATTGATTTTATAAATTTATGTCTTAAGATGCTAGGCTTTTAAAATTTTCACCTGAAAGCTTGGCAACTTCGTCATCGGTTAGCGTAGCTGCCAATCCATTGAAACTCCTTCAATAGTTGTAAACTAGCAAATCTTTGGTGGATGAACCATTGCATGCAATCCATACATTAAACTTAAACAACCTCTTGTGATCATTTGACAATTTTGCAAACTTTTATTCTTTAGTACTAGATATGATCAAAACATAAATTGATCTTGTGATCGCTTCTTGAAAAATTATCCTGTAAAAAAATTTAAAAATAAAAATAAGTGAGATTGTACATAATAATTAATAATAAACATCATATATAATTGTGATCTTAATAATGTATGAATTAAAATTTTGTCAAATAATATGTAACATAATATTAAAACTTACCGTCATCTTCATCTTCATCATCTTCGTTACCACCATCATCATCTTTTTTATCATCAACATCATCATCACAATAATCAATAATAGTATCATCTTCTTCATTGTAATCTTCTTCGTCACTGCAACTATCATCAGTTTCATCTCTTGTTTGGACCAATTTCTTATTTGGAACAATAATGCTAGCATCCATTTCATCTGGAAACACATATTCTCAAAGCAATGATCCTATATTTTTTGCATCTATTTGTTCAACCTCAATAACATCATTTACCTCATATTGTTGATATGGTTCATCATTCAAAATTAACCTTTCACCTTGTTCTACATTTTCTTGAACATCATATACATTTCTAGGACATACTTTCTGCACAATTTTCCAATTGCTTCCATTTTTCATGTCACCAATAAAAAAAACTTGTTCTGCTTGTATGGCTAGCACATAGGGATCATTGACATACCATTTTCAACTCGTATTAACACTCACTAGTTGACCATATGTCTTCATTCCGTTTCTTTTATCTCCTACATTCCACCAATCACATTTAAACAAAAAAACACGATTCCCATAACAATACTCAAGCTCAATGATATCCATCAAGACACCATAAAAATCAATTTCTTCTGAATTATGTTCTCCTTTTACCATAATACCACTATTTTGTGTACGACAATACTTATCACGCTCAATCATGTGAAATCTAATTCCATTAACTATTATACCACTATATTTTGCAACACGAATATTAGGACCCAGTCCTAATGCATATAATTGATCTTGTGATCCAACTGAGCCATTTATATTTAAGTGTGCCACCTGTAAAACAAATCAAACAAATTATCCAATGTAAAGTTTTTTTTAATATTAATAATTAATGCTTAATAAAAAATCACAACATACGTACATGTTGCTTAAACCAAGATGGAAATTCATTTTCATGTCTTTCTTGCACATCAATCAAGCTTTGCCTTTGAACTTCTTTCTTATGTAAACTATATGTATAGCAACAAATAAAATACTATAATGAAACAATAATATTTATATAAATGATCTATTAATATTAATCTTATAACAAAAAAAATAGACTTACTTTAAATAAAATTCTATCTCTTCGCAATTATTAAGTATATACCACTGAATTTTCTTGAAATCAGATGAGGATAACACATGATACACAGGGGCTCCTAAAGCTCTTGCCTTTTGTGTGAAAATTGAAAGTCTGTTATCTATCTCCAGTTGAGGTCCATCATAATTCCTTTCCAGCTGATTATTCTTAGTTTCAACTCCACAAAAGTACATTGAACAAAAATGAAGACATTTTTTGTTAATATATGCTTCAGCAATGGAACCTTCTAGATGAGTTTTGTTGCATACAAATTCTTTCAAAGTACAAAGATACCTATTCACAACCATAATGTAATAAAAAGAATGAATAATATAACATAGACAACAATACACATATACATGTTTATTGTCGTTCATGAAGTGCATCTAACAATAATAAATTGAAATAATGTTCCAATACCTTTCAATAAAGTACATCCATTGATAATGAACTGATCCACCTAATTCAACTTCACGTGGTAGATGAATTGGTAAATGTACCATAATCACAAAAAATGATGGGGGATATGTCATCTCAAGCTTGCATAATATTAAAATGATGTTAGTTTGTAACTTTTTCAACATAACTCTATCCAAAGTTTTTGAACACAGATCCTTAAAGAAAAAACTCAACTCTAACAATACAATATATAAATCCTTTTTTAAATAACCAGTGATGTTTGATATGCTCTTGTTTTCTTTTAATTTTTTTCTCTTCAAAGTAAATATTCTTTTAATAAATTTTATATTAATTAAATATCATTAAAAAATTATAAAAATATTTGTGATGTATAAAGTATCTTATAAGAAAGAGTAATGCTATTTATCTCTAGTAAAAATGAACAACAGTGATGCGATAGTCCATATGGACTTAAATGTCTAGGAAAGATGAAAAGGGGCCCAACATATTTTTTTTTATATCTTATCTTTCTAAAGCATCTAAGTCCACATGAATTGTCATATCACCGCTACTCATCTCTACTATGATGCAATGCATTTAACCTAAAATTTTTGTGTGAATTGATAAATATATTTTTCAGAAAGAAGCGGTTTGATAAGAAAAAGCATGGTACAATGTTGCAAGACCTAGAGTATGGTTTAGACAGCTTCAGTAACACTTCAGATGGTAGCTTATACAAGACAAATACAATGTCCTAGAGTGCTCCAAATAATATTAAGGATGATTAATGCCTTTTATGAAAATGATGATATAAGTAAGTGTCAGAAATGTAAATTGATCAACTGCTCCAGATCTAGATGAGGAAAACAAAAAAGAAAAGAAAATCGTGGGTTAAGAGTATCTAGAAGATGAGTCTGATTTGTTAGAAGGTGTAGTAGACGATCTTGATAGTATGTTCATATCCAATTGGTTTTCTTGAATATTCTTCTATCATTTACATGTTTATTCAGGTATAGTGCACAAAAAGAGAAAAAGCTTGTCAGTTGAGTACTCCACGAAATGAGTCTGATCTGCGATAAGGTGTAGATGATTTTGATGGTATGTTCGTATCCAATCACTTTTCTTGAACAACTTATAGTCATTTACATGTTATATTCGACCATTCTTAAAGGTCTAAAATTTGTCGACACTATTCATATAAATTGGTAGGGTTTGATGGCTAATCATAAATGAAAATCATGGTATGGTTACTTCGTGATTGCATAACAATGGGAAGAAGGGATAACAAATTAAAAGTACAGGCAGATTGAGGGGGGGTTTAATAAACAAATGATAAGAAGCATTAGACATTGCTAAATTAATTTCTTTGCAAGTTTGGTGCGAGGGCTGCTGCTTATAATATGCAAAGGTGACTTTTATCGTTCTTTAAATTGGGGATGAATCATTCTCTAGAGTTTCTCTCTTCAGTTAAATGAACACTCTGACTCTTACTAGGTTTCATCTATAGTACGTATTAGTAGCTCACAGTTTCCAAAATTTATGGAGTCTTGTTCTCATTTGTGATACAAGTGAATAATGCAAGGCAGGCTTTATTAAGCAAGGATTATCAACTGTAATACCCAGAATTTCTGTAAAACTTATACATTTGAGGAAATGAAACATTTCAAATGATCATGGAAGTTCCGCGGGGGGGGGGGGATGTGATTTTTTTGAAAAGTTCGAGAGAAAATGTAATTTATCAAAAGTATTGAAAACTTTTCAGGGGCCAATGAATGATGCAAGAAGCCTCTTCTGAAGGACATTTAGAGATCAAAATAAGGAAATTCAAGGATGGCTAAGACCCTAAATACAAGGATCAAAATGCGAAAGTATAAAGTTTTGGGCTAAAGTGTAATTTTTGAAAACTCGTAACAAACTCGTTAGAGGAATGAACCAGCCAAATTTGATGTTTGGGGTCATGATGAGGCTCTATAAACAAAGCAACAGGTGGAAGAAAAAGAATAGCTGGAGATGCTTATAAATAGGGCATAGGATTAACACTCAACCAAACCAGTTGAAATTAAGCAAATCTAGGCCAAATTGAGGGGATTGAGAGTGAGGATTAATTTCTTGAGAGTGAGGGGAAGATTCTGCAAAAAGAATGAGTGAATTTTGTCAAGAAATGAGGGAGAAACAAGGTTTCACTGAATTTTTGAGCTTTGTTAGAATCTGGGTTAAAGCTGTCGATAAATGCCTGAGAATGGGTGGTTTAAGGCTATATTTGGGTAAAGGGGAGAAAGAGGAAGGTGAAGGAACAAACAAAGAATAAAGCACAATAGAAACGAGGAAAAAAAGCCCCAAAAAATAAGAGGCAGTCAGAATCGTGTCGTCGTTGAAATGGAAGAAGACTGACGCATGTAATACATGCGCTAAACCAACCTGCGCATACATGCGCATGGACACCCTTCCAACAGCGCGTGGTAAGTCCAAAAATTCTAGAAAAAATACCAAAAAAAAATAGAGAAAAATAAAATGAAGGGGTTATGGAAAAAAAAATAGGGTACTTGCTTTACAAAATTCATGTTTATTGCAAAAACAAGCACTGGCAAGTGTGAACAGTGCTATTATAGGTAAAACAACAAGGTGAGTGGCTCCTACATATAACTTGCTTTATCTCTGCCATTTGTAGTTTCGAATCGTGTGGTTTATGGCTTGCATATCATATGTTTCCTTAGCAGAACATGTTATTTCCATTTATCAATTATGCACCACAGCACTTGTGGCTAGTTGATGATGTAGGTCATCATATGTGATTAGGGAGCGATCACGTGCCCGTGAGTAAGGCTGGCAATTTTGGACACGACCTGATTACACGACACGACATGACACGGAGTTAAGGGGGTTAGGGTTGGGGTTAATTGGGTTTAGGTCATAAACGAGTCAACTCGTTTATGACACGATTATTTTTGTGTTTTAGGTTGGTCAACCCGTCTAATCCGTTTAGACACGTAATGACATGTTTAATTAAACATCTTAACGGGTTGACCTGAACACGTTAACACAATTATATACTAAATGACATGTTTAATTAAAAGGGTTAGTGGGTTGATCTGAACACGTTAACATGATTATACACGAAATAACACGTTTAAAACTAAATAACACATTTAACAGGTGACACAGCATGACCCGTTTAAATTAAACGGGTTAAACATGTTAACAGGTGACACGACACGTTTAGTTAAACGGGTCGTGTCGTGTTACACTTTTAATAAACGTGTCGTGTTCGGGTTTAAGGAATTTGACACAATTATTAAACGGGTCGTGTTCGAGTTAGCCTGATACGTGTTATACGTGTGTCTCAAAACAACACGATTACGACCAGCTAACTCGTATTGCCACTCCTACCTGTGAGGTGGGGTAGAGAAGTTTGGACATGAAGACCAGAGGGGATGATTGCAACATCCTGGCATGGCTACCATAGGGGAAGATTTCATATTGCACGCTGCATTTGCACGTACAAGGTGTTTCATATCTTACATCGGCATATTCAAACATGCCAGGTAGCCTGAGTCAAGCAAAGGAAAGGGAAAAGAGGTGGCCGGAGTTTAAATTGATTTTTTGTTATTCGTTACCAAAACGTGTACTATAAATTTTGTATAACAAGGAACTACTGTGAATCTTTGGGTTTTCTATCATTTTCTTAAAATTAGATGGATATGTGACATACTTGTATTTGTACCAAATATATATAGTGAAAATCTTAGTTAATAGGCTTTCAAGTTCAATCCTTTACTTCCGCTAATTAGGATTTCCCTAATGCCCTCGTGTAATAATAGCATGTATCTAGTAACGTTGTAATATTTAGAGACGGGGTGTTACATCAACTTTCTGGAATTGACATATGGCCTTGGGGGCAATAGTGTATGGAATTATCTCTAATTTATGTAATTGATTCCCGAAATCACCTCCTTAATTGATAGAGTATATGTTAGGAATATTCTATATATTTTTTTTTCCTTTTTTTGTACTTTCTTATTATGTTGTCTTGACTATATTGATCGTCAGTTAAATTTATGTGTCATGGCAGTTAAATAGAGTTATTTAATGTGTAGTAGCAGTGTATCTAAAATAGAACTGGTTGTAGAGGATTGAGCAAGTTGTATAAATAGTTTAGAAGGCAGGAGTTATGAACTTACGTGATTTGAATAAGAGAAGTTCTTTTTCCCAATTCTTTCTTCTATGTTTTTCATAGAACTCTGCCTCTCTAGATCTTGATTTCTTCACATGGTATCAAAGCTAGGTTTGATGGGACTTCTTGATTTGGAGAACGGATTACTCTCAGCATCATCAAAGCAATCTTGAATTTTCCAAGTTCTTTATTTCTTAATCAAACCAACGATTCATGGCTTCGAATGAAATTAACATTGTAGTAAGAGATCTGGTATAGATTCATGCTTCAGATCATCTAGGTATGATCTTAGTTTCTGCTCCATTAACTGGTCTCAATTATAGATCATGGAGTAGAGGAATTCAAATTGCCTTAGGAGTTAAGAATAAGCTAGGGTTTATAAATGGGGAAATTTCGATTTCAGATGAAAGTAGCAAGGAGTTTAGTCTTTGGAAGAGGTGTAACTACATGGTTACCTCTTAGCTGTTAAATTCAATTCCTAAGGATCTTGTAGATGCCTTTATTTACACCAAAAATCCCACATAACTTTGGTGTGAAGTTGAGAGGTTTGGAGAAAGTAATGGAAGCTCTTGTATATCAACTTTAGCATAAAATAAGCTCTGTTAGTTAGGATAATCTTTCTGTGTTCGTGTACTACACTCAGCTGAAAAGATTATGGGATGAATTGGCTGTAGTAAAGCCCTTAGCAAGTTGTTCTTGTGATGCTTCTAAGGCCATAGCTGAATTTGCTGAAGAAAACAAGTTGACGTAGTTTCTTATGGGACTGCATGACAGTTATGATCAGATGAGAAGTTATATATTGTTACTTGATCCTTTGCCAAGTGTTAATAAGGCTTACTTGATGGTTCTAAGGGTGGAGTCACAACGTCAGGTAGTCTCAACCTTGAATGAGACTAATGAAGAAATAATTTTTTTTTCTCTAGGCAGAGTTCAAACAATAAGAAAGATTAAAAGAAATTTAAGAACGAAAGTGTTTGCAAACACTGTAAATGGAGTGGGCATATGAATGACACTTTCTTCAAGTTAATTGGTTATCCTAATTGGTATAAAGAGAAATTGAACAAGGATTCAGCATAGAAGATGATAGCGAATGTGACTAACAAGCCTAAATCAATTTCTGATACATCTTTAGATGATGCACTGTTGGATAATCAAGAATTGGGGAATTCAATTGCAACGGCTCTTATCAAGATGCTCAAGCCAAATGCTGCGAATTTAGCCTCAATACTACCTTGAATGATTTTGTTGGTAACCCAAAACCTATTAATTAACTCTTATTGTTTTGGTATGCTTGGTAGGGGTACATGGATTCTTGATAGTGGTGCCATTGACCACATTACACATTGTAAAAGGTTGTTCTGTTCCTTGCATAAACTATCAAACCGTGTTTCAATTCATTTACCCAACCCCACTACCACATTTGTCATAGAAGCAAGGTGTATTTGTTTGAGTCCTGCTATTGAGCTTCATGATGTTTTGTTTATCCCTTCATTTCTCTTCAACCTTTTATCTGTTAGCAAATTGCTTCTTGATCATCACTTTCAAGTGATTTTCCTTCCTATTGGTTGCATTGTCCAGGACCTAAAGACGCATGAAGTGTTGGCAGTAGGAAAGGTTGAAGAGAGATTGTAAAAGCTGGACAAGTCAAGCTTTCTTGTGGACACCATTACCAATTTTCTTTTCCAGCTAAAATCTCTCAACTTACATCTTGTATATGACACTTTACCAATTTTTTCTCACAATAATAAAGCAGTTACTCATTCTTCTTATAATGTGCCTATTACTTTACCATACTTTTGTAATTCTTTTGCAACTACTTCTAGTTGTGATCTGTGGCATAACAGATTAGGGCATATGCCTCTTAGAAACCTGAAACACATACCTTTATTGAAGCATTTGTTTGATGATACTTTTTCATGTGATATCTGTCGCTTAGCCAAGAAAACTAGATTGCCATTTCCTCTTCATGATCCTTAAAGCCACCAATCCATTAAAGCTTCTAGATATCGACTTTTGGGGCCTGTATTCAACCTTTTCCTTAACTGGTGCAAAATATTTTCCCACCATTGTTGATGACTATTCAAAAGCCACTTAGCCCTACATGGCTCAAGACAAAAGTCAAAGCCTTTCTCTTCTTAAAGCTTTCCTTCGATTATTTGAGAACCAATTTCAAACCTCAGTTAAAACTATCCAAATATATAATGGATCAGAGTTTCTTAACCACTTTGTATCTACTTTCTTAAATCTAAAGGTATTTTCCACCAAAGAACCTATACTTACACTCCCCAACAAAATTGAGTGGTAGAATTTAATCATAGACATTTACCTGAAGTGACAAGAGCCCTACAACTACATTCTCAATTGCCTGCATGATTTTGGTTCGAGTGCATGCTAATTACTACTTACCTTATAAACTGGATGCCCCTTTCAACTCTCAATTGAAAAACTTCTTACTTTCAATTGTTTCACAAAGAACCTGATTATGCCTCTTTGAAAACCTTTGGTTGCATCCGTTATGCTACAAATACTTTCCCTCATAAAGATAAATTCTCTCTAAGAGCCATTAAATATGTCTTTATTGGCTATTCCCATTGTCAAAAGGGATATAAATTGTTCGATCTTGCAGCCCACATTATCTTTGTTAGCAGAGATATTACATTTTTTGAATCCACTTTTCCTTTTCAAGATATTGTATCTCCTTCTTGTCAAACTGATACACCATTACCTTATATTCCTATCAGTTTGCCTATACCTGAACCTTTTCCTTCACCCAAATTGTCCTATTCACCCTTGGCTAACAAAACCTCAAATGCTTCTTCTCCATCCCCTAGCTTACAATCATCTCTACCTGACCCTCGACGAAGTAACCATGTTCTCCAAAAACCAACTTGGCTTAGTGACTTTATTAGCTTGGTTCAAGCTTCCCTTGCCTATGTTTCCACTTCTACATTATCAGGTAATAGTCATTTTTCTAACTCCGATTCCTTTCTTTTTTCTCCTGCTTATACCTCTTTCCTTAAAAACATTTCTTCAGTCCCTGAGCCATGTACTTTCATCAAGTATCTTAAGATCATAACTGGGTTACAATAATAGAGCATGAGTTGCAAGCTTTAGAACTAAATGGTACTTGGCAATTTGTTGATTTATCTAAAAGTAAGAAACCTATTGGTTCCAAATTGGTGTATCAAGTGAAGTATAAGCCAAACGGTGAAATTGATAGATACAAAGCACGTTTATTGGCCAAAGGCTACAATCAAATAGAGGGTCTAGATTATAAGGATAGATTTTCTCCTGTGGCCAAACTAGTGACTGTTGGCTTGTTTATAGTAGTTGCTACTACCAAAACTTAGCCTATCTATCAGATTGACATTAACAATGCCTTTTTGCATGGTCACCTTGATGAGAAAGTTTATATGACTCCACCTGCTGGTTATTCTTTTAATCTCGACAAGGTATGTTTTTTGAAACGTTTTCTTTATGGGTTGAAACAGGCTTCACGTTAATGGAATTTGGAGTTTAGTGGTTTTCTTATTCAACTTGGGTTCATACAATCTCTATATGAACATTGTCTCTTAACACACAAGACAAATTCTCATTTTGTTGCCTTACTTGTTTATGTTGATGATGTACTCCTTGTTAGGGATGATATTGATTTCATTAAGTCCACTAAGGATGCTAGCTCTTGATAAGAAGTTCACTATTAAGAACCTAGGTTATCTCAAATATTTCCTCAGCCTAGAAGTTGCTAAATTCTCTTCTAGGACATTTATGTCCTAACGTAAATTCATCATGGATCTTGTTCTTGATACTAGTTTACAAGATGCCAAAGATTCATCTTTTCCTATATCTAAGGGAATATCCTTAAAGCCAAATCAAGGTACCCATCTTTCTAATCCTGATTAGTATTGGAGGCTCATTGGTAAACTGCGCTATATTAATCTCGCAAGGCTAGACATTAGTTATGTTGTGCAACATTTGAGTTAGTTCATGTCCCCTCTTTGTCAATGCCATTTTGATGCAGTTATTCGAGTTGTTAAATACCTTAAAGGCGTTGCTTGTCATGGTTTTTTCTGTCATACTTTAACCAACCTATCTCTTTCAGCATATTGTGATGCAGAATGGGCTTCCTTTAAATTCTCACGCTAATCCTTAACAAGATTTTGTGTTTTTCTTAGTGGTGCTCTCGTTTCTTGGAAAACTAAAAAACAGTTTACGATTTCCCGATCCTCTATTGAAGCTGAACATCGTAGCATGGCGTCTACTACTTATGAGCTCGTTTGGATTTCTAATTGTAATACCCGAGAATGATTTGAGGTCATAAATAATATTTGATGAAGGGCATAAATGGACTTTGTGGAAAATAAGACTATAGGGTACACTAATGCAACTTTGGACGATCGAATTAGTCAGAGGGAGTACCCTGGACCCTAGATAGCCAAGGAAAATGGTATAGTATCGACAAGTAATACGAGTTATGATTTTAGGCATCAAAAGAAGTTGGATCGGGAACGGTTCCCGGTATAGCTAAAAAAGGCAATTGTGATTTAGGCTGAACTACCGAATTATCGTACGGGGCATCCGGGAAGTCAATGGAACCCTAAGGAAGTTCATATTTGGCATATAGAGTAACCCTTCAGTAGTTTTTGGAAGAAACAAAAGGGTTTGTAGCTAAAACGAAGAGTCGGGCTTAAGTGCAGTTTTTTTTTCGAAATTGATAGAGGGAGATCGAAACGATATTTTTTCAGAATTTTAAAGAGAGTGTTTTGGGATATTTCAAAGGGTTATAAAGGTCTTTAAAGAGAAGTTCAGTTTTTGAGCCAGGGGCAAAATCGTAATTTTTGAGGTTGGGTAAAAGTGTAATTTACCTAAAAATTAGGGGCATTAACGCAATTAGTCCATTTTTTAGGGACTAAAATGCAATTAAAAATTAGCCCGGGGACCATGTTGAAAAGGGTCTAAGTGCAATTATCCAAAAGTTCGGGCCAAAGTGTAATTCTTGAAATCTTTTTACTAGGGGCATTTGGGAGATTCAAGAAAAAGCTTCATAAATGACTTTAGAGATAAGGATGAAGTCTCATGATAACGTTAAAGATAAGATGAAGGCTCATGATAATTTTAAGGATAAGATTTTTATAAGATTTGATTGGATAAGAAAAGATTTGATTTGGATAACAATGATTGCAGAAGATCTTACAAGATTTTGGAATGATTATATAAAAGATATTAGAAGATTTGGAATAATTATAAAAAATTTACAATGATTGCAGAGAATCTTAGAAGATTTTGGAATGATTACAAAAGATATTAGAAGATTTAGAATGATTATAGAAAATTTACAATGATTGCAGAGAATCTTAGAAGATTTTAGAATGATTACAAAAGATATTAGAAGATTTGGAATGATTACAAAAGATATTAGAAGATTTGGAATGATTATAGAAGATTTACAATGATTGCAGAGAATCTTAGAAGATTTTGGAATGATTGCAAAAGATATCAAAAGATTTGGAATGATTATAGAAAATATTAGAAGATTTGGAATGATTGAAAAAGATTTTGAAAGATTTGAAATGATTGCAGAATATATATTTCTTGGTGGCTAAGTTTCCTAAACATATAAATAGGGGCTCAAGGCTAAGGATTCTCTCATTCGAAGTTGTGATACATTTGTGCTAGACGAGAGTGCTTCGGGTTTAGTGGATAGAGGGTTTTTAAAGCATACGCGAGGCATCACACGCGTAGAGCACTTGGGCAGCGCGTGAGGACCTGTAAGGAGGTGGTTTGGTTAAAAGACTTGAGGTGTTGCACGAAAATTGAGGTTGGGCACAAGATTCGAGGTGTTCTGAGTTTCATTCAAGGTGAGTGGTTCTCCTCCAAAACTTGATTTATTGTGAGTGTTCTACCGAAAAACTTGGTTTTAAGTTGTGAGTGTTTGCCCCCAAAACTTGATTTATTGTGCTTGTTCTATCTGAACATATGGTGATTTCATGCAAAATGGTTTTGTGCATTAAAATGGTAATCGGTGACGATTGGATTTATGAGGGAGGTTTGTCCCTAAACGTTTTGAACTGTGCATTGCATTTTATAAATGTTGTTTATATGATGCATTGAATTGTGAATTGTGGCATTGTCTTGAGTTTTATGTGTACGTATGGAATGTCAGCCTCGGATGTTGTCTGGATAGTGTAGCCATAATTCTCCAAGGGCGTGACGGAATAATAGGGGTATCTGATGCTGGTGTGCATGTCAGGATAGCCGCCTTGGTTTTCGTGCCAAATCTTTTGGTCAGGGAAGTTGCACTAAGACGACTAGGTGGTCCATACTGTGTTGTTCATGTGGGATGTCAGCCTAGGATGTTGTCTAGATAGTGTAGCCGTAATTCTCCAAGGGCGTGACGGAATAATAGGGGTATCTGATGCTAGGTGTGCATGTCAGGATAGCTGCCTTGATTTCCGTGCCAGGCCGTTTGGCCAGGGAAGTTGCACTAGGACGACTAGGTGGTCCATGTGAAATTTTGGAGTTGGGATTGTATGGTGGTTCCTGGATGCTTAAAGTGGGAACGTATTCTGGTGAGATGCGTTGGCAGCCCTATTTAACCTAGAATCGCGTCGCGTCGTTGTGTCGTCGAGTCGGTGTGGTGGCATAGCTTTTAGAGAGATTGCTCTTTTCCCGTGGTAGGGTTAAGCGCGTGGGAATTCTCTTGAGCTAGGGCTTTCCGGGTATATTGGTTTATTTCATGTCTTGCATTATTCATGAAAAATGTGTTTTGAACTCTCACTTAGATGATTCATCATCTAATTTGGACTTTGTCCCTGAAATATTCAAACGTTCCAGGTGAAGGCAATGGTGCAAAAGGGAAAGGAATTGTCGAGGAGTGACGGCGATTAGTGGATAGTTTACATTATGTCTTTTCAGTTATGTTATTTACTTTTGAAAACATCATGTAAACGTTGGTGCAACTTTATATATAAATAAAGTGGTTTCGGTTATGACCTGTTGAGGTTTCGATCTAGCTTCCGCATTTGTGTTAGTGAACCTGTCTTGGTTTATTAATGGTTCATAGTTGATATACTGAGAAGGTGTAACGGGATCTTCGGGGAATGGTTTTTGTGATGGGTTTTTGTTTGAAAAAAAAAATTTATCCTCGGAATCTTACATTACGTTAACGCTCCTAGGAATTGGGGTGTTACACTAATATTCTCAAAGATCTCAATGTTTCAATTCCTCTACTGATTATTTTTCATTGTGACAACAATGCTGCTCTACACATTGCTGTCAATCCAGTTTTCCATTAACGTACTAAACATCTCGATATTGATTGTCATCTTGTTCAAGATTATTTGAAACAAGACTTTAGTGCCCCAGTCTTTGTTCCTTCTCAATTACAGCTTGTAATATGTTCACTAAGCCTTTGTTAGATGCTCCTCATCAATCTATGGTTGTCAAGTTGGGATTGCATTCTTCCCAATCTCCAACTTGAAGAGGGGTTCTTGACTATATTGATCGTCAATTAAATTTATGTGTTATGGTAGTTAGAGTTATTTAATGTGTAGTGGTAGTGTATCTAAAATAGAATTGGTTGTAGAGGATTGAACAAGTTGTATAAATAGTTTAGAAGGCATGAGTTATGAACTTACATGATTTGAATAACAGAAGTTCTTTTTCCCAATTCTTTCTTCTCTGTTTTGCATAGAACTCGGCCTCTCTAGATCTTGATTTCTTCACATGTTGTACTCTTCCTCTATAAAAATAAAGAAGAATCAGTGTATTATTAATATATAGAAAATAGAGAAAGTCATTTTCTCCATTTCTTTTAGTTTATATGGTATTAGAGTAGGAATTAGGGATTAAATCACAGTCATTCCCTGTGAAACCCTAGGCAACCATACCTTCATCCCTCTGCCATAACCCAAAAACCAGCCATTGCCTTACCCTCGATCATCGTTGTCCTCCATCCTTAGGCGCAATTTTCCCAACATTGGTCGCCCCTCCCTAAACCAGTCACTGTCATCCAGATTTGCGAGCCATCGCCCCCACTATCAATTCCCAAGCCGTTGCCATTCTATCAACCGTTGTCGTCTAGATCCAAGGGCCATTGCTATCGTCCCTTAGATTCTATTGTCAATCTCTTAGATTCGACCATCATTTCTCAAATTTGGTCATCAATCCCTCAAATCCAGCCATCAATCCCTCAAATTCGACCATCAATCCCTCAGATTCAACCATCGTCTATCCTTACGCCTTGTCGCCTAACACTGATTGCACCGATAACACACAGATCTGCCCCAACCATCGTCTGTCCTTAGACTGCACCGCCCAACACTGGCTACCACCAATCTCAGTTGCTAACACTGCTCCGATCCGACATCGTTGGCCATTGGATCCTTGCTTGCTGACATACCCAGATTTAGTCTTCGTAGATACCTAGATATGGTTGTTTAATCAATGTTATCCTTATTGCCACTTCAACCACTATGTCTGACGTTGCTTTCTATTATTATTTTTTCACTACTTGAACAAGGAGTATATGAATCAAATAGATTGGATAAGCTGGTCATATGATCAGATGCTCTTAAATCAATGATCCATGGAATAGATTTTAAGGAACTTGACAGGGCTAAAGGAGTTCTACCTGAATGGGCCAAAGAACAATTTGGCCCATTCAGGTAGAACTCCTTTAGCCCTGTCAAGTTCCTTAAAATCTATTCCATGGATCATTGATTTAAGAGCATCTGATCATATGACCAGCTTATTCAATCTATTCGATTCATATACTCCTTGTTCAAGTAGTGAAAAAATAAGAATAGAAAACTACAGTTTTTCTTCTACTACTGGCAAAGGCCTCATTAAAACTCTAAAAGTATTGATCTTTAATCAGTACTTCATGTTCCTAAACTTGCTTGTATCTTTTGTCTGTCAGTAAACTCTCAAAAGATTTTAATTATCGTATTACCTTCTTTTATTCTTATTACCTATTTCAAGACCATAACTCGAGGAAGACAATTGGCAGTGCTAGAGAGATAAACGAACTTTACTACTTCAATAAGGATTTTTTCGATAATAAAAAAGTTCATGAATTGAGTGGTAAGAGTTTAATTTCTACTTCTAATCCAGTAATGCAACGGCATCTTAGGCTAGGCCATCCCAGTTTTCGTTATTTAAGACACTTGTTTCCTAAATTATTTAAAGGAGTGGGTCGTTTTATGTTTCAATGTAAAAGCTGTCATTTGTTTAAAGATCATCATGTTAAATTTGTTTCCAAACATTATAGTTCTTTAAAACCATTTTATTTGATTTATAGTGATGTTTGGAGACCCTTAAAAGTTACCACTTTATTTGGTAAAAGATGGTTTGTAACTTTTATCGATGATCATACTAGACTATGTTGGGTTTACTTGCTTAACAAGAAATTTGAAGTAGCAAGAATTTTCAAAGATTTCTTTTACATGATTGAAATCCAATTTAAAACAAAAATTTGTATTCTTTGATCTGATAATGGAACAGAGTATTTTAATGAATGTTTAGGGGAATTTTTTAAAGAAAAAATGTATTTTACATTAATTAACATGTCGTGAAACTCCCCAACATAATGGCATAGTTGAACGAAAAAATAGGCATTTACTTGAGGTAAGTAGGGCTATTATGTTTTTTATGAATGTCCCAAAATACCTTTGGGGAGATTCTGTTTTAACTGCTGCTATCTGATCAATAGAATGTCAACTTGGGTCTTAAACTTTTAGACACCTTTGAATTCTCTAAGAAAACATTTTTCTATGTGCTGGTTATATTCCGAACTACCTTTAAAAATTTTTGGATGCACTTGCTTTGTTTACATTCCACAAATTTTTCGATCCAAATTGGATCCAATGGCTAAAAAATGTGTTTTTGTTGGTTATGCTCCAAATAAAAAAAGGGTACAAGTGCTTTAATTTTTTGACAAAGAAAACTCACATAAGCGTAGATGTGTCTTTTATGGAGAATCAACCCTATTTTATCAAAAATTATCTTTAGGGAGAGAATAATGTAGAAGAATTTTTTAAAAAAAAAAATTGAAATTTTTGAACCTCTTCCAAACATGATTGATATGATTGGCACTCCACTCCACTCTGATAAACAATCCATAGAAACCTGTGCTCCAAATAATAAAAGAACATGATGTGTCTAGTTCACAGGTGCCAAGTATAATGGAGACAAAACTAGGGTGAGAATTACTACAAACGGATCAAAGCAATCCAAAACTTGAACTTCAATTTTATATCAGAAGAAAATCTCATAGAAATGTTATTAATCCGAATATCCCTCTAGTAACTAAATAGTTGGCATCTTCGAATGATGGTTCTCCTTCCACTCAGGATAATTCTAAACCTACTCCTTCAAGTTCTCTATTTGATTTGTCTGATCTTGATGTCCTCATTGCCACTAGAAAATGAGTAAGGTCTTGTACTAAACATCCTATTGCCAAATACCTGTCATACCAAAAACTGTCCAATAGCCGTAAGGCATTTTTTTCAAATATTTCTAACTAGCATATACCAAGAACAATTCAGGATTCCCTAGATGATCTGGATTGTAGGTTAGTTGTAAATGAGGAGATTAATGCTCTTGAAAAGAAAGAAACTTGGGAGATTGTGGAGCTACCTAGAGGCAAGACAATTGTAGGTTGTAAATGGGTCTTCACTATAAAATGTACGGCAGATGAGAGCATAGAGAGGTACAAGATAAGACTTGTTGCCAAGGGGTTCACCCAAACATATGGCATCAACTATCAATAGACCTTTGCTCCAGTGGTAAAGATAAACTCAATTCGAGTCCTCCTTTTTCTTGTGGTGAATTTTGGTTGGCCTCTACACCAACTCGATGTAAATAATGTATTCCTAAATGGCAATTTGGAGGAAGTAGTGTTTATGGACTTCCCACCTAGATTTGAGAAGAGCCTCGGTACCAACAAGGTATGTAGTCTAAAAAAATCCTTGTATGGTCTAAAACAATCTCCAAGAAAATGGTTTGAAAGATTTGGAAAGGCGATGAAAAGCTATGGTTATACTCAGAGCCAAACGGACCACACGATATTCTTCAAGCACTCTAGTGACGATAAGAGGGATTTCTAATTGTCTATATGGATGATATAATAATAACTAGGAATGATAAGGGAGAGATTGAAAAGCTTAAGAGGAAACTAGCACATGAGTTTGAGATCAAGGACTTGGGACCCCTAAAGTACTTCCTTGGGATGGAATTTGTAAGATCTAAGGAGGGAATCTTTGTCAACCAACGTAAGTATGTCTTGGATTTACTCAATGAAATAGGAGTGCTCGAGTGTAAGATAGATGAAACTCCTATTGAACCTAACTTAAAGCTACAACCTGTCGAGGCCAAAAATGTGATAGAAAGGAAGAAATACCAAAGACTTGTGGGAAGACTCATCTATATATCCCACACTCGACCTAATATAACATTTGCAATAAGTGTAGTAAGCCAATTTATGCACTAACTTGATTCATAGCATTTTAAAGCTACCCACAGAATTCTAAGATACCTAAAGGGAACTCTTAGAAAAATGTTTGCTCTTCAAAAAACAAGGACATCTTCACATAGAGTATGGAACCCTTACTCGGATACCCCAGCTAGGCTGAAGAACTCGAGAAAAAGCCCTAAAAAAGAAATGAAATAGAAGAGGAACCACCCTGACTTGCCATGCATGGTCAACTAAGATCACCTATACTCATACAAAAGAAACGGGTAAAGAAAGCATAACTCACATTCTAGGCAGGTATACAAAAGATAAACGGCCCATAGGGTTACATGGTATACACATATACATATACAAAACCGTGTCAAACACTCAAGAGCTAACAACCATGGAACATCACCAGATACACATCAAAACAGGAATTTGCTAAGATTGCCCTATACACCACCTATCGGGATAGCTCAAGGACTGCTAGCCTCGCCCCCACACTTAGCTTTGCCCTTACCTGGAATGAAGAGAAGCAAGAATGAGTCACAAGACTCAGCAAGCATATAATAAATGAAAGGCTGACAAAAGTATGCAATAACCATACATCACATGTCCATGAATCACATGACAGATATATAGAAATGCTATATAATAAAATATACACATACCGGTCCTTGGGACTCACATAAGACACACCGTACCCAAGTCCCTATCACAAACCTGTCATTTCCCTAAAAGACAATATAAGTAACTCACTGAGCCAAATCTCCCTTGAGTCGACGCTACCAAAACCCGAAACGGCACGCTAAACATGTCCGTAACCTCGACATGGAATATTCGTTCGAAAATCAAACCTCGGTAAGCTAACCACGTCCAAAAACCTCGGCACAACATAACCGTTGGAAAAAAAGTTGCACACACCCACATGGCTCTAGAAACCATACAATGCACAAATATAATGCAGTGGCATATTAAGCAAAAATGTGATACATAACCCCCATAAATCATGCATTAGGCCATGCTCGCCAACATAGAAAGTCACATCTGATGCAATGCTCATGCCTAGCTAACCTAAAAATCAAAACCATCTAGCATGCTCGTGACCAAGCATACAAGTCACATGAATCCCCCAAATGCACATCCCCAAGCCCCTGCATGTATTTGAAATGAAAAAATACTAGAAATAAATTACAAACACCACATGCACTAATATAAACTCTTGGCCACAACAACATGCATGCACTACCCAACGAGAACCAACCCACACATCCTAGCTTCATTCCAACAACAAACAAAAGGGAAACCAAACCCTTCAAAGGTCACGAGAAAAGACCCACCAAGTGGCAATGATCCAACCAAGATGGAGAAAACTAACAAGAAACAAACCTATAATCCTCGAAGAAAACCATCTGTAACTCAACAGAGAGGAAATAAACTGTTCATAAGAGTGGCAGAATCTCTCACAAGCCAAACAATGGATGTTATAACAATAAGAAGAGAGTAAGATGCTTGCCTGAAATGAAGAAGAAAATCACCCTAGAAGCTTGGTCGAACATCTTCTTCTTCTTCTTCTTCTTCTTCTTCTTCTTCTTCTTCTTCTTGCTCTCTGCCAATCTCTCTTCTATCAACAATCATTTGGTTTATATAGCAAGAGATAGAGAATAGTGGGTTTAGACACGTAGCAAGATCGGACAAAAAGTCATCCACCACTGCTTGAAAATCTGGGTTTGGGTTGAGAAAATGGCCTGAAAAGTTCTTTTAAGAAAAATCTTATTTGAATATACTAGGGGTTATCCGAATGTGGAAGAGCATATCTGGATATACAAACCTCCTATCTGAATACAGGATGAAAGAGACGCCTAGGCATATTCAAATACCATGCTTGGTATTTGAATATATGCATTTTTCCAATGGGGGTATCCGAATACCTTAGCTTCATATCCGAATATGAGGCCTAAAAAGCTTAAGGGTATCCGAATACCATGCTTGTATTCGAATACCATGCCATGACAAAGAGATATCTGAATACCCTAAGCTATATTCAGAACCTCACCCAAAACAAGGCCATATCTGAATACACCCACACCATATCTGGATACCTCACCAAAACACCACCAATATCCGAATACCCCCAAGCCTTATTCAAATACCATAGCCACAACAAACACCATATCCGAATACCTCAAGCTATATTCAGATACTATGGCCAAAACAACATTCTCCATTCAGATATCCTTATGCCCTATTCGAATTCACCACCCCATATTCAAATACAACAAGCCTAAACCAAACATGCATTCAAATATCATCCTCTAACCCTTAAATCCAAAACACAAACACCCAAATGCTCTTGCTCATGATTAGCATAACCCGCTAACTAAATCCCAACCCCAACATCAGGTCATTACATAGAGGCTTATACAGATGTAGACTGGGCAGACAGTGTTATTGATAGAAGATCTATGTCGTGCTACTGCACCTTTGTAAGAGGTAATCTTGTCACTTGAAGGAGCAAAAACAAAACATGGTGGCCAGAAGTAGTGCCAAAGTTGAATTTCATTCAGTTGCCCACGAGATTTGTGAGGTTATGTGGATAAAGAGATTATTATAAGATTTAAGGGTCTCTGCTTGCTTACCAGCTAAGGTTTACTATGATAATAAAGCTGCGGTTTCCATTACCCATAATCCGGTACTACATGACAAGACTAAGCATGTAGAGATGGATAAGCACTTTATTAAGGAGAAAATTGATAATAGAGTAATTTATATACCCTATATTTCAATAGTTGATCAAGCCACTAATATTCCTACAAATGTGTTACACAAAAGTCAATTTGAAAAATTAGTAAGTAAGTTTTCCATAAAAAATATATTCAAGCAAGTTTGAGGGGGAGTGTAGAAATGAAATTATCTTTAATTTATGTAATTGATTTTCCAAGACACCTCCTTGATTGATAGAAGTATTCTATATATTTTTCTTTTTTCTTTTTTCTTTTTTCTTTTTTGTACTTTCCTATAATGTTGTACTCTTCTTTTATAAAAATAAAGATAAATCAATATATTATTAATATACAAAAAATAGAGAAAGTTATTTTCTCCACCTCTTTTAGTTTATAAATAGAATTGTGGTTATAACTCCCTATCTTTTCACGTTTCACAGAAGATGCACATGGAGATTCATGAGAATTGAGCTATGAAGAAGCGGGTGGTTGATTCTGCCTGCAGCCAAGCAGCAGTCTTGCACTTGATATATATGTACTGAATCTTTTTGCTTTTGTGAACTAATTAACGACAGTTAGTTGTACATGTGCCAGGCTTATGCTTTGCTTAAGGGCTGTTGCATTTGCACTTTCTTGAGTGTAAAGGTGAAATCCCTCATTTTAAGGGTCTCACAGATTGTCTCATGCATGTGGGAGGAGTTAATCACGATACACGACAACGTACTAGGTAGGAGACACAGTGCATGATACTCATAAGGAGCCACTCCCACAAGAAGGTAAAACTCTCACATTATAATTGTCATAATTTGAATCTACATCTTTTGGTACAATCTACTATTTGAGAACCAACAGTACATTTGCACTTTCTGAATATATGTTAGAGGGTGTAGAAACAAATTCTCGCATCTATTTAGACACACTTGGTATCTGTCATTTCAGGATTTGTGGTGTACACTTGATGACAGTAGAACTGAGATTTTCTTTGGTGTTCAATCATTAATCAAGGCAAGTCATCCAATCATGTTTGATCCATCTCATGAATGCAAAGCATCTGATAGCTCCGATGGGATGGGTAAATCCTTTTGAAGCACTTGAGGCTGGCTTCATTCTCTTTTTGTGAGCATAAATTCATGTCAACTTATAACATGATGAAATTTTATTAGTTCAATCAATAATTACAAATTTGACCAAACACAAAATTAGAATAAAATAAAAATTAATTAAATTTAAAAATATTGATTGGGGTGATAAAGTTCTAATCATATTTTCTTAGAGTGAGACCCATTAATTGTTTGTTTAGGATAAAAGTAGATGATAAACAATTTTAGTCTATTCTAGGCTTAATAATATGGTGGTCTTTTAATAATTAAAAAATATAATATTTGATTCTTAAAGTATAAAACGTCAAGTTTTGATATTTTAACTATTAAAAAATATTATTTTAAGTTCTTACCATGATTGAGAGTAAACGAAACTATTATCTACACCACGTTAGATGTCATATTATATAAAAAAAAATATCAATGAGACAGATCAGATTAAACTGGTCCCTCAATAATTAAAAAATTTGACATTTGGTCTTTGAAATAAAAAAAAAAAACTCAATTGATAAAAAAAAAAAGGCCTAAAGTTCATAAAAAGATTTAAAATTTTCATAAAAAAGATCTAAATTTTTTTAAAAAAATACCTAAATTTCATAAATGTACCTAAAAAATAAAGTGAAATTTAGGCATTTTTTTATTATTGTTAGGTCATTTATGTTCTTTTGAATATTTTTATGAAATTTTTAGGTCTTTCTTGAATATTTTTAAATCTTTATATGGAATTTTTAGGTCATTCTTAATAAAGTTTAGATATTTTTATGAAATTTAAGTCATTTTTTTAATATTTGTAGGACTTTTATGAAATTTAAGCTTTTTTTTTTTATCAAATTTAGTCTATTTTTCAAGATCAAATGTCAAAGTTTTTAATTGTTAAAAAATTAAATATCATATTTATATATTAAATTTAACTTTAATCTAATGTATCTCGCTGACATGATTTTTTTTATTTAAACTGGCATCTTATGTAGCATAGATAACGGCTCCATTTACTTTCGGTCACCATACAAATTTAAAGCAAAAAATTTTAATAATTAAGATACCAAATATTGATACTTTGCACTTTAAAAACCAAATGGCATAATTTTTAATTGTTGAAGAGCCACCGTATTATTAAACCTTACAAAAATTGTTTGGCCAAATACATATTTTAATCTTAGTACTTGTTTTTTTTTTTTTTTTTCATTTACACACTCAAACTTTCTGTTGTTTCAAATACACACTTGAACTATGTAATTTTAAGTCAATTGTACCCTTAAACTTTTGTTGTTTCAATTACACCATTAAATTTATTGTTCTCAATAAATTTATCGAGACGTGCAATTAACTAAAAATTCCTAATTTAGTAGTGTTATTAAAATAACAAAAAATTTAAATGTATAAATAAAAAAAGGCACAAATTACGAGAATTAAAATATATATTTTTGCCAAAATTGTTCGTTAGAAAGCATGGCATGACATATGATGGAGAATTAATTTTGCTTGACGTTTTGTCATGTTCACCTCCGCCCCTGGGCTCTTGTGTTGCGTGGGCTCCGCTCCATCTTGGGTCTTGACCAGTCCAGTCCAGTCCCGTCCAATCCAGTCCACTCAACTTTTATTAAAACAAATATCAATTTTCAACAAAGCAGATGCCACCTGTTGTGTTGTTTTCCCAGCATGTCACCTAAATAAACAATTAATCTAATCAAGCATTTTTATTCATTAAGAACATGCTCCATTTAAATTACAAAATACACCATATTAACCAATGGAATTCTGATAATTTATCTAAGACCAGTCAGGCAAAGGGCAAGGTCATAATTTAATTTCAATCACTCAAACCACCACTGATTTAATATTGGCTCAAAATTTTGAATAAATTAATACAATTTATATTTTAATAATCAATATAGTATTAATTAAATGACCCAATTACTTTCATTATCTCCTAAGTTTTTTTTTTTTTTTTTTTTTTTTGAGTTCTATAAATACGCATTAGTTTCCATTAAATTTCATTAAACAGTATACATTAAAAATGCTTCTTTAGAAGAAGAGAAGGTAACATGATCCGTTCCAGTAATCAAACCCTTTCCAGATCCATTTAACTAACTGGATTATAAAATAGAAGATCCATATAGAGATCAGATGACGCCTAATCTATATTTTTACTCTGCGAGAGAGAGAGAGAGAGAGAGAGATAACTGAACCACTATTAGTGGCCTTCCCGGCACTCTGAAAATCTCATAAAACACATCTCAGTTTGCTCAGAGAGAGCCACCACCACCACCACATCACAAACTATAAATCTTCATCATCTTCATGTTTGATTTTTTAACTTCTCAAACAGTCCCTCCTATTCATCTATCCTCTCCTCCTTACCCTACTACTACAGCAGTACCGTTAGCAGTAATTTTGGGCTCACAGTTAGCCCATGATTTTTAAGTTAAAAACAGTCGCCCCGCCTCGCCTCGCCTCGTTTCTCAGCCAGCTGCGACCGCGTCTGTTCTCGGGCTGGCACTCAGAAGCTGCCGGAGTTTTGCACCTCCTGATTTTGAATTTTTCTCAGGCACTTCGCTGCCTTCGTCGCTTCTGTCAACTGATCCAGAATTGTCGACTCTAGAAAGGAGGTTCTCTGTGCCCAGCGGCAGCCTCTTGTCATCTACCTCTTCCATTTGTCCTCCTCCTCGCGCACCTTTCAGTTTGTCCTGAGTTCAACAAACCCATAATCACACATGAGATCCTGTGGTGACGGGATACATATACAAACTTCTTAATTATATGGGTTTCGGATCAAATCAAAAATTGTTAATGCATTAAATAAGATTGTATTGTACCATTAGCTTAGCATTTTCAAGCTTCAGCTTCTCTGAATTCTCAGTCAGTTGATTAAGTTCAGACCTAAGTGTCGTATTCTCAGAAGTAAGGGATTTAACTCTCGTTGCAAGTTCTTCGGCCTCAGCCTGGGGCAAGGAAAGGGAAAAACAAGAGTGGGGGAAAGGGCATTATTAGCCAGAACCATGGATTATAATTTGACTTTGGAGACCATAATCTACATAGCGACTAGCGAATGATACAAACTAACGGACACAGATTCAAGTCATGCACTTTCATATTTCATCATACCTGCTTCCTCAATCTGGACCTTCTTGCAGATTCTCGATTAGATTGTTTCCTCCTTTCTCGTTTCATCTCGCGCTCATTCTTGAGTACACAATCAAAAGCACAAAGCAGAAGTTCGATTCAACATACAAACTCTAAAATCCATGGGAGCATTCATCTGAGTCCACCCCAAACTTTTTGATGCACAAATAATGGAAGATGAGTTTTAAGAGCAGTAGTATCCAATAAGGACAGTCAGCATTTAAAAGGAACTTGGGCAAAAACAGTGTGGTTGATATACTTATCTTACATAATGCGCACAGCAGAAAAACGAAAATACAATGCATGCTCGTTGAAATGGAACTACACTGCAATGATTTCCAACAAAAGAAGCATCCTGCTGATCATACTCAACTTCATCCCAGAGGTCCAAGGGACATAACATTTTTTTTGCTAAACACAAGGACAACTTTCATTGAAGAAGGGATACTGACATATAACACGAGGATGGTGACAAAAAAAGAATCTGGGGTGTATTGAGACTAAAACAAGGCCAAGCAACACTGAAAACAAGCTAGAGGTAACCTGTTTCACATAATCTGAATTAGCTAAAATTTGACAAGTCAATCCAAGATGGCTTTACAAAAAGTACAATGTACTTCCATAGTGAGAATGATAAAACATAGAGTTAAAAAGATTTGCCTAGGATTAATCTGGAGTCTCGGGAGTAGAAAGGATTCAGAAAGGAAACAAGTTTAACGGTCATTTGTTAAGTAGCAGTTAGGTTGAATGTAATGGCAACTGCCATTCTGTTTATAAGGCAGTTTAATGGGTAGTTAATTCCTTGTAACGCCCCCCCTTATGTTCTATAAATAAAAGGCCAGGAGGGATCATTGAGATCACTGAATCATTCTGTATCATGAGAGAGATTGTGCATTGTGTGTGAGAGAAAAGTGATTGTTGAGCTTTGTAATCTCCAGTCAATCAGCTTGCATATAGGGCTGTGTGTGACAGTGCTTGTATCATCTCTTCGTATTCAAGATAGTGGAACCAACGCCTCAACAGTCTAGACGTAGGGTCATCTTTATTCAAAGGAGATTCGAACCAGGATACAGGATACATCGCGTGTTCTTTTGATGTGTGTGTGCATTCTTGTTTTTTTCTGTTTTTCAATTCGTGTTCTATTCTATCCGTGAGAGATCTTGCATACTTCTTTTGAGTGAAGAGTGTGTGAAGCGGGAATAATTGGGCAACATACAGGGTAACCTTTATCATTTTTGTGCTCCAAATTAAGAAAATTTCTAGTTTTTAGTAATTCTTCATTTACAGAATTCTTACCCTGAATGAATTGGATTTTAGTTTTTTCCCTCTTTTATCTTTTCTGATACCAGAAGGCATATGTGAACATAAATCCAATCTTTTTATTTTTATAATCTTTTAATTTTCTGCTTCTTTTTTTTTTTTTTTTGAAATGATTTTATATTATAATGTTTTTGTAAATTGAGGTTGTCTTTATACAAAAGAAGTGGTGATTAATAATATTTCATGTTTTTGGACATTATTTTATGTCTTATACATTCAAGACCCGTTTCCCATCCTTAAATTATGCCACGGAACTAGTATACTGTTAACATATCTAGTCCCCTTCCAAAACTGCAGCACCTCTGGAATGAATGATTTCACCAGCATGATCAGTGTGCATCTTTTGTGACGTTTGAAGTTGTGTCCCAATAAAGTGGCTGATCTCAACAAAGTACGTAAAATTCTCAATGAACACAAAATGTTAAAGAGTGATGCAGATGGCAAGAGGAGGAACATGTGCGGGCAGTACCTGTAACCAGGTTTCATTTGGCATTATTGCATAAGGTTGGGCAACATTGGTTGGGCTAGCCTTGGCATTTGCATTTGGAGGATTTTTTAGCTCCAATGCCATTGCATTCCCCATCACATTTCCTGCAACACTTGAAGGGGGGACTTCGATAACCATAACTTTATCAGATGCTCCATTCACTTCACCAGTTGGAACTGATTCAGTCTTGGCATCTCCACCTGATGGCATAACAAATCAGCAAACAAACAAATAAATGAAGCCACAACTGTTTCTTCAAAACTGTTTCCTTTACCTTCTTATGGTTCAAGTTTAGGGTTCAAGTTGTAGCTTTCAAGTTTGGTTGTTTCAGAAGGGTATAATACTCATAAATGAAATGTAACAACAAAGACTTTCGGAAACAATTAGACAACATTGCTGATTAATAATGACATTCTTCCTATCTACATTAGATTTTTCAAATACCAAGGACGAAGACATCCATATATCCATGCATCAAATCAAGTAAACACATACATGAGAAAAGTATGATATGCCTCAAATAACTAACCAATTATTGGTCTATTTCTTAAAAGCATGTGGAAAAAATAACTATGACTAAGAATAGGTACTGTTAAATAAGATAGGAAGAGAGCCTGGATGTGTAACTCAGGGGTACAGCGGTTCCCCTAAGAATCCTTTATGCAAATGTCCTGGCTTTCAAACGTTGAGTATGATCCCAGATTTGAACCTCCAAGCTGAACTTGAATACCAGAAATAGTATCGCATAATTTTTCATTCAACTTTATCTTCAGATTAATCACTTCTTAAGTCATCCTAACTTGAGATTACTGAACATAAGTTGGAACTAGATGGGAGGAAAAAGACATTCAGCAGATATTTCAACAAGCTTACAGTATAAGTTTGCTGGTGACACTATTCAAAACAGGTCTGTAACAAACACCATATTCAGAGCCTGAGACACTAATCACAAGGATGTCACAATCAGATCATCAAATATCATAAGCAAGCTTATACATACATATCGTTATGATAATATGGACACTTAAATATGGCGTCAATTACAATTTGATACTACCAGTCAGCATTTCTAGATAACAGAAGAAGTGTGGAAAAATCAGTCAGTGGAACATTTCAAGATTTAGGCCTTTAGCAGTTATGTCCCGAAGTAAAACCATGCAGTTTATTTTATTTACCATATTTCCAATGCAGAGAACACCAATTATCAACTTTCAGCACCAAAACTTGAACAGAGTAAGCAAACCAATTCAGTGTAATGTGGACAATTTTTAATCATCAGACTCATTTATATGTTTTTACCATGCCAAATACGCTGCATATGTTCAATCTATTAGGAGGAAAAGAGAGTCTAAGTGAACCAAGCAGCGGTTATTGTTACTCAAGAGTGATCTTAGTGAAAAATGAATAGTACCAGTAGTTGGTGTTTCCTCGCGGCTCCTTTTCCTGCCATATTGACCTGCCTGGAAAAGATGCAAGAAAGATGCAAGATCACTACATCAAACAATATTGGTATTTTATGCAATTCAACACGCCAAAAATATAGGTGATAGAATGTTGCATTTAAGCAGAGAGAAACTCTTACCCCTGCTGAATTACCATTACTTCCATCACTTGAACCCTCTGTCTCCGTGCTGTTGACATGTTGACAAAATTTAAAAGTTAACCTTGCTACAAGATGCCAAATAGGTAGCATACAATTGAGAAGGTTACATATCATAAAGAGGAAGGCAGGGTTTCAGACACATAAAGAGTACCATAGTGCTATTAAAATACAAATAAAAGCACATCTTGTTATCCTTGTATTAAAATTCAGCCAACCTCTGTGATTGTGTATGGTTAGCTCCACCCTCAGCACTGTCAGCATTACCATTGCCTATCGACATAGCTAGCCCATCAAACCCTTTCAACTTCTTCATTAAGCCTTGATCTGTAGTACCAGATGATTTTGTAGGTGTTTCTGGGTTTGGAGTAGCAGCCTGCATTGCTACCTAAAGTCAGATCCAAACAAACCCATGTGCACCTACACACCTAGAAAAAAATTATCCTTCTCATATCACAAATGTGATTCAAAATTCAATGAACATCACACTAACCAAGTCCCTGCACCCCCAGTAAAAAGTTGCAGATAAAAATGCTTTATTCAGCCCCTTAACAAAAGTCAAATGACCCATAGATCCATTGTACAACATATCATGACAACTCAATCTGGTTTTCAATTAATTCATGAACATTAAGTAATTCAAGAAAGAAGAAAAGGGCAACAAGCTACATTCATGGTGAACAAACTTCAAATTCCAGGATGCATAATTTCTTGTACACAGTTGAAACATTTTAGAAACCTTCCTTTTTTTAATTTTAGTTAATTGAAACAATTTAAAAATGTTATGATATGCCATGCTCTCATTTATAATTCCGATTATGATCTAAGATTTAACTAATTCTATCTTCATTCTATTTCCAAATGAAACCAGTAGAAAGTGGACTTACAAGAGAAACTCCAGGATGTGCATAAACCCCTCCATGTGCATAAATTGCTGCATAAGGTGACCCATATGGTGCCATCATAGGCTGAGAGAACAGAGAGTTTTAACTTTCTTAAGTTACAAACCATCCTATAAACAGCATTAGTATCTTGCTTCCACATCTAACATGACACTTCTGGTAGCAGAACAGGTCGACTAAAGTACAAGTTGATGAATGAATAGGAACAGACCTGTGGGGGACCCCACATATAAGAGTGTGGAGCATGACCAGGTGCAACAGCTGAGTTGAAATATGGTGGTACAGCAACTCTAGGACCATAATATGCCTGAAGGTGCAACAATCAATCTTAAAAAATCCCAGCTTTAATTGAGTGCTATAGAAAACAGTAAGTTGAATTATGTCTGCAATACACATGGTAAGAGGTTATATGGTTCATTGAAGAAGTAAAAACCTGCATGGCTGCCCAATCTGGATAGACATGAATGCTCGTCTGTTCCTGTCAATACAAAAAAGAGTGACCAATACCAGTTAGTGATATCAACAGCCAACATTATAAAATGCAGCTAAATACAGAGCACAAGTCAGCGCAAAACTGTTTTAGCAGATTAGTCAATAATTGTCAAGACCAAAATAAATGATTTTACTGAACTACATCGAACTTTAGCCTATTGTCTGTCTTCTTTTTGGGTAAGTAAAATTTACGTTAGCAACATACAGTTTTTAGCTTACCAGTGGAGGTGAGGATGGTTTCTCTGGCTTGGAAGTCTTTGTCTCGTCACTATTTCCCATGGCCAAGCACCAAACAGGGTCAAAGTGACAAAATAATTGTTTTGATGGCCACCTCGTTTCGTTCACTCTAAATATCAGTCAACTGCATTAAGGAGTACAATGTTGTGAGGTGTCAACAAACAAATGTCTGAAAGAAATACAAGTTGCATGTATTTAGACAAATGATCAATAGGTACTCGTCGTCTTAGATAAAACAAAAACTAGAAGTGTTTCTATCACAAAGTAACTAAAAATAAGAACAAGGAGAGTGAGTGAAAACCCAGCATTTGCAATCAACTTGAAATGCTGTAGCATTCCCAGCAAGACAAATGTGTGCGTGAGTGTGTTGGTGTTTTTTTTTTTTTTTTTTTTTTGTATAGGGGGATGAACTTCTGGGAGCATTCAATAATAACCCAAGAGATTGGATTCACATCATGAGCTCAGGACAAAGTTACCAGCAGAAGAAGCAGGGTAAATAATTTAGAAATGCTTCACACTTTTTTCCTTTTTGTTTTTGATAAATAAACAAGTGGATTCCAACTTCAAACTACAGTTTGAAGTAGTGTGTTAAAGAAGATTTTCCTTTTATTACTTTTTCCTTTTGATAAATAAACAAGTATCTAGATTATTGCTTCAAGCTACAGTAAGAAGGACAATACGTTAAGGAAGTTTTTCTTTTTCATTTTCCCTCTCATTTTCTAATCCCATCAAAAGGTCATGTAAATTTAACTTCAATCAGTTTATTTTCCTATATATTTCCTTTCTTTTCTTTTCCCCCCAAATCCTAGTCCAAAACATGGTTGAGAGTAAAGAATAAAAGTAGTCTCCTTGCCAAGGGCCAGAATGATGATGCTATTTACCTAAGCCCTCATTCCCAAAATTCTTCCTCAAGCATAACAATTTTTTTTAAGTGTGATTTGTAATAATCCCAATTTAATTACTAACAACAGCTAATCAGAACTACTTTTCAGTTTTCACTGAACTATTTTTTCTTTTCCTGTCCAACTGATAGTTCCCTCCCTCCCTCCCTCTCTCTTTTAGTTTCCCCTAAAAGAGAGGCACTAGAAAATCAATTTACAAAACAAATGAGACCCCAGTATATTTGGTGTTTTCCCTGTCAGGTCTAAAATATTAATCAACAGTCAGCAGAAAAAAAAAAAAAAAAAACTAGATTTAATAAGGTATCCATGATTCCATATCCTCAGAGGTTAAAATTAATAATCACAGAGCTGCAGATATGACCTTCCATTAATCAGAAATTGTGTCGGTTCAATATAAATAACAATTTAATGGTAAGACCCAAGTCACTCAACTAATAGCAGGTCACCAAGTATCAAATTGTCTTAACATCTCTTTTCCTTTTGACAAGTCAGATTGTCATAAAACCTTGCAGATCTTCAAAGTACATAACCAAATATAACAAGATTCATATGCACCCTACATACTTGCAGGTTTTCCAGCACCAGCTAGAATCTTAGCAAACTAAGCAAATTAAGAGACAAAAGAGAAAATAAAGAAAAAGAAGCACAACTTTCTCGACTTTTATCTTCCTTACTTACCATCACCATGACAACTAAAAATATTGAAGTTCAACCAATCTAGTACAACCACTTATTAAATTACAAAACTATCCTCGTAAGTGCGACTAGAAATATTTTCGTTTCTCTTTCCAAAAGACAAAAAATGAAAATTTCCAAAATTACACTAATCCGCTTCTGTGAATCGGCAAAGTACTCCCTTAGTTGAAACCGTTTCTCTTTTCCATGAATTCTTGTTTTCTCTCTCTGTCTCCCCCTCCCTCCATCCCTAATTCATAAGTTATAGCAATATTCCGTTGGAACAGAGGTAAATTATGGCCAAAGTCACGTCAAACCAGTATTTAAATTAAAATCATCAACTAAAAATATTCAAATTACGATCTACAACAGAAAACAAAATAAAAAAAGGGAACTCAATATATATCACCGAACAAAGCACTCAAATTCCCAAACTATAGCAGAAACAAAGACAAATTCGAGAGATCAACACAAGTTCCACCTCAAAGTTTTCCAAATTCCACATAGTAAATCCCTATTCAAACACGGAAATCCAACAAATCAAACTCCAATTTCCGCATACCCTCAACCTTTCTTTCCCAACGAGCTTCGAAAACTCGGAACCAAAGAAAGAACAAAACGAATTAGGAACCAAAGAGCTCCGAAAATCGCCAATGGCCAAAGCAAACAGAGAAATAAGTGGATATACTCGGGCCGAAACCCTAGCCTCTCAGCTTCCGCATTCTCTCTCGCTCTCTCTCTCTCTCTCTCTCCCCCCCCTCTCTCCCCCTCCCTCTCTCTCTAGAAACCGCAAGAGCTTTTTTTGCAGAGAGCATAAAGAGAGAGGAAGAGGCGAGGGAGGGGCAGCGGGGGTGAAGAAGGGAGGAGGAAGGAAAGAACCACGTCACGAGACACGTGGCCGTTTATAGGCGACCGTATGTGTGTACACGTACATACGATTGGGCCTATCCCGGTGGTTGAGCTGGCCAAATTTTTATTTATCCCAGCATTGGCCTCCGCCGTACACGTGTACGCTGGCCGCTCGATGACCGCCGCGCCGTGGACTAGGGTTTCGAAGGATACACGCCAGCGAATGGCGCGCCGCTTTCTTGCTGACGTGGTGCTTTGGGGGGCAATGAACTGGAATGGATAGGCACTTTGGAGTCCGCCATGGGCCAATCAACGCCCCCCAAAATGGGGGTCATTTTACCAATCTAATCTAATCTAAGGCCCTGTTTGTTAATGCAGATTTTTTGTCATTTTAATGGAGTTTTTAAACAATGTGGTGAAAAGTCGCGAATACCCTTCCTGTGCCCTGCAATATCCTCTCTCCATTTCATTTTCCATTTTGTTTCTCTCATGGTTTTAATGGGCGAAATTAGGGCGTTCATGGCCCCAAAAAAAATTCAAATACCTCACATTCATCCCATCAAATTCATCCAAATTGTCAAATTATCGACCAGTAAAAGAATTAATCTAATTTTAAAAATTAATTAAAATAAATTTATTTGTATTTAAAATTTCAATAAATCTCATCCGCTCAAATCTCAATTAAAATTATATTTTTTATAATTTAATTATGTATTTAGTCATAAAATTATAAATTTTAATTGATTCTTAAGTACATAATAAATTTACAATTTTTGATTTAATAATTTAAAGTAGTCTTTAAAATAATTAAATACCATTAACTTTTTTCATCACTGAATCCAATCATACTAACTAGAAACTGAAGTAGATTCATGTACAGTCACTGTAAATCAGATTCAGATTTATCTTTCTTGTCAAAAATAGTGAGACCGATCAAGAAGGGCCCCGCAAGAAATGACATCCGTAAAAAGTGAAGTAGATTGATTCAATTGACAAATCTCAAATTTTTTGATTTTTTAGGATAAAAATGTCATTTGTTGTTGATATGCTTTTTCTCTTTTTTATTAAATATTATTATAATTATTATAGTTGAAACAATCTAAATTATCTAAACTGCTAAATTATGATTCGTGTGACTTTAAATATTTGACAATTTAATTATAATTTAAAAAATAGACAAATTGGTAATGAAGGCTTGGTTTTAAAACACATTATAAACCAAACCAACATCCATATCAACTACTAAACACACACCCCACCCCCCACCCCACCCCTAGGTGTGCAGGAAAAGATTCACAAGATGTTCTGCACTTATAGGGCCCTTGGGATGGGGTGAACGGCAGTTGACTCGGTTTGAGGGTGGGGATGGGTATCCCAATAAGAATGTAAATGGGTCAGAATAAGTACAAGATTATTTTCAAAAGGGTCATGTTATACATACATTATTATATATATTTTATATTATATAATACATTATAAATAATAAAAATATCTCTCGTGTCTCATCGTCTCACCTCATCACGTCTCAACACTTTAAGTGAGGGATATTTTAGTCATATGCATCACCGCCTTAGATGAAGGGCATTTTAGGCATTTTAACATCTAGCATTTTTCTTTTCAAAATGTATCAAAACAAACATATAAAATAGGACTATACTATAGGTACATTATTATGTATATGTTGGGCTATATAATGCATTACAAATGACAAAAATACTTCTCGCTCCTCATTGCCTCTCCTCATTGCGCCTCACCGACTCGTGCCGTCTCTCCATCTCATTGCCTCATCTCACCACTTTGGGTGAGGAATATTTTAGATATTTTATATTATTGTATAGTTTAAAGTATACACAATGATATACTAATAGTATTTTTTTATAAAATAAGTCTAATTGATCCCTAATATATATATATATATATATATAAATATTTAACCTAACTTATTCAACCTATGTTATCACTTGACGTCTGTGTTGACCTTAAGTACAATTTTAGATCAAATAGTATGATTTTTATGCTTTTTGCATATGCATAAGTCTGAAGTATAATTAAATAGGTACATATTTGTATTAAATATTTTTAAAATTAGGTCGCTTGGGGATCAAGCGGGTTGAGCACGCCTCGTTGCGTACCCAACGCGTAGGACAAGATAAAGATAGGGGTCGATTCGAAAAATATTTTCTAAGCTAAATTATCATTAATGATTTGCTTATCTTTAAAATTATAATAACAAATTATCTAAATTACAATTTAGTCATTTTTACAATTTTCATATAATACTTAGTAATAATAAAAAAAGATAAAATATAGCAAAAATTTTTACTTTGTTTTAAAATATAAAATAAATTAAAATGGTCTATTAAACTAACTCACTCAAATTACTAACTAGTATGCTTCAAATAAAAAAAATTAATGGCATTTTTATTTTTTTTTTTATTGTGGGATGCTCTAGGAAAATCAAACCCAAAAATCTTAAAATTCATGGAAATATTCCTAATAAGCCGAGGATCCGGATGACCCCGAAAAGTTTTCTAGGATAAGAGTCTCCTAGAGCCTCCGAAGAGTCTCCAAGACAGCATAGCCCTTAGTTTCCCCAAAGCCCAAGACTCAGAGTCTTTCGAGCCCAAGTCATCCGAAGAGTCTTTGGACCCATTTAAAGAATACTTATCGAGGGACTATTATTAGTGTTGCGTGGCTTGATACTATATTTGGATGACATCTAGCAGACTTGTTTGTAATGCATTAATTGTACTTTTGTATAAATTAATAAAAGATAATATTTTTTTCTTTCATATTTTCTCTAATCAATCATATAAATGAGTTCATGGATCTTCTATGTGAGAATCTTATTCTCAATGTATTGAGATTGTGTGATAGTATTCTTTAGTAACAAAATATTTTAAACTATTCTTGGTTCTTAAATTCTTTGGGTGGGGACTTTGATTAATCAAGTATGGACTAATATAGGGGTTACTACCTCGTTCAATATGAGGATACTGATAGAAAGATAGTGTGTCACGCACCATATGACATGAAATGTCAGTAGTAAACTTATGGATGGTCGTTAAGGAACTATCAGTCGAATGTAACGCCGATGACTAACTGCATGGCTTGGTGGACAATAGTCGTGTCATCAAGTTGCGATGGTGTGTTAATCCTTAGACTTTAACCGACATGGTACCTTTTGTATTGGTGTACATGATTTGCTAATAAACCAAACCATCCAATTGGGAGGTGGGAACTTTCATCTATGTAGTTCCATATTGCTAGTATATGGAGATAGGTGTTGGGAATAGCATTCGTCGCCCTAGTCGGTATTTGATGAAGTGATTGTTCTGTGTGATCTACTATTAGTGTGATGGGACAGTCCCTATCCAAGCCAGATTAAAAGTCAGGAAATGTACTTCCTAATATGTCATCTAGTTACACTAATGAGGTCTAACACATAATTACCTGAGTTTGTGAGTTTGTCACTCCATGACTATTGCTTAGTCAGGACGTTAGGTGATAGAAAAATTATAGCACACGGTAATTGTCAACTGTAATAGGTTCACTCGAAGTGAGACTTCACTATCACTTATACTGTTTTGAATCGTTATTAGGCGCTATTCAAGAACTCTTGAAATGTTGTCGAGATTTGGAGAAGTTTTGGTAATGGGTCAAAGGGTTGACCGATATTGAAAAGAATTTTGGTGTTATTTGATTACTAATAGATAGTGAACCTAGAAAGTTATACACCATATAGTATTGTGTTTGGTATTAACATCGTGTGCCTAAAAATGTGTCTAAAAATGGTTGGTCAAAAGTTGACCATTGCCCCCCCCCCCCCCACCTGCAATAGTGTATAGTGTATAGTTAAAATGGATAGTGCATGGTACATGATGCATAGTTAAAATGTATAGTGCATAGTCCATAGTTGAAATGCATACTGTATAGTAATATTACATAGTAAAAATGCACAGTGCATAGTGTATAGTATAAGTGCATAGTAAAATTACATAGTAAAATTGCATAGTTATCTCTAAATGATTGCAAAGAAATTATTAGAGGTGGGGGAGGGCTACGAGCATGAAATTTTATTAGAATTGGATTTGGGAGGAGAAAGAAAGAAAAAGGAAAAAGGGGTTTGAAAAAGAAGCAAAGCCTTCTGTCTTTTTTCTCTCTCCTCTCACATCTATACTGCTTCATCTTCTTCTTCTTTCTTCTTCCTCTGAAATTCTTCTACTTCTAGAAATTATATGTGTAATTATTATGTATATAATTTTGAGACATGGACACTGGTGATACACAGATCCTTTGTATCTAATACAAGTAGAGGTGACCAGAACGATACCCTATTGAATTAGGTTTGGACCAACTAGGACTACCACATCTTGAGGTGGACTCTATTTCACTACAGAAACCGATTCTATATTTCATCCATTCACTGGATAACAGGTATGCATTTATTTATGTATTCAATTGTTAAATATACGTGTTGTTTAAATACCCAAGCTATGTATGATGTGTATATTATATTTTGTTGTGTGTATCTAATACATGATAAAAAAAATTATTTTTGTTTGTATCGCCGTATAAGTGATTCCCTTCAACTATGACCCCGAAGATACCTCCAGGCCGTTCGGTCTCATCCGATACATTTTTCTCTGAAAAGTCAAGAGACTCATATCAGCATACCATGTGTCACGTGGATCCTACCACCAAATATCTATAAATACTTGCCCATTTCACGACAAATGGACCTTTTTGGATCTTTTCAACTCTTTTGGACTCTCTCTCTCACACACAAAATCAAGGCCCAAAAACTTAGACACTAGACCACACAGAACCCTTCAAGAGATGACCCATCAAAAGATTCCTATCTAAAACATATAGCATACACACATACATTCATTCATACTTCTATTTCAAGATATCATTGTCTGATTTAGGCATCGGAGGGCCCACGTGGGGAAGATCCATGTGACACCCGTAACTTACTTACATGCTTAATGATAATAATATTCATATAAAAATGTCCGGAGCTTAAAACCAAAATCATACTTCCTTTAAATCAAATAAAATTCCAAGACATGTTTTATCGCGTACATATAGGAAAAGATCAGAGTTCAACCCTAAAAAACATTGTTTTCAAAAGGAAACTAAACTTAAGTTCTTGAAAATCCTTTTTAAACAAGCCACCACGCTCCACGTCCATGTCCTGGTCTCCTCATTCATGCTCACCTGGGGGAGGGGGAAACATAAGGGGGGTGAGATTACGCAAATCTCAGTAAGTACAAGAGAACCATCATATGTATTTAAACAAGTCATGACATAACATAACATATCGTATGGAGACACGAGAGGTTCCACAAACTTGCAGGGGTAAGAACCCTCGTGCGTAGCGCTACCGAGCTCCGGTCCCGAAACTTGCGTGAACATAACATAACATGATGGACCACATAACATAGTTCATAGTCATGCTTAAACATCATAAATAGTTCATAATGTACTTACCTTAACTTGGTTTGATGAGATTTGAATGCTGAAGGCTTCACCTTTACAAAAAGCTCGAAACACTCTCGTCTAGCATGAATTTATTCCAACTTAGAATGAGGAAACTCTTGGCCATGAGCCCTATTTATAGGCTTGGAAACTTGGTCACCAAGTAAGTCACAATCATTTCAAATCTTTTCTAAATCTTTCAAGATATTCCAATCATTTCAAATCTTCTAAAATATTCTCTAATCATTACATATCTTCTAAGATATTCTGCAATCATTCTTATCAAATCTTATCCAAATAAGATCTTATCAAATCTTATCCAAATCATATCAAATCTTATCCTTAAAGTCATCACGAGACTTAATCTTTATCTCTAAAGTCATCATGAATACTTATCTTATCTCTAAAGTCATCATGAGCCTTCATCTTATCTCTAATATCATCATGAGGCTTCATCCTTATCTCTAAAATCATTTATAAGGCTTTTCTTGAATCTCCCAAATGCCCTTAGGAAAAATATTTCAAGAATTACACTTTGACCCAAACTTTTCAGGTAATTGCACTTAGACCCTTTTCAACTTGGTCCCTAGGCCAATTTTTAATTGCATTTTAGTCCCCAAAGAAAGGACTAATTACGCTAATACCCTTAATTTTTAGGTAAATTACACTTTTACCCGAACCTCAATATTTACGATTTTGCCACTGGCTCAAAAACTGAACCTTTGTCTCAAGGCTTCTATAATCCCTTGAAAGGACATATTTCCTCAAGTATTAGAAGCTAAAATAAAATCCCAAGTATTACATTATATTTCAGTTTTAAAATCTTGGGCGTTACAATCCACGCGTGACTTCTAACTATTTTTTTGTTGCAGACCGTTCTGGTGCTACACATTCAAAGACGCTTCGAACCCTATGGAAGACTAGCCATTCGAGGACTCTTCAAAAAGCAATGCCCCCGAAGACTCTCAAAAGCCATTAGGAGACTCCCTGCATCCTAGCTCTCTCGGACAATAGATCTAACTCGACACCTGTTGACCCCCATGTGATACCCCGAACCTTGAGCTTTTGGCCTGGACTCTGCCTGAGTTATTCCCTAAGACAAATAAATTTAATTGTTATATTCAAACAACAATAATTTGGTCCCATTTGTGGAAAATGAGCAAAAAGTCATCCTCCATGTCAAAAGCCATAAGGTTTAGTTGCGTAAGCACGTCATTTCAGTTTTGAGAACCCTTTACAGTGCTCCCGCTCAAGCCTACAGTACATCCCAATAAATCAAGCTTCAAATCCTCTCGGGAGGCATTGGGGAACTTTCATGAGTTTTTTTTTCCTACTATTATGAGCCTTCCAAGGCTTTCCCCCCACTATTATGCTATCCCTAGGGGAAAAAATCATACCTTCCATTCTCACTTCATGAGCATTCTTCGAATCAGTTGACCAAGAACTAGTCAAGGAAAGTGCAAAGGATGGGAGAACACGCCCCACATTATGTTCTTTAAGGTCCAAGTTTAGGCAACAACCATTGCCTGAACTTGTATTTGATGAAAATCGTTCTCCCTAGCCATGTCGATCCTCGAGAAAGAGAGTCGCCTTGAAGTCATTCAAAAGTGAAACGACATCTTCCCCTAATTTCTTGAGTTAGTCAGTTTCACAAGCATGCTTTCTACCTGCTCGAGCATATTACAAACCAAAGAGGTGCTTACTTGTTCGCCAAGATGTGGGAAAGAGGAGTGGAAGTGATAATGGAGCTACACGAAGGGTTGACGAGAAGAGATTATTATCATCACCTTCTACAGCCAATATATTTCTACAACCACTCCAATTCTTGATCTCTGCATCTACCTCTTTGCTGGAAAATATGTGGTGACTATTATAGTCCCTACGAGCCCTACACGGGTGGGACAATGCGATCAGTTGCAGCAAGAGTTTGTCATGACCTTTGCCATAAATGCTTTAAAGGCAAAAAGTTGTGTGAGCTATCAAGGCATTATGTTAATCGCTTCACAAGCACCATTCTAGAAGAGTCCAATACAATCTACATCATGTTATAAGAATGTTTTATGTTCAGGCGACATGAAGACCAACAAGTCCACAATGCAAGCAGAAACGCTAAAGCAAAAACATCACTAACTAAAAACTAGCCCGTTGTAAACTACAAATGTAGGTGCATGTACCAAACCACACAAACAAAACATATGTATTTGTTTTGTAACAACTCAGAAATAGACTAAGAGTTTGACTTAGCTCACACTAGGGAGCCAAATGGATGGAACCCCCTGAGCTTGGCCTAATGCCAATCTCCTGTATCTAAGGCTAAAATGTGGTTGAAAGCTTGATTATGAATAAATGAGATTCAAGATAAAGATGTCTGATCAAAAGCATCAAAACAACTGTTGGATTCTTATTCGAAGTGCATATCATACTGAATCCCCCAACATCATAGCATTTCATGTTGAACTCTTTAAATCTGAAAGCCGGCCTCTGTTTTGGGTAGCTCAACACCATATCGCTACCTTTGTGCCCCTCAAGATTATGAGGAAGAAATAAGTATAAGCAGCTATGCCATGTGCCGGGCCAACTTCTATTGCAAATGTAGGCATCACGTCAAATTGCCACAACAATATTAATTGTGGAAGTAGGCGTTATGTCAAACCGACAAAACAAAATATGGATATTCTAGTTGTGGAAGTAGGCGTTACACCAAATCACTGAAACAAAATATGGATATTCTTGTGGCAAAAGTAAACATTACGCCGAACCACAGAAACACAATATTGATATTCATTCTAATTGTGGATGTAGGTGAAGAGCTAAACCGTTGAAACAAAATAGGTGTGGATGTAAGCATTAGGTTGAACCATGACACGAAAATAGAGCTCTCTCATGTGCGCCTAGTGCCATTAGGTAGCCTTACATCCTTTTACCCAGAAATTTCTTTTCATTGGGGGCTCAGGAAAAATCTGTGAGATAGTTCAATTTGTCTTTGAATACAAACAAAACATATTTGTATAAAGGAATGTGGTAGCGGTAGTGTGTGTGTATTATATATATGTGTGTATGTGCACGTCTTGTTTATTTTGCAGCAACTCAGAAATAGACCAAGAGTTCGACTTGGCTCACAATGGGGAGCCAAGGGGATGGAACCCCCTAAGCTCGACCTAATGCCAATCTCTTGTATCTGAGGCTAAAATGTGGTTAAAGGCTTGATTATGAATAACTGGGATTCAAGATAAAGATGTCTGATGAAAAGCATTAGAACAGCTGTTGGATTCTTATCCGAAGTGCATATCATAGTGAATCCCCCAACATCATAGCATTTCATGTTAAACTCTTTAAATTTGAAAGCCAGCCTCTATTTCGGGTAGCTCAACACCATATTGCTACCTTTGTGTCCCACAAGATTACGAGGAAGAAATAAGTATAAGCAGTTATGCCATACATTGAGCTAGCTTTTGTTGTAAATGTAGGCGTTATACCGAATCGCCACAACAACGATATTGGTTATGAAAATAGGCGTTACTGATGTTTTGCCTTTGATATGCTTTTGATGATGAAAAACAACTATATTTAGATGATGAAATTATTTTATTAACAGTTAATGCTCTAATTTACTTTTATATATTTTATTAAGTACCAAAATGAAAATTAATTTTATTAAGCAAATCTAATGCCAAAATGTTGAGCCAACTTCCTCTATAAAATTTTTAATTAATTTTTTATAATTAAAATAATATTTTGAATAAATATATGAATTGTAATACCGAATTATTTTGGATTAATTTATAATTTTTTAATAGTTTATGTATTTCCAAATATATTATTTTCACTAAAATTATTTTTCAAGTAATTTTAAAATGTATAAAAAAAAAATTTGACGGTTATGAACAGTAACCATGAATAGTAACTATGAACAATACCCTTGTAAATAGTGTTTTGACCATTATGAATAGTGTTTTTGACTATTGGAATAGTGTCTCCAAACGCTTATAAATACCCTCAAATTCATTTGGAAGAGAAGCAAGGCGTTAATTGTACATATCTAAAGCACCTACAAGCTCCCAAACACTCTTAAGTGAATTTCCATGCATTCTAAGGCTCTCAAAGCTTTATCATGTACTCATCAAAGAGCCACAAAACAAAGGAAGAAAAGCATTTCAAGTCCATTTCGAATTTCTCCATTGAGATCACAAATTTACATTTCATTGCCTTGAATATTTATATTTAATCGTTCTATTTATTTCTCTCTGATAAAAGCTTTACATTCATAGTGTATTAAATTACTTTCGAGTCTTTTAATTATTTTGAGAGATTATGTATCTAAGAGATTCATCTCTTAGAATTTACTTATTTTTATAATCTCTTATATTTCCTAACTTGTTGCTAGAGAGCCTATTTGTTATAGTAAGAGGTTTGTAATTCCTAGCAGGTTATGCTAGAAGACCTATCGGTTGTGATAGGAGGTTTTTAGTAAACTGCTTGAAAAATTCTTAGTAAAGAGTTAAGGTAGTGGGTTAAACTTAGTCAAGCCGAACCACTGTAAAATAGAATTTTAAAATAATCCAATTCACCCCTCTCTTGGGTTGTGGTGCCATTTCTATACAATTATAACAGTTACGCCAAATTGGCAAAATAAAATATGGATATTCTGGTTGAGAAAGTAGGCATTACATTAAACCATCGAAACAAAAAATTGATATTAATTCTGATTGTGGATGTAGGTGAAGAGCCAAACCGCTAAAACAAAATAGGCGTGGATGTAGGCACTAGGTCAAACAGTGACATGAAAATAGAGCATTCTCGTGTGTGCCCTATGCCGTTAGGTAGAGCTTGCATCTTTCACCGAGAATTCTTTTTTATTGGGGGCTCGAGAAAAATTTGCAAGATAGTTCAATTTGTTTTTGGATGCAAAGAGATGGTGGCGCCCCCTCCAAATTACTGACTTCTACCCTACACATTTGTGCATATTGGTGGAAGGAACGAGGTTTAGGAAACATTTTATGTAGGTTCACTAGTATTCACACCCTCTACTACAATAGAGCATCTCTGTCGTGCGTCTGCTCCTTAACGACTAAACCTTTGCACATGGGGACTCTGTGGCTTTTGGTGTCCTTATTTTAGTTTAGCCCCAAGGAACATCAGCGATAACCAGGCTACAAATGAGACTTGCGGGTTTAAGGTCGTCCAGGAACTCGGGTATGTTCATCACCCCTAGTTGTAGGTGGCAACAGTGGTGCCCCTACTAGATTTTCTTGATGGATGATTAACAGAGCTTCAACCCTTTGCATATTTTGGATGCTTATTGGAATTCTATCCATATATTAAATATTTATTAGGGTTATGTGTCTCATAATGCCTTGGAAGATACATCGTTACCCTTGAATTCATTTAATTCTTTCCATAACTTTGTATATACAACTAATTTACCCTCGCAAGTTGGGGAATGCCAGCATCCCCAGAACAGTTACACTGGGGAGTCAAGTTTTCTTTGTATGCCTATGTGTGCGCAGAAGCACAGGTATTCATAGAACGTGTTATCCTTGCTTGGGACAATCAGACATTGCACACTATTATTGATAACCTTTTAATGTTTTTAATATTCAATCTTGTTGTGTTCCTGCTTTACTTCTATGAATGCACACATAAATGCACAAAATGCATACACAAGCATTGAGTCTATGCACTTAGTAACCCAAGTGTGTGCCTTTCCCCCCCAAAAAAATGATGCTCTTTTCATTAGTATATGTGTAAGTTCAAAATACAAAAGTTAAAATGAACTAAAAAGCCAAAAAGATAAGAGAAGCCTAGCCTAAAGTTGCGCTTCAAAAGATTCGCCTTTAAGACAAAATGTAGGGACCCCCTCTAGGAAATCCAAGGTTGTAAAATCAATGTCTGCCAAAGCATTTATCACTTCTAGCACATTAGCCACAGTAGGACCTGTTGGCACTAGGGATCCCAAGGCTAGTTTTAGTATGTATGAACTCCATGGGCCAACAGGGTTAGGCAGATCACCAACCTCGACATTCAGATAATCCTTTAGTGCCCTTGGATCTGGATCTCCAAGCTCCCTTTAATTAGAGGCACCGATTTGAATCACTTCCGCCATGTAAATAATCTCCAAAAAATTATCTTTAGGGTGCATCATTTCTAGACACCCATGGGCTAAGTAAAAGCCATATTTTATGAAGCCTATGGTGTAGCTCTCTTTCTTTGCATGGCATGCTTGAGAAAGCTAGTCTCCTTCACTGCCGTTGTGAGAATAGCATCAACGTCCACCTCCTCCAATTAGTAGGTGACCTCTTTAGCTATTCTCTCCACCTCCTAAAGTCAAGTTTGTAAATAATCCTTCTCCTCTAGGGCACATCAGTGCTCTTTTATCAATGAAGCATTAGCATCTCAGAGGGCTGCATTGATCTCTCGCTGCCCCTCCAACTTGTGCCTTATTTGCCTAAGTTCATCCCTACGGAAGTTCCTCTCCTTCCTTATTCTCTCAATGTCTCTCTCAAGGCCATGGACTTGGTCTCGATAGCCCTCAATATCCTTGACTTTATGCTTAAGGTGGCTTCGTTCAACTCGAAGGCATAGGCCCTCTTCTATAAACATTTGCTTAGCTACCTCAACCTTGGCCAAATCAGCCCGAGCACTTGTGGTCCCAATTACTTGTCGTTATATCCCCTACTAACAAGGCGGAAACAACAATCAAATATTAGTAGCTAAATTCAATAAAAAAGGTAAATGCCAAAAAACTCATAAATTCCCTCACTCGACTAGGCACTACTTCGCAGCATTCAAAACCTCTAATGTACACCCCGTGAAATCTTGCTCATCATGAGGCAACATCGTGGTGTAAATCAGCCTCACTCCAACACTAGGCTCCCTTACCGAATCCATGTTTAGGAGCCTTGGGCTCACTTTAAACTCATGCTCCTTCAATCATTGGTGTTGGAAGTGGACCTCTGCTTGGTGGATAAGTCCCATAATAGGAAGTAAGAGCGAATGTGCCCTAGATTCTGATTCCAACTCCCTGCAAAGCGGTCGCTCTGTTGGTTAAAGGAGTGGAAGGTTGCACACAACCCTACGTTGGTTATGATATCTTTCCAAACAAGCATGTTCTTATTGTGCCTTCGACTCTACCTCTGCCTCTACTGCTTCCTTAACCTGGCAACTTTTAAAGTAGCATGTGTCCCTAGGCTTAATGGAGATGGCGGCTCTGATAGATCTCCTTCCTCAAAATACCTGCCAAAAGCCTGCGGAGATGGTGGCAATGGCAAAAAATTCATTAGGGGATATTAAAGAAATCATATGTGGCCTTCCCTGCTACACTCATGCCCTCTCCCTCTACCCTGGCTCTTTTGTTTCCTTTTGCCAAGGGAATCTCTCCATCCTCGATCCCCTCAGAATTAGGAGCGTGGATAATCTATGGATGTTGCTCCTCTTAAGCCTCATCTATCCACTATGAGGACTCAACCATTTTAGCCAACACCAACCTTTGAAATCGCTGCATCTCTACAGATAAAAAAATAACAAGCCATTAGTATATCTTGAAAGCAAAAAAGCAAAAATAAAGAAGCAAGCAAAAAGAAAAGGGCAGGGTGAGCACCTTTAGGGTTAGTCTCTCCTTCGCACCCTTCTTCCTCCTCTTCTCCTACCGCATCCTCGTCTCTTACCACGTTTACCTCTTCATTGTCCAATTTTCCACCATCATCTGACGAAGACGATGACGATAAAGCAACCTCCTCTAACTTAGTCTGTAAGCACCCCTGCCTGGATATCCCAACCACTAGGACTACCCGAACGGGAGCGCCTACGGGAGGAGAAAAGAGTGAAACACAATACAGGAACAACCTGGCATGCATACAAAAGAATTAGAACAGCAGAAGCTACACTATACACATGCATGCACTACGGGAACACCACTAGCACAACAGTCACAAGATAAATAAATGAATTCAGACTCCTGTGCCGACATACATAAGACACGAGGAAAGACCCGGCACAGTAAAAATAATAGAGTAAATCCTACTCAAACATCAGAGTTGACGGGGACTGACGGGACTGCCTGTACACCATACCAACACTGCCGCTATAAGCTGACTCCCTTACCCTTAACATACGCTGTCACTACCTGGAATGATGGAAAGCAAAGTAAGTCGAGAGACTCAGCAAGCATAAGGAAAGAAAGGTTGAAGGCTGTATAGAACCAATAAGCTCTCCCCCCAGAACACCAACCCCCAAGCACACACAAGCCATGAGACGCTACCACACAATAGTATAGCATAATGAAAGCACATACCGGTCCTTGGGGCCCACACAAGACACATGGCACCCAAGTCCCATACCAACTTGCCGCTGCCCTGTAAGGCAACATGTATCTCTAACAAACCTGCGCGCGCTGTCCCGAGTCGGTGCTCCCGTCACTCGTGTGTCTGTGCCGGTACTCCCGACACTCGAGCCATAGGCTTCCTCAGAACGGTCCTCCCATCCGAGAACTGATAACTACCAGTAACCATGCAATGCACATAAAAATGCAATGGCATAGTGAGCACCAACGTGATACACCGGCGCCCATACATCCAGGCATCAGGCCATGGTCCGCCCGCATAGTAAACCACACGCGATGCATATGCCCGTGCTGGATGCAACCTAATCAAGCTAAAATGTCTGTGTCCAAGCATACTCAATAAATGAATATCCCAATATGCAGCCCGTACCCATGTGCATATCAAATCATGAACAGTAATATAATGAATCTAATCGTGCAAAAAATCACATACTGGCAGAGCTAGTCAGCAGTGCCCGGCACCGATCAACTGCAAGTAACTAGGAGTGTCCGCCCGACAGTCCACATCAGGGCCGTATGATAGTCTACTCCACGTCACCAAACAGCCGACCACTCCCCCACTGCTTAATAGCCCTAACCAAACCATAAATAAACCTGAGAAAACCATAACTAAAACCGCACATCTAGGAACCTAGTCCCTAAGTTGGGTTCAGCATCATTCTGAAAGGAATGGGGGCAGCACAAACTCTCGTAGGCACACAATAAATAAAACTCTAGAAGTCTCAGATTTAATTTAAATTAAAACAATTGAATAATATCTCAATAAATAAGGCTAGGCGCCGAATTAGAGTAAGGGAGGGCGTAAAATACGAGAAACCACGGAGTGTCTCATGGGAATTAAAGAATAGGAGGGGAGGGTTAGGAACTTGCCTTTACATGGTTGCTTCTTGCCTTTCTTGTACTCCCGCTGCGAAGTAAAACGTTTAATAGCGATTAATAAAACCGTGGATCGCATTAATTAAATCTAACCGTGTAATATAAATAATTTAGCCGTCTAAAATCCCACATAGGCTCACCATAAATAAAATCCCAATAAGTCTCATATTTATTTTAAATTAAATCACGCCAATAAAATCCTCGAAGCCAGCTTAATAAATTAAATTTAAATCAAACAACTCAATATTCCATAATTAATAAACTAGCCGAAACAGACGAAGGGAGGGTAAATAAATTGACAACGAAAAGAACATCGCAGAAGGAATAAAGAACTTGCCTTAACGAAGATATCCTTAGGCTTGTTCTGTCCCAAAGCGGTAAAAATTATACAAACTGCAACACCGCAATAATTTTCCAAAATTAATAAAATCGGACTCAAAACAAAATTCTAACCGTATAGAATGTTTAATACTAACTTCTCTACTTACCTGGCTAATTAAATCGCGATTAAATCTCAATTAATCTTTGATTTTCCCCAAAATTTCCTTCATTTCTTCGTTGTGCGCACGCTGCTTCCTCTCCTATTTTTCCCTCTGGAATTTGCTGCTTGAAGAAGATTGAAATCGGCCTTTAAATTGCCCAAAATAAGGGGCAGAGGCGTGGCCACGTGGCAGCCGTTGGGCCACGCTCGCGGCCACCGCCTTTGGAGCTGAAATGATGCCATTTCGATCCCTCTTTAGCTAATTAAAATCAGCAAAACCCAACCTCGCACGCGCCCACGCGGATTCGATCCCGCGTCACCCGCCTGGTCGCCCTCGCGCGCGACCGCTCGCGCCCGTGCTCACCTTCAACTATATATGAGGTCCAATTAATTTTAAACCCATCCCCAACTCGCTTTCCGAAAATCACAAAAGCACCCCAAAACTTTCAGAAACTCACAGTTACACCCACATCCAATTTTCCTCTTATTTCACTTCCACCCCATAATTTCCAGAAATCACTAAATTACTTTATTTACCATTTTCATAAATAATCCCAAATACTTAAATTAAACATCTAAATTTCCTATTTTCTCAAAATTACATAAATAAACATTTTTCTTAATTCTCCAAATACCCAAATAAATTAATATTTCCTTTTAACCCACAAATATTCAATAATCACCACAAATACAATAATTAACCAAATAATTTAATTAATTATCTTTAATTCCTTATTTTCCCCAAAACCACATAAATAAATACTTCCTCTTAAATTCCCAAATATTCATTAATGTCCTCAAACACCGATTTAAATAATTATTATTTATTTTCAAATTTTGGGATATTACAATTCTCCCCTCCTTATTAGAATTTCGTTCTCTAAATTCGCGCTCAGTCCATGTCCTCAAGATACACTCACAACTCTCATGATATTACTCAACATCACCTCTGGGACATTCCATATCACCATTTTCCAGTATTCCACAAGTCCGAGTTTACTACATCTTTTACTTGACTTAACACTCTAACATATTTCCCCAATCCATCACCTCAATTGGACCACGTTTTAACCATTAATCCCTTAACCAGTTTAAATAACATCATCAATCATATTACCTACAACAGCAAGGTTCTCCTATTACACTATCATAATCCAACCATTCCCCAAAGCTATCTCGCAATCTCATCGCACTTCCGTACTATCTCGACCACCTATCAGCCTAAAGGCAAGCTCAAAATTCAAAGATATTCAATCTCAATGATAAACAGATCCGCAGCACAAAGCTCAAAACAATTGCAGCTAACTTCAATACAATTGGTAACGACAAAAGTAAAGCCACTCTCTTACATGACGAAAGATTAATACTCGGTAACGTGACCGGGAAACGATATGACATACTAAATCAAGGATTCAACAGCAATATCCTTTAGTCTGACTTTTTCCCAACTGATTCTTAACCACGTACACAGCATTTTCTCAGCAGTACTTTCTCCCACAATTTGCCACGTAGACTCGAGATCCCGCCAATAAATATGGGTAGTCATTTAATCAGGACTATCAGGGAATAAATGTTCTCCATTCAATACATCTTGAGATCTAAAATATCACCAAATCTCCCCTCCTTAAAGGAATCGACGTGCCTACAATGACTTATTCGGTGGCCACAGTCTTGACCTGCTGCTAATCTTAACTCCAAATAGCTAATTAGCCATACCTCCTCTTGATCGCTAAATATCAACCCTAACTTCCTTAAAGATTATAAATTAGCTAGAACACGATCTGTAGAACCGGTGTTATCCGTTCTATAGCCTACTCAACTGAAAACACCTCATCGTATCCGTAACTATTCTAGTCCATAAGGCATCTCATAGGTCTCTCTAAAAGCAAAAGCATTCTTCTGGCTGGCATAACCGACCATCTCATGCTTCCGTCGATGTATCACTTGACCAGTACCCAAAGGAGTTTCACTTCCTCACTCGATCAATAACCGACCCTAGGGCATATGGTCCGTGATTAGTACAAAGTGTACTCATAGCAACTACTATCCTACAACAAAACCCAACAATTACTTAGACATACATCCACCTTCAGTCCTAGCCATACACCCTGGTATCTCCTACCACAACAATCTTAGAGGGGTTTTCTTATTTGTAATTCACTTTACTTCACGGATGCTCCACGACGGCCCAAAACGTCTGCTACCACCTTTGTTTAATCCTATTTATTACAGAACCTCACAGCCTTAGTCATTTGTCACGTCAACCAAAGTGTCGTTGTACTCTGGTCCACCTTTGAGAACTAAACACCTATACCCTATCTGGGTAGAGATGCCAAATCTCCAAGCAGTATAATCGTTGTAAACTCCAAGTCCACAAGTCCGTAATAATCCCTCAATAAATTCCCATCACAAATCTCTCTTGGGACTTCATATTGGTGTTCTAATTTATCGATCCAGATTCGATTAAACTTAGGGTTGATGCCCTAACTCTCCAGGGAATGCAAACCTCTTAGAACCTCAATTTACTATTAGACTCCTATAGCACATTCCCACATGGTGGGACCTTTCCGTATCACTCCTGGCAAAATCTAATCATGGACCTCCAGCTCATATTATACCACGACCTCATCTCTCATGAAATTGACGCAAGACTTTATAAGGCGTCGACAACGCCTGGCGAGACCAAAGAAACTCCAGACCTCTATCCCTGTCGCCGGTCTCGACCAATCCCTAAATACTACAAAGGCGTCGGTCAACCCAAATGGCAGGGTCACGAACTCCTAATAGCTGTATGAGTACGATATACAATCGTCAAAGAACACCTCGAAGTTAGCCCGACAAATCATCTACTCGGGAAAAGCATCTATGCCTCAAGGCTGCCCAGTTCAATTGCAAGGTCAATCCTTTATTAAGGCAACCTCCCTGGTAAATCTCTAAGAAAATCTAGAGTATCCCTCGCTCACTCACAACTAGGAAAGGAATCCAGCCATACAAACCCTTATCATGAGCAACGTACGCCTTAAATGCAGCTTTAAAAGTTCCCTTACTCACCTCCCTCAACGAGGTACGTGTTATCTCTAATCCACATCACTAATAGATAATGGTTAAAGACCCGACAAGTCCACCACTAGTCAGGTGTCTGGTCCACTCGGTCTTAGTGAAAACGGTCTGCAACCAAATGTCCATCGCGGCTAAACCTGTGACTTACCAGGTTCATACTATTCATCACATCAGGTCACTAGGATACTCTTTGCTAATAGCAACAACTACTTGATTCCTAAGGATCCCAAGGCTCATAAGCTTACTAAATACATCTCATTACCTAATACCTTCAAGCATGGCACATGATGTTTCTCACACACTTCCCATCCCTATAAAACTCATAATTTACAACCACACATTTGCATTACAGCCCCCTTACTAATCACACTAACTAGAACTCCCCTCATCACCCCTGGCAATCGAGGTAGCTTCATTTACCAGATAAACTAAGTCCTCATTGCTAACTATGTTAGAGCTGGGTTCAACAAATCCCTCTGGTGGCTGTGACAGTACCCTCACGGTAGCTTGGAAGGATTGAGTGTCAGGTAGTGCTTCAATCCTGGGCATGTACTATACCGGCTCTTGACAAGGCTCCCAAATGGCAACTTGTTGCCTCACCGCCCTAGCAAAAGTATTATAATGGAAATGAAGGCTCACATCATTCATTATTACTTCAGTCGGCCACCTCCACACGTCACTCATGTGCTAACGGGAAAACATAACTTATCTCTCCGACAATCCCCAAAAAATCTCGCGGATCATTTCTTGAAATAACTCGTCAAGTCGATGCATATAACTAATTGGGTATTTCCCTTCATCTTGCTCGCCTCCCCATCCAGAAGCAAACTCATATTCCCATCGACACCATAAACAATCCAATGCTGAAAGGTTATTCGAATTGGGTAGGGGTACACTGGGATCTAACCGTCTAGGTTCCATTGGTAATACTCAAAATCTACATACAACACCAGATATTAGGCAAATATATTAAGACGAAACCAACATCTTACCCAAACACCTAAGGGCAAGCACAAGTCCTAAATAAATCCCATTCATACCACCTCATGGTCCCTTCTAAACGTGCACTTATCACCCCTGTACGAATATAAATTAGGACACAATCTCTCACATGAATCAACAAAACTCAACTTGACGCAACCTGACTCTATTCGATTCACCTAGACCTCCCTAACTCTACCCGATAACATTGGTGCACAGGAACTCGTCCCCCAAAATTGACTTAAACTACGCTCTAATACCAACAATGTAAGCACCCCTGCCCGGATATCCCAGCCACCAGAACTACCCAAACAGGAGCGCCTACGGGAGGAGAAAAGAGTGAAACACAATACAGGAACCACCTAGCATGCATACAAAAGAATTAGAACAGCGAAAGCTACGCTATACACATGCATGCACTACGGGAACACCGCTAGCACAGCGGTCACAAGATAAATAAATGAATTCAGACTCCTGTGCCGACATACATAAGACACAAGGAAAGACCCGGCACAGTAAAAATAATAGAGTAAATCCTACTCAGACATCAGAGTTAACGGGGACTGACGGGACTGCCTGTACACTATACCGACACTGCCGCTATAAGCTGACTCCCTTGCCCTTGACATACGTTGTCACTACCTGGAATGATGGAAAGCAAAGTAAGTTGAGAGACTCAGCAAGCATAAGGAAAGAAAGGATGAAGGCTGTATAGAACCAATAAGCTCCCCCCCAGAACACCAACCCCCAAGCCCACACAAGCCATGAGACGCTACCACACAATAGTATAGCATAATGAAAGCACATACCGGTCCTTGGGGCCCACACAAAACACATGGCACCCAAGTCCCATACCAACCTAGCGCTGCCCTAAAAGGCAACATGTATCTCCAACAAACCTGCGCGCGTTGTCCCGGGTCAGTGCTTCCGTCACTCGTGTGTCCGTCCCAGTACTCCCGACACCCGAGCCACAGGCTCACTCGAAATAGTCCTCCCGTCCGAGAACTGATAACTACCAGTAACCATGCAATGCACATAAAAATGCAATGGTGTGGTGAGCATCAACGTGATACACTGGCGCCCATACATCCAGGCATCAGGCCATGCTTCACCCACATAGTAAACCACACGCGATGCATATGCCCGTGCTAGATGCAACCTAATCAAGCTAAAATGTTCGTGTCCAAACATACTTAATAAATGAATATCCCAATATGCAACCCGTACCCATGTGCATATCAAATCATGAACAGTAATATAATGAATCTAATCGTGCAATAAATCACATACTAGCAGAGTTAGTCAGTAGTGTCCGGCACCGGTCAACAGCCAGTGACTAGAAGTGTCCGCCCGACGGTCAACATCAGAGCCGTACGATAGTTTACTCCACGTCACCAAACAGCCGACCACTCCCCCACTGCTTAATAGCCCTAACCGAACCAGAAATAAACCTGAGAAAATCATAACTAAACCCGCACATCTAAGAATCTAGTCCCCAAGTTGGGTTCAACATCATTCTGAAAGGAATGGGGACGACACAAACCCTCGTAGGCACACAATAAATAAAACTCTAGAAGTCTCAGATTTAATTTAAATTAAAATAATTGAATAATATCTCAATAAATAAGGCTAGACGCTGAATTAGAGTAAGGGAGGACGTAAAATATGAGAAACCACAGAGTCTATCACGGGAATTAAAGAACATGAGGGGAAGGTTAGGAACTTGCCTTTACATGGTTGCTTTTTGCCTTTCTTGTACTCCTGCTGCGAAATAAAACATTTAATAGCAATTAATAAAACCGTGGATCGCATTAATTAAATATAACCCTGTAATATAAATAATTTAGCTGTCTAAAATCCCACGTAGGCTCACCATAAATAAAATCCCAATAAGTCTCATATTTATTTTAAATTAAATCACGCCAATAAAATCCTCGAAGCCAGCTTAATAAATTAAATTTAAATCAAACAAATCAATATTCCATAATTAATAAACGAGCCGAAACAAACGAAGGGAGGGTAAATAAATTGACAACAAAAAGAACATCGCAGAGGGAATAAAGAACTTGCCTTAACGAAGATATCCTTAGGCTTGTTCTGTCCCAAAGCGATAAAAATTATACAAACTGCAACACCACAATAATTTGCCAAAATTAATAAAATTGGACTCAAAACAAAATTCTAACCATACAGAATGTTTAATATTAGCTTCTCTACTTACCTGGCTAATTAAATCACGATTAAATCTCAATTAATTTTTGATTTTCCCCAAAATTTCCTCCATTTCTTCACTGTGCGCATGCTGCTTCCTCTCCCATTTTTCCCTCTGGAATTTGCTACTCGAAGAAGGCCGAAATCGGCCTTTTAATTGCCCAAAATAAAGGGCAGAGGCGCGGCCACGTGGCAACTGCTGGGCCACGCTCATGGCCACCACCTTTGGGGCCAAAACGACGTTGTTTCGGTACCTCTTTAGCCAATTAAAATTTGCAAAACCCAACCTTGCGCGCGCCCACGCGGATTCGATCCCGCGTCGCCCGTCTGGTCGCCCTCGCGCGCGACCGCTTGCGCCCGCGCTCGCCTTCAACTATATATGCGCTCCAATTAATTTTAAACCCATCCCCAACTCGCTTTCCAAAAATCACAAAAGCACCCCAAAACTGTCAGAAACTCATAGTTACACCCACATCCAATTTTCCTCTTATTTCACTTCCACCCCATAATTTCCAGAAATCACTAAATTAGTTTATTTACCATTTTCATAAATAATCCCAAATACTTAAATTAAATATCTAAATTTCCTATTTCCTCAAAATTACATAAATAAACATTTGTCTTAATTCTTCAAATACCCAAATAAATTAATATTTCCTTTTAACCCACAAATATTTAATAATCACCACAAATACAATGATTAACCAAATAATTTAATTAATTACCTTTAATTCCTTATTTTCCCCTACCAATTTAAATAATTATTATTTATTTTCAAATTTTCGGGATATTACATGGTCGATCCTTAGGAATATTATCCTCTACTACCATCCATCCTATCGTTATTAGGCACTCATTAACAATTAAGTCTGACAAGCCCACTAGACCCCCTTAGGCTAGTTTATTAACCTCATCCTGGTGCTCCCACACTATGTGCTTAATTCAATGATACATGAGATATGTGTGCATTAGACATGAAATCTATCACCTCAAAATTTATGAGGATATGATATGCTATCCAATAATCACTTGACAATAAATCCTTGGATGAGATAATATGACAATAGAATGTGTGTTCCATATGTTGTGTGATATTAGTTAATATTGATTTTTGATTTGATCATATGATGAGATTAAGAAATTTGACATATTGTCCATGATCTCGTATCTTCTTGAGATATAGGATGATAGAATGATTGTATTACATGGTGTCATATTAAAAGGTTTACTATACCCGTTTCACATTAAATTGGGTAATTATGACATATTGCTACATGTCTCTCATGATTTATGAGAATTAATAATTGATTATTCTCGTTTCCAATTTAATTATGAACCTAGAAAGTCTTACCCAATAAGAAATCACTTTTAGTGCATTTATTTATTAGATAAATAAGAATAATTAAATAATTACTTTATGAATGAAATTATTTAATTATTAATAATTGGATCAGGCTTTTTGCTATCATATTAAGCCCACCCCAATGGTACCTAGGGTTTCCGTATGGTTCCCTATAAATAGGACCATAAATCCTAAAAATCCATTTACGTGAATTCAAATTTAGGCAAAAATTTTCTAAAAAAATTTCGATTCTTCTCTCAAAACGTTCTTGGACTAAAGTGATTTTGGGTGGATCAACTCGACATCCAACATATTGGGGATTTAACGACAGGCGACCAAAGACTAAAATAAGATTTTATCAATATGTATTCTTTCATTTATTCTTCTTTTTGTAAACCATAAATTCTGAAAAATGTGATACCTAAAAATAATTAATTTTATTCTGCTACGCATGTTCATATCTAAGTTTTCTAACAAGTAGAAGTAGCAAAATAGAATAGTTGTAGGCTCTACCCTATGCTCCTTGCATAGGACAACAAATCCTATTAGCACAACCCAACAATTTGAATGTAACTAAGCTGGCACAAATATCTTCTCCTCCAAAAACTACATTCCAAAAGGGTGCAATGGAAGCCTGAGCCTTGCTCTTAGACTATCTAAGTGTATTGCTATGTAGGCTCCCCTAATCGTGGCCGTATATTCCATCGCGTGAGGACTCCTCGGCCTCCATGATTGTGGGATACGAAAAACCCGTGCAATGTTGCTTACAATCTCGCCCCTCAGCACTGAGTGTTGTAGCATGGGTGATATGGCGACCTTAACAAGGCCCGACGTGACCGTTTGTAGCTTGGAAGATGGTTGAGAAGAAGCCATGGGGTTTACCTTAAAAGTGTAAGTTTGTGAGAAGGAAAAAGTCTTTGGGAGCAAAGTCTTTCTGAGACTCGGAGTCTTTGGAGAAGTCAAAAGTTTGCAAAGTCTTCGGAAGGGTCAAAAGATTCTTCAGGAGCTCTGTATGACTTAGGCTCTTCGGGAAGAAAGATGGAAGTGTGAATCGTAGAGGACCACCATCTATTTATAGCTTGAACCTTCGGAATCCTAAGTTTCACCAAAATCATCTAGAGACTTTCCCTTCGATGACTCAATTTGGCATTAATTCAGGTTAACTTGTAACACCCCAAATTTCTTGAGCGTGTTATATCTTAGGATTTCGGGAATATAAAATTTTTTTATATCACAATAGCTGTCATACATCACACAATATCCCAAAAATCCAAATTTACACATTCTCAGCTTAACAAACCCAATAATCGAATAGCTAAGACAGGTGTTAAAATCTCGAATACGGAAGCTAGATCGAACCTGATATGGTTCACAACCATAATACTTTATTTATCATAAAATTGTTCAAGACGTCTACAAAATATATTACATGGACATCATCAAGTGATAACCGAACATCTTAAACATATCCAAAATTACATAGGTTTGCACATAAACATAGATATGCTAAACATGCTACAGGCAGTAAAGTAAGCTTATCCTTTAGCTACCTCCTTTCCCTTAGAGCTGCTCGTCAAATCTGGAACGTTTGAATATTCCAGGGATATAGTCCAATTAGAAGATGAATCTTCTAGTGAGAAACTCCAAAAATAGTTTATATCGATGCATGATCAGCTATAAAATGTATGAGAAGACAACGAGAACTACTCCGAAATGCCTCGTGAACACGTTAGCCTCCTCCAACGAGAGCTTTCTCCATGGCGCACGCATAGCCCCTCTCAAGAGGTCCCTAACCATGTCACTTTGGCCCGACCTCATAGCATTCATGCAAGCACCGCATTCGTTGTTCCTTAGGCTCACGGTCTTCCCCACGAGAGCTTTCTCGATGGCGCACGCATAGCGCCTCTCGAGGGATATCCAACTTTTTCGCTCGGCCAACAACAAATAGGTACAATAGTATAGCCACACGAATTTTATAAATGCAACAGTTAAAAAGCTAACAGCATATATTTTTCAAAAAAATACAGTTCATATATGCAGCATGATTTCACGTAAGAGAATAACAAGAGTTTATATGTAAGAATTTCACGAAACACGTCTCATGCAATAGAAGTCTCTCATAAGAGAATAAAAATTAGGATTTGGAGTATAAGAGTCTCACCTTGTTGGTTTATTTCTTCGACGGTATAATTTCACAGCAAACGGCCTAGGTTTCTGCAGAAAACATGTGTTTTGGTAAACTTAACCTTAAATATTTTTATATGGGGTTGAAGGGTATTAAATTAGGGGCATAACTGGAAAATTTCATGGAAAAAGCACCCCTCACGTGCCCTCACGCTCCCCAAGAAGTCTAGTCACGTGCCCTCACGCGTAGCTATTATTCGGGGCATGTATCTCACGCGCTGCACAACAGTCTTGGACTACTTCACCTCGGGTTGGTATTTCGGCCATAACTTCCTCGTTTTAACTCCGATTCGACCCCCGTTTAAACCTACGCGACCCTCTCTTCCCCCTCTACAGGATTATCAAAAAAAAATGGACTTACCTCACTTTTTTGCTGACTGATTTTGACGAACTCCGGCGAAGACCCGCAACTCCGACGAGGCTCGTTCTCCGCCGCTTCTTCACCGCTTTCTTCCCGCTTTCTTGCCGAACTCCCTTCTATCTCTCTAGAGCAAGCTCCTCCTCTTAGAGTGCTTCACTCCTCAAACTTGGTTGGAATGATTTGAGAAGAACTTGTGGTGTCTTTTTATAGATTTCTCCAACCAATTACATTATGCCACTTGTCAAAATCTTAACCATGGACTCCAAAGACTCAAAGCCATAATTGAGTGGCTTTTGAAATCCAAAACTAGAATGAATTGAACTTTTGGAATCCAAGCTAAAACCCCAAACTTCTTTCAAATAACACTTTGGCCCTTATTTCAAATCCTCAACTTTAATATTTTACCACATAAGCTCTTAATTTTATCCTTATTTCGTTTGGATAATTCTCTAATTACAATTACACCCTCAAATATCAAATTTATAAAGATACTTAAAATCTCAAAATTAATAACTCAAAATTACTCAATATATATGATTTTTTGGAAGCCCCTTACCATCATTCGGTCTTTTTAGGCTACAACTTAGCTTAACCGAATATCATTTCTGATTTGATTTCTTTCAGCGTCATAAATCTCGCCTCTAGACGCTCATCAAAAATATACCTTTAACCTTAGGTATCTAAGCTCTAGGGTACTCCCTACGACTGATTCGGTCACTCGTTACCAATTCAAACATATTTTCGGTATTTTAAACTCACTTAAAATACGTGGTATCTTCACAAAAATATGGGGTATTATATAACTCGCATCCTAGCTTTCTAGCACCGGGCACCCACGTTTTACTCTTCCTTTTGCCTTGCAACCAAATGTAAGAGTGGGGAGCTATTGTTGTAGGGTTCCCTAGGAAAATCAAAATAAAAAATCCCAAAATTCATAAAAATATTTCAAGTAGGCCGAAAACCCAAATGACTCTGAAGAGTCTTCTAGGGCAAGAGTCTCTTAGAGCCTTTGGAGTCTCCGAGATAGCATAACCCTTAGTTTTTCCAAGGCCCAAGACTTAATTCAGAGTTGTTGGTCCCTTAGGATATGGCCACTCAAGAGAGAAGGTGAATTGAGTGATTAAAATTTTTCTCAATTTTAATAAATATTCTCGACTAATGATTTTATTGAAAAATATATATTTGATTAATATAATAAATTATATTTGAGATTAATAATAAATGTAAGCCACAAGATATAACAAAAATAAATACAATGAGACACAAGATAATTTATAGTGGTTCGGTGTCTTCACATACACCTAGTCCACTCTCCCAAGGTCTAAGGGTTCCACTAAAAATAATTTCACCAAGGTTTCCACACTATCTTACCTTGGAAACTAGATACACACCTAGATTACAACGGGTTCTAGGCAACCACTATATCAAGGTTTTCTTCCTAACTTACCTTGGAAACTATATTCACCTAAATTTTAATGGTTTTAGGAAACCTATACAATTCGCAATGGTAATTTAAATGTTACAAATAATTTGTCCACACTTGGACACAAATAAACAATTAAAAACAAATTATACAAGGCAATAATATTTAAATAAATAGATAAATTTATAATCTCAAATGGAGAAATTCGGATTTGTCATAGAAGACTTGAAGAACTTTTATCCTCTTACCTTGTGGCTCTTCGATGGATGTGCAATAATATTTCGAGAGCCTTGGATTGCTTGGATGCTTTGCTTGAGAGCGTTTGAGAGCTTTCGGGTGTTTTGGATATACAATAGAAGTACTTGGATACCCATAGAATGAGTTTGGGGGGGGTATTTATAAACATTTTAACCATCAAAGAAATGGTTAATATGAAGTTTAAAATTCAAAAAATGTTTAGGCTTTCTCAAACAATAAGAAAACATGTGTCACCTTTAATTCAAAATAAATTTACTTTTTGCATGAGAAATCAAGATTTGAAAATTCAAATATAAGTTTTTGAGACATAAATGATTAAAACATGTCTAAAAATAATCTCTAAAAGTAATCTCCTTTAATTTAAAATAAATTTACTTTTTGTATAAGTAAAAGAAAACATATCTAAAAATAATTCTCCTAAAATTCAAATATAAGTTTTTGAGACATAAATGATTAAAACAAGAAAACATATCTAAAAGCAATTCTCTTTTAATTCAAAATAAATTTACTTTTTGCATGAATATGAGAAAATATTTATATCATAAAAATAATTTTATTAATCATCAAAATTTAATTAATATGAGCAAGTTGGCTCAACAAGGTCTCCTGGGTCTAAGCCATCTAACGACACCGAAGAGTTATTGGACCCATCCGGAGGATACATATCGAGGGACTTTGACCTCGAAGATACTGAAGGGAAACGAGGAAAAACAATGCCAAAATCCAACCACAAGTGAATCATTGCAAGGATCTAAAGGTTTTAAAACACTTTTCAGAACCAAAAACAACATCTGAGCAGTGAAAAAGCAGAAGCGGAAACGATCCTTGCAAGACTCAATATAACTCATCCATATGCAACAAAAATAAAACCATATGGGGTTTTATCGGTATACCTTTCAAGAAGGTCGATGCTAGTTTGGATGTTGGTTGTCCCAAGATATGCTTCTCCTTCTTCCCATCTGGATGAGCTCCCATGAACAAGCTGCAAGGTTGAGCGACCACCTTGCCTCCTTGTTGTTCATCTAACTTGTTTAGCTACTTTGAACTAGCTACAATGTTAGGTGACCAACCTACCTCCTCAAGCGTGGAGGACCTAGTTGGTCCACGCCTAAGACATCTTCAGAACCCTCCAATGGAGTCATGCTAGGACCCTCTCGATATAGGTGACTTGAAGCTCTTTCGTAGTTCCCTCTTGGTTGCACCTTGGTTGTCTCACAACCAATCTAAATGGGAGAAGAAGAAGGAGATTTGCACCGGGCAACTCTTGGAGCAAGAACAAGAATGGTAGCAATAATGGAAAAGGAAGAAGCAGCCAACACAAGGAATAAGAAGAACCAGAGAGCAAGAAGAAGAAGGGAGTTATTGTGAATCACCACTTGCCTCTTCTCAAACCCTCTCCTTTCAATCACTCTCAATCGACTTCCCAATCTCACCTCCAACTTGTCCCATACCCTTACAACGTGCAAATCGTCAAAGCATTAAATGTTGTGACACAACAAAGCGGCGGAACTTCGATTGACTGAACTGCAAGGTTTGGTTAACCAAAGTTGACCAGAACCTTACTGTCCAAGTGATTCAAGATCTTTAAGTTCGATCAACCGAAGCTGCTTTCTACCAAAACCTTCACAATTTAATTCTGGTCGACTAACGACCTAAAGGGTCTAGTCGAGCAAAGTAACCCCATCCACTTACTTTGTCACCTTTGCCTCATGGTCATATTAACAAGTAATAGCCTTTGCACTATACAATAATGCAACCAAGGCCCACACTAACCAATAGCGGCCTCTCATATCCATAAATCTATATATTCAACACATTCAAGCAACCAACATCACTATTTGACAATGGAAAGGAACACACTAAGAGCAATGGATTACTAATTCGATACATTACTCAGTGTGCGTATGATTTTCTAGGTTCATATCCATGTAACAATTAGGGCATGTCAACTCCTTGACGTCGGTCAATCCCCATTTACCTACTAAGAGGATATCTCCAAATTTTCATAGCACCCTGAAAGATCCTGAGTATCCTTTAGCTAGTACTCAAGACAATCCTAATGGAAATAAAGTCAAACTTCATATAAACCTATTAAGGCTCCTCGATTACTATGCATTATAGTCCTTCCACTAACTAATATCTCAACTGAGTGAGAGTCACGAACTGATTAAACTCACAAGAGTCAGTAATTACAGAAGATCCAATACAGTGTGATTGAGGTAGCATGTCAATTCCAATCTAACATTGGAACATTTTCCAATCTTATGCTCACCCTAGTCAGGGGATTTCCAATCACAATCACCAACATGGATCACATAGGATGTTCACCCCCATCAAATGGAGGTCAATGGATCCCATCGACGAACATCTGTCTCCATACACCACTGCACATAGACAACATAGAGAGTATTCCCACTTCTTACACTAGATGGTTTCGCTTAATGGCAAATCCTTGACACCAATGCACAAAATACTATGACACATTTGATCAAAGGACTAGATACACAATCAAGAGCCAGCAACAAATCATTAATTCTCTACTTATGTGATCTGTCGCAGGCGTTACATTCAGTGGATGTTCTCCAACACCTACCCATATGTCTATTATATGTATCTCTATGCAATGTGGCATGTGACTGACCACCCCACTCTATTAGCATCTTCATGCTAAACAATGGTAGTAGCCTATGTCTGAGTCCACTAATTGACAAATCATAGTCCACTTCTGATAAGTCTAAGGATTGAGAATACCTTTAAAAAAATCCTGAACTAGAAATTCAACTCACATGGTCTCAAGCTCTTGAGAGTAGAAAGTCTACCAGGAAATCTAGGGACTCATTCATAAAGATGAGATGGAGAGATATGAATGAAGATATGACATTTATCATAAAGAATAATCAATAGTGCCATTCACATACATTACATGTAATGTAAATCTAGCATCTAGGGCACTTTCACTAACAGATACCTCCAAGCCCTTCAACCTCATCCGATAGATTTTTCCTCCAAAAGTCGGAAGACTCATATCAGCATACCACGTGTCACGTGGATCCCACCACCAAATATCTATAAATTAATACTTGCCTATTTCATGACAAATTGACCTTTTTGGATCTTTTCGACCCTTTTGGACTCTCTCTCTCTCACACAAACTCAAGACCTGAAGACTTAGACTTTGGACTACATGGAACCCTTTGGGAGATGACCCATCGGAAGACTCCCATCTGAACCATACAACATGCACACATACATTCATTCATACTTTTACTTTAGGACATCATTGTCTGAGTTAGGCACCGGAAGGCCTGCGTGGGGAAGATCTCCGCGTGTCTTCTAACTATTTCTATGCTGCAAACCCTTCCGATGCCACCCATCTCAAGACCCTGCGAAAGACTAGACTTTTTAGGGAGCAAGGCCCACAAAGACTCTCAAAGCCATCAAGAGACTCCATGCATCTTAACTCTCCTGGATAGCAGATTGAGCCTAGCAGTTGTTGACCCTCATGTGATACTCCAAACCTTGAGCTTTTGGCTTGAACTTTGCTTAAGTTATTTCCTAAGACAAATAAATTTAATTGTTATATTCGGCTAACAACACTTTTAAATGTTTATATTAAATTATTAAACTAAAAATTGTGAATTTATTATTTTACTTGACAATTAATTAAAATTTCATAATCTTATAATTACATAAAAATTTATAATAGAAAAATTTAATTGTTTATCAAAATCTCAAAATTCAAATAAAACCACTTTAATTGGTTTTTAAAATTATAAATGTAACACCCTAAAATATTTTAGAATATTTAGAACTAAAGAAAACAAATTCAGATGTAATTTGGAAAATAATTTATTAGTCAAGTGAATGAGTTAAATAACTTAAATATATTTACACATATATAAAATATAATATATATATATAGACAAAAAAAAAAAAAAAGGTACCAACTGGTGGCTCATGTGCCAGTCTCCACAAGCCACCATGGCCGTGAGCTCTTTTTTAACAAAAGGGACACCACAACCCCATGGATCCTAACTCCTAATAGCGAATAAAGGCAACTACACGCTATATCAAGGAGCTATCTTGACAATCGCCTTGCACCAAAGGACCAAAGGAGATGACTCGGAAGCCCTCCCCATTGATTCTCATTGAGTCTATTTTTGTTTTTATTTTTCTTTTTGTCGTGTGTATTTTATAAAAAAAAATTAACAAATAAAAATTCTTCAAGTTAACCAACTTCTTTATAAGAAAAGTTAAGGTCCTGTTTCTATTTTTAGTTTTTAAAATAGTGAAAATATATTTATTTTTATATTTTTAAAAATATAATTTAAAAAAAATTGTAAAGAAAACTCAAAAGAATAAAAATTTATTTTGATTATTTTCATTACAAGTACACTCAAAAATTTTCAAAAGGCGTAAAACGTTACAAATAAAAAAAATACTTTTTCACTAATCTCAAAATAGACATTTAAAATATAAAACTAAAAATAAATTCAAAACTAAAAAGTAAAACACGAAGAAAACAATCCATAAAAGTCTTATAAAATGGGAAATTAATAGATATCTCCGATTCGGGGGAGTTAAGACATGAGAGAAAATAGAGAATAATATAAAATGAAGGAAATAAGAGAAACTAGTGAAAGAAAAGAAATAACTTCCATTAAGATGACTAAAGAGAGGTTCAGAAGCTAGGAAAAGTAAGCAAATTCTTCTTCAAAGAGATCTCAATGTGAGATTATCCAACCCAAAAACTCTTATTTATGGTTTTTTCTTGGACTTAATACATAATTTAGTCCCTAAACTAATCAAAGAAATGACTTTAAGGATATCAACTAAATTGTGCTCACTATTCATCCCTAGACAAAATAATTTATACACTTTTAGTCCCTGACTTAATCGACGTTAACTTTGCCTCGTCACGCTGCCACGTCATCAACACGTCACTCCTTAACACTGTCACGTCATCACGGCTTAATGTATTTTTTAGTCCCTGGACTAATAAAGAAAATGGCTTTAAGGATTTCAACTAAATTGTGCTCACTATTCATCCCTGAACAAAATAATTTTATACACTTTTAGTCCCTAACTTAACTGACTTTAACTGAGATGTTAATTTTGCCTCGTCACACTACCACGTCACTCATAATATTCACGTCTGTTATCCATATTTTTATTAAAAAAAAAAAAAAACAACTTCAACACACACCCAACCATGGCTGCCGACGGCCATAGGGAGCCATTTTTCCCCCTTCTCTTTCTCTCCTCGTCTTGGACCACTCTTGCCTCTGCACCCGTCGTCGATTCATCCATTACCGGTCGCCTCGGAACGACTGGGGGTTGGGACCCTAAACCCAGCAATCAGGGAACGGCTAGGGTTCGGGGACCAAGGTTCTAGGGTTCCCCAACCCCCAACAGCTGACGGCCATAGCGGCCAATCGCCCAACCATTAGGTTCCCGGTCCTAGCCACGGCTGAGTCGAGAAACCCAGCCTCCCTATGGCCGTGGTCGGGGAGCCCAACTATGGAGACGTTATTATTATTTTTTTTATAAAAATATAGACAATAGATGTGGATATTATGAGTGACGTGGCAGCGTGATGAGCCAAAATTAATGTCTCAGTTAACGTCAGTTAAGTCAGGGACTAAAAGTGTATAAAACTTTTTTATCCAATGATGAATAGTGAGGACAATTTAGTTGATATCCTTAAAGTAATTTTTTTTATTAGTCCAGGGACTAAAAAATGCATTAAGCTGTGGTGATGTGGTAGTACTGAAGAGTGACGTGTAGGTGATGTGGCAGCGTGATGTGGCAAAGTTAACGTCTCAGTTAACGTTAGTTAAGTCAATGACTAAAAGTGTATAAATTATTTTGTCCAGGGATGAACAGTGAGTACAATTTAGTTGATATCCTTAAAGCCATTTTTTTTATTAGTTCAGGGACAAAATTATGTATTAAGCCTTTTTTCTTGTTGCATAACAAATCAATTTTTGGAAAATGTACTATGTTTAACTTTTCATTTGCATCCATAATTAAGCATGGCCATACTATTTTGCTTTATATCATCTAGGCCTAGGATTGAGGTAATGTGATTGGGGACCTTCCAAGAGACACCTAGTGTCCCAATTGAGAAAGCTCTTGGAAGCATGCCAATATTGTCATAAGTAGCATTGTGAAGTAGAAATTTATATTATCTTTCATGCACATATTTTATATAAATATTTTATTTTTGAAGATTCCTCGTTTAGAAAGTTCATCTTCCAGTTTGAAAGAAAAATAAGTTCTTGAAGTATACGTTTTGAAAACTTCATTATTTTTGTGGCATTTCATGTTTTTATAGATGCTATACTTGCTTTTATGTGACACACTCAAAGTATGTATAAGTCGTAGTTTGATGATATCAAGTGTATCAAATATGTAAAACCCATTGTACAAACTACATTTTTATTCAAGCATGCCATTTTATTTTGATAGAAATAAACCACTTTTACGTTTATATCTTAAATTGTAGTGATTTGAAAATTTATTTTATATATTTCTAAAGATTTATAGTTGGAATGCCAAAAAAGTTCATTTCTCTTCCTTTCTTTAAAATTTGATATTTCAAAATAAATTAAAAATTTGAACTCTTTAATATGAATTATGAATTAGATTAGATTTAATATATAAAAATGAGTGCGCACACAAAGACCCTACCTTAATAAATTAAACTGAACACAAGAGTTTAGGTAATAAGACGAGACCAATAGAGATAAATCTCTCCAAACTTTGCTTAAGTAATAATCTCTAGTGAATTTGGATAAAGTAAATAATAAAAATAGAACATTATGTGAATGAAAATTTTGAGAACAAAATATAAATAGTAAAGGATGGTGAAAAACTTTTTTGGAAAATATGTTTTTAAATTATGACGTCATATCAATCATTTCTTTTGCAATGTTAAAATTTGACTCCTTGAGTTGGTTTGATGGAAGTGATTTTAAGTGTTTTGATTTGTGGTTGCAACCCCACAAAAACAAGGCCAGGCGATTAGCTAATATTTTTAGTTTTTAATAATTAAATAATTAACTCTTTTTATACAATAATTTGATAGGAAAATTTATTTATTATTTTATACTAATAATAATAATTCCCTTCATATATTTAATATTTTTTTATCTTGTAATATGCCCATTTTATGCTTATTTCGTTTTCTTAGTAACATTCAAATATTTATATAATATTAAAAATTCAAAATTTTAGTTTATAAATTCAAATATTTATATAATTCCTTTCATGAATTATTAATATAATTCATGGAATATTGAATTATATATAAAGAAAGATAATATCTTTTCAATTATATATGAAAAGCCTTATTTTGTTATTTAAAATTAGTTTAAATTATCAAAAAATAATATTGAATTTTTAGTTTTTTAATTTTATAATAAACTTTTAATTTTTTTAATAATTTAACAACCTCTTGGTTTTGCTTCAAATTCATAACAAGCGTTCAATTTTTTTAATAATATACGGAAGTTTGTGCTTAATTTCAATTTTATGTAGGATATATTGCGTCTAAAGGCTTGTAGTTTGAATCATTTGTCATTTGTAAGCAAATGTTTTATTGTTATCAAATATCTCCAGAGAGACCTATTATTTACTTTTTGTTCACATGTGCTTTTCCATTACAAACAGTTGTTAATTAAGGCTAATCAAGTTAATTTAATTTAATTAAATTCTAATTAAAATAAATTAACTTATATTTAATAAAAAAAATAAAAATAAAATGTCAAGTATTAAAAAATATTATCATTGGTTAGAATTCATCACCAATGATTGGTGAATTGATCTTTGCAAAGGTCATGGCTATTCCATTTCTCTCACATTTCTATTCTATTTTCTACTATATCTTTCTTGCTTATCCTATTTGTAATAGTCTTTAGAGGTGTCGAATTGCTTCGATTTTGGCTATCTCTTACTTCTTTAATTTTTATTTTGAGCAACAATCGACTATCTTCTCACCACTTTTTTTTTTTTTTTACCAATTCTATCTAATTTTTTGTCTTTTCAAGACATATATTTTATTCTTTTTTTCTTTACATATATCTTTCATTTTTCACCTTATATCTAAAATAATGATTTCACTGCTAAGTTGAAACGTTAAAATTCAGATAAAAAGAAATAAGAATGGTTTACAAGTTGTCATGGGAGAGACATGACCATTGGGGCAATGGTTAGTGATCATGGCAATGAAATGGAGACTAGGTTACTGTAACGCCTTGTTAGTGTGGTACGGTTATATTATTATTTTAAAAAATTTTCTCTTATTTGAAATAACACTAATTTGGAGACTTAATTTGGTAGGTTGAAGGAAAGGTGTTGACTAGTCAAGGGAGATTGATCGAAATTCAAAGTCAAAGAAGGGGGTGAGCAAGTTAACACAAATGGTAAGTTTGAAATGTTTAAAATGAGATAAGAGAGCTTTTAATTAGAAAGGGGATTAGGGGGGAGGGGTAAGAAGAGAGGATTAAGGAATTTAAGTGGCTAGAATTTAGTAATTAAATGAAAGTAAAATATTAGAAAGTACAAATTGGGATAAGTTAAAGAGAGAGAGAAGCATGAGGCGGTGGAGAGGTTCGAGAGAGAAAGCTTCCAACTGTTAGGGTTCTTCCTCTTCTTCATTCTTTCTTCTTGTGGTTCCTAGAGGTCTCTCTTCTTGTGGTTGCTAGAGGTCTCAAGTAGGGTTGACAATGGTTTAATTTTATTTCGATTTTTACCAAAATCATAATCAAACCAAATTTAAATTACTAAAACCAAAACAAAACCATTACCCATTGGTTTTAGAAATTAAAAACCATAACTAAACCATTTGGTTTCGGTTCGATTTCAATTTTAACCATGATTTTTTTAATCTGATCCATACCAACAAATAAAGACAAACTTTTACAAATAACATTCATAAAATTTTTTGATAACTTCATAACAAAAAAGGACAAATTCTAATAAAGTTATCTTCTTTTTGCATAAAGTTACAAATTAACTTCAAACTTCTTGGATATAATTATTTGATTGATAAAAATAAAATAATTTAAGATTATGTTTTATTTTTATTTGCTAATTACTTTATAAATATTAAATATTTTATATATTTGTAATGCATTAGTTAAAATACTTGTAAAAAAATGCATTAGTCAATATATATATTATGTGTATATATAATATATTAAATAAATAAATATCTATTATATATATGTATATTCGATTTGATTTGGTTCGGTTACCCATATATTCGATTCGATTTCGGTTTGAGTTTTGGTTTGGATTTAGTAAAAACCATAACCAAACCATACCCATTAAAATAATATTCGATTTTTCCTCATACCAAACCATTACCCAGTCAAACGATTTTTAACCGTGTTGACCGGTTCAATTTCGGTTCAGTTCCCCACAGTTTTAGTTGCAATTGCCATCCATAGTCTCAAGTGAGGAATTCAAGGTATGGAACCTATCGATCTATTAGCCCTACTTTAGCTTAGAATCCAGCTTGTCCCCTGTTTTGTAGCTAAGAGGAGCTAGAAATTTCCATGTATGGTAGGTTACGTGAGGAGTTAAGGGTCAAGAAAAGCTAGGGAGTGTTAGAAAAGGAATCTAAGGCAAGTTCTAATTCCTACTCATGGTTTTAACTCTGGAATTTCAATTGTTGAAAGGAGTTTTTAACAAATCCTCTGTTTTTGGAACAAATTTCTACATGGTTGTAAATTACTTGTTTCTCTTTGTTAATTCCCTTTCTTAATGCTTCCAAGGGGTTTTGTTCTCCCTAATCTTGCTTGGGAATGATGTGTTTCGTTGGATTGAAGATTATGCAAGAGTTTAAGCCCATATGCTTAGGATTTGTGTGTGAAAAACAGGGGAATCGGGTGTTCGTGGGTTTTATCTGTAGACAGATTTCCACACAAAGGGTAATCTGTTAACCGACAGCCCCTGTTTTGTCTTAAAAGCCTTCTGCAAGCTTTGATTCCCTTCTCCTTCCTAGGGGCTCAGGTCCCCTTGTTCATTAATGCCTTCCATGCATATCATCCATGATTAAATGAGTGAGCATGCCTTATGCATCTAAAGGGGAGAGATCCTATGCATGCATCATGTGTATATAGTTTATCTTATTGAGCATGGTTATAAGCATAAAACATGTTATATATGTGGAATGTCCCATACGGTGCTACATCGTAAAGCTCGGGTGACTTGAGAGTCGGACTCGTGTAAGCTTGAGTGGGCTATAAGGTCGAACTCGTGTGGGACCCAAACTTCCTTACTACACTTGTTATATGTGTTGTGATAGTAATGTAGAAGCATGCATCTTGCCTATGTATGCGTTATGATGGCCTGAAGCTTGCATGCACATGATTACTCTCTTCATTTCATGCATAGGTGGGATATTGATGGCTATCTCAGTACGGTTCTCCTCATTCTACTTGTTCTTTTATTCTATGTACTTGCTGAGCTTTGTAGTTCATTTGTTTTTGCATCATTCCAAGTAGGGGCAAGACTGTGGTTGACGGGGAGCCTAACTAGGCGGGGTTCGGTATCTAGGTGTGTACAGAGCCGTCTATGACCAAAGGATCTCCGAGGTTTGTGGTGTGTGCTTGGACTGTAGATGTATAGTTTTGTGGGCCCTATTTTGTCTTGTGCTATGACATTTCAGATGTATAACCCATTGTACATGGCGGCGTGTTGCCTAGCTATTTATAAAGTCTTATTATCTTTTCCAGTCTTGGGTGTTTTGATTCCCCGTAACCCCATTAGGTATCATTTCTTTTTGACACCTTTTTTTTGGTGCCTCGGCCGAGGTGTCCAAGGGCAGGGTTGTCAAAGTTATCTTTTGATTTTTTTTTTAAACTATAAAAGATGTCTCTTTGCAATTTACCCAAATTATTGGGGCTTGAGAGCAATTTATCATAATATAATTAAAACAAAGTAAATTTTTAAAAACATGAAATTTCATTATGAAATTAAAACTAAACATAAATATGTATTCTATTGAAAAATTAAAAATTAATTATAAAATTAAAATAAAATCAAAATTTTAAAATAAATTGTGTTAGCAAGTGATTTATTAAAATAGTTTTCAAGTTCTAGGTGCTAAAATTTATAAATAACATTTTAACGTGAACATATGATGTTTAAATTACAGTAATCTTATTTTAGATCAACACTTACTTTTATTCAAAAATTTGTAAAGTAATAACTTGAAAACATCATGCATTTTAAAAATAAACTTTCTTTTAATTATTTATCGTAAAACTAGACCACCACTGCAGCGTATAATAGTCTATTTGTTGATATAATAATGTTATTGAGATGATCGTCTTTGCACGATACTTATACTCTCGATTATGTTAAGAAAAATAAATCATAAATTGGGTCAACTCTTATGTGGGATGAGAATTGAGAATTATACTAGCAACCCAATAAACAATTTAGGGCGTGTTTGATTGCTAACATAGAATTTGAGTGGAAAGAAAATATTTTTTAGGCAATTGAATTGCCTAGAATTAAATTCCAAGAAAAAAAGCCAATTGAAGATGTTTGATTGACTTAAATTTTTAGCTAGAAATTATTAAATTTCTTTAATTCTGGTGTTTGACTTTCATATATATATATATACACGTATATATATATATATAATTATGGTTGCAAATGTCAAGAGGAAGAAGACGAAGGGGAAGGGCCGTCATCATTGCCATCGTCGCTTCTCCTTCACCATTGCCGTCGAGCTTCCCCCATCACCATCGCTGTCGAGCTTCCCCCTTTGCCATCTCTGTGCTTCTCCTTCGCCATTGCTCCGCTTCTCCGCCATTGCTCCGCTTCTCCTTTACTATTGCCGTCGAGCTTCTCCCATCGCCATTACTGCCGAGCTTTCCTCCTCGCCATCTCTGTGCTTCTCCTTCGCCATCGCTGTCGAGCTTCCCCCAACGCCATCGTTGCCGAGTTTTCCCCTTCGCCATCGTTGTAGGGCTTCCCCTGTCGCCATCACTGTCACTAGTCGAGCTTTCCCCATCGCCATCATTGCCGAGCTTCCTTCTTCGCCATCGCTGTGGGGCTTCTCCTGTCGCCATTGCCTCACTAGCTCAACTTGCCCTGCCTCTTGTTCAGTCGCCTCGCCCTCTCTCTCACTCAAGATTGTAGTTTGCTTGATTTTTCATTTCTCTAGAAAATCAATTCCAGCCTTTCCAGGAAAAATGTTTTCCAATAAAAGTGACAAATGGACATCACGTGACTGAAAGTGAGAAAATAAGTTGCTTGAAAAATTTGACCAATCAAACACCTCAAAAACTAAAATTTAGGTAAAAATTAACTATTTTTCATAAAAAAAAATATACAATCAAATACACGCTTAATGTTATTAATCGTTATGTTGGTAAGACAATATATAGTGTTTGTTGTGCCCTCTGCTGCGTGCAATTACGTCTCTTTTTATCACTCCTTGTCCTCCAATGCCTATATATGTCATCACTCATGCGGACGGACAATACCGACAAAAAGATATTGAGGGTAGTTCCTGTAATTTCACAGGCCGGACACCACACCTTCCGACGCGGAGACCACTCAAGCGCTGACGCATCCACTTTGACTCATCGTACAATCGCAGCCGTCCAATTTCCTAATCCTGCAAACGCATTCCTCACCGCGTCACGTCACGTCACGTGGGACGACGTGTACACCACCGATTCGCAGGACTAAAATTGAAAAAAAAAAGAAAGAAAGCAAATTAACCTTCCCGTGGGGCCCACGATGACTCAGATCCGATCCGACGGCAACGGCGGGCTGGATCCAACGGTGCGCCGGAGGATTTTCGAATATCTGTGCCAGCGAGGACCCGAAAGGGCATCTAGACGAGGGCGGGTGGGCCCCGACGGCTTTTGCTGATGTTTAGTGGTCCTCGGCACTGACGTGTCCACTCAGGAATCGGAGCAGAGCCTCGTGGGTCCCACCCCAACCCGGAGGTGGCGTGGCCAGCTCACGATTCACAACTCCACTCTCGACTTTTCTGGAGATTTTTAATGGCCCACGTTTCACAAGGAGTTCGACGTGTTGATCTATTATTGGCCCCTCGCCGTACCGTTCCTTCCGTGATTTTATAAGGAGTAATGTTAGCCTGCGTGCGACCTCGTGGACCCTGCTGTAGAAGTCTCCATCTCGATTCGGAACGCCACAAATCAAACGTCATAATCATCAGTTACACTGGTTTTTTCATGGCGTTGATATAAGTGAGTCAGGTCCCATTTGATGTTGAGTTTACAGAGAAAAGTTTAATGTCAAATTACTACTTAAGCTTCTTAATAAAATAAATTAAATCTTTTGAATTTAGAGTTAATTACTAAAAAAATATTAAATCTTACTTAGTGTATCAATTCAACTTTTTTTGATATTTTAATTATTATTAATATCATTTTTCAAACTTAACATGCACATATTTAGAATTTATTATTACACTACAAGTCAAATTTGATAAATTAGAAAAAAAATATTAATATATAAAAAGAGTATTAATTATTTAAAATTTTACAATATTATATAATTGATACAAATTAAAATTAATAAATTTTAAAATTTGTTGGAGAATCGATACATCTATCAAAGTTTGATAAGTTTTGAATAATTAAGTCCAAATTTTAACTCGACTTGTCTTAAAATGCTTTAAATTAATTATAAACTGAATTATATTATATATGGTAAATTAAAAATAGATGGTTGGATCTAAAACTAAGAGCTCATGGGGTGACGGCGTGATGGTTGACCTTGTCAAGGACTTTGGATTGACCGTAGATTAATATTTTCTCTCTAGCCATGGGAGAAAAAAAATTATAATTCTTGTAAAAGAATAGGAAAAAGAAAATTGTTTGAGATGTAAGATAAGTTAATAAACTTTAATTTTCAAATCAATTCCATTAATGTATTTGAGAATAATTAAATAAGTGTTATATCTTATGTAATTTGAGCATTATCATGTTACACGCGTCGCATAATAATATATTGCTCGATGCGAGTTATAGAGATAAGTGTATGGATCTTATATTTTATGAGGTTTATGCCCATATCTTAATTTACTCGCATCAAATAAATATTATGTTGTTTGAGATAAATAATATATTAATGCTTTATACACTTTAGAGTATGCTTTCATTTTATTAATATTGAGAATTTGTCTTTAGTAAAATAATTTTATTAACAATTAAAAAAAATTGTTGAAACAATCGAAGGCAGGCACGTGACTGACAGGTGGCCAATGGGCTTATTGCTTATTAGTTGAGTAAGAATTAAGCATCTTGGGGAGCCCACGGAAACAGATATTAACAGCCGACGGCTTGGCGAGCGGAGCGGCTGTGATGCACGATCTGCGGGCGAGATGAAAATGAGGTGTGATTGGGGAGAGTTTGAAAAACTGGGGACATGATTCTTGAATCGGGCGATCGTACAAGAACCGACAGGGTGACGTGTCGGGCATCGCATGCCTTCACGTGCATGTAGGACCACCTGATGACGTGGACGTTAAGCAGCGGATGACATCGGATCTAGATTCTCTTTGTTAATCAAATCAACCATGGTATTATTATATATATCTTCAAAATTTATGGTGTATATTTGGGCTGGGCCTGCTATCTTGGACCAAGCCCGCAACGTCTCGGCCTGTCTGTAAGATTTTCATGGATTTGAAAATAAATATATTTGAATTAAAATTGGACATAATTAGCATCAGCTTAGGTTTAGATACAAAACATGGGGGCCTACGACCTGGCCAGACGAATCACCTCACATAAAAATGTTCTAAACTGTTTATCTTACTTTGTACTAAAGAGAAAGGTTGAAGTTGAAATTCGTAAATTAAAACTGGGAAACAGTGTTGCCGAAACATTTAGAAGGATTACGAATATGATTACTTAGTACGAAGACCGAACTGATGAGCGTACTTGTGGGCCGGGTAAGCACACTCATCCCAAGTTAAACAACATGGAGCCCTCATCTTCACATAATTAGTGAGTAATAAATATCTTTAACATGCCGTTTCGTCTAAAAATTATGAGAAAAATAGTTTATAAATTTTTACACATTATATATTGTTGTTTAGATACAAGTATAAATTTATATTTGCTGGTAAGTGTCTATCTTGAGTCTTCGGGGTACGAGGTGTTTCTCTCACGAGCCCTTGGACACTTAAGTTAGTATCTGAAAAAGTATAGGAAAACTAGAAGATTATAGTATGAGTAGAGTTTTTGTTTTATTTCAATTAGAGGAATAACCTCTTATTTATAGAATTCAAAGTTGATAGCTGAACGAACATTGGCGTCCTTTGGGTCAACTGTTCTTGATTTCTAAGCAAAGATATCAAAATTGGATTTGACACATTCTTGAGAGAGGCTTTTAAGAAAGTTTCCTAGTGATATGCTGTGCCAAGGGGGGCACCACTGCTGCCTATGTGGACCGCAAGAACGTCCTGCAGCCCATGGGGCTCGCAGCAATGTAGGCCCATACGATCACTAGGACTTTTGAGGCTAAGAAGGCCCATGGGGGGTCACCCTAGGGATGGCACCCCTCGTGGCCCAATTACAAGGGCAACGAGGCTACTAGGAGGTGGTTGTGACCATAGTCGTTGTGCTACAACTACAGCCCCGAAACCAAACTTCACGGGGTGCTTTGTCGCTCTTCGAGGTGGCATTGCCACCAAAATATTTCCCCAAATATGCCCGGGGGAGGGGTCCCACACAACATGCAAATTAGATGACTCAAACATTCGAAAATCGCTCTGAATATTCCAAGAAAAGGAAAGCCAAATATCCATAAAGAATTCTAATTTGAAAAAGATTACATAATATGGGAATACACATCATCTATAAGAATCCTAGTCCTAACAAGGTTAGCATTAGTCAAGATATATATTATGTATAAGAATTCTAATCTTGGACTATTTCTGATTACTCCATGCTCCTCTATAAATAAATAGATACTCATTCCAAAAAAGGCACGTATCTAATATTGATGGAAATTCTACTTTATAATTTTTAGCATTTTTAGTGTCTAACTTAAGTATCAGAGTGTTTGCACCGAGATCTTCTTGTGCCCCCTAACTATTTCTTTCCTTGTAGACTCAGGCGGCCAGACAATGACATTTCCCATCAAATAAATTTATTGTTGTATTTTGGTAACAACAATTGCTACCGTTTGTGGAAAACATATGAGAAGCCAACAAATTAGTCTACAATGGCTCAAATAAGGAATACTACCAATCAACAACATTAGGATGGAGCAGAGTCTCAGCCCCAAGGGCTCCTCACTAAGGTTAGTTGGGGACTCCTTCCTATGGACACCTAGGGGTGCCTTCTCAAGTCCAATTGGGGGCTCCTACCTCGAATCACCTCGAGGCGCCTTTTCAAGCCCAGTCAAGAGTTTATCCCAGGGCCATTTGGAGGCACATTCTCAAGCTCAACTAGGAGTTTACCCCTAGGGCCACTTGGAGGCACATTCTCAAGCTCAACCAAGAGTCTACCCCCAGGGCCACCTGGGGCATCTTCTTAAGACTAGCTAGGATTTCACTCCCAGGGACACTTGTGGACATATTCTCAAGACCAGATAACACAAACCCAAGGATAATTGGGATTCCACTCTTTGGATCAACTAGGATTTCATTCCCAAGTTCAACTGGAAGTCCACCTCTAGAACCAGTGGGATGCTTGTCCCACATATTTCGTAGACCCATCTGGGTAAACCTTTTCCATGGTACCATGGGTGGAGTATGAAACCTTACGACATTAGCATGAGGAAGGGATGCGAGCGTTGCAAGAAGTTATTGGCTTACTGGAAAATATAGCCCCGCACATGACACTACCTTCGACTTTGAAGAAGTTTGTGTCCAGTCCAGTCCCTCTTCAGGAAACATGAGAAGGAAGTTTTGAAACTACATTAGAACCATAAGGAACTTGATCGCAGACAGCTTCTTTTCAAAGAACTCGAGCACAAGGCCCTTCTCTTTCCATTACATGGGAGAAAGAGAATGGAGGAATACCAAGAAAGCGTAAGGCATCCAAAGGGATCTTCAAAGAAGGAAATACCTAGAGACTATTAAAAGCATGTCTACCGACGAAGAACAGCCTTCGCCAAGAAGATTGGTGAAAAAGATCAATGAAATTGAGAACCCGTTAGTGTTTAGTGCTCATGAGACAATGAATATGGAAATGATGATTGAGAAAGTCTTTGAGTAGAAAAAGTGTTATGCATGCCAGAAGACTAGTCTAGGAAGAGAATTCCTTTCGCCTCAACCATCATGGAGAAGCCCTGTAGAAGAAATTCAAGATGCCCTAGATGAGTGTGTACTTGGGTAAGGGAAATCCTCACCAACATATTTAGAGCTATGAGTCCCTTATGATATTACATGGATGGGAAGATGAGATTATGTGCTGGGCTTTTCCTTTAACTTTGACGGATGAAGCTTGAGCCTGGTACAACAGTTTGCCTAAAAACTCCATCTTCACCTTTGAGTAGTTGATGTTCGAGTTTATCAAGGCCTTTATTATCAATAGCCAAAGAAAGAAGGACACTACATATCTTCTTAACATTAAGCAAAATAATAAAAAGACATTGCAACAATATGTTGATAGATTCCGAAATGTGACATTAGAAGTACAAGATTTGTAAGTAGGGATAGCAATGTTTGCCATGTTACAAGGAACTGGTTTACATCATTACAAAAATCTTTGGCCTTAGAACCACCAACTACCTTGACATACCTGTTCGTAAGGGCTAATAAATACATTCTTCAGTCAAAAGTCATGAGAAATGTGGGAACAAACTAGGAGAAAGACTAAAAAAGGAAGGGATGAGACTTCGAGGACCATAAGGACAAGAGGGAAGACAATTGAGGAGAAATTATGAGAAATAATAGACACCCAAGAAGGAGGTGAATTAGGGTTTCAAAAACTTTTCTTAAATTTATAGAGACTTCGAATAAAACAGTTTGGCCTTTTTCAAAATTTGAAGGCTAATGCTTTTAAATATAACCTTGATAGAAAAATGATATAAAATAAGTGTAAATTAAATTTAATACAAGAAGATTGATCCTTTTTAAGTTTTATAAAGCTATTGCTATGAAAATTAAAATTGATATCAGTTTTGTTAAAAAAAGAATTTAAACTTGCTGAAATAAAAAAAAAAAATGAACAATGCAGCACACAAATAATTTATAGTGGTTCGGCTCAACCAGCCTACTCCACTCCCTTGGCTCCTCACCAAAGATTTTAACAATCTATTATAGTTTTTGCAGGATCAGCTATAACCTCAACTTTTGACAGATGCAGCTGTAACCTCTGCTTTTTTATAGCTTTGCAGTAACCAATTACAAACAGCTTTTATAAGAAGCAGCTTGAACCTCTTACACTTTTCATTTTAAGGGATCAGGCACTAACCCAATAAAATAAGAGAAGTATGTAAATTTAGCACCTTGAGAAGCTTTTACAAGATTGAAAACAAATGGTGAAAATAACTTCTCATAAATAAAAGAGAGATGAAAAATATATGAAAGTAAGAACACACACACTCTCTCTCTTTTGCAAGTAGAAGATGTATACTTTGAGAATTCTTTTTATTAAGGAAGGAGTAGGAAGTATTCAAAAGATCAACACCTGTTTCTTTATTCTCTTGTCCTTTTATACTTGCTATGTAAAGAATGAAATATGCAAGTACAAGCTTCTTTTTTCATAAAATAATCATTATAATATTTAAAATATCATGCTAAATGATTGAGGGAAAATTTTAAAGCCATTTTTGGAGTCTTAAAGGTCAAAATTGTGCATTAAAAGCTGTAACGGCTTGCCTACCCGAGCCCCCTCTAGCATAAAAGATCCATGAGAGGTCATTAGTAGGATGATATAAAATCAACTTAATCCACACCACCATCACATGACACATAAATAACAAATGAAATATCATAACGGAACAGTTAAACATATACATGCAACCAGAACAAAGGACACATCCTCCACATACAATTCCTTAAGTCCCAACCACAAAAACATATATACACACTTGAGCTTGAGAGTCTAGCTAACGCTAGCAGTACACCACAAAACATCCCAGGACCTTTCTTTTGGTGAGCTCTGTACACACGTACAGACATATAATCAGTCTCTGCTAGACTAACCCTATGCCCTGTCTTTGCCTTTACCTGGAATGATGCAAAGGAAAAGAATAAGCCACAAGGCTCAGCAAGTATCATACTGAATAAAGAAGGCAGGATTCAAGAATAAAGAAATATCAACAACACATCATTAGCAACCCAATCATGACAGGAGTATAAGATAAGGAATCATGCCAATACCATGCATACCAAACAATCCATGAGTAAGTGTCTATCAAAGGCGGTACCATGACATCTCGTTCGAAAACCACAACCACTACTGACGCTCGGGGATAGAAAGCTCACTCCTAGGGCTAGGACCTCTTGCCACACAACCCTTGAGGACATTTAGCTATAATACCTCGAGAGCCCAAAGAGATTAGTATATATCGAGGATAGTGTAAGAAAGGAAACAACACCAGCTGGATACCTTTTGGGCTGAATGTTGGCAAAGAACTCCCAAGTTAAGCGTGCTTAACCTGGGGTAATCCAGGGATGGGTGACCCCCCTGGGAAGTTCGCGTAAGACCGTCAGGGTAAGTTGTTCCGGTCCTTTCTATTGCTCGATCGGGTCGTTACAGGTGGTATCAGAGCCGACCCTCGAGCCTCTGAGCGCGGTGGTGGGGCAAACCTCGACGAGGAAGCTGAGTCCCTGAGGGGGGTGCATGTAGGCACTTTAGACGAATCCCACATCGGCCATGCATCGGGGGGAGATCTGGGACCGGTTGTAAGGTCGCATGACGAGGACGTCATGTGCTTAAGGGGGGAGAATGTAATACCCCGAGAGCCCAAAGAGATTAGTATATATCGAGGATAGTGTAAGAAAGGAAACAACACCAGCTGGATACCTTTTGGGCTGAATGTTGGCAAAGAACTCCCAAGTTAAGCGTGCTTAACCTGGGATAATCCAGGGATGGGTGACCCCCCTGGGAAGTTCGTGTAGGACCATCAGGGTAAGTTGTTCCGGTCCTTCCTATCGCTCAATCGGGTCGTTACATCAGCTCCCATCCAAGGTTATAGCCACCACACGAACCACAAGGTCATTGGGACCAAAAAGCTCACTCCTAGGGTAATGCTCATGAGTACATACACCCTTAAGGATAATCTACTCCCACTTAATGACTAGGTCTACCAACACCACATACACAAGACCATATATGTATAAGTAAGACATGCTCACGAATGAGTTCAATTCCATGCTAATGAATGCATAACCACCCCCAAGAACATCTATAACTGTTTTGGGACCAAGAATAAAATACTCAAAACTTATCCAAATGACTTGAATTCTATGCCAAATCAAATTTTATCGAGTCTAGTTTACAATACAATAAACGGTTCACAAATCGAATATCTACATAAAAAGTTATGGCCAAAACTGTATAGGGTGCGCAGTCTGAGTCGACTTCCATCAAGTCGACTCAGGGCAAGGCCTAGTTGACTGTACAGAGAGCTTGCAAAGCTGGGGCTTTTCTGAGTCGACTCGGGTCCGTTAAGTCAACTCGGCGAGACCCAAATTGCCATAGACGAACCAAAACTTGCCATACACCATTCTAACCCAAAATACATAATTCCCAACCAATTATAGGGGGTCACAAACCCTATCTCAAAACTCACAAGGGACCAAACTGAAAATAACCAAAGATTAAGGGAGATTTGCAACCATTTTTACAAAAGCATAATCCAAGAACAAGCTAAAATTCATGGGATTTCATACCCAAATCCTTAACAAACAAGATCCAAGAGTTTAGAAGCTAGAAGAGGAATGAGAACTTGCCTTAAAGAGCCCTTCTTGAGCCAACAAGCTTCCAAAACTCCTTTACTTCACACTTCCTACAATAAAACTAGCAAGAAGGAAGAAAAGGAGAAGAAAAAACCTTAGCATCTCAACCCCTTAGGCACACCATCAATCAAATAAGAAGAAGAAGAAAACCCTTACCTCTCTTCTTTCTTCCCCTCCCGATCGATCCTCCTTCCTTTCTTTTCCTTTGCCTTTAATTCTTCTCTCACACAAAATGACACTTCTCTCATATACATACACATCTCTTCCCTTTTTACTTAAATGCCGCTATCATTAAATCACTTAATCGAAGTTATGCCAAGGGTAGATTGGACACCACCTAGAAATATCACATATAATTCACCAAATTATTATTCTAATCAAGTAATTATCCCATTCCAATATATATACCTCCCGAACCCACCAATGGGTCGTTATAGATTCTCCCCTCTTAAAAGAAATTGGTCCTCCAAATTCGTACCTAGTTACTCGAACAACTGAGGGAAAGATTGCTTCATGCCCTCTTCTAGCTCCCAGGTGGCTTCTTTAGGGCCATGTCATTGCCATTGCACCTTCACATAAGAATGGACCGATTCCTTAACACTTTTTCCTTCTGGTCCAAGATTCCCATAGGAACTTCTTCATAGGTCCCATCTTCCCGAATCTTGAGGGTATGATAGTCGATGATGTGTTGAGGGTCTGGCACATATTTACGCAGCATTGATACATGGAAGACATCATGTACATTGGTCAACTGTGGTGGCAAGGCCAGATAGTAGGCTAGAGACCTTATTTGCTCCAAAATCTCAAGGGTCCCACATAACACGGACTAAGTTTCCCTGAAACTTCGAATCACCGCACACCCTTCGTAGGCATAACCCTCAGTGTAATATCCCAAATTTTTAAAAAGGGCTCAAAACTAATTTTAACGTGGGCCATAGGTGAAATTATAAAAAGAGTTTGGACTTAAGTATAACTTTTTACAATTATAAGTACCAAATCGACTGCAAGGAATGCCTCGGAGCATAATGGTCTAAGAAAAAAGATATGGTCTCAATGAGTGTCCTGAGATAGGATTTATGGTGTTAAAAGAAATGGGAATCGAGATGGTTTTCGATACAGCTAAAATACAGTTTCGATTCAGGCTGAAAAATCGAATCATCGTAGGAGACTTTCGAAAAATAAACGGAACCTTGAGAGTACTCCGATTTTTCGTAAGGATCAACCTTGAGGGGGTTTCGGGATGAAACAAAGGTTTGAGGATGGCGCATGGACGAAATTGTCCTTATCAAGTAAATTTGGAATTATTAATTTTGGATTTTTGGCATCATAATGCAAATTAATTGGACGTTAGAGGGAGTATTAGCAATTTAAGAAATTTTCAAAGGTAAATAAATATGTAATATAGGGATTTAATGTATATTTTCTTGTAATTATATTAGTGTAATAGATATAAATATATATAAGTGTATAATGAATGGCAGACAATGAGGGATGATATTCACTCGTGAGGGGCCAAATTTGGTGTAATTAAGGGACAACCAATTAAGGCATCGGGATGAGATATTGGACATAAGGATAAGGATTTGAGATTGACTGCAATTATTTGATTATGAAATGTTTATATATATATATACATATATATGTTGTGTGTACGTGTGTGTGTGTGAAGAGGCAGAGGGTCGAGAGAAGTAAGGGAGAGACTGAGAACTATGAGTGAGAGAGCATGATCGAGGGATAGAGAGCAAGATCGAGAGAGAGAGAGAGATTGAGGCCATGGAGATGGCCGAGGGAAGCAGCCACAAGTGGCCATGGCAGCAAGTGATCGAGCATGGAAACTGAGCAGGGGGCCGAGAGTGGTGGCAAGTATGAGGACGACAAGGCGAAGCAGCAACGAGCAGGGCTAGGCAGCAGTGGAGTTGGGAGCCGCAGCCATGGCGGCCATGGCTGCGGGCAGCGAGCTTGGGCGGTGGCATGGGTGCAGTAGGAGGCGGTTGAGGGTGGCCACGATGGTGACGGGCGAGGTTGGGGTGACTAATAGAAGCCCGGGAGGCAGTTGGCATGGGTGGAGGCGGCCGATAGCGAGCGGTGCCCGACAGCTAGGCAAGGCTGGTCGTGCGCAAGAGTAGGGGAGGAAAGAAGAAGAAGAAAGAGAAAGAAGAAAAGAAAAAAAGAAAAAGAAAAAGAAAAAGAAAAAGAAATAAAGAAAAAAGAAAGGAAGAAAATAGAAAAAAAATGAGAAAAAATGGAGAAAAATCCTGAAAAGGTTTTCGAAAATTCCAAAAGTTAATTTTAGGCTTGAGGAACATGCTCGAGGTCAAGAAATTTTTCGGGCACACATTTTGAGATTTGGGCACGCATACCTAGGAAACCCGAGAGGCTAAATCTAAGTGAGTAAAATTTCTTAAAAATTTATAAATGTTATTTTATGAATTGTTATAGTGAAATATTTTAGAAAATATTTGAGAAAATATTTAGTTTGGATTTATTGAGGAAAAATAGGAAGAAATAGAGAGAAAAATAAAGAAAATGTAAGAAATTATAAAAAATAGGTTTTAATACTTATTTAAATAAATATGGTGTTTAGGATGCTTTGAGACTTAAAGTTGAAGTGACTGTGCGAATTCTTAGGTTGGCATGTAAATTGAGGCGGTGCACGTATTTCAAGGCAAGGTGCAAATCAAGATATTAGGAGATACGCTCAAGGTAAGTGGTACTGCCCAACTGGATTTAGTTTTATGAAAATGCTTGGTTTGTAGTGGTTCGACCCAAAATCGAATTTTATGTAAAATGATTTTATCATGTTGTCATGCCTTGATGTGAGTAGGTCATGTAGATTGCATTTACATGTTTTGATTTATGAAATATGCATATGAGCATAATGAGATTCACGGTCATACGTTGCATGGGTTTGGGATTAGGTACTAGTTTCGTTACTTTGCCAAGGGTGCACCCATACACTCCGGTCTAGCAGGGAGACTGGAAAAATGGCGGGTAATCTTAAGGTGCAGTCAACCCAAACATGAGAGTTATGATGTTATGTGCATTGCATACATACATGAGCATTAAATATTTTGTTCTCTTACTTAGATGATTCATCATCTAACTTGGGCTTTGCCTTTGGAATATTCAAACGTTCCACATGGAGATTGTAACAGAAACGATGATGAATGAGGCATGAAATGGCACTTAGCAAAGTGCATGATGAGTTGTATGATGAGTTGAATGTATGTTATGTAGCTCATGTATTTAAGTTCTGCTACTTCGAATTTTGAACATTTTGAGGAATGATGATGTAGAACCCTATTTAGGGTTAATGTTAGTTAAGAACTTATGTATTAAGTCATGTTGAGAAATTTATGTTTCCGTGATGTAAGAACTGATTTATGATTAATGTTATAATGTTAGGTTCAATTCTAGCTCCGCATTTGATGTTTATGTTGATTCTCTTCGAGATAAATGTATTAAAATTTTGGGATGGATAAGAGCAATGATATGGTTTAGTCGTAGTTTTAAATAGAAAAAAAATTTATTATCTCAGAATCGTCCTGAGTTATAATGCGCTCGGAAAACGGGGCGTTACACTCAGCCACATATGATCCCTAACAATGAATTCCAAGTTACGACGGTGCTTGTCTGCATAGCTCTTCTGACGATCCTGAGCGGCCTTCATACAGGCTCGAATGAGTCGAATCTTGTCAATAGTCTGCTCAATCACCTCAGGTCCTAACAAAGCTCTGTCTCTAGCCTTCTCCTAAAAAATGGGTGATTTACATGGTCTTCCATATAACGCCTCATAGGCCGGCATCCTGATGCTGGAGTGAAAACTATTATTATACGCCAACTCTACTAATGGCAAGTGGTCATCCCAATTCCCATGGAAGTCAAGCACACAAGCTCTCAACATATCTTCCAACGTCCATATGGTTCGCTTCGTTTATCCGTCTGACTATGGGTGAAAGAAGGTACTGAAATTCAATTGAGTTCCCAAAGCCTTTTGCAAAGCTCCCAAAAAATGAGACATAAACCTCCTATCTTGATTTGATACAATACTGACTAGGACGCTATGTAACTTCACAATCTTTTCAATGTACAGTCTATCTAATTGATTTAATGGAAAAGTCTTTGTAATAGGGAGGAAATGAGCTGATTTCGTCAACCAATCTATTATCACCCATATTGCATCGTGTCCATTCTGAGTCATAAGCCAGTGACAAAATCCATGGAGATTTGATCCCACTTCCACTCTGGAAGGGTAACAACTGTAGCAAACTAGTGGCCTTCTGATGTTTCGCTTTTACCTGCTGGCACACCTGACATTGAGAAACAAATTTAGCTACTTCATTTTTCATGCCGCCCTACCAAAACTATCGTCTCAAGCCTTGGTACATCTTTATTGTGCCTAGGTGGATAGTATAACAAGCCTTATGAGGCTCCGTCAGAATCTCCCGTCTTATCTCCTCGTCTCTAGGAACACAGTCCCTTGATACAATAATAACCCGTCGTCCCTCTGACTATATCCCAAGGTCCCAAATCTCTCCATGTCCGATAAGTTGGGATACCCAAATATGCTCGATCCAATCTGGTCGCACTTGGATATAACCACAGAACATAATGGGTCTTACCTTAGGGGAGGAGATAGTCAAATCGCTTAACTTCTCTAACAATTTCCATTCTTGTACCATCATAGAGGCCACATAGGCTCCCCGCCTACTCAAAGCATCCGCTACTACGTTGGCTTTCCCCATATGATATAAGATGTCACAGTCATAATCCTTAAACAATTCAATCCATCGTCGTTGTCTCATATTCAACTCTTTTTGGGAGAAAAGATACTTCAAACTTTTATGATTGGTGTACTCCTCCACCTTTTTGCCCTATAAGTAATGTCTCCAAGTTTTTAATGCAAATACCACAGCAGCTAACTCCAAATCATGCGTCGGATAGTTCAGTTCATGTTTCTTTAATTGTTGAGAAGCATAAGCAACTACCCATCCATCTTGCATCAAAACACATCCTAGTCTTGAATATGAAGCATCATTATATACAATAAATTTCTCTCCACTCTTCGGGATAGCCAACACCAGGGTGGTAGTAAAATGTTGTTTTAATTCCTGAACACACCGCTCGCAAGCTTCATTCCACTCAAATGTCACCCCCTTTCGAGTCAACTGCATCAGTTGGGACAATAGACTAGCAAACCCCTCAATAAACCGTCTATAGTAGCTAGCAACCCTAAGAAGCTACGGATATCAGTCATGGTTGTGGGTCTAGGCCAATCCACTATCGCTTTAATCTTTTCTGGGTCCATAGAAATGTCGTCTCCTGAAATCACATGTCCCAAGAATCCCACCTGTGACTGCTAGAAATCACACTTATTGAGCTTGGCTTACAATTGCTCATCTCCGAGTCGTTGCAAAACTACTCTAAGATGCTCCTCGTGTGCCTCCGTACTGGGGGAATAAACCAAAATGTCATCTATGAAAACAATCACAAAACTGTCCAAGTACTCTCTAAACACTCTATGCATGAGGTTCATAAAAATGGCTGGAGCATTAGTCAACCTGAATGGCATCACCACAAACTCGTAATGTCCATAGCGGGTCCTAAAAGCGGTCTTCTGGACATCCTCCTCCTTATCACGCACATGATGATACCCAGATATCAAGTCGATTTTTAAGAACACAGATGCTCCTCGATGTTGGTTCAATAAATCATCCACTCACGGCAATGGGTATTTGTTCTCCATGGTCACTTGGTTAAGCTGGCGATAATCAATACATAGCCGCATGGACCCATCTTTCTAAGACGAACAAACCCTTTATCAATTAACTCTTGCATCTGAACCTTTAACTCCTTTAACTCATTCAGAGCCATTATGTAAGGAGCTTTCGAGATAAGTTTGAGTGCCCAACACTAGTTCAATAGAAAACTCCACTCCCCTCTGAGGTGGTAGTCCTGGTAGCTCATTCGGAACACATCAGGAAATTCATAAACTATTGGGATTTCTAACAATTTTACCTTGTTACTCACGCTGGTAATCACAATGGCTAGATACGCCTCACATCCATGACGCACCAATCGTTTAACTTTCATAACTGATATCATCGAGGTAGAACTCACTGGTTTCGCACCCCTATACCAAACAATGGGCTGCTGAGGTAGCTTAAAACAGATTACCTTCCTCCGACAGTCAACCTTAGTGTAATGGCGTGATAACCAATCCATGCCAAGAATGAGGTCAAAATCTCGGATATCAAGGGCCACCAGATCAGCCAACATATCCTTATCATGCACCCTAATTTCAAAATCTCGGTAGATATCATTACCAACTAACACTACATCCCCAGGTGTGGTCACGATCAGATAATACGATAAAGCAGTCCTAGGTGTAGGAATATGGCATATGTCCTGCGGTGTGACAAAATGAATGAGAAGAACCTACATAAAAAAGAACACGCACATCATGGCCAAATAGAGTAAGGATACCTTGAATAATCTCATGACTCTTCTCTGAATCCATAGTTGTTAGGGCGAATACTTGACCCTGTACATGGGGTCGGTTTATGGCAACTGATCTCTGAGTGGAAGGAATTGCTGTCGGTGGAGCTACCCCTGGCATCCTAGTCTCAAATGGTCGCTGGTAGGTCTCTGGCCTAGACCTCTCGACCTCTGATCTCTGAATTGTGACGGCTGTGTGCAGGTGTTGGCTCAGTGCCCTTTCCTGCCACACCTATAACATACAATATCTGGAGTAGCCACTAACCCCTGTCGCTGAGGAAAGTCCCTATGTATATGCCTTATCTGACCACATAAATAACATGTTCCTGAAGTCCCGTAACACGGTCCTTGGTGCTGTCTCCCACACACGCCGTATACTGTAGGTCTCGCTAAATACTGAGATGAGCTAGATTCCAACCTCCTCTTCCTGTCACCACTGCGTCCGTGTGATGAGCTCGCTCCCTTTTGATTGCTCCTCAACTCATTCATGTTCTGCTCAATAGCATAAGCCCTTTATACTACAACAGAATAATCAGTAATTCGTGCACCTGTTAGCGCATGTCAAATCTCTAAGCATAAGACTCTCTGGAACTTGGCTGCCTTCTTAGCCTCAGTAGATACCAAATCTGGGGCGAATCGGGATAAAGATTTGAACTCGAACTCATATTGTGCCACTGAATTGCTCCTTTGTGACAGCACTATGAACTCCTAAATCTTCTGCTCCCTCACCTAGTTAGGGAAGAAGTGTCCATTAAAGGCTTCCTGAAATTCGGTCCATGTGGGTTACCTACCGCTATATCGTTGTCTCACTGTCTCCCACCATCGCTTCGAGTCACCCCTCAGCAAAAAGGAGGCTAACCGTACCCTCTGAATATCATCACAACCCACCGAACGCAAATGCTTCTCCACGAACAACATCCAATTCTCGGTTGCTGAAACATCAACACCCCAGTAGTGTAGGGGCCCTTAGCCAGGGACCCACAACAAAGATGACATAAATGCTAAAACCCATTAAAACATTACACATCCTCCTTTATATTAACAACGAAAACTACACTCATACATTCTTGCTCATAGACAAACATAATAGTGTCCTCATGCTCACATCAACAAGAGCAACTCAATATTACACACCACATCAGGGTCCATAAACCCACCATATCCCCTCAGTGGTACAATCTAAAACATAAACAAGCACAATTTAATATTACACAACACAAAATACCCCCAGGGACCTTCGATTGAGACGGCTCTGTACACACTGCTACCCCATTGATCCTGATTCACTTGGCTCGCCTTTTACTTTAACCTTACCCTTACCTGGAATGATGCAAGCAAACATAAGCCACAAGGCCCAACAAGTATAACTGGAAGAAAGCGAGCATAAGAGCCATGGGTATCAAGAAGCAAAAGAGACATGAATTCCATTTAAGGTACTTTCACACAATAAAATGATGAAACATGCATCTATGCTCATATGTAGTACTTTTTAGAACTATAAACATGGGAACAAAGTCCGAAACCTTGGGACCGAAGTCCAACTTTGAGCTCAACACTTTCTCTATGGATATATCCTGCGGACTCGTCCGCTACGCGTATCTTGAGGCCTTTACATATTTTTAAAAACCATTTTCATGTATATGCTTCATGCATTATCATAACATGCATATTCGCAATAACTTCTCATATATAACTGGCATGAAATTAACGAAGCAATAGGACAACATTCTTGCAAGATAACATCAAACCCTTGCATGTCCACAATAAAGCATCATTCCCAAGGAAAGATAGGGTGATACAAAACCCTATTTGAGACTCAATAAGTATAAATGTAAATCGTGGAATAATTTACTAGCAAATGGGAAATAACTTGTAAAATAGGAAATGACTTGCAATTTTAGAAAATTAAGAAGTATGATCTTGTAATAACAAGAGATAGATATGGAGCTTGCAATTTAAAACATAAACTTGAGGAAAGATGAATTGAACTTGTAAAACAGGAGAAGAACTTGCAAAATAGTAATAGGAACTTGCCTTGGATATTCTTCTTTAATCTCTACTGCGAATCAAGGTTGCTTACATCACAGCCCAAACTTACACAGCAAGAATTTTCCTTAATTTCACCAAAATTCTCCCTAATTTACCCAAAACCTTCCCCCAAAATCTCCCCCAATTTCTCACAAAATTCTCCCTTTCTTTTAAGCATTAATGGCCTATTTATAGGCCCTAAAGTAGGAAGATGTTAGAGCATCGTGGAGGCAACTTAGGGGGTCAAAAATCAGCTTGGAACACATGGCAAGGGGCTGGACAAGTGGCACAACAATTTGGACAAGTGGCAGTGGCTGAAAGCCACTTGGCAGCAGCTGGCAGTTGCTGGCACGCAGCAGGGCCACGCAGGGGCCCTGCGAGGCACGCATGGGCGCACGGTTGCTCGCATGCCAGCCACGTGGCCGCGCGCGCGCCTAGCTGAGCACATGCGGCCGTGTAGCCGGGCGGCCGCGCGCACTTGTGTGCCCATGGCCCCCCGCGGGGCCGCGGGCGCGTGCATAAGCTCGCTTGCTGGGGCTGCTATTTTTTTTTTATTTTATTTTTTAAAACAACTTTAATTACTTGGCTGCGGATTTGATCCCGCGATCTCTCCCTCCTCCTTGGGACTTCCTACCATCTCGCCTACAACCCTCATTGGATAGAAATCCTTGTCATTTATTTTTAAGGTGACATCCAGTTTCCAAAAATTATCATTTAACCCCAATAACTTTGAAAAATTAATCTCAATTAATTTATTTATTCTTTCCATAAATACTTTCAATACCAAATAATTAATTATCTATTTCCATAAACTATTATTTCTTCTTAAATCCCCAAATATTCCATAACGACCTCAATAATTTCGAATAATTACCAAAACCCACTTGATAAATTTTAATTTTTCTCCAATTAATTTCTCATACCCAAATTCACATTAATTCATAAATAAACAGGTCGTTACAAGTAGAACTTAGAGGGTCAGAGCACCATAAAGTCCTTCAGCAAGTGACCGCTCGCGCTACTCTCCACTCTATGCACCATAGGACTAGAGGGCTAGCCATCTCCTGCTTGATTGGACTTTCTGTAGCTTCATGCGCCACTTTATCTCGCCTTACGCGGTCAGTGGTAAGCATCTTCAAAGCCCTCTGCATCCTTGCTAATGCTCCCCGCAACTCTGCCATCTCTTGGCGCCAGTCCCCACTCAGCTCTCCTGGGGACTCAAAGGCTGCAAAAAGTATGGGTGCAGACCGTCCATGACCCCAACTTCGTGTCAATGGCCTTCCTCTTCATGCACTCATGATCCTGCACAATCAACATACCCAAAACTTAGACCCACAATTAAACCCATATACTTACTCAAAGGGCATAACCTTATTTAGATGCTCAAATCGTAAGACACATTTTTAACTCTACCCCTACATGCCTATGTGTACAGAGTCTCACCCTAGACTAACTTACTTTGATACCAAACTGTAACGGTCTGCCTCCCGGAGCCCTCACTAGTATAAAGGATCAGTGAGAGGGTCATTAGTAGGATGATATAAAAGTAACTTAATCCACACCACCATCACGTGACACATAAATAACAAATGAAATATCATAACGGAATCGTTAAACATATACATGCAACCAGAACAAAGGACACATCCTCCACATACAATACCACAAGTCCCAACCGCAAAAACGTATATACACCCTTGAGCTCGAGAGTCTAGCTAACGCTAGCAGTACATCACAAAACATTCTAGGACCTTCCTTCTAGTGAGCTCTGCACACACCTACAGACATATAATCAACCCTTGCTAGATCGCACTCCACTTTATCTTTGCTTTTACCTGGAATGATGCAAAAGAAAAGAATGAGCCACAAGGGTCAACAAGTATCACAACGAATAAAAAAGGAATGATTCAAGAATAAAGAAATATCAACAACACATCATTAGCAACCTAATCATGACAAGAGTATAAGCTAAGGAATCATGCCAATGCCATGCATACCAAACAATCCATGAGTAAGTGTATATCAAAGGCGGTACCATGACATCCTGTCTGAAAACCACAACCACCACAGATGCTCGGGGACAGAAAGCTCACTCCTAGGGCTGGGCCCCCTCACCACAACCCTTGAGGATATTCAGCTCCTACCCAAGGTCATAGCCACCACACAAACCACAAGGTCATTGGGGCAAGAAAGCTCACTACTAGGGTGACGCTCACGAGTACATACACCCTTATGGACAATCCGCTCCCACCCAATGACTAGGTCTACCAACACCACATACACAAGACCATATATGTATAAGTAAGACATGCTCACGAATGGGTTCAATTCCATACCAATGAATGCATAACCGCCCCCCAAGAACATCTAAAGCTTTTTTGGGACCAAGAATAAAATACTCAAAACTTATCCAGATGACTTGAATTCTATGAAAAAAGAAATCTTATTGAGTCTATTTACAACACAACAAACAGTTCACAAATCGGATATCTACACAAAAAGTTATGGCCAAAATCGTATAGGGTGCACAGTTTGAGTCGACTTGAGTCGAGTCGACTCAGGGGAAGGCCTAGTTAACTCGACAGAGAGCTTGCAAAGCTGGGGCTTTGTTAAGTCAACTTGGCCAAACCTAGATTGCCACAGATGAACCAAAACTATCCCAAAACTTGCCATACACCATTCTAACCCAAAATATATCATTCCCAACCAATTATAGGGGGTCACAAACCCCATCTCAAAACTCACAAGGGACCAAACCGAAAACAACCAAAGATCAAGGGAGATTTGCACCCATTTTTACAAAAGCATAATCCAAGAACAAGCTTAAAATTCATGGGGATTTCATACTCAAATCCCCAACTAACAAGATCCAAGAGTTTAGAAGGTAGAAGAGTAATGAGAACTTGCCTTGAAGGGCCCTTCTTGATAATCCTTCTTGAGCCAACAAGCTTCCAAAACTCCTTTACTTCACAATTCCTACAATAAAACTAGCAAGAAGGAAGAAAAGGAGAAGAAAAACCTTAGCATCTCAATCCCTTAGGCACACCACCAATCAAAGAAGAAGGAGAAGAAGAAAACCCTTACCTCCCTTCTTTCTTCCCCTCCCGATCGATCCTCCTTCCTTTCTCTTCCTTTGCCTTTAATTCTTCTCTCACACAAAATGACATTTCTCTGATATATATACACATCTCTTCCCTTTTTTCTTGAATGCCCTTATCATTAAATCCCTTAATGAAAGTTACACTAAGGGTAGATTGGACACCACCTAGAAATATCACATATAATTCACCAAATTATTATTCTGATCAAGTAATTATCCCATTCCAATATATATACCTCCCGGACCCACGTCGTTACAAAAGCACTTGTAATGGCTAGTTTAACGAGTATAAATTTCAATTTCGACACAAAAATAATCAATTATTTTTGGCCTTTACTCGACTATCATAGTTCTTTACTCGAGTAAGATTTAACCGCACTTGATTATACTTAACAGATACTTGATTATACAAAGACATGAATTAAATCCTCGATTACCATTCACAAATAGTCAATTATACATAAACTTTTACTCGATTGCTTCATTAAAAATACTCTATTAAAAGATAATAAAACCTCATAATCTTTCTTCAAGCAAAATTACTCAACTAAGGAAAAGAAATACTTGGCCAATATAAGATTATACTCGTTTTTTCTTAACTCTTAGTTGATTAAAAAGGTATTACACTCAACTATAACTTTGATCACTCGATTACTTTTGATATAGCCAAAATTTGCAATAAATACTCGATTTATTTTGTGCCTTACTCGACTATTATTCAATCAACATATATTGTTTTGAATATCATCATCACAACAATTTCTTTACCAACAATATCTAAATAAGAAACATAAGCTTAATTAAACATAAGTGTTGTTTGTGAAAGTTGGATAAAACTAACTTTTCAATCACATTCACTTGGTTATATAGAAAGCCTTAGAGAATTTAGGAGATATTTTTAAAGCACATGGCTTTGACAACAAGTTGAGAATAATATATTGTTATTTTGCTTTTATGCTTTGATTTTGGTGATGAAAAACGTTAGTTTTATATCTATGTCCCAAATCAATTTATAAGATCAACTTTTGGGATCAAATGAAAATCAATTTCAACACTTCTTCAAATGCAAATTATTTCTTTATCAATATATCTTATTGGAGAATGGAAAAATAAAGTTTTATGATTCAAAAAATTCTCCAAAATGTATTTCAAAGTCGGTATTAAAATATTGGAGAAAATAGAGCAAAATGTTTTAAAAAGGAAAGGACAAGTTGTCAATCAGTTCTAAGGACTGTCAACCATTTTTGTCCCTGCTGTCGATCGACCTTCATATGCTGTTGACTGGTCAAATGTTTGCTCTCTACTGTGAGTGGTCGACAGCCACTACATAAAAAATTGTCGAGCATTTTCAAGAATGTCGACTGTTTTTCAAATTTATAAACTAACATGTCGACCAATTCTATGAATCTGTGGACCATTTTTCTGGCAGACTTCTCCAACGACTAGTTTTGGAAACGCATTAAATGACCTCAACTACCACCAACGACCAAAATTTTCAAATGGCTCGTGTTCCTCTATAAATTCAGACTTAGTGGAGCATTTATGGGGTTAGAGAAATTAATTGCAAGCTTTAAGTGTTCCAACTACTCTCAAGTGCTCAATTGTTGTAAAATTTTTCTCAAAGACTTTGTTCTTTATTTGTATTTACTAATTCAAGCCTTGTATTTATTTTTTGAGAGATCTTGTAACTAAGAGATTTATCTTTTAGACTCTCGTTTCTATAAAATCTCTTGTGTTCGCTAGCAAGTGTGCTAGAGGGCTACATTAATTATAGGAGGTTGTAATTCCTAGTTTTGGGGACTAGAGGACCTACTTATGATCCGATAGGAGGATATAATGAAGCTTTTAAAATCCTTAGTGAGAAGCTAAGAGAGTGAATTAGGCCATTTGGTTGAACCACTATAAATCTTTAATGTCCCTTTATTGCTTTTATTCTTCATTTAATTTATTTTGTTAAGTATTTCCCAAATCATCATCATTTGTACAAAACCCTCATTTTTCAACAAGAAGATTTTAGTTTCAAACAAAAATTTTAAATAATCCAATTCACCCCCCTTGGGTTGTGGTGCCATTGCTATACAATTATGTCATATATGTTACTCAATTAAAAACTTCCCTTTCTAGATTCAAATAAGAATAATTCTACTAGATTTAAACATTAATACAGAGCATGGCATATTCCGTAGAAATACAATTAACCAAATAACTATTCATTCACATAACAAATATACACATGAAACATATATAAGTCAAGTAATTTACTTGTTACTTGACTTGTATAGATCATATAGAAGATTGCAAATATATTGAGCACATTATATCAAAACACAACATATAACATCAAAATGCACTAACTCGAGTATCATACTTACCAAACAAGAACACATATAAGCTAAACAAAGCACATGTGATTTCTCTTTTATAAAACCTAAGGTAACGTTCTCTTTACTGTTTTCACCCCTGTTTTGAGTTTTCAGTTTTTCAAAACACTAAAAATGCGTTTACTTTGTTGTTTTCAAAAACACATTTTTGAAAACAAGGAAAAAAATTACAAAGAAAACCCAAAACAACATTTTGTTATTTTGGATGTTTTCAGGCAAAACACACTGAAAACACCCAAAAGGCAGAAACACAACACCCCCCACCCCCAATTCTCACAAACCCGCATCTCATTTCTCTCTCATATCTTCTCTCCAAAACACCCAAATCTCGCAAACGTAGAAACACAGCACCGCCATCACCGTCGTCGACTTCACCTGCCACCCCACCACTGCAGTCGATTACGCCCACCACCAATCGTGCGAACCACCATTAACCAACCATCGTTTCTCCCCTTGCATCGTGTCCAACATCATCGTCCCCTTCTGTTCGACTGCTGAACGACTGAGCATCGCGTGCCGGCACCACCCACAGCCGTCGACCAACAACCCCAGCCACCTCAATTGTTTAAATCATGACTTGCCTCTCCTTCATCGATTGTTACATCCTTTCGTGATTGATTTCTTATTGTTATGGTTCCACATCTTCTGTGTCTTGATTCCTGATTTGATTTTTTTTTGTTTTGTTTTATTTGAATATTAAACTGAATATGTAATATGATTTTTCTGTATTGATTTTCCTTTTTAATGATATTTCTAAGATTTTGGATTCTTTCTATGATAAACTAATGTTCTGTTATTTTGTAATTTGTAATTCCTTTTTCAGTGTCTCATGTTGTGGGTAATTTAAATCTCAAAATTAACATCAGATTTTAATTTGTAGGCAAAAATAAATTTATCATGGAACTAATAGTTAAACCAAGTCAAAAATTGCTTTAAAAAACACTTTGTAATTTTAATGTTGTGGATTCTTTCTATGATTATCAATTATCTCTTGTATTATAGTTTAAAGCCTTTGAATCAAATTTACAATTTATTAATAACTGTTTACAATTTACTTTGAATCAAATTTATTGAATAAAATATCACAAAACTGTTTTTCAAAATTCCAAAGTAAGCGCGTTTTCTTGTTTTCTATTTTAAGAAATAGTTTTTGAAAATGACAAAAAGAATGCATTTTCAAAAATTTCAAAACAAACACTCAAAATACGAAACTGAAAATGAATTACTGAAAATGAATTCAAAACTCAAAACTGAAAGACAAAGAAAACACCACCTAAGCCATCATACTTCTAATGCATATTTTGAGTAATTTTTGAAAGATATAAGCTTTAGAATTCTATTACTCAAATGGATTGAAGCTAAACAAGAGCAACACTAAGAAGTATTGCTTGAAAACATACAACATTTAATTTTTTTAAGATACTTGAATGATTTTTCTTATCAAGCAACATGGATTCAATATTATAAGTTCTTCAAGTGTTCTTTCATTAAATTTTAGAACATTAACAACTTTAGAAATTTGATACTAAACATCAAATAGATATTTTAGGCTTTATGAATTAGAACTTATGATCACTTGCCTAAGTATATATATATATATATATATATGTTTACTTAAGAGCAAAGATGATTAAAATCAAATTAAACACATTGCTCTTAAATTTGAGAAAATGCTTTCACATATTTTAAGTGCTTAAGATATTCCCCAACCTTATGCTTACTTTAAGCATTTCGAGGTCCACATGACACTCATGCAATATGGATACTTAAAATATACCTTGAAATCCTAGAGCATCCTATTAACATGTTAAGCATATTGACAAACAATATAAGATTAATCACAAATAAAATATATTAAAGTTATTAGCACCACCTACATATGAAGGATAAGACAACATAAATTCTACAAATCAAAACTCAAGTACCATCACTTAAGTATATTATCATTAACTCAAAAATCTTGATGTTTAACACCTAAACATCATAGCGATGGAATTAGTGACGGATAGCAACGGAATTTCCGTCGCTAATTTTTTTAAATATTTTTTAAATTTAACGACGGAATATCCATCACTAAATTTAGGGACGAAAATCCCGTCGCTAAATTTTAATTTTTTTATTTAAATTTTTTTATTTTTTAGCGAATTTAAAATTTTTTATTTAATTTTTTTATTTTTTAGTGACAGGAGTAATCCCGTCGCTAAATTTTAATTTTTTATTTAATTTTTTTTTATTTTTTAGCGACGGGGTTGACCCCATCGTTAAATTTTAATTTTTTTATTTTAATTTTTTATCAAATTTAATTTTTTTATTTAATTTTTTTTATTTTTTAGCTACTGGAGTAATCCTATTGCTAAATTTTTATTTTATATTTAATTTTTTTTTATTTTTTAGCGACGGCCCCGTCGCTAAACTTTAATTTTTTTTTACTTTTTAGCTACGGGAAATACCCCGTCACTAAATTTTAATTTTTTTTTTATTTTTTAGCGACGGGGTTGACCCACCGCTAAATTTTAATTTTTTTTATATTTTAGCGACCGAGTTTACCCCGTCGCTAAATTAAAAATTTTTTATTTAATTTTTTTTATTTTTTAGCCATGGTTATGACAACATCGCTAAACTTTAATTTTTTTATTTAATTTTTTTTATATTTTAGCAACGAGGTTTACTCTATCACTAAATTAAAATTTTTATTTATTTATTTATTTTTTATTTTTTAGCGACGAGGTGACCCGTTGCTGAATTTGAATTTTTTATTTAATTTTTTTATTTTTTATCGACGGGGTCACTCCCATCACTAAAAAGTAAAAAAAATTAAATAAAAAATTAAAATTTAGCGACGGCGTATTTCTCATCGCTAAAAATTAAATAAAAAATTTTTAATTTAGCAACAGGGTTGATCCTCGTTGTCAAAATATAAAAAAATTAAATTAAAAATTTTTAATTTAGCGACGGGGTCAACCTCATTGCTAAAATATAAAAAAAAATTAAATAAAAAATTAAAATTTTGCAACAGGTCAACCTCATCGCTAAAATATAAAAAAAAAAGTAAATAAAGAATTAAAATTTAGCACGGGTCAACCCGTCACTAAAAAATAAAAAATAAAAAATTTTACATTTAAACATATCACAATAATTTTTACTAAAAATTAAACTAATAATTTTTTAAATATTTTAAAATTAAAATCAAAATAAAAACATAATTTTTCACTACTAATATAATAATTAATAAAGTTTTATTTAAATTAATAACGAAATAAAATTAAAATTAATATTCATTTCCCTTTACTAACATTAAATATTAAAATTAATATCATTAAATAAGTTTGAAAAATTTTAGTGTATAAATATAATTCTGAAATATTTGAAAGATAATAGTATAAATATATTTTATATATATCAATGAACAAGGAGGTTTTCAGATTGGCTGGCTCGCACACGAAAATTGGTCATGAGAGATTGAGGGTTCGAATCTGGTTAAGATCCCCGTCGCTAAAAAATAAAAAATTAATTAATTAATTAATTAATTAAAATTTAGCAACGGGGTCGACCCCGTCACTAAAAAATAAAAAAAATTAAATAACACTAAAAAATAAAAAAAAAATTAAATAAAAAATTTTAATTTAGCGACAGGGTTAACCCCGTCACTAAAAAATAAAAAAAATTAAATAAAAAAATTAAAATTTAGCGACGAGGTCACTAAATTAAAATTCAGTGACGCCCTTTTTAGCGACGGAAAGGTACCTGTTACTAAATCCATTGCTAAATTTTTTAGCGACGGAATTTTATGTTTTAGCGACGGAATTTTTTATCGCTAAAATGTTGATTTTTTGTAGTGATATATGAAATATATAACACATTACTCTTAAATTTTTATTAATGCTACATATAAAAACACTTAGCATAACACAAGTTTCACAAAACACTCATACATTGCCTTTAGAATGACCCAAACGAGAAGCAAATTAAAAGACATATCAATAAAACATGTGGTTAAAACAATTTTAACACATGAGATAAATCAACCTAAAAGACAAACCTATCAAGATTCCTTTCCTTATATGAGCTCAAGCCAACCTCAACAAATATTCTATCAAGATAGACTTATAATATCCTTAATCAATATTCTAAATAAGAATAAAATAATTTCTATATATATAGACATATTAATAAGCCTATGAGAACATGACATAAGAGAACATTAAAGTTTTGGCATAAAATATTCATCATCAAAACATTCTAAAAAATAAACTCAACAGAAAAGATGGCCCTCCAAAGTTATAGTACAAGAAGTACACTCCGCTCTTTGAATCCCGATCTCACATCTTAGTCACCATCAAAAGGACTGACCTACTAAAATTTCCCAAGAGAACCAATCAACCTATGGGAAGAGATAGAGACGCCTACTGTAGGTTCCATAAGACATATGGGCATAACATAGACATATGCCGAGATTTGATGAACCAAATTGAATCTCTAATTAGGAATGAAAGATTGCAAAGGTATGTACGGTCTAAAGAAAGGGATCGAAGGAAGTGTGGAAATGAAGTGGGGAGAAGGGATCAATGGGCAAACGAAAGGCAAGACAATACCCGAGAAAGAGAAGAAAGACGAAACATTCCAATGGACAACCAACCAACTAACCAAGCTATCTACATGATACTTAGGAGAGAGACTATGGCTGACCATACTTCATCATCAAGGAAGGCCTATACACGACAGGCTTATCAAATTAATTCGATAATGCCGATACAAGCCAATGAAAAAGATCACCTTTATGTCTGCTGACCAGAGGGAGGTTATAATAACCCATGACGACCCCTTGGTCATCTCAACAATAATTGCTAAGCATCCAATTAGAAGAATACTGGTAGACAACGACAACTTGGTCAATTTAATATATTAGAATTCCTTTGAAAAAATAAATATCTCTAGGGATCGTCTAAAGCCAATACATTTTTGCTATTTAGTTTTATGGAAGAGTTAGTCCCTATAGATGCAGTAGTGCAGCTTGCCATTACCTGAGGAACAGAATCCCTAAGCACAACTAGGCACACCAATTTCATGGTCATCAATACACCCTCATTAGCATATAATGTTATATTGGGGCGTCCACTTTTCAATGACATAAGGGTAGTTATATCCTCAAGATAGCTACTAATGAAGTTCCTGGTTGTATGGAGAATTTTAAAATTTTTATGCACATCAGATACGTGTAATAGAATACATACATACACGCCATACACGCAGCTTGGGTATTTAAGAAACACGCATATTCACCATATATATATAAATACACACATACCTGCAGTCAGATGTAGGGTTAGTACATATTATTTCTGTACTGAGACTAATCCACCTCATGATGTGGTGGTCCTAGTTAGTCCATACCTAGCACGCTATCTAGTACCGTTCTAATTTCCCCTTCCTAAGCTAGACACAGGGGTTACCGTATCACCCGTACCCGCGTCTCAAATTTTCTCGCGTAACTATTATGTGTATTAAGTTACTGGCAGCTATAGAATTTACAGAAGCAGTAGAGGAAAAAGACACAGAAGTCGTGTAAGTAGTAAAACATGCTTCTTAAATTGCTGTCCCAAAACAACCATTGCCTCTCTATCCAACCCTCCCAATTTCACGCCACGTGGCATTTCAATTTGGGCAACAATTGGGATCGAAAGTCGACTTTCGCTGCCTCAAAAGTCAACTCTTTAGGCTAGTAAGTTAATGTTTGACCCGCCAATCCCTGAGACACTTTGGGCATAAGATATGGTTAGTAGACGTGACACTATATAGCACGTGACTTCCTAGATTCACTATTGGCTAGCAATCAAATAGCACGAAAACCCCTTTTGGTACCACCTAACTCCTTGACCCATCACCAGAATCTCTCCATATCCCGATGACAATCCGAGAGTTCCTAAATAGTGCCTAACTGTGGTATAAGATAGTATAGGTGGCAGTGAAGTCTCACTTTAAGTGAACCTATTATGGCTGACGATTACCATTTGTTATAATCCTTCCATCACCTAACGTCCCAACCGAGCAAGAGTCATGGAGTGATAAACTCACAAACTCAGTAACTAAGTGTCTGACTTTGTTAATATGACTAGATGACACCTTAAGAAACTCCTTTCTTAATATTCTATCTGCCCTGGCTAGGGACTGTCTTGTCACACTAATAATAGATCACATAGAACGTTCACCCCATCAATTACTGACAATGGTGATGGATCTTATTCCCAACACTTGTCTTTATATACCAGCAATACAAAACCACATAGATGAACGTCTCCACCTCCTGACTAGATGGTTCGGCTCATTAGTAAATCCTGCACACCAATATACAAAACAACCATGTTGGTTCAAGTCTAAGGATTAACAAACCATCGCAGGTGATGACAAGACCATCATCCACCATGCCATGTAGTTTATCATTGACATCACATTTGACTGGTTGTTCCCCAACAACCACCCACAGGTCTATTAGAAACATCTCATGTCACATGGTGTGTGACACACCACCCTCCCATCAATAGCTCATACTGAATGAGGCAGTAACCTTTGTGGTAGTCCATGCTCGACTAATCAGAGTCCCCATCCGAATAATCTAAGGATTATGAATAGTTTAAGATATCCTGTTACCTGAGAATTTTGTCACACAGTCTCAACATCTTGAGAATAAGATTTTCAAATAGAATATCTAGGAACTCATTTATGTGTTAAATTGGAGAGCTCATGAATGACGAAACTTACCTTTTATAAATATATACAAAGATACAGTAAACGTGACTAGTTACACCCTCGCTAGATGTCATCCAAATCTAGCATTAGAGCACACAAAACTAACACTCTCCCACTTTTGTTAATGCTAATTTAAATCACATGTACATCTAGTGTTTTTCCATCGGTAGGTACCGGATCCCCATCTTCTCAAGATGTCGGTCCAACTGTGATTGAGTCATAGTCTTGATGAGTGGGTCAGCAACATTATTCATTGAATCTACTTTCTGCAACCGCATGCCCCCGCGTGATATAATATCTCGAATCAAGTGAAACTGACGTTTAATCTGTTTGGACTTTTGATGAGACCGGGGTTCCTTAGCCTGAGCAATAGCCTTAGTATTATCACAATACAATGGGACCACCAACTTGACAGATGGAACCACACAAACCTCTGAAAGAAACTTCTAGATCCAAACAGTTTCCTTAGCAGTATCGCATGCTGCCACATACTCAGCTTTAGTTGTGGAATCTACAATGATTTCTTGCTCGGAACTCTTCTAGCTCACAACACCACCATTTAAGAACTATACACAATTAGACATCAATTTGCGATCATCAACATCCGATTGAAAATTTGAATCTATGTATCCATCCATATGGATATCACCCCCTCCATAAATCAGGAGCATATCTTTAGTTCTTCGTAAGTACTTCAGAATATGTTTCACTACGATCCAGTGACTCTCATCTGGATAAGAATGATATCGGCTTACAATACTCACAACGTATGCAATATCTGGCCTTGTACATATCATTGTATACAAAAGGCTCGCAACTGCTAAGCATAAGGTACCGTACTCATACGATCCCTCTCTTCAAGAGTGTTTGCGGATATGCCTTTAGAGAGATGAATTCCAGTCCAGATAGATAACTGTCATTTCTTGGAATTTTCCATGTTGAACCTTTTCAACATCTTCTCTATGTACAGGATCTGGGAGAGACCTATCAATTTCTTGATTTTATCTTTATAAAGTCGTATCCCCAAAATATAGGTAGCATTTCCCAGGTCCTTAATGGAGATTACTCTAGACAACCAGGCCTTAGTAGACATCATTATGTCCACATTATTACCCCTAATTAAAATATCGTCCACATACAAGACTAGGAAGACAATATCGCTCCACTAGCCTTTTTATATACACATAGATCATCTAGATTTCTCATGTAACCAAACTATTTGATCTCGTAATCAAAACAGATGTTCCAACTGCTTGATACTTGGTTCAAACCATAAATTGATCTCTTCATCTTGCTTCAAACCATAAATTGATCTTTTCAGCAAACACACCTGATGTGGATCGACGGACTCAAATCCATGCAGCTATTCTATATAAATCTCTTCTTCAAGAAATTCATTCAAAAAAGCTGTCTTAACGTCCATCTTCCAAATCTCATAGTCATAGTAAGTAGCAAGAGAAAACATTATCCTAATGGACTTTAGCATCATGACAGGTGAGAAAGTCTCATCATAGTCAACTCCATAACGCTGATGATATCCCTTTGCCACCAACTATGCTTTATATGTGGAAACTTGTCCATCAACACCAATCTTTCTCTTAAAGATCCATTTACATCCTACAGGAACAATTCTCGTAGGCAGATCCACCAAGACCCAAACCTAGTTAGAGTACATGGACTCCATCTTAGATTCCATAGTTATCTTCCACTTCAAGACATCGATATTGCATATTACCTCCTCATAGGTGGTAGGGTCAATTAACTTGTCACTGTCCTCATACAAGAACAATTCATGCATCTCTTCCATCGACAACCATGCCATTGATTCGAATGATGGGGAACTTGTGGATGATCTACCTAACTCGGTTCACCTGGCTCAATAATTTGTTCAGGTATTTGTGGAACAGAAGACCCTTCTTTTGTCAAATCTACTTTCTTCCCCATGCCACCCTCCTGGATGAACTCTTCTTCCAACAAAATAACATGCCTGTCAACCACAACCCTTAGGTTAATCAAAAAATAGATATAATATCCTAATTTATCTTTAGGATATCCCACAAATCGTCCTTTCTCAGATCTAGGATCCAACTTTTTTGTCTTTAACCTTTTTACATGCACTAGGCAACCTAAAATCTTAACATGCTTAAGACTTGGCGGTTTCTCAACCCATAACTCATATGGAGTAGTTGAGACAGATTTAGTCAGAACTTGATTTATCAAATAAATCGCAATAAGAATTGCATATCCCTGCAATGAAATTGAAAAATCCATGTAGCTTAGCATAGACCGAACCATGTCCAATAAAGTCTGATTCCTATGTTCAGCCACACCATTCAACTATGGTGTATAGGGAGGAGTATACTGCGAAACTATACCACAAGACTCAAGATAATCAATAAACTCAGTACTCAAGTATTCGCCTCCTCGATCTGATCAAAGAATCTTGATATTATTTCCTATTTGGTTTTCTACTTCTGCCTTGAATTATTTAAACTTTTCAAAGATTTTAGACTTGTACTTGATTAAGTTCACGTAACCATATCATGACAAATCATTAGTAAAGGTTACAAAATAGACATAACCACCATGGGTCATAACATTTATGTTCCCATATACATCTAAATGTATCGATCTTAATAGTTCAGTAGTCCTTTCCCCTTATCCAACAAAAGGTGACTTGGTCATTTTACCGAGAATAAATGACTCACAAGTTGGCCTAGGTTTAGCACAAAAATCACAAATAAAACCTTGATGAGTCAACTTCATAAGCCTACTCTCGTTGATATAACCCAGCCTAAGGTGCCATAACTGTTTGGGATTCATATGATTATCTCAAGAATGCTTCTCATTTATGGTGGTATTAGATCTAGCAACCATTTGCTAACTATGTTCACATACATGTGTTTTCAAGAAGTACAAACCGTTTACCATCACAGTTTTTCCCACACACATTATTATACAAAATATGACATTCATTACATGCAAAAGAAAACGTATAACCATGTTGTATAAGCTATAGAAAAGATACAACATTTCGAATTGCATTTAGAATAAGTAAATTGCCATATAGTACTAACACCTGCCTAGAAGGTAAAGATATAGAAGCAGTCCTTATGGCTAATGCAGCAACGCTTACTCCATTGCCAACCTTCAAGACCACCTTACGCTTCCCAAGTGCCATATTTTGAATGAGATCCTGCGCAGATAAACAAATATGAGTATCTACAATCCAAGAAGCAGGGTATTGACTAATCGTAAGATCAGTCTCAATGACTCACAATGAAGGAATCATACCTTGACCCTCTGGGTGCTTTCCTTCCAAGCTCCTTAGATAGGTAGGGTAGTTTCTCTTCTAGTGTCCCTTCTGTCAACAAAAGTAATAGTTACCCTTGCCCTGACCCTCTTTACCCTTTGTCTCTAATTGCTTACCACCCTTCTCAACCCCCATTGCACTCCTTTTCCTAGACTTAGGTTTCTTCTGATAAGAAGAAGAGGCAACTGTGAGAACTCCTTCTCGCCCTTTGCCTTTCATCTGTGGCTGTACAAGTATTAACATGTTTAATAACTTTGGAAGAGAACACTCGATTTTATTCATATAAAAATAAGTAATGAAAAAACTAAAAGACTCTGACAACGATTGCAGGATAAGGTCGACATGGAGTTGAGGATTCATTGGGAATTCTAGGGCATCCAACTGACCAATCGCATTGATTATGCTGATGACATGGTCCCCAACATTTGAACCTTCAACCATCCAGACCCAAAACATCTTTTTTGATATCTCATACCAAGTTGTCCTACTATGCTAACCAAAGAGGTCCCTGAGATACTATATCATGCTTGCAACACTCATAAAATTCTCAAGCTAACGTTGCAAATCATTAGACATCGATGTGAGAATGTAGTTACGGGCTCTCATGTCATTCTCTTTCATAATATCCTAAGTGACCATCTCTTCCTTAATCGCAGTCTAGGGAATTTCAAAAGGTGTAGCAAAAAGACAAAGCATCATCAATTCTTTCCATATTGGGCATTATCTTTAAATTACGAAACCAGTTAGGAAAATTAGGGCTAATGAGCCTATTAGTATCTAAAATACGTGATAATGGATTTAGTCCTGCCATTTTAATCTACAAAAAGTGAATACATATATTAGCTTGTATCTTTGTAAACACCATTTATTAAAATCTTTAAACAAATGGGTACTCCCACTAGCTTTTTTGAATCTTGCACTTCCCAAGCAAGAAACGTGATCCCTTTAAAATCCAGATCCAATAGCGGGAGATCGAATTCTTTTTCATAAGAATACCCCTCATATTTTAGTTACTTGGAGTATACTTATAATTAAGTAGGCAACACTTGCCACCACATCATATGTGGAGCTCGACCTTCTGCTTTTGACCCATAATAAATCTCACGTTTTAGTTACTTGGTCAGGTGAGATCTGTTGAACACCAACCCATCTATTAATAGGAGAAATCAAACAATCTTTCATGAAATGTACCCTCATATTTTAGTTATTGGGCACACCCAATTAGACCGATGAACCCTTACGACAGTGGAAAGCTGCGACGAATCAAATTCACTACTTAGATCTAATATTGATGCAATTGAAAGATTTTTGGGCTTTTTATTTAAGGTCTTATCATACACTCATCATTCATTCCATCACACAACCATTGTATAATAAAATAAATAATAAATGACCAGAATGACCATGGGCTTGCTCATAGAATAAACCCAAGCCTCAAGAGTTTAAACTGTGGTACACATCAACTCCTTGATGGACTGCTTGCTTGATCACTTCTTGCTGCCCCCAACACTTTGATGTTGTCTTCAAATTACAATTTTTGTAAAATAAAGACTAAAAGAAGCTACTCGAGGTTTATGCCTCAGTACATATCCGAATGAATAATTATTACATATTGAATAAACAATCAAAACACTGTAACATTCATTCATTCATTCCAAACCCATGCTCATCCTAAACATACATGCACTTTCGCTGTTACTATAAAATAATTTTGAAACGTGTATACTGCATATGTCAAATATTATAACCCGACATCCAGACACACACATCTAAATCCCCGCGTCAATGTCTAATGCAAATTACCGCACAACCATCGACAACGAAGCAAATAGAACAAACTGTTTGGCAGCTACAGTTAGCAAAAGTTGACTCTTCAATGCTTGGAAGTCGACTCTTGCAATCTGCAAGAAGTCAACTTTCCAAGAGGAAAAGTCGACCCTTCGAGGCTCAGAATCGAAAATTATACACTGTAAGTCATTTAAATGCCAACAAAATGTTATATTTAACACATACAACCACATATATACATCAAATACCAAGCTAAGACTCTGAAAACACTGACGAAATACTCGTGTATGATTGTATGGAGAATTTTAAAATTTTTATGCACATCAGATGCATGCAACAGAATACATACATACACGCCATACACGCAGCTTAGGTATTTAATTAAGCATCATGCATATTCACCATATGAATATAAATACATACATACCTGCAACCCGATGTAAGGGTTGGTACAAAAATTGTTTCTGTACTAAGTCCAATCCACCTCACGATGTGGTGGTCCTAACCAGTCCACACCTAACATGTTGTCTAGTACCGTTTTGGTTTCCCCTTCTTAAGCTAGACACTGGGTTGTCGCATCACCTATACCTGCGTCTCAAATTTCCTTGCATAACTATTGTGCACATTAAGTTGCTAGTGGCTACAGAATTTATAGAAACAACAGATGAAGAAGACGCAATAGTCGTGCAAGCAATAAAACATGTTTCTTTAATTTATCTGTCATCCCAAAATAGCACCACGTCCCTAGCCAAGCCTCCCAATTTCACGCCACTTGGTATTTCAATTTGGGTAGGAGTTGAGACAGAGAGTCGACTTCCGTTGTAGGAAAGTTGATTCTCCAAGCTAACAAGTCAAAGTTTAACTCGCCAATCCTTGAAACACTTTGGGCATAAGATATGGTTATTAGACACGACACTATATGGTGTGTGACTTCCTAGGTTCACTACCGGCTAGTAATTATATAGCACCAAAACCCCTTTCAGTATCAACCAACTTCTCGACTCATCATTGGAATCTTTTCATATCTCGATGACAATCCAAGAGTTCCTAAATAATGTCTAGCTATAGTCCAGGACAATATAGGTGGCAATGAAGTCTCATTTCAAGTGAACCTATTATGACTAACGATTATCGTGTAGCATAATCCTTCCATCACCTAACGTCCTGATTGAGTGAGAGTCATGAAATGATAAACGCATAAACTCAGTAACTATGTGTCTAATCTCATCAATGTGACTAGATGACACCTCAGAAAACTCCTTCCCTAATATTCTATCTGCCATAGCTAGGGACTGTCTTATCATATTAACAGTATCACATAGGATGTTCATCCTATCAATTTCCAATGAGCGCTACGGATCCTATTCCCAACGCTTGTATCCATATACCAGTAATACAGAACCACATAGATAAACCTCTCCACCTCCTAATTGAATGGTTTGATTGATTAGTAAATCCCGCATACCAATATACAAAATAACCGTGCTGGTTCAAGTCCAAGAATCAACACACCATCGTAGCCTGACGATAAAACCATTACCCACCATGCCATGTGGTTTGTTATCGGCATCACATTTGATAGGTTGTTCCCTAACAACCACTCACAAGTTTACTAGCAACATCTGATGTCATGTGGTGTGTGACACACCACCCTCCCTTCAGTATCTCATACTGAAAGAGGCAGTAACCCCTGTGTTAGTCCATACTCGACTAATTGGAGTCCCCATCCAAAGAATCTAAGGACTAAGAATAGTTTAAGACATCCTGTTACCTAAGAATCCTATCATACAATGTCAACATCTTTAGAATAAGATTCTCAAATAGAATATTCTAAGGACTTATTCATGTGTTAAACTAGAGAATTCATGAATGATGAAACTTGTCTTTTATAAATATATGCAAAGATACAATAAATGTGACCAGTTACACGCCTGCTAGATGTCATTCAAATATAGCATTAGGGCATATAACACTAACATGAACAAACCCCAGTTAGGCAAAAAGTTGGAAACAATGTTACTACACTCAGTGCCTTTTGTCTTTTTAAGGCGATGTTTCTTTTCTTCTATTTTTTTGATCTTGCAGTGGGATTTACATCCAGGAGATCAGAGATTACCATTGGGCTTATTCCTCTAATATCTGTCGGTGTCCATGCTAACATATTCACGTTCTCCCTTAGGCACCTTATTATGTCCTCACCTTAATAGGTTAGTTGATGAGACATCTAGATATGAATTGTTGAGCATTCTAGACGTTTTTTTAGGATATCATCAAATCATGATGTACCCGATAGGCATAGAGAAAACTACTTTCATCACTGAAATAGGGACATACTACTACAAGGTTATGCCATTTTGTTTGAAGAACGCTGGGGCTACGTATCAAAGAACGGTGAACAATGTCTTTAAAGATCTATTGGGAAACATTATGGAAGAATATGTGGATGATATGATAGAAAAAGAAAAAGACATGAATCCCATGCAAAAAAATTTAGCAAAGGTCTTTAACGTGCTTTGAGACACAATATATGACTAAACCCTAACAAATGTTCATTTGGGCTGTAATCAAGAAGGTTCTTGGGCTACATGATAACCCAACAGGGCATTGAAGCCAGTCCTAAGAAGATATAGGTGATTCTGGACATGAAACCTTCGACAACGATAAAAAGAGTTCAAAGATTGACAGGAATGCTAGTTGCTCTCAATAGATTCTTGTTCAAGTAAGTAGAAAAGAGTCTAGCTTTCTTTCAAACCTTAAGGGAAGGAAAGAGTTTCAAGTGGATAGAAGAATTCTAAAAGGCCTTTGAAGCGTTGGAGGAATATTTAAAAGAATTCCCCCTCCTAATTAGATCGGAGTCCGGGGAGCCCTTATTCATGTACCTATGGGTGAGTGAAATAGTGATCAACGTTGTCTTGCTTAGGAAAAAATGAGCCAAAAGATCATCATGTTTACTATATCAATAAAGTTCTCCAAGGAGCTCAAATGAGATACCCTCACACCGAGAGAGTTTCCCTAGCATTGGTAACGGCATAAGCTTATTTGGGGACAAGGTAATAAATTTTTCTCATAGATTTTTTCCTCTCAGGTTTGTATAATTTGTTATGCAGGACACCAACACAAATCGCTGTTAATGTAAAAATCGTTAAGATGTCTGGGGATCAATAACATCGATAGACAAAAGACTCACCTTGGACACACGTGGCATAAGCTACTCATGTAAAGACCGTTAAGATGTCTAGGGGTCAATAATGTATACGGACGAAAGACTCATCTCGAACACACATGGTAAAATCTATTAAGGTAAAGATCATTAAGATGTTTGGGGGTCAATAACATCAATAAATGAAAGACTCACCTCGAACACATGTGGTAAAAACTACTCATGTAAACACCATTAAGATGTTTGGGGTCAATAACATTGATAAACAAAAGACTCACCTTAGACACATGTGACGGAGTTACTAATGTAAAAATCGTTAAAATGTTCGGGGCTCCAAAGCATCAATAAACAAAGGACTTGCCCCTAACCATACACGATTAAAGTACTAACGAAAAGAATGTTAAAATGTTTGGGGTTGAGAAAAGTAACCCCAAGAACACGCAGCTTACTGAGACCCCGTCAAGACAAACTTTACAATAAATCATAGAATATGTGGTGAAAGTAGAAAAAGATTGGGGAGCGGTAGTATAACCTTCCCCAATAAATCATAAGAGATTTTCACGACCCCCAACAGATTTTGAAACTGTATGACGATAGGTTAAGGATATGACAAAAGCCTGACAAGTCCTTTCGTAGACTTGGAAGAACTAGTTCTACAAAAGAATTGGGGAGCAACAAGCATCAAATATGGCATAAACAACACTAACAAAGCAATAAATGTCAAAAAGATGATCATCTATTCTCAAGGAAATGAAACCATCCATTGTCAAAGCCAAAAATCAGGAGTCATCACAATACACAATAAAAGACAACAATCCAATAAAACAAGTCCAAATAATCAAAAGTAACAAAAGAAAATGAGCAAACGAGAGGTATAGGGTCAATCATAAGAAGATGACACTGTAGAGTGAGTGGGATCCTCATCTTTATCTAAGATCGTGAGTGCATCGATCAGTTCTGGAGTACCTGGCCCATCCTTGTAGGGTTCCCAAGGGCTTAACAAGTTCTCCAAATTATCTACTTCAAAACAACTAAGATACTAGTTCGTGGTTGTGGTGTTAGGCTTGTATTTGTGCCAATCAAGGGAATCCACACCCTCAATGGCCTCTGAAGAGAAAACAAGGTCATCAAAGCTCTTACCATACCTCTTAGACTTGAGGAAGGAACATGCTAAGTAAAATCCAAGCTTCTTAAAACCCCCTGACATACTCGTCCTTCCTCTCGAAGCAATCCCAAGAAAGGTGATACTCGTGAACCACATTTTCTCTAATGTGATCTCAGCCTTGTGTAAGCTTATCACGGTAGATCTTCAGCTCCCTTTATGTCTCCTCCTCAAGGGTACACCCTTGTTCAACCTCCAAGTGAAGGTAAGCACAAGCCTAAATCAATTGCTCAACCTTATATTCTAGAGCACCAACCCTGTCAGGGTAAGTCGCCTAATTTCGAACAAGCTGCTCTTGAAGACTTTTACATGACTGTCGCCAAGAGTCACACTTCCTCCGAGCTCGCTAATTGACTTATCTGTATTCCTAGATTGGGCATTCCACTTGTTACATTCTCATAGCCAATAAGCCATCTTATCCTCGATGAAATGATGATGTGCATGAGTGAGAGCATTGGCCACCACTACATGCTGAACTCCTTGAAAATAAAAGGAAAGGTAGAAAGTAAAAGAAAAAGGCGAGAAGCACAATAGTGAAGTAAAACATAAAGTAAGGAAACTTGCACAAATAAGCTCGCACTCAAGGCTGTCCAGATAGTTGAGAAAGTTCCCTGCTAAACATGTCTCTCTCGTCACGAGGGAGGACGATAGAATAGATTAGACGAGAACCATCTCCAGGCTCTATCACGGAGTCTAAATCAAACACTCCTGAACAAATATTAACCTTTCTACCTTGAAGATGACATCCATCGTCCAATCGTGTAAGCAACTACGACAGACCAATCTTTGAAAGAACTGGTGGAGGAAGAAAGGTCTTGGAGAAAGACACCTCGGGTGGAGGTGGCATAACAACAATGTCACGGGAGAAGGCTCACTCGAACCACTCATCACCACCTCCTTCCTCATCTTGGTGTCAACAAGTCAACTCATATCTGCTCAAAAAATCATAAAAATGAGACAAAAGTACTTAGAAAACAAAAGCCAAGAACTGAGAGAATAAGTTAAAAGGAAAAAACAAATAAATAAATACTCTCGAATGAAACCTGTTCCCCGTCAAGGGAAAGAGTGTGCAGACGATATTCCTCAAAATCATCCTCCGAAGAATGAGCATCATCAACATCATAGTTGTTGTAAAGGGGCTCAGCTATCGACATAGTTGTAATACCTAAAACTTTTTATGGGCTTAAGTGTAATTTTTTAAAATTATTGAGGTAAAAGTATAATTTTTCAAAGTCATGAGGACTAATTATAATTTTTGGGAACCTGAGGACTTGAGGGCAAGGGGCCGAAGTGTTAGAGAATGAAAGAAGAGGGACCAAGTGGAAAAATTGTAGTGTGAACACTGTAAAGCAAGCAGTCGCATTGTGGCTGTCGGCCATCGGTGTTGAATCACCGATCAGAATAAGGGGCAGGCCATCATGGCCTAGGGTAGGCCTTGCGGTGCAAGGTGAGGCCGAAATTGGCCGAAGGGGCAATCAAAATCGACTCTAAATAGCCGGGGTTGAGGCTGAGGGTTTCATCGAATTTCAGTCGAGAAATTCGAGTGTTTTGGGATAAATCGATAGGCTTGGATAAGGGGGTTTTGTTCTTGAAGGGTTAGGGATCTTTTTTGGAGAATTTTGGGAGTTTTTGTGTTGATTTAAGGTGATTTTGAAGCTTAGTTGGAAAATTGTGTCTCGTCGGAGCCGAGGAATAAACGGCCAAATTGAGGGTGTTTCGACCAGTTGTTTGAGCCAAAAGTTGTTTCATCATGTTTTGAATGTCAAATAGGGTAGGAAAAAGGAAGAAATCGGGAGTAATCGAGGCAAACCAAGTCACCGACAACGAAGAAGTAATCGAAAAAGATAGTCGTAGAAGGCGCATGGGAAGCATGCAAGGTGTGTGGGCTGCGGCGAGCATGTGTAAGTGCATAAGGAGGTAAGAAAAAAAAGTAGGGAAAAAAAGGAAAAGGAATTGAGAAAAATTAGGAAAATTAGAAATTTTAGTTTTATTAATTTTCCAAAAACTTTGGCCAAGAAATTATCAGGGCATGAATTTTGAGGCCAGACATGTATTTCTAGAAGGCTTAAAAAGCTAAATCAAGATGAGTGGTTTATCCAAAAATTCACTAGTGAAATGGTTTTCCTAAATTAAGCTTGATTTTCACGAGGGTTGCCAAATTATATGTGATTTATGTACATCTTGTCATATTTGTACATGTTATATTGTCTCGATAATTGTGATATTTCATTTCACATGATATTATTGGCATATCGATAATTGTGTCATCTATGATGGGGTGGGAAGTTGCCCTAGTAGCGTAGCTGCATTTCCCTAAGTGAGTTTTGTTGAAAAATTGCAAGAGTCTCTCGTGCCAGGGATGGATCTTTCTCAAAGTGAGAATTGCCGGGATGACTGCCTAGGGTTCCGTGTCGGGGCTAGAATGCTGGTGAAAGCTACACTGGGGTATCGGTTTATTCATGTCCATGCATCATTCATTTATTCATGAAATTTATTTTAACTCTCACTTAGAAGATTCATCTTCTAATTTGGACTTTATCCCTAGAATATTCCACGTTCTAGATAAATTGAGCAATAAGAAAGGAAAAGGAATGGCCAAAACATAACTTAATTTCAATTCATGATATTCTCTATATTTGAAATACAGTTTTATATGTTATCTCACCTACTGGGATTGTAATTTATTTGTTGTTAAAAATAGTGGTGTACGTTTGTGTTTGTATGAAATTACAATATCCTTTAGGCTTTGATTTTGGCTTCCTCAAGTGTTTAAGTTACCTTTCCTTAGCATACCATGCGGAATGCTGAATGTATTTATATATGGGGATTTTGTATTGCGGAATTTGTTATGAAAAAAAAAAAGGAAATCCCGAGTATAATGGCACGCTGGGGTAAGGCGAGTTGTTACAATAGCACTAGAAACCTAGAGGTGCCGGTAAAACTGCTTGAGAATACGCCCTAACCAATGGTGGCGATATTTTCCTCTAATATAATATCTTGAAGAGAAATGAGGCTATGAGCTAGCAAATGCATAATCTCAGGAATAAAGTCAGGGTGACGATGTTTGATAACACCATCCAACATTTGATGATAAAAACACAAAAAACAAGGGGTTATGAAATCATAAGAGGATCTAAGTAAAAACCACTTATCCTCGAAGTTGCCAGTTTTATGTGGGGCTTTAACAAATAATTGCCCAATAGAAAGGACTTGCTAGAAGGTATAAAAGTTAACACGATGGTTCACCCCCCAAAAGATATAGAAACAACTAAAAAGTTAAGGATACACATGCACCCTTCTTTGATTACACAAGATGGAAAAATAATTAACAATAACCATCCATTAGGATGAATCTGAGGGGGATAAAGATGAAAACTTTGAAGAAACTCCTGACCAAAGTCAGATAAGGGAAACCTAAGGCCTACTCTCAGAGAAGCTTTATACATAGCTATCCAACCTTCGTCAACAAGAGTAAGACAACTCTTCACCTGAAAAAGTAGTCTCATATCATAATCAGGGGAAAATGGGAAAGATGAGGCAATTCTCGCAAGGTCATCTTTCCCCAAAACAGAAGAGTCCCTTAAAATCCTATCACTTGGAAACTTCGGGATTCCTCTTACAACAATCTTACACCTCATGATAATTTAAAGATAGAAAGAAATATTAGAAGAAAAGGTCAAAAAAAATACCTCTGTAGAGACCGGATACACAAAGGAAAAAAAAGGAAAAGACCAAAGGACCTAAGGAAACAAAGAGGTCATAAGGAGAGTGACTAGTAGAAGGGCCCATGGGGGATGCATGGCTGAACGATGAAGGTAACGGGTTTAAGCAAGGGATGCGGGAGCGAGTGGCATTGAGTGGTGAAAGCCTCGAACAACAAGTGGTAAAGGGTGCAGGCTCGAGCAAGGGCCACTAGCGCGAGGTGGCACGAAGTGCGGGCCACAAAGGAAGAGATGGCACGAGGTCCCTGGGGGAAGTGATGGCGCAAGGCAAGCAACATAAGCAAAGGCTGCATGGTCATGGGTGTATGATGATAGTGATTTGTGAGGGTCGAGGGCTGCGAGGCAGCACAAGATGACGGTAGGGACACGGGTGTGCGAAGGTAAGGGCACAGGTTGGCTGAGGGGCCTCGGTGGCTGTGCAAGGCGGCGGTGCGCTGATGACAAGTGCTCAAGAAACCAAGGATTGGGAGAAAAAATAAGAAGAAAGTCCTAGAGAGAGAAAGTGGAGTTGAAAATGAAGAGAAAAAAAAATCCTTACCCCTTTATAAAGTAAGGGACCACACACAGAAGGTTGGGGGCTCATTTGAAAATTTCACACAAAATACCTCCAGAGAAGTCCATGATTGAAGAAAAAACATTTAAAATAATCAACGAAGAACTATTTTTCTTCTTGGAAAACCCAACAAAAAGAGTAGGGAGCAATTGATATGTTGTGCCACAAAAAATGCAAAACAAAAATTAATAAATCAATGGGTCAGCCCAAACCAATTGGGTTAACCTAGCAAAACAGCCGAGGGGCACCCTCACGGCCCATGGGGCTCGTGAGAATGCCTTTCAACCCATACGGCTGTGAGGACTCTCGTGGCCAAGAAAGCCCACAGGGGGTCACCTTAGGGGTGGCATCCCCCACAACTTGACCATGAGGGTTGCGGTGCCACCCAGGGGGTGGCACCCCTCGGCCTTGGCCACTACAAGACGAGGGCCAAGCTCCCAAAAGGTGGTTGCGGCCATGGCCACTCTACCACAACCGCGACCCTAGAACCAAACTCCGTAAAGGGACTTCCTCCTCTTTAGGGAAGCACCGTGCCAAAATATTTTCCCAAATACAAGTTCCACATAACACAAACTAAATGATTCCAACATTCAAAAATCTCTCTGAATATTTCAAGAAAAGGAAAAATAATTATCTATAAAGAATTCTAATTCTAAAAAGATTACGGAATACAAGGATAAAGATTATCTATGAGAATCATAATCCTAACAGGGTTAAAATTAGTCAAGATAAACGTTATTTATAAAAATTCTAATCTTACATCAATTCAGATTTCTTCATATTTCTCTATAAATAGACATACGTTCATTTCAAAAAAAGTACATCTCTGATACTAGTAAAAATTATGTTTTACAGTTTTTAGTATTTTCAATGTTTGACTTAAGTATCAGAGTATTTGCGTGAGGATCCTCTCATGCTCTTTAACTATTTTTTTCCTTGCAAACTCAAGTATCCAGATGATGACATTTTCTATCAAATAAATTTATTATTATATCTCGATAATAACACTTGGGGTACTTAGAAGAGACCTCCAGGAGAGTCTCTCAGGGACAATTTTATTGGGAAGGTCTCCTAGGATTTTCTTTTTGAATTTTTCTCTCTTGGGTCTATTTTGAGCTTAAACACAACATATACAGTATCAATATAAAATATTTATCTTATGCCAAAAAATATTTTATTCATAAAATTGTTAGCCAAACTTTTTATTTGTTTAAAATTTATATAGAACTTTTATACAAATAATTTAAATTTTTATTTGCTTCTTTATTGATTAATATAATTCTTATATTATTGAATTAATCAATGGTAATTAACTGGGGTTTAGTTTTGGAACTAAAATTGAGTTTGATTTAACTTAAAGATGTGTCAAGGAGTTATTGACGTCATGTTAGTGGGCTACCGGATAGATCATCACGATGTGGCAGCGTTTCTGGAGGCCAATGCATCTCCATACTAGTTAGCTCATCCTGTTCCTGTGTTGTGTAACCAAGCGGATGTCGGGTTCCTGCTCCATCTCCACCTGGCTGCCTCTTGCAACATCAGTTTTGATGGAGCTTTTAATATGCCCCTGGGGTTTGGGGCGGAAGAGAATGTAGCAGCGCGCTACGGCGGCTCTGATTCCATACCACAGGACAGGGCCCCCGGCCTTCCCATGGCACCTTGCAACTACAACAAAGCGTTTGCCATTTTGTGCAGATGCAATGCCCGTGGTTGTTGCTCAAGTTACTTGTGCTTAAAAGAAAAAGTTATCTGGATATTCAACTATGATATTAGTGCATTAATATATTATATTTTTTATTATATTAATGGATATTCAACTATGATATTAGTGCATTAATATATTATATTTTTTATTATATTAATTTAAACATATTATATATTAGTCATTAAATGTTGTGTGTTGGTGGTGACCCAAATTCATTTGGGGGGTGGGGAGTTAGGATCTTGGGCAGGGGAGTAGAAATCTCAAATCTATGTACTAAGTTTTTTTACAACACACTAAAATAATTATAAACTCATAATTCAATTAAATAGTTGATAAATAGATAAATTTAGAGAAAAAGACAAATATCATGCTTAAAGAAAATACAATACTAAATTCAATAATTGTGTAATCACAAAAGATCTTTTAAAATATTACAAATAAAACTACATAAAAAATTAAACCAAACTTTATAATTGTCCTCGACGAGTGCTCATGTTTTGAAAATGTTGTATGATTAACCCATTGTCAATGCTATTGAAAACATCTTTTTCAATGTACATAATCGAGCAATCATTCATCCGACCATCACCCATCCAATTATGCAAACTACTTTTCACAAGCTTCATTATAGAAAATACCCTCTCCACGTAGCAATAGGTAAGACAAGCACCACTTTATGAGCAAATAAACTAAGGGATACACAACATGTTTTTTAGTCTCAACTAATTTCTTAACCAGACTTCCATTTCCTTCAAGTTTGCAAAATTACTATTAGAGCGCATGTCACTAATATAAATTTCAAGCTGATTGCTAAGTGCCATCAAGTCAACTTGAGAAAATTCGAATGGATAAAGTTGAGCAAAGCAAATTAACTTTTGCTTGTTAAAACTTGAAAAAATAGTTATCAGGATTAAGGTACTCCATATAAAGAAGCAATTCAATAGTTACCTCAGGAAATTGATCATTGAGCTCTTGAAATTATATATGTACAATACTCTAGAAGAGGTATGGTCTAGCACTCTTGCAAACTATTTTGATTTAAGAATTTTTGTTTGTTCTGCATATGCACATGTTGATGATGGAAAGCTGGAGCCAAGATCTAGAAATGTGTTGTCCTTAATTATAAACCTAGCATGATGGGTTATACGTTGTGGGAACCAAAGGCATGTTGTGGGAACCAAAGGCATCTAAAGTCAGTTAGTAGAAATGTTATATTCGATGAAATTGTTATGTTTTGTGGTCTGTATCCCAAAGGTCCTTATGTCACAGACCAACACAAATTAGATTTTTAGGTGACGCTTGAGATTGGGGCAAGATCGACCTACATTAAGGCTCTCATCACAGTCTAATTCATATACTAATTCAAGCTCAAAATTGGATGTTGTTCATTTACAATATTCTATTGCAAAAGATAGACTCATGAGAAACATTAAATCTCCTCAAAGGTATACTGAGGCAGATCTTGTTGCTTATACTCTAAGTGTGCCTGAAGGTATTTATTACAGTAATGAACCTTCTTCTTATTCAGGAACAATTCATTGTGTTAATTTTGAGAAATGGATGATTGTCATGTAAGAAGAGATGGAATCCTTACACAAAAACTATATTTTGAATTTAGTGAAATTACCTAGAGGTAAGAAAGTTGTCCAATGCAAATAGGTATTTAAGAAAAAGAAAAAAAGGTACACCAAAAGTTGAAACAACAAGATATAAGGCAAGGCTAATTGAAAAAAGTTATAACCAGATTCCCAATGTTGATTTCACATATGTATTTTTCTCAGTTGTGAAGCATAGCTCAATTCGAGCATTACTTGGTACAGTGGTCATTCAAGATCTTGAGCTTGAGTAATTGGATGAGAAGACAATTCTTACATGAGGAACTTGGAGAGAATATCTATATGATGCAATCAGAGGGCTTTTTAGTTACTATGAAGAAAGATTATGGTTTAAAACAGTCACTCAAACAATAGTATAAAAGGTTTGATTCTTTTATGACCACTCATGAATTTAATCGAAGTAGTTATGATAGTTGTGTCTACTTTAAGAGGACTATTGGTGGATCATTTATAGATCTGCTCTTATGCTTTGATGACTTGTTGGTAGCTTCTAAAGGTAAGATGAGATTAGAAAGATGAAAGCTCAGCTCAACAAGAAATTTGAGATGAAGGATTTGGGAGCTAGATAGAAAATTCTTGGTATGCGAATCTCAAGAAATAGGGAGATAGGTAGGTTGTATTTAAGTCAGAAATGATATATTGAGAAAGTTTTTAATAGATTTAATATGTAGTCTACCAAATATGTTAGTACTTTATTAGTTACACATTTTAAACTTTCATCTACTTTGTCTCCTTACTCAGATAAGGAAATTGATTACATGTCCTGGGTTCCATCCTCTAGCATAGTGGAAACCTTGTGTATGTTATGGTTTGTACGTGTTTAGATTTGTCATATGCAATTAGTTTGGTTAGTAGATACATGCTTATTCCTAGTAAAGAGTATTGAAAGCAGTTGAATGGATTTTGAGATATTTACATGGTGCTATTGATAATTGTTTATAGTTTGGAAAAATAAGATATGGGTTTCATAGGTTTTGTAGATTTTGATTTTGGCATAGACCTTGATAAGACGAGATCTTTTATTGGATATATTTTCACTATTAGTGGTTGGTTTGTTAGTTGGAAGGCTGCCTTGTAATCTACCATTTTGTTGTCTACTATTGAGGCCGAGTATATGGCTATTATTGAGGATGTCAACGAAGTTATTTGGTTGAAAGGGTTCTTAGATAAAATTAGCAAAGATTTCAAGTCAATTCAGTGTACTGTGATAATTAAGATGTTATATTCCTTGCAAAAGATCAGATGTTTTACTAGAGGACAAAACATTGATGTGAGATATCACTTGATTCGTAATATTATTGCTCGTGATGATGTTATATTGAGAAAAATTAATAGTATTCATAATCCTGTTGGTATAATGACCAATCCACTTCCTATTGCAAACTTTCAGCATTGTTTGGGTTTGGTTGGTGTTCATTGTTGGGATTAGTTGTTTGTGGCTTTGTTGGAAGAGGGGAAGAGTAGTTGCTGATCAGGAGGTCTATTCTTTATTCAGAATCCATGTCAAGGTGGAGATTTGCTATTCGACAGGGGCATCCTGAATTCATTTGAGACGATTGAGGGCAGTTATGCCCCATTTCTACTTCCACTTCCACCATCTTATCCATGTTTGTATATATATATATATATATATATATATACTTACATGTATATTTGCAAGGTGAACTGCAGGAAAAAGAATTGTTCGTTGTGTATCCCAACTTCAACTTTGTAACCTCTATTTCTTGGTGAAATTTTTTTTTCCTTCTGGTTTTTACCCTAATTTAGGTTTTTCCATGTTAAAATTTTTGTGTTGATTCTATGTTGTATATGTATATTGTTGCTTGATGCGTTGAGGTTTTAACGTTAAAAATGTCACACTAATTGATCAAATAAATATGATTTTTATGGTTGAAATGGGTATCCTAGATTTCTAGCTAGAGGGTGATTTTCCATCTATGGTGGTAATTTCTTATCCCAAGACCGTTCAAATTCTAGAGCCTTATTATTGTCGCTCGCTCATTTGGAGTTGATAGTGCATGTGGCATTGGAAGATTCCTCTTTTGAATGAAATATTTGTGCCTAAAATACATGAATCTCAAATCCTGATAATTTCAATCAAGTAATAGCCACCTTGTGTGACGGCTACATTCAGTACTAATTAACAACAATCGTGCCTAAAATTAAGAAGTGACGATCAATTAGCATATCTATTGAACCAATCTCCATTGAACTGAACTAAATACAAAACGTCTATTTACTAGTACAAAAAATAAAAAATAAAATGATTATGTCAAAATATAGAATTCATATAATCAATTAGCTCACTTCCCCACCCCTGCCTAAACCTGGCCACCGGCCAAAGCGGCCGTGAAAAAATGAACATATTGAACAAAAAGAGATAGGGTGGAGGGAGGGCAAGTGTCTAAGGCACGTAGTCATCCTCAAGTGCTGGCTGAGTCCTCATCCCGGTCGCCGACGGCATTTTACTCCGTCCAATCCACATCGTCCCCAAGGCCTCGCTTATCTCAGACTCCCTCTCCATCTTCCCGATCTTCTTCCTCTTCACAAACTTGCACGTCGCCGCCGCAACTAGAAGCAGCACCACCAGCCCAAGAAACCCGGCTAGGAATGCCACCACCCACCATTTCAACAGCCTCTCCTCCGCCGTGCGCGGCGGCGACGGCGACGGCGACGGCGACGGCACCACTATGGCGAAATGGCCGTGGGCCCTGGCCACGCACCCGTTGGCCGCCGTCACGTTGCCGAGCTCGACCGTTTCGTCCGCGCCAAATCTGACACATTGCATAGTCAAATTTCGATCTTCCGGCGGAGAAATTCGAGGGAAATGGACCAGAATGGGGTTCCCCTTGACGGAGAAACCGAGACTACTTGTTCCTCTTTGGCTCAAATGGGTCCGATCGTAAACCACGAGGCCCAGAACGGGAGTGATCAACGTGAAGTTTGGGAGATTGTAGTAACGCGACGATAATTTGCCTAAGTTTTGAAACACTAGATCGAATCTCTTGGCGAAGGGCAATGGCAGAATGCCCGGCGGGATGTGGAAGGAGCTGGAATTGAATCCTCTTTCCCAGAAAGTCTTGGCTCTGACTCGAACGAAGGAAGCTCCCATGCCGGTGAAATTGGCTGGGAGAGAGACGACGTACTGAACGCCGGTTCGAGGCGTCGGAAACTTCTCCGAGGAATAGTTCTGGAGAAAATCATCTAACGAAGCAGAATCGCGGCCATTGTATTTCATCGTTGCGGCTTTTGCAAATCTGGAGAAACATATAGAGAGCATTACCAAGATGAATTTCCAGCTTCTGTTGGACTTCGACCCCATCAACGACGACAACCTCTCGAGCCTTTCATATGAAATCCATCAGGAGGATAATCCGCCCAATTAATCGTAACCCAGATGGAACTGGCAAAGCCCTGACGATATATTCAACCCCTGATGAAGAGAGAAGCCAAGCTTCGGAAGCCGGTGGGATTGCATCATTAATTCATCTGTTTCTGAATATATATATATAAATTGATATAATGAACAAGGAAGGACCCGCCGGAAGAAATATTTATATATAATATATATATTGGAATGAATGATTCAAATAGAGATGAATATGAAATTGTTGGATTTTGGCAGGAACTGGTTGGAAGATACGGTGAGCTGAGGGGGGTAGAGAGAAGATCAGAGTGGCAGCGAGAAAAGAAAAGAAACGAAACGAAGAGAAAGGGGGGGATGGCTTTTCATGAGTTGGCTTTATGTTGGATTGTACATTGTTAATTGTTTGTGGTCAGTCGGAGTGGTTGTACGAGGAGAGAGGGATTGGGGATGACAGGCGGGGGACAACTAGGCCAATAGAACCAGCCAGCCAGCCACAGCCAGCCCCATCAGGAGAGGAGAGAGATCAGATGTGCTTAATTTTAGGCAATTGGATGGATTTGGAATTCGAATGCTTGCCGTTACCCATCACCGAGATTGGGGCAAAATCAAAACCTTTCGAGCTTATATGTCATCGCTTCTTCTAGATAAGATTTAGGGAGGGGTAATTAATAAGCCAAATCTTTTATAAAATGATAACACTTGAACCTATACATAAAAGTATGTTATTTATACATTATTTATGTACACTTTAGACTATACAAAACACATAAATAACTTAAATATCCTCTCACTTCACTGCGTCTCACCATTTTGGATGAGAATATTTTAGACATTAGTACATCATTGTGTAGTCCAAAATGTACACAATAAAATACCAATAATATTTTTCATACATTAATCCTTCAACTTCACCGTGTATTTGATTCATGAATTTTATCAATTAGATACGCCTTGATCTTTATGAATTTTTAAACCTTACTAGTGGAAGGGACTACCATAACATCTTATCATCAATAGGTCAACTCTCAACAAACTGATATATATTGTATATTATTGCCTTATTAATAATATGGTGATTAACCTAGGTTAAATTGAAAATAAGTCATTTGTGTAATTATTTGGAAAAATAATGATTTGACTAAAGGTAGTGTGGTATTTTCGTTCCAAAGTTTGAACAAACACACCGAGGGAGAGAGTGTCACTCGGACGAATAGTATAGAGGAGTATTGTTTGGCCGGCCATTATTACTTGGTCCCATTGAAATTAGATTTATTTTGTTACCACTAATTTAATTTATTGGTATTATTAAATAGAGATAGAGGAGTATTAATTATTGTTTTAAAAATAATAATTAAATTCTACTAAAAATATATTATTTTTAATTTAAAAATATTTATTAATTAATAAATATTACAAAATAAAATACAATGCATTTATCATCAACTAACTAATGTGAATATCTTTAAAGGCTTAATGCATTTTTTAGTCTCTGGACTAATAAAAAAAATGATTTTAAGGATATCAACTAAATTGTGCTCACTATTCTTCTCTGGATAAAATAATTTTATACATTTTTAGTCCTTGACTTAACCGACATACTGAAACATTAACTTTGCCTCGTCACGCTGCCACATCACTAACACGTTACTCCTATTATTCTTATCAGTACTGCCACGTCACCACATATACATACACATACACACACCCAGCCATGGCTGCCGGCGGCCATAGGGAGCCTTTCTTCCCCCTTCTCCCTCTCTTTTCTTTCTGGACCGTTCTTGCCTCTGCACCCTACGTCGATTCAGCCATTTCCGGTCGCCTCTATGGCCTCTGTCGTCCTCATCGTCTCCTTGCCATTTGACTATTGGCCTCACTTCTTGTTTTCAAATCTGCAACTCGCGATTTTAGCCACCAACCGTTGATGCTTCTTGTCTCCGCCAATAGCCATCGTCGGCTAATCTGCTCCATGCACTGACTGCCCAATCTCCTCCTCATTGTTCTCTCTCTCTCTCTCTCTCTCTCTCTCTCTCTCTCTATCGCCACAACCAGCCACCGCAACCATCGACCGAGCTTCATCTCTTCCAAATCTGGGCGACTACTGACCAAGCTTTGTCTCCACCAAATCGGGTCTTCGACCAAACTAGCAAGTTCGACCAAACCCATACACAAACACACAAATCTCTCTTCTCTCTCTCTCTCTCTCTCTCTCTCTCTCTCTTACCCAGATCTATTCCCTGACTACTGGGGGTCGGGGAAACCTGGGCTTCCCGACCCCCAATGGTCGGGGAACGGCTAGGGGTTGAGGACCAAGGTTATGGAGTTCCCTGACCCCCAATAGCTGACGGCCATGGCGGCCAGCCTCCCGATCATTGGGTTCCCGATCCCAGCCACAGTTGGGTCGAGGAACCCAGCCTTTCCATGGCTGTGGTCAGGGAGCCCAACTATGGAGACGTTTTTTTTTTTTATAAAAATATGGACAACATGGATATTATGAGTAATGTGATAGTGACGTGTTAGTAACGTGGTAGCGCGACGAGACAAAGTAAACGTCGGTTAAGACATGGACTAAAAGTGTATAAAATTATTTTATCCAGGAATAAATAATGAGCACAATTTAATTGATATCTTTAAAGTCATTTTTTTATTAGTTTAGGGACTAAAAAATGCATTAAGCCTATCTTTAAATTAAATAACACTATGTAATAAATGCACATTATGTCTAACCCATTGCCCCAGTTTTAATTATTGGGGTTGATAACTCACGGCTACTATTGTTTGCAACTTCAATAAATTTAGAGTAGTGTCAACCAACGTATTAAGGGTCGTGGCTAAGGTGCCCCTCTTTTTAAATAAATTATATTTATTATATTTTATTTTTATTTTTTAAATATTTTTATTAAACAATAATAAATACATAATGTTTTATCAATTAAGGATATGTTTCTAAGTTGAAAACAGAATATAATAGATACACATTATTTGAAAATAATTAATATATGTTTATATATCCTTAGTCCGTGTCCTTAAAACACTTGTTAACATTGTATATAAATTTATTGGGCTTATGCAATACTTTAAGGTAAAATAACCTCACTTAAGTAGCATTTGTTAAAATGAACAAGATAAACGAGTATCAAGTTAAGGTCGGAAAGCTTTTCAAACCAAGAAATGAAATAATTAAGATAAGATTGAGAAGTATTCCAAGATTTTTATTAAATTATTTGTTAATTTTTTTATTAGGCACTAAAGAACACAAGCCTTATTTTTTTTTATTTGTAAGAACCAATATATGTTTATCTTGAGGGAGGAGATAAGCATATCTATAAAAATTAAGATAAGAAGTCATGTGACTTCTTTTCCAAGTGTCACTAAATAATTTTAACAAACATGTTGAAAAGGACAAACATCCGAAATGCTTCTCATATCTAACATTTTTTGCCCCATATCTTGATTAACAAACACTACCTTAATGGTAAGGTGACAACATAAGCAAGAGTGTTAAAAAGAAACTATTAAATAATGTGTGGCTAACAATTGATATTGAGGAGAAAGCCCAGAATGACCAAAAATCAAAGAGTCAAGCATGGGATAAAAAATGGCCCAACATGAGCATGGCCCTCGACTACATATCCAAGGCCCATGAATGGCCTTTCAAGCTCATCTAATGAGTCTTATCTCCACCAACTATGTGACTCTATTTGGACTACCCCTTCAATGCGAGACCCATAATAAAGGCACAGTATTCAATAAGTGAGGTACATCATTTATTATATTCTTATGGACTATTGCATTATTCCCAAGTATAGTAATTGATTTGAGCATCAAAGGACTTATTAAGGGATGAGACCCAACCCTTTTTTCTTCTTTCTCTCAAGGGTATTTGGGACGTGCCTGGGTTTGAGAATTGTTAAGATGGTCTCGAACTAAAAGATTACTTAAGGAGCAAATGAGCAAATTATGAATTGGGTGGTGATTGACTCTTCACCCTTATCACTTTGTTGGCTATCATGGGGCCAACTTCATGTTCAGTTCATACTTGCTCAACCTTAATGGCAACGAGCTCATCCACTGAATAGTTACTGAACTCCTCATGACAATATGCCTTCACGACGAGCCCTAACCACTACGAGACTCGAGCATAAAAAATTGAGTTATATAGAGGCTTGGATACCCATAATGGTTAATCAATCATCTCACAAACAACAAAGGAATCAACCTCCCCAAATTAAGTAGCTCAACTTAAAAACCAAGTGTAACATCTTATGGAACTATTAACGACCTTCCTCAGGTGACTGGGAAAGGGGGGCAGAAGTGAAAACCCTGAGATTGAGCCCTCATAACACCATGATCACCATTCTGGGGAGTAGCCTCACCCTTTGTAGAAAAAGAGGTCATCGAATAGGGCACTAGACTTAAGTCACCATGATCAACTTTGGCATTATAGGGACATAATCCACCATTCCCAATGGGAAGGGAATAGCTGGCAACACTTAGAAAGTTTAGGGTCAATATCTTTCCAAACACAAGAGGGAAAAACTCTACAAGAAAGTCACCTACCACATTTAGAAAGGAAGATAGAACGCGTGGAGGAATCGAAAGAAATTAGGGGTAGGGGTTCAAGCCAACCCCTTAATTAAGTAACAATGGCTAATATTCCTCCTTATAGGTTTTGAGTTTTGGCAATCAAACTCTAGATGTAACCACAGATTCGTCCAATCACATTGAGCTCTTCACTTCACATATGTTGGTTCAATCTACCTTGGATGAGATGTGGTGCTGAGATTTCATGACAATGCTTGGTGAAAATGCTTAGTATTGATACTCGACAATAGTAGATCAATTGATCCATTCCTTTAAGGAGTTTAAGAACAATTTCCTTGCCCATTTTGCCCTTCTTTGACATGTGTGAAAGAACACTATAACCTAGGTGAACATCCACTAACAAAATGACGAATCCCCCTAGAAACTATTTTGCCAAATTTAACTCAAAAGCACTCAAGATATAGGACTTCAATCAATAGATCACCATGGTGGCCTTCCATAATGGCTTAATGAGGGGGGAAGACTATTGGACTCACTCGTAAAAAGTCCATTGCTTTACTTCTCAAACATTCTTAATAGGGTTGCTAAATACATTAGCATCAAGGAGGTATATTAGGCAAAAAGAGTCGAGATTTCAAAAAAGAAATCAGCTAAACAGGAAGGTTGGGTAAAGTCTTACAGGAGGAACGAGCTTAATCACGAAGGTTGGCCTAACCCACGAAGGAGCCCGACAAGGTACACCCTTCTCAATGCCCCTTGAAGCAAAATATTGATGGTTATATAAAGGAAGGAACACTTGAAGAGCGTAGAAGTGTCCACCCAAGAGGGTGGTGAATTAGGTATAATGAAAACTTCGGCATTTTAAAAAGATTATGCATCAAAGCTGATTTAAAAATATGGTTTTTCAAAGGGTGATAAAATGCAACAAAATTATGTTTATACAGAATTAGTTTTATATAACTTTAAACAACAAGGAACATTTTAAGAAATAAACTGTAAACTAAAAATAGAATTTGTATCATCTTTCTTTACGCATTTAAATTTCAAGTTTTATGAGAAAACTTTGTATTTATAATAGAAAAAATGAGGTTGCTTAATTTGAAACTTAAGTGCAACAAAATCATATTTGTAAGCTAAAACATAAACAAAGATAGAAGTTGCTCTTATAAATGAACATAGCATGGCATGTGAAAATCAAAATCATCAAAACACAAGAAACAACCATAAGACAACATTTATAGTGGTTCGGCCAACAAGCCTACTCCACTACTTTAGTTCCTCTCTAAGGATTTAAAACATCCACAAAGTGATTAGCCTTTAAGAGATTAACTACAATCCATACACAATTTTTATATGTTCAATTGAAATCTCCACTTTTCACGAGCTAAGTAGAAATCCCAGTTTTTACAGAAGCAACTAAAACCTTCATTTTTAACGGGCTAAGCAACAACCCCATCTTTTGCAAGAGTAGTTGTAACCTCTAATTTTTATGGGCTAAGTAGAAACCCTAACTTTTTCAAATGATTAACCTCAACCACTGCCTTTTATAGGTTGAGGGCTAACCTCTACTTTTAAGGAAAAAGAAAAAAGCATGCATACCTTTTAAGGGATGAGGTAGAACCCTTACAATCACTTGTTGATAGAAGAATTACAAAGAAAAGCTCACAACAAGGTTTACCCTCAAAGAATAGAAACTAAAGCCTTACGAGGGTTGATACAAGAGTAGGTGACAAAATAAGGAATTAAGCAATCCACTCATCTTGATAATTATTGGTATGAATGATGTTCATAAAGCGCAATCAGTCTTGACTCAAGTAGATAGAAATATTTTATCATGGGAAGCAGCATACTCAAACAATGTTATGGCATGAGGAATGAATTCAGCAGGGCTGAACCTCAGCACAGTTAAGCTCATCATCATTAAGAATTGGCTGGGAGAACAGTATCATGACCTCATGCAACTCGTGCCTTTTATAGAAGCTTGGAACTTGAATTAATCACTTGTAATCTGCACATACTCATGGCTCCTTTTGATTTAACTGATAACAGTCAAATTAATGAACAAATAATATATATGTTAAAGATAAAACATTTTGCACAACATATATATGATATATTTCTTCTTGTATTAAGAGAAAGAAATTAGACCTGATAAAGATGTGAAAGAAAAACACCAACGATCATAAACTATTCTTTCTCTTTTCCATGTAAACGCTAGTTAATGGCTATAAATTTCAATTCTAGCTTGCCATCACTCAACTAATGAATAAAAGTATTCGAGTGAATTAGCATATTATGCGAATGATATTCTACTTGACTAGATTAATCTAAAGTTCACTCCAATGAAAAAAAAATTCAGTCGATTACTTCATAAAGTACAGAGAGTTATTTTCTATCAAATCAAATTCATTCGACTGAAACCACAAACATATTCAAATGAAATGACACTGTTAGGATAACAAGATTCAGTCATATAATTTGAAATATTTGAACGAGTCCATACTATCCCTAGTCTCTAGGATATGGTTTTATCCAACCATAAGATTAGGGAGTTAGCTATAATGGTTGTATTATAAAATGATAATCTGAAACCAATAGCAGAATATACAAAAGTTTATACATTTTTATGGTATCAGAGCCTTAGAACACCCTTCAAACACCCACTCGGCAGTCTGCAAATCAATACTATGGCCTCCAATCTAATAAATACCACACCCTTGGCGGCTACTTCAGACACCCAAAACATGGGTTTATCATTTCCATCAATTACAATCAAACTCGACCATGATAACTATTACATCTGGAGCGCCACAATTAAATCTGCTTTGGAAGCCTTCGAACTTGAATCTTTCATCCTCACAAATCCACCTACAACAACCTCAACAACTTCATCTAACTCCACGTTCGCCGCTTCTACAACACCGGCACCTTCCAGGTCCCGTCAGGACAAATTGGTACTGTTATGGCTACGATCCACAATAAGTGATCGTTTATTGGGCAACATTACTAACGCCCAAACTTCTAGGGATGCTTGGCTCACCCTAGAAAAGATTTTTAAATCACAAACCTAGGCACGTGTGATGCAAATCCGTATACAGCTTCAAACACTCACTAAGGGTTCGAAATCTATGGTTGAATATGTGGAACAAAAGCAGTGCCTTGCTGATGCGCTCGCTACCAATCTCCAACCCGTCTCTTGTGACGATATGGTTGGGTATATTTTGATGGGCCTCGGAGACGAATATTCAGCCTTCTATACTTCAATTCTCACTCGTAATGATCTTGTTTCAGTTGAAAATTTATTAGATATGCTACTACAAGAAGATAAGCACTTGTAGCAATCCCAAAATACTCTACTGTAGGTCAACATGACCAACACTATGCATGGAAGTTCACTGTCAAATGCAGCACATAACAACAATGCAAATATTGCACAACACCATTCAAAAGGAAATTACAAAGGCGGATATGGGCGCGGTTACTGAGGCCGTTGCTAAGGAGCCTAACAACAACAGCAGCGTTATGTCTGTTGAGTGTAGATTTTGATGATTGATGATTGGCATGTGTGAATGTGAATTTATATTTTATGTTCTAACAAAGCATGAAGCCTTCATAAGGCTTACAAAGCTATTCTTTAGTGATTTCATGACACAGGTTATATATGGAAACTTCTTATACTTATATAGAGATTTCATTATATATGGAAACAAGTTTTTAGAGAGCTTTCTAGAAATTTGAGTATTTGAGCTATGAATGGAAAGTTCTTCTTAGAATGGAAAGTCTAGAAGATATATTGAATCCTTGTTCATATATGGGAAGTTCAAAAGATATATATGGAAGTTTTTGAGGAGATTGGAGTAGTCCACTATATGGAGTTGCCATATATGTAACTTGGCGACATGGCATTGTTAATGTGGCATTTTGATGACATGGCAGCCACGTGGAGCACACATATCAAGGTTACATCTTCTCGTTGGTCTAAATATGGTAAGAGAATCATGGAGTAAATTTAAAGGTTCTTAGAAGCTTCTTTACTCAGTTAAATATGGAAGAATTTTTGAATTGCATTCAAATGAAGAAGTTAATGATTCAGCCTTATTATTCAACATTAATGGAGGAAATTAAGGTTTGAAAGTTAACCTTGATTGATATTACTTTCCTTTATTGTTGATTCTATCTCATTAAAAGGATCCTCTACTCAAATCATGGAATCAATTATCCTACTCATTATGACGAATTGATATCCTCATTATAGCTAATTGATATCTTCATTATGGGAGAATATTCTAAGGATATCTTGCATATATTCAGCTACACAAATTGATTCTCTTCTTGTTGTCAACATTTTTTAGTATGGAAACTTGATCAATTAAGGGCTTTTGAAGTTATAATTGATATCTTCATTATTGGACAAATTTGCTTCATTATCTGAGAATATTTGGAAGGATTTTACACCATTTGGAGGTTTAAATTCAAATTTCAAATTAGCTATGCTTGTTATGGAAGCTAAGGGGCCAATTGCACAATCAAAGGAGTTTGAAGATCAACTAGAAGTCAGAATTGATCATTTGTTATTTAATTTCGATTTTACAAGAATTATGAAGGGTTTGGATGATATTTTTAATCCTTGAAATCAGCCATGCATTATTGGAATTGATTTGCTCATTCAAGGCTGATTGGAGATCTACAAAAGTCAAAGGTCTTGAAGATCAATCAAGTTAGTTGATTATGGAAGATAAATCAAAAATTCAAAACGAAGGGCTAAGATTGGCTTGAAGACTTGACACATGGAGGGCTGAGATTGATCAAGGAAAGCCAACTCTAACACTATATAAAAGGATCTCTTGAAGCCTTTGGAACAACTTTTTGAAGCCCTATTATTCTCTACATCATTGGCCAAGATTTTCATTCTCTCTAAGTCTTTCTTTTCCTCTATCTTCTTGAGAGAAAACTAAGAGAGTTCTCTACACTTCATTGTATTATTTTTGAGAGAACCCTATTTTTCAATCTCTACTATCTTGTAAAGAGCGTACAAAATCCAAACTAGTGAGTGTGAGACTCCAGAAATAGTTTGGTGGTGGTGAAGCCAAGTGAAGACTTTGGTGGTTGTAAGAAAAGTTTCATATAGTGGATTTGATTGAAAATCCTAAGGAAGGGAATCCTTAGGTAGTGGATGTAAGCCATAAGGGCCGAACCACTATAAATCGTTGTGTCCTTCTTCTCTTCACTCTTTACTTATTCTTGCTTGATTATACTTGTTTGTTTTTGTTTTGGTTTTTGTGTGGCCAAATCCTAAGGCCTACATTCTTGTTGGCTATTATATTCTGATTTGCTTTAATTGATCATTCTTTGTACTCATTCAATATTCCATTTGGTTTATTTAAAGTCTTGTTATTGTGTGCATTCAAATCACATGTTTTTCACCAAGTTGTAATTTGAAGAGTATATTGGATCTAAGCACATACTAGCATAGATGGCGGATATCATATTATCCATCTAGTATTTAAGTGCTCCCGTACTGTCAACTACAATTTTGGTTTATATTAAATTTGTTTTCTCATATATATACGTGCATAAGTTTTGCATTAAAGTTTTTAAAAGGTGTCAATTCACCCCCCCCTCTTGACTAGGTTAGAACTCAACAAGTGGTATCAGAGCGAGGTTCCTAAGAGAGTGATTAATCATCACTAGGTGTATCCATGGCATCGAGTTCACGTTTTTATGAAAATGAGGGTCGTTCTTTATCTAGGGCACCATTCTTTGATGGCACCGATTATGCATATTGGAAAACAATGATGGAAGATTTTTTAACTGCATATAGTCTTGATTTGTGGGAAATAGTTAGAGATGGTCCATATGTCCCTAAGGAAAAGGTAAAGAGAGGAGAAGTAGAAAAGATAGTAGAAAAGAGTAGAGATAAGTACACGGATGAAGATAAGAGATTAATTGCTTTAAATGCTAAGGCTAAGAGTGCATTTCATTGTGCTTTAAGTAGATCCGAATTTAATTATGTACAGTGTTGTAAATCTGCTTATGAAATTTGGAAGAAGTTAGAGTTAAAATATGAAGGTACTAGTCAAGTTAGAGAAACAAAAATAAACATGTACATACATGATTTTGAATTGTTTTCTATGAAACCTAATGAATCTATCTCTGAAATGTATACTCGCTTGACTGATATTCTTAACTCTCTTGAGTCTCTTGGTAAATCATTTTCAGATTTTGAAAAGGTGCAAAAGGTTCTAAGATCTTTACCGGAGGCATGGGATCCAAAGGTGACCAGCCATTCAAGAGGCCAAGGATACTAAGAAGTTGTCACTAGATGAACTAATGGGTTCACTAATGACAAATGAGCTTACTCTCAAAAACAGGTATAAAAACAAAGAAGATTCTCTAAAATCTAAATCAATTGCTTTACCTGTTGCACAGGAATCTAGTGGAGAGGAGGATTCCGAAGAGGAGATTGCCATGTTGGCTAGGAGGCTCCGAAACTTTATGAAAAAGAATAAAAGGAGTTTCAGCAAGACTAAGCCCGTAGAAGCCTCAAATGAAAAGAAAGTAGAGGTTACTTGCTACAAGTGTGGCAAGATTGGACACTACAAGTCCGAATGTCCCAAATCAAAGAAGGGTAGATCCAAAGGAAGGAGAAAGGAAGAGAAGAAAGATAGAAAAGCATTCAAAGCAACTTGGGATGTTTCTAGTGAATCTGAATCATCTTCAAGCGATGAAGAAGAAGAAAAGGCCAACTTTTGTTTGATGGCCAAAGGAGAAAATAACTCATCTTCCACAGATGAGGAGGTAAACACTTCTGAAATGGATGCATTGTTAGAAGAGTTTGATTTTCTGTTTAAAAAACATAAAACGGCTATTAGAGAAATCAAGGAGCTTAAAAGAGAAAATGGTAGATTAGAAAAGAAAGAGGAAGAGTACATGGAAGAAATAGATGAGTTGAACTCTAAAATTAGGAAAATGGAAGAAAATAAACCAAATGAAGTGTGTGCATTAAAAGATACTATAAATGAATTGCATGACACTATTGATAGTCTTAGGGAGCATGAATGCATTGTATGTGATCATTCTGAGTTACTAAATGAAATAGCATGTTTAAAAGAAAAGAATGAGCACTTGGAAAAATCATTTTTAAAATTCTCTTTGAGTTCCAGTAAATTGGATTCTTTGCTTGCATCTCAAAAACCATATTTTGAAAAGGCTGGTCTTGGTTTTGACCCTAGTAAACTAAAAGAGAAAATCCAAAAAACTGGTTCTTCCACTCATCTTACTCATTCTAGGTGTGTGCATCATGCTAGAATCATTAAAGGAGCAAAATATCTCCCTAGAGCTAAATATGCAAAACTAGCTAGAACTAGAAATAATAAAGTTGTTAAAACTAGGAGTTTTTGGATTCCTAAGGGTTTAAATGATCAAAAAGCTAAGGAACATATATTTGATACATATGGCTATGATTTCATGTTCTCTAACCCCCAAGGACTCAAAGTTTGGGTACCTAAGGTTCCTTGATTTGCTTAATAGGTGTGCTTGAAGGCCAAAGGTACTTCAAGCCAATGGTTCTTGGACAGCGGATGTTCAAGGCACATGACTGGAAATGCCACCTTATTTTCGTCTCTTAAAGCTAAAAAGCATGGAGGTAATGTTACTTTTGGCGATGGCTCAAAAGGGAAAATTGTAGGCATTGGAAATGTGGGTAATCCTTCTAAACTCATGTTTGAAGATGTCTTATTTGTGAGTGGCTTATCCTACAACTTGCTTAGCATAAGTCAATTAATTGACAAAGGCTACATGGTTGCATTTGAAGGTAATGAGTGCTTGATTAAAGATTCTTTAAATAAGATTGTTTTAAAAGGCATTAGAGAAGGAAACATTTATGTGCTAAATCTGAATTCTTTATGTGTTAATGATGCTACTTGTCTTATGGTGAATGATAACTCTATGGATCTATGGCATAGAAGATTAGGTCATATTAGCACATCTACTCTTTCTAAACTAATAAAGAAAAATCTGATTAGAGGAGTGCCTAAATTGAATTTGAATGACCTACATATGTGTGATGCATGCATTAGAGGAAAACAAGTTAGAGAGTCATTTAAATCAAAACAAGATGTTACCACAACTAGGGCATTAGAATTACTTCATTTAGATTTGTTTGGTCCTAGTAGGGTTAAAAGTTTAGGTGGTAAATCATATGCATTTGTGATTGTGGATGACTTTTCTCGTTTTACTTGGTGCTTGTTTATTTCTCATAAAAGTGAGGCATCACATGTTTTTGATAGTCAAATTCGAAAACTACAAAATCAACGAAATGCATGTGTAATTAAGATTAGGAGTGATCATGGTGGTGAGTTTGATAACTTTGGTTTTGGTGAGTTATGTGATAAATATGGTATTTCTCATAATTTTTCTGCACCTAGGTCTCCACAACAAAATGGAGTAGTTGAAAGAAAAAATAGGTCATTGCAAGAAATTGGTAGAACTATATTAATTGAAAGCGGTTTACCTAAGTCATTTTGGGCTGAAGCAATTAATCATGCAAGTTATGTGTTAAATAGGTTGTCTATTAGAAAAGGGCTAAATAAGACACCATATGAACTTTGGCATGGTAAGACACCTAAAGTAGATTATCTTAGACCATTTGGGTGTAAATGTTACATTTTGAACACTAAATATAATTTGGATAAGTTTGATGCTAAATCTGATGTAGGTTCTTTGGTTGGTTTTTCTTCTACTAGTAGAGCATATAGAGTTTATAACTCTAGGACAAAAACAATAGAAGAGTCCATTCATGTAAAATTTGATGAATCACTAGCTAAGAGTTTTAATATTGAAGAAGATGAAGATGTAGTTTTTGAACCTCAAATAGAGTCTAGTTTAAAGGAATCTACACCTAATAACATGGATTCATATATAAAAGCAGATAAATTGGAAAATGAGACTCACTTAGAATCGCAAGAAAATAATGAATTGATAGGTCCTTTGCATGATCAAAATTGGTATCAAATTAAAAATAAGCACCGACATCCTAAAGAATTAATAATAGGTGACATTTCTCATGGAGTTAGAACTAGATCATCTCATGGTGTGCATCCTTTTAGTTCTCTTACTTTGATTTGTGAAATTGAGCCTAAGTGTATTAATGATGCTCTAAAAGCACCCGATTGGGTAATAGCAATGCAAGAAGAGTTAAATGAGTTTGAAAGAAACAAAGTGTGGAGTTTAGTTCCTAAACCTGAAAATCATTCTATTATTGGTACAAAATGGGTTTTCAAAAACAAAATGGATGAAAATGGAAAAGTGGTTAGGAATAAGGCTAGATTAGTGGCACAAGGATATAGTCAAGAAGAAGGAGTAGATTATGATGAGTCGTTTGCACCGGTAGCTAGAATAGAAGCTATTAGGTTGTTAATGGCATTTGCATGCTTTAAAGGTTTTAAATTGTTTCAAATGGATGTTAAGAGTACATTTTTAAATGGCTTTATTCAAGAAGATGTTTATGTGAAGCAACCCCCTGGTTTTGAAAATCAAAAGTTCCCAAATCATGTTTACAAGCTTTTTAAATCTCTTTATGGCTTAAAACAAGCTCCTAGAGCGTGGTATGATCGTTTATCAAAGTTCTTGCTTCAAAATGATTTTAATCGTGGGAAAATTGATAGTACTTTGTTTGTGAAGCATAAAAATAATGATTTGCTTATTGTACAAGTGTATGTGGATGATATTATTTTTGGATCAACTAATGATTCTGTGTAAAGATTTTGTTGATTGTATGAGTGGTGAATTTCAAATGAGCATGATGGGTGAACTAACGTTCTTTTCAGGTTTGCAAATAAAACAAAGTGAGAATGGCATTCACATTAGTCAAGCTAAATATACGAAAGATTTGCTATTTAGATTTGGCATGGATTTAGCTAAACCTTGTATTACCCCCATGGCTGCAAATACAAAGCTTGATAGTGACATAAATGGTAATGAAGTAGACCAAAAGCTATATAGATCTATGATTGGCTCACTGTTATATCTTACTGCATCTAGACCCGATATTATGCATGATGTGTGTTTGTGTGCTAGATTTCAATCTAATCCTAGACAATCACACTTAATTGCGGTAAAACGGATTTTTAGATACTTAAAAGATACCTCTACTCTTGGTCTTTGGTATGATAAGAGTTATTTATTTGATTTGTATGCTTATAGTGACTCGGATTATGCTGGTTGTAGATTGGATAGAAAAAGTACTATGGGCACTTGTCAATTTCTAGGAAATAAGCTCATTTCTTGGTTTTCTAAGAAACAATCAAGTGTAGCACTCTCCACTACTGAAGCTGAGTATATGGCCATAAGTAGTTGCACTTCACAATTGCTTTGGATTAAACAACAATTAGAGGATTTTGGTTTAGAGTTCAAGAATATTTCCATTTATTGTGATAACACAAGTGCTATCCACTTATCTAAGAATCCGGTGTATCATAGCAAAGCTAAACACATAGAAGTTAGACATCATTTTATTAGAGAGCATGTGTTACACGGTGATATTGTGATTAAATATGTGGATACCAAGAATCAACTTGCTGATATTTTTACTAAGCCTCTTTCAAATGAAAATTTTCTTTTTCTTCGAAACTCACTTGGTATGATTCCTATTCCCTAATTGTATTTTTTTCTTTCGCATGTATTTTTTTTTTTTGATAGATTACAAAAAAGGGGGAGAGAAAATATGTAGCTCAATGGTGTTTTAAAAGGATAAGAGGGAGACTAAATTAAGGGGGAGAGAGCAAGTTAAGGGGGAGCCTAAATTAAGGGGGAGCAAGAGCAAGATTAAGGGGAAATCATATTTTTGTTAAATCATTTTAAGTATAGCTTCTTTCACGTTTTTGCAATCATCAAAAAGGGGGAGATTGTTGAGTGTAGATTTTGATGATTGATGATTGGCATGTGTGAATGTGAATTTATATTTTATGTTCTAACAAAGCATGAAGCCTTCATAAGGCTTACAAAGCTATTCTTTAGTGATTTCATGACACAGGTTATATATGGAAACTTCTTATACTTATATAGAGATTTCATTATATATGGAAACAAGTTTTTAGAGAGCTTTCTAGAAATTTGAGTATTTGAGCTATGAATGGAAAGTTCTTCTTAGAATGGAAAGTCTAGAAGATATATTGAATCCTTGTTCATATATGGGAAGTTCAAAAGACATATATGGAAGTTTTTGAGGAGATTGGAGTAGTCCACTATATGGAGTTGCCATATATGTAACTTGGCGACATGGCATTGTTAATGTGGCATTTTGATGACATGGCAGCCACGTGGAGCACACTCATCAAGGTTACATCTTCTCGTTGGTCTAAATATGGTAAGAGAATCATGGAGTAAATTTAAAGGTTCTTAGAAGCTTCTTTACTCAGTTAAATATGGAAGAATTTTTGAATTGCATTCAAATGAAGAAGTTAATGATTCAGCCTTATTATTCAACATTAATGGAGGAAATTAAGGTTTGAAAGTTAAACCTTGATTGATATTACTTTCCTTTATTGTTGATTCTATCTCATTAAAAGGATCCTCTACTCAAATCATGGAATCAATTATCCTACTCATTATGACTAATTGATATCCTCATTATAGCTAATTGATATCTTCATTATGGGAGAATATTCTAAGGATATCTTGCATATATTCAGCTACACAAATTGATTCTCTTCTTGTTGTCAACATTTTTTAGTATGGAAACTTGATCAATTAAGGGCTTTTGAAGTTATAATTGATATCTTCATTATTGGACAAATTTGCTTCATTATCTGAGAATATTTGGAAGGATTTTACACCATTTGGAGGTTTAAATTCAAATTTCAAATTAGCTATGCTTGTTATGGAAGCTAAGGGGCCAATTGCACAATCAAAGGAGTTTGAAGATCAACTAGAAGTCAGAATTGATCATTTGTTATTTAATTTCGATTTTACAAGAATTATGAAGGGTTTGGATGATATTTTTAATCCTTGAAATCAGCCATGCATTATTGGAATTGATTTGCTCATTCAAGGCTGATTGGAGATCTACAAAAGTCAAAGGTCTTGAAGATCAATCAAGTTAGCTGATTATAGAAGGTAAATCAAAAATTGAAAACGAAGGGCTAAGATTGGCTTGAAGACTTGACACATGGAGGGCTGAGATTGATCAAGGAAAGCCAACTCTAACACTATATAAAAGGATCTCTTGAAGCCTTTGGAACAACTTTTTGAAGCCCTATTATTCTCTACATCATTGGCCAAGATTTTCATTCTCTCTAAGTCTTTCTTTTCCTCTATCTTCTTGAGAGAAAACTAAGAGAGTTCTCTACACTTCATTGTATTATTTTTGAGAGAACCCTATTTTTCAATCTCTACTATCTTGTAAAGAGCGTACAAAATCCAAACTAGTGAGTGTGAGACTCCAGAAATAGTTTGGTGGTGGTGAAGCCAAGTGAAGACTTTGGTGGTTGTAAGAAAAGTTTCATATAGTGGATTTGATTGAAAATCCTAAGGAAGGGAATCCTTAGGTAGTGGATGTAAGCCATAAGGGCTGAACCACTATAAATCGTTGTGTCCTTCTTCTCTTCACTCTTTACTTATTCTTGCTTGATTATACTTGTTTGTTTTTGTTTTTGTGTGGCCAAATCCTAAGGCCTACATTCTTGTTGGCTATTATATTCTGATTTGCTTTAATTGATCATTCTTTGTACTCATTCAATATTCCATTTGGTTTATTTAAAGTCTTGTTATTGTGTGCATTCAAATCACATGTTTTTCACCAAGTTGTAATTTGAAGAGTATATTGGATCTAAGCACATACTAGCACAGCTGGCGGATATCATATTATCCATCTAGTATTTAAGTGCTCCCGTACTGTCAACTACAATTTTGGTTTATATTAAATTTGTTTTCTCATATATATACGTGCATAAGTTTTGCATTAAAGTTTTTAAAAGGTGTCAATTCACCCCCCCTCTTGACTAGGTTAGAACTCAACAATGTCAACCCAAATATAGGTCATTCGGGTTAATAGCAATGTAAAGTTAGGCAGCGAATTCAATGTCAAATATGTACTAAGTTCAGCCATTCTGCTATTCAATGCTATAATAGGTTTGACCATGCCTATGTTGCGGAGAATGCAACCCCATTGATGCCTATAAATAGCCCCTAACTATTTAGTTTTAGGGATAATGAAAAACAGGCAATAGAAGCGACACATAGCACAGAACAAACCTAATATCGTTAGCAATAGCCAACATCCATCCTACACGACATCTTTACGTTCTTTTACATTTCTTGCTACATGAAGACCTCATATGACTTAAGCATCAAAAGGCTCGTGCAAGAGAAATTCTCGCATGCCCTTGATTGCTTTCTGCCTTATAGACTTGCTCCAAAGATGATGGACTCCCAACTCCTCACAACAGCCCCAATTCTTCTAGTTCTATAGCTCTCTTAACTAGTGGATTGAACTTTTTCCGGGTTAGTGGATTGGGTCCACCCTAGACAACTTCCTTTTCCCTCTGGATTTTGCGATTAGGGCAAGAAGGCCAAGGGACACCTCTTGTTGACTATTCATTGAGTTTTTTTTACAACAAACAGATTTTAATTGTTGTATTTTAGCAAAAACATTTTCTCAGATGATTTCTCCATTTATCGCTAGATCCCATTTTGCATTTAATTTTTAATTAATTTAAAATTGAAATTTAATATCCAAAAATTTCTAAACATTTTGAATATAACAATGTGTGTGTATATATATATATTATAATGAGAAGATTTGATATACAAGGAGTAAAGTTAATTCAACTGTTCTCTTTGTTGGTTATGATTTGTGGCAACAATCATCTTCATGGAATGCATGAAATGTAAGTCTATTAATTAGTGGCAACATGACTCCAAGAAAAACTGAGGTAAGTAATTTAATTGTTTAATTTTGTGAATTTTAAACTTGCGGTAGACTAATATATTAAAAATATACTTATTTAGGTAAAAAAAATTTAAATATATAATTTGATATGATAAGTGTGAATATACTTATTTATGTCAATGAATCTGCATCTGATTGGAGTCTTGATATCTATGAATATATTATATGCCCTATATATATATATATATATTGTTTTGGACATTTCTTCTCTTAGTTGAATTATTAAACTATTTTTATTGAATTGGATTGCACACAGTTTTTTTTTATTAGCACATTTACATACTGTTTAGTATTATGAGTTATAAATATATTGATAGTTATTGTTCAAATTAAAGTGTTATGAGTTACAATCAAAAAATTGGTCTCACATTTAAAGTGAAATCCTTGACATTTTGATATAATTCCCTTGCTAACAGAACACTCTTGAAGCAACTCAAATTTCTCATTATCATGTGAGGTCCCCTCACACCTATTTATAAACTATTGATCAATGAATATAAAAAAAGTTCACAACTCAATCTTTAAGCACCCCCGCCCGGATATTCCCAACCACTCTGGACTACCCGAACGGGAGCACCTACAGAAGGAAAAAGAATGAGACAAAAGACCAAAAACCACCCTGGCATGCATACACAAAAATAAGAATAACGAAACGAAACTAAACACATGCATGCACTACAGGTACCCCACTATCACAGCGGTCACATGATAAATAAATAAATACAATCTCCTGTGCCGACATACACGAGACTCGAGGAAAGATCTGGCACAGTATAAAATAATAGAGTAAATCATACTCAGACATCAGAGTTGACAGGGATTGACGGGACTATCTGTACACCATACCGACTCTACCGCTAGAAGCCGACTCCCTTGCCTGGACCCATGCTGCCACTACCTGGAATGATGAAATCAAGGTGAGTCGAGAGACTCAGCAAGCATAAGAAAGGAAAGGCTAAAGGCTGTATAAATCCAATAAACTCTCCCCAGAATAAACCCCCAAGTACACACAAGCCATGAGACGCTACAACATAAGAACATAACATAATAAAAGCACATACCGGTCCTTAGGGCCCACACAAGACACACGGCACCCAAGTCCCATACCAACCTGCCGCTACTCTGAGAGGCAACATGTATCTCCAACAAACCTGCACGCGCTGTCCCGGGTCGGTACTCCCATCACCTGTCCATGTCGGTACTCCCGACACCCGAGCCATAGGCTCCTTCGGAACGGTACTCCCGTCTGAGAACTAATAACTACCAGTAGCCATGCAATGCACATAGAAATGCAACGGCGTAGTGAGTATCAACGTGATACACTGGCGCTCATATATCCAGGCATCAGGCCATGCTCCGCCCACATAGTAAACCACACGCGATGCATATGCCTGTGCTGGATGCAACCTGACCAAGCTAGCATGTCCGTGTCCAAGAATACTCAATAAATGAATATCCCAACATGCAACCCGTACCCATTTGCATATCAAATCATGAACAACAATATAATGAATCTAAACGTGCAGTAAATTACATACTGGCAGAGCTAGTCAGTAGTGCTCGGCTCCGGTCAACAGCCAGTGACTAGGAGTGTCCACCCAACGGTCCATATCAGGGCCGTACAATAGTCTACCCCAACGTCACCAACAACCGACCCCTGCCCTACTGCTCGATAGCTCTAACTGAACAATAAATAAATCTGAGAAAAATGTACATAAACCCGCATGTCTAGGAACCTAGTCCCCAGGCTAGTTTAGCATCATTCCCAAAAGGAGTGGGGGAGGTAAAAACCCCCATAGGCTCACAACGAATAAAATTCTAGAAGCCTCGGATTTAATTTAAATTAGAACAGATGAATAATAATTTAACAAATAAGGCTAGGTACCGAATTAAAGTAAGGGAGATGATAAAATACGAGAGATCACTGGGTCTTTTACTGGAATTGAAGAACACGAGGGGAGGGTTAAGAGGTTGCCTTTACACGGCTATTCCTTGCATTCCCGTTGCGAAGTAAAACGTTTAATAGTGATTAATAAAACCACGGCTCACATTAATTAAATCAAACCGTGTAATATAAATAATTTAACCGTCTAAAATCCCACGTAGGCACACCGTATATAAAATCCCAATAAATCTCATATTTATTTTCAATTAAATCATGCCCAAAAACATCCTTAATTCATATAATTAATACGCAAAACTGAAACGAATTAAGGGAAGACGAGGGATTCACTAAATGGAAAGAGATCGCAAGGGTAGAAGAAGCTTGCCTCGTTTAAGCTGATTACAGCGCTTCCACGCTTAAACACCACCAAAATAATACACGCTACAAATTCGCATAAACTCCCAAAATTAATAAAATTGGACCCAAAATGAAATTTCAACCGTGGAATACGAGTAATTTAGCCATATACAAATTCTTAAACATATAACACCTCAAATAATTTTTACCCACATACCTGGTTAGCTTTCACGCCAAAATAATCCCAAAAGTCATTTATTTTTCCTTTATTTTTCTTTTCTTTCCTTTCTTTTCTTTTCTTTTCTTTCTTTGCTTTTCTTTCTTCTTCTTCCTCTCTTCTTCTCCTTCCCACGCCCCTGCTCCTGCACCTTGCTTCTTCTCCCTTTCTTCTTTCTTTTCTTCTTCTTCTTTCTTTCCTCTTCTTCTTCTTCTTCTTCTTCCTCTTCTTCTTCTTCTTCTTCTTCTTCTTCTTCTTCTTCTTCTTCTTCTTCTTCTTCTTCTCTTTCCTCTTCTTCTTCTTCCTTTCCTCTTCTTCTTCTTCTTCCCGCGGCCGAACTAGCACCGTCGCGGCCTCCTTCCACTAGCCGCCGCCGCCTCCCATGGCCACGCGCGCCACCGCTGCTTCGCGTCGCCCATGGCCGCAGCTTCTTCAAGCCGCTGCTGCTCCTCGTCGGCCATGGCAGTCACTGCCATGGCCGATTGGCCTTCGAGCTCTCTCTCTCTCTCTCTCGATCTCCTTCTCTCCATCTCTCTATCTCTCTCCCTTACTCTATCTCTCACTCTCACGGCTTCTTCTTCACTGGGCCAAACCCCATCCCCAATCTCCCAGCTTTCTCTCTCTCCTCTGTTTCACTTTGAAAAACATGGCCACTGGCCATTCCTTAACCTCCACGCACACGCGCACAACCACACAAAACTATAACATATTAATTAATTAACTAAATTTAATTTACACTTTCATTAGTTTTGGGATATTACAATTCTCCCCTCCTTAATAGAATTTCGTCCTCGAAATTCGCCATTTCCTCAAATACGCTTACCTCTCGTGATATTACCCAACATCTCATCCAGGACTTCCCATATCATCATTTTCCAGTTCTCACAAGTCTGAGTCTACTACGCATCCTACTTGACTTAACACACTAGCACAACTTCACAATCCATCACCTCAAATGAACCACGTTTTGACCACCAATACCTTAACTAGCTTAAGGAATATCATCAATCATATATTACATCCAACCACAAGGTTCTCTTGTTACAATATCGTAATCCCACCGTCACCCCAAGGCTATCTCGGGTTCTTATCACACTTTCGTTTGATACTATCTCGACCACGTATCAATCTCAATCAAGAATTCAGCAGCAATATCCTTTAGTCTGACTTTTGCCAACTGATTCTTAACCAGGTACACAACATTTTCTCGACAGTACTTTCTCCCATAATTTCTCGCGAATGCTCAGGGTCCCATCAATAAATATGGGTAGTCGTTTAATCAGGACTATCAAGGAATAAACGTTCTCCGCTCAATACATCTCGAGATCTAAAATGTCACCAGATCTTCCCTCCTTAAAGGATTTGACATACCTACGATGACTTATTCAGTGACCACAGTCTTGATCTGCTGCTAATCTTAACTCCAAATAGCTAAATGGATGATACCTCCTCTTAACTGCTAAACATTAACCCTTACCTCCTCAAAGACTCTACAAGTTAGTTGGGACACAATCTTTAGAACCGGTGTTATCTGCTTTGTAGCCTGCTCGACTGAAAGCACCTCACCGTGTCAGCAACTATTCAAATCCCCAAGGCATCTCATAGGTCTCCTCAAAAATGAAAAGCAACTTAAAGATGTGGGTTAAGCGTTCTTCTGGTTGACTTAACAGACCATCTCATGCTTCCGTCGATGTACCACTTGACAAGCACCCAAAAGAGTCTCATCTCCTCACTCGGTTAATAACTGACCCTAGGGCGAGTGGTCCACACTCAGTACCAAATGTACTCATAGCAACCACTACCCTTACAACAGAACCCAACAGCTACTTAGACATACAACCAACTTCGGTCCTGGCTATACACCCTGGTATCTCCCGTCACAACAATCTTAGAGGGGTTTTCTTATTTCTAAATCACTTTACCAAATATGCTCCACGGCAGCGCAAAACGTCTACTACCACCTTTGCCTTACCCTATTTATTATCGAATCTCACAGCCTTAGTCCTTTACCACGCCAACCGCGGCGTCGCCTAAACTCTGCTCCACCTGTGAGACCTAAACACCTAGTGTAACACCCTGCCCCGTCGGAGGGCGTGTCACTATGCTGGGGCCCATCGTATCCATACATAATCCCTTTTCCCTTATACATTTCTCATACATCAAATGTCGTATGATAAAGGGAAGCCCCCTAGCAAATCTTTAAAATGCGGAAGCGACAATCGAAACCTGATATGGTACATAATCAATTCACTTATATTATATCATAAAGAATTCATACCATATATTACATTATATCTTTAACAGCTTTAATACAAGAAGACACGATTCTCGAGATAAAATCTAACACCCTAGGTGCAAATCATATGAAACCTCGAATACATAGCCATTTCTCTACATATAAAATACTGGAGTCTCTTGCTGAATCCATCGGCCACGCCATCACGTGCCGTCATATCTCAACCTCCTCCTTGCCCTAACTGCAAGTCTCAACTGGAACGTTGAATGTTCCAGGGGCATAACCCATTAGAAGATGAAGCTTCTAGTGAGGGTCCAAAAATATATATATGAATGCATGATGCAATAACATGAACAACATTTGCCCTTAGTGTAACTTCCCTAGCCCGTAAGCCCGGCTAGGAATCCTAGGCAAATCCCGAACCTTTATAGGATAAGCCTAATGTTATTCCCTCAACGCCCTTGGAGAATTACGGCTACACTCTGGGGGCGACATCCCATTCCCATGCACAAATATCAATATATGATAATAATATCGTGCAATGCAAATATCACGACTTTCCATGCAATATGACAAAATGAATATTGCATTCATAAATAGCATGCATATAAACAATCATATCATAAATATAAGTTCTTGTGAGAATACCACTCACATTTGCCCAAAGATCAAGACACCTCGAAAAGTGTGCATCGCCTCGATATGCGTGCCCCCGCCTTGATTTTCATGCCAACTCTCAAAAGTTGCATCAATCTCATCATCTCGATTACCTCAATCATAAAATAATATTTAATCACTAAATATCCTCAATATTCCATTTATTTCCTATTTTCCTTCATTTTCCTTCATTTTTCCTTCTAAAAATCCCAATAAATACACCAGGACTATTTCTTCAAATTTATCTTCACAAAAATTCATAATAACCTATGAACATCAAGAGAAAAATATTGGACTTACCCGAATGCTGCGTTTTCATGCAAAACGAGGCTCTTTGATGCTAGAAACGAGACCTAGAGAACTCCAAATCCAAATATTTTTTAACAGGACCTAGATCTCGAATTTATAGGAATTTAGTTTTTTTCAGAATTTTCTGAGCTTAAACGCACCCTCACTCGCCCATACAAGTTGGCTCACGCGCCTTTAGTCGCGGGTCCCAGCTGGAGAGTGTGCTGCACGCGCCGGTCGTCTTCAACCTCCAGATTCCTGCCAGCTCCGACGCGTTCTGGTTTAATGGCCATAACTCCTTCATCCGACCTCCGTTTTGACCCCCATTTGTTCCTACACCTTCCTCTCTTCGCCCTCTACAAGATGGTACCAAAAAATCCCACAAACCGAACTATTTTTAGACTACTCCAAGCGATTTTCTGGCGAATCTCATTTTTCCAACGAAGCTTCAGATCTCCCTCAACTCTCAACCAAAATGGCTCAAATTTGACAGAAACGAAGCTTGAGACATGGGCAACAAAAGCCCCTTATCTGCTGCTCTCAATTCATTCACAAACTCACGGATCTAACAATTTAATCTTTCAAATCATTCGGCCATCTCCTATTCCCGACCCCTCTGAGGTTCCTACCTCCCTTGGATCAACCCAATTGCAGCAAAAACCGACCGTAATCATCATTTTCATTGCTTCCAAAATCCGACCGAAAACTTGGTCAAAAATCTTCATTTTTCGGCCAACCCATGCCCCCTTGTCGACCCAAACCCGACCCAAAGGCATCCTCGACCCCTTTGGCACAAATCCCCATTGTCAGTAGGCGCTGGTCGGCGACCAGAATTGGCTGGTCGGCCATGGCAGCCTGCTCCATCCTCAATGTTTGGAAAATTGCACTTTAGCCCCTATCTTTTCTCATTTTGCATTTTGGTCCTTTCCTTTAAGCCACTGAGCTTTCCAATAGTTCCATTATGATCCTCAAGTCCTAAAAACTTCCATTCCTTATCAGAAGATTCTGAAAAATCGCCATCTCGGCCTTCCTCCGGCTAATTCAGAAAATTACACTTTGGCCCGAATCTCCGTTTTAGCCTCAAACCCTCTCGTTTCTTCCTGAAACCTCTGAAGGGTTGTTCCTCATGAAAAATCGAATCCCCCTAAAGCTTCTGTTGACTTCCAGGAAGTCGTCTATAATAATTCGGTATTGCAGCCTAATTGGCAGCTGCCTTTTTGCTATACCGAAAAATGTTTCCGATCTCATTTCTTTCGGCACCATAAATCCTATCTCGGGGTGCTAGTCAATGCCACATCATTTTTCTTTGGCATCTCGGCTTCAGGAAACTCCCGACAATCGATTCAGTCATTCATATGGTAATAAATTATCGTTATACCCTCAATTTATCCTTAAATTCCATTTTTGCCCCAAGATAAATTACTCTTGAGTCCTTTAGAATTTCTCGGGTATTACACCTATACCCTATCTAGGTAGTAATGCCAAATCCCCAAGCAGTATAACCACTGAAAGCTCTAAGTCTACAATTCCGTAATAGTCCTTTGGTCAATTTTCATCACAGATCTCTCTTGGGACGTCGTATTGGTGTTCTGATTTATCCATCCAAATTCAACTAAACTTAGGGTTGCTGCCAAAAACCTCCAAGGAAATGCAAACCCCCTTAGAACCTCAATTTGCTATCACACCCCATCACATAATGCATCTCCCATCCAAATACGTGCAGACAGTTTAACTGTCAACTACATACAGGCTACCGCATCACCCAACCTTTAGTTTTTCGTCTCAGTACACCATGTACACATCTCGGTAGCTACACATCTGCCATTTACTATCGGACTCCTATAGCACATTTCCACTATGTGGGACATTTCCGTACCACTCCTAGCAAAATCCAATTATGGACCTCAAACTCACATTATACCACAACCTCATCTCTCATGAATTGACACAAGCCTTTATGGAGCGTCGGCAACGCCTGACAAGATAAAAGAAACTCTAGACCTCTATCTCTGTCGCTGATCCCGACCAATCCATAAATACTACGAAGGCGTCGGTCAAGCCAAATGGCAGGGTCACAAACTTATAGCGTCCGTACGAGTACGATAAGCAATTGTAGAAAACACCTTGGAGTTAGCCCGACAAATCATCTGCTCAGAAGAAAGGGCATGTATGCCTTAAGGCTGCCCGGTTCAATTACAGGGTCAATCCCTTACTTAGGCACCCTCTTTGGGAAATCTCGATGAAAGTCAAAAGTATCCCTCGCTCACTCTCAACTGGGAGAGGAATCCAGCTATACACACCCTTATCATGAGCAACGTACGCCCTAAATGCAGCTTTAAAAATTTCCTTAACCACTTCCCTCAGACGAGGTACGTGTTATCTGTAATCCGCATCACCAATAAACAATGGTTAGGGACCTAACAAATCCACCACAAGTCAGGTGTTTGGTCCACTCGGTCTTAACGAAAACAGTCCACAACCAAATGTCCATCACAAGTTTGGCCTATGACTTCCCAGGTTCATACTATTCATCACATCAGGTCACTAGGATACTCTTTGCTCATAGCAATGACTACTTGATTCCTAGGGATCCCAAGGCTCATAAGTTCATTAAATACATCTCTTTACATGATACCTTCAAACATTGCACATGATGTTCCTCACATAATTCACATCCTTACAAACCTCATAACTTACAACCATACATTTACAACCATATATTTGCATTGCAGCACCCTTATAATCTCACTAACTAGAACTCTCCTCATCACCTCTGGCAACCGAGGTAAGCTAAGTCCTCATTACCAACTACGTTAGAGCTGGGTTCAACAAGTCCCTCTAGTGGCTGTGACGGTCCCCTCACGGTGGCTTAGATTGACTGAGTGCCAGGTAGTGCTCCAATCTTGGGCACGTCCGGTATCGGCCCTTGATAGGACTCCCAATGGGCAGCTTGTTACCTCACAGCCCTGGTAAAAACATTATAATGGAAATGAAGACTCGCATCATTCATCATTACTTCAGTCGACCGCCTCCACACGTCATTCATGTGCTCACGAGCGAACAGGACTTGCCTCTCTAACAATCCCCAAAAGATCTCGTGAATTGTCCCTTGAAACAACTCGTCAAGCCGATGCATATAACTTACTAAGTACTCCTCTTCATCTTGCCATCCTCCCCATCCAGAAGTAAACTCCTATTCCCACCAACACCATAAATGATCCAATGTTGGGAGGTCATCCGGATCGGATAGGGGTACACCGAGATCCATTGGGAATACTCAAAATCCAAATGCAACACCGAATAGCAGATAAAGATATTAAGACTAAACCAACTTCTTACCCAAACACCTAGGGGCAGGCACAAGTCCTAAATAAATCTCATTCATACCATCTCACAGTCCCATCCTAATCTGCGCCTATCACCACTGCACGAATATAAATTGGGACATAGTCTCTCACACGAATCAGCAAAACTCAACTTAGCACAGCCTGACCCTATTCGATTCACCTAGACCTCTCTAACTCTACCCGATAACCTTGGTGTACAGGAACTCGTCCCCCAAAACTAACTCAAACTACGTTCTGATACCAACAATGTAAGCACCCCCACCTGGATATCCCTAACCACCCGGACTACTCGAACGGGAGCGCCAATGGAAGGAAAAAGAATGAGACAAAAGACCAAAAACCACCATAGCATGCATACACAAAAATAAGAACAGCGGAAACGAAGCTAAACACATGCATGCACTATGGGTACCCCGCTATCACAGCGGTCACATGATAAATAAATAAACACAGACTCTTGTGCCGACATACACGAGACTTGAGGAAAGACCTGGCACAGTATAAAATAATAGAGTAGATCATACTTAGACATCAGAGTTGACAGGGATTGACGGGACTGCTTGTACACCATACCGACTCTGCCGCTAGAAGCCGACTCCCTTTCTTAGACCCATGCTGCTATTACCTAGAATGATGGAAAGCAAGATGAGTCGAGAGACTCAGCAAGCATAAGAAAGGAAAGATTAAAGACTGTATAAATCCAATAAACTCTCCCCAGAATAAACCCCTAAGTACACACAAGCCATGAGACGCTCCAACACAATAACATAATATAATAAAAGCACATACCGGTCCTTGGGACCCACACAAGACACACGGCACCCAAGTCCTATACTAACCTGCCGCTGCCCTGAGAGGCAACATGTATCTCCAACAAACCTGCGCGCGCTATACCGGGTCTGTACTCCCGTCACCCGTCCATGTCGGTACTCCCAACACCCGAGCCATAGGCTCCCTCAGAACGGTACTCCCGTCCGAGAACTAATAACTACTAGTAGTCATGCAATGCACATAGAAATGCAACGGCGTAGTGAGCATCAACGTGATACACTGGCGCCCATACATCCAGGCATCAGGCCATGCTCTACCCACATAGTAAACCACACGCGATGCATATGCCCGTGCTGGATGCAACCTGACCAAGCTAGCATATCCGTGTCCAAGCATACTCAATAAATGAATATCCCAACATGCAACCCGTACCCATGTGCATATCAAATCATGAACAGCAATATAATGAATCTAAACGTGCAGTAAATTACATACTGGCAGAGCTAGTCAGTAGTGCCCGGCACCGGTCAATGGCCAGTGACTAGGAGTGTCCACCTGACGGTCCATATCAGGGCCGTACAATAGTCTACCCTAACATCACCAACAACCGACCCCTGCCCCACTGCTCGATAACTCTAATTGAACCATAAATAAATCCGAGAAAAACGTACATAATCCCGCACGTCTAGGAACCTAGTTCCCAGGCTGGTTCAGCATCATTCCCAAAAGAAGTGGGGGAGGTACAAACCCCCATAGGCTCACAATGAATAAAATTCTAAAAGCCTCGGATTTAATTTAAATTAGAACAGATGAATAATAATTCAACAAATAAGGCTAGGTGCCGAATTAAAGTAAGGGAGATGATAAAATACGAGAAATCACGGGGTCTTTTACAGGAATTGAAGAACACGAGGGGAGGGTTAAGAGTTTGCCTTTACACGACCGTTCCTTGCCTTTCTTGCATTCCCGCTGCGAAGTAAAACGTTTAATAGCGATTAATAAAACCACGGCCCATATTAATTAAATCCAACCGTGTAATATAAATAATTTAACCGTCTAAAATCCCACGTAGGCACACCGTAAATAAAATCCCAATAAATCTCATATTTATTTTCAATTAAATCATGCCCAAAAACATCCTTAATTCATATAATTAATACGCAAAATTGAAACGAATTAAGGGAAGACGAGGGATTCACTAAATGGAAAGAGATCGCAAGGGTAGAAAGAGCTTGCCTCGTTTAAGCTGATTACAGCGTTTCCACGCTTAAACACCACCAAAATAATACACGCTGCAAATTCGCATAAACTGCCAAAATTAATAAAATTGGACCCAAAACGAAATTTCAACCTTGGAATACAAATAATTTAGCTATATAAAAATTCTTAAACATATAACACCTCAAATAATTTTTACTCACATACCGGTTAGCTTTCACGCTGAAATAATCCCAAAAGTCATTTATTTTTCCTTTATTTTTCTTTTCTTTCCTTTTATTTCTTCTTCTTCCTCTCTTCTTCTCCTTCCCGTGCCCCTACTTCTGCGCCTTGCTTCTTCTCCCTTCTTTCCTTCTTCTTTCTTCTTCTTCTTCTTCCTACAGCCGAACCAGCACTGCCGCCGCCTCCTTCCACCAGTCGCGGCCGCCTCCAGCTCCACCTCCCATGGCCGCTGCTGCTACTGCCTCGCGTTGTCGCTGTCGCTGCCACCGCCGCTGCTCCGCGTCGCCCATGGCTGTGGCTTCTTCAAGCCGCTGTTGATCCTCGTCAGCCATGGCAGCGGCTGCCATGGCCGATTGGCCTTCGGGCTCTCGTGCTCTCTCTCTCTCTCGATCTCCTTCTCTCCATCTCCCTATCTCTCTCCCTTACTCTATCTCTCACTCTCACGGCTTCTTCTTCACTCGGCCAAACCCCATCCCCAATCTCCCAGCTCTCTCTCTCTCTCTCTCTCTCATCTGTTTCACTTTGAAAAACATGGCCACTAGCCATTCCTTAACCTCCACGCACACGCGCACAACCACACAAAATTATAACATATTAATTAATTAACTAAATTTAATTTACACTTTTATTAGTTTTGGGATATTACACAATCAATCCTTCTTCCTTCTCTAAGAACACTCTTATCCTTTGTGGTGCAAATCTTTAATGTTGTGTAGGTCTATTTTTGAATGGTTTTTGTTGCTACTTGTTGTATTTAAAGGCTATTTTTAATACTTATCTAGAACAACTCTATATAAAGGGTCAAATCAAGAACATTCAAATGTGTATTTAAGTAAAAATTCATTTGTTATTCTTGTAATATATGTCATTACTTGACTAATTAAATTAAAAACTAGGAAGAATCCGTTTGGGGCTTACATTACTTGACTATAATTTAAAAGTAGTTGACTTCATGCTAAAGAACCGAGAGACAATCAAAGTTTACTCGACTAATGAGTTATGTTAGTCGACTCTTAGTACATATGTAAGTCAATTTGTGCTCTCAAGGTATTACTTGACTACTATAGTAAGTAGTCGACTTACTGTTAATTAAGATATAGAGAACTCTTTGTTTTTTGTACTTGATTAATATAAATTATTACTCGATTATTAAGTTTGGACTCTTCCTTGAATTATTTAAGGAATACTCAACTAATTCAACATATTAGTTGACTTCCATTATAACAACAAAGAACAACTCAAAGTGTAATCGACTAATAAGAAGACACACTCGACTAACGTGCTTGGATTAAGAAGAGATCTTAAGTTACTAATATGTTTGTACTCGATTACTTTACTTTATACTTGACTAATTAAGAATAGTCCTTAGTTGACTATTATTGAACAATACTCGAGTAATTATGTGCTTGTATTGAATATTTTATTTTGATATATTCTACTTGACTTCTTGATTAAAATAATTGAGTAATTGATGATTTTACTCGACTAACTTAACTTTGTACTTGATTATTGTGTAATAAAACAAAAACAAAAAAAAATCATAATGTGTTGAAAGTACATACTCGAGTAACTCAATATTTTACTCAACTATATGTTCAAGTTACTCGACTACAAGTACTTCATACTTAAGTACTCTATGCTTGTGAATTTAAAATCCTTTTATATTACTTCTCTAATTTAACAATATGACATATTCATTTATTGTTCTAAACGTTGCATGTCATCAAACAAGTTGATGTGAATATATATACCTATATATATGTGCTGATTGAGATTACCTGTCATTTTGTTGTTTGAATATATGCTTGTTTAAATTTGAAATTCGAAAAAGACAGCAGCTGATGTGAGCTGAAAAAGATTATCTTCTTTTTTACTGAAAGTTGATTCAAATAACAAAGCTTATTCCTTCAAGTTTGAATACATCTTTTGAGTCCTTTTTCTGTACTTATCTTATATCGTTAATTCTTGAGAGAAAACCCGTGTAACTTAGACATCTTTGTCTGTTTTATACTCCATCAGTTATAAAGTGATATTTGAAGGTTTGTGCTTGAGTTTGAGTGAAAAAACAGCTGGAAGGTTAGGCTTGCTCATTGAAAAAGCTCTGTAAGTTATAAATAATAGTTCTTGTCTCTTTAAAAAGCACTTGATTAATAGTTGTTTCAAAATTCTTAACAAGTGTCAAGATAATGGATGTAAATCTTGGACCGAACTATTATAAATTTTTTGTCTCATGCACTTGTGCACTAATTATTCTATTTTTTATTCTTTCATATTTTCATTAGGTTTAAAATTTTTGAGATAAGCTTAATTCATTCCCCTCTTAAGCTAATATTATAAAGACTCTTTGCAAGCTTATGACAGTTGGAGGAATAAGCTCATAAGGTTTCAACACAAATTGAATTTCAAAAGTAACAGAGGTCATGTCCTTCTCTAACTGAAAATTATTTTAGCTGTGGACAAAATATAAGCATGGAGATTCACAGGTAGTCAGCATATAAATCCAAAAGTTAATTAATTCTATGCAGATTTCCAATTTTTTAAGGCTTAAAATGATTAGTATAATAGTTCAAAAATAATTAAAACTTTCACAAAACGAGATATATTCAGATTTGAGAAAAGACTTGACACAACAAAGGTTATAAACAAAAAATAATTTTATTAAAAGGTGCAGTGATTCAAAAAGCCTTTAGGCTTGATTGTCTTGGGAAATATCCTTTTTTTGACCTCAATTTAATAGTTTCATCACTACAATAAACATTCAAAGAGTATGCCTATAGGATAAATTCATGTAAATGATAACTGGTACATTTTTCATTGCCAAACTAATGATAATTGGTCAGAAAATTAATTTGGAGAATGCAAAATAAATTTCTGCAAATTTTTTGTCAACTAGTTACAGCTCTTAGGAAAAAAGTAATGCATTCTTCTAGGTTTCAGTTGACTAGTGAAGTGTCACTAATTGGATAGTTGAGTACCTTTAGAAACATTCATGCCTCACTGTCAAACTTCAATTAACCAGTCTTGATCCATTAGTTGACTATTGCTATTTTCATTTTATTTATTTCAAACTCTAGTCCACTAGTCATGGTCTGTTGTTTTGCTTGATATCTTGATGATGAAAATTTTCATATTTTTGGAATTTAAAAATGATATATATATATTATCTTTAAAATTTGAAAATGAGATATATTTTATCTTAAAAATTCAAAATACAAAATCCAAACAATGGCAAAAGATAAATGAGTTTTTCATAGTTCAAAACTATTGATAATTTTTTAAAAACTATTGATTGTTTTTACAAACTATTGATTGTTTTTAGCTTTAGGTGAATGGGTTGAGGAAACAAATTGACCGTTTTGGAAAAAGAGTCACCTCGCTTTTTTTAAATGTCAAAAAGAGTCTATTATTTTAGAAAAGAATCGGCAGTGTAGAAAAAATATATATCCAAAAGGGGGTTGAATTGGGAGTTTCAAAATTTTTTTGGAATTAAAGACCTTTTATGTAAGGAAAACTGTTTGATATTTTACAACTTTTGAAAGATAGTTATAAGAGAATTTATTGAAACCTTTTAGCTCTTGTTGCTTAACAAAATTATGATTCAAATATGATTTAAAAGAGAATGAGATTTATAAGGTCAAATTTTATGGCTGTGATTTCAAATCTTAAAAGTTGAAAGTAAAATCCAACAAGCTTTAATGAAAAATAAAAATAGACTAATGCAACACATAAAGATTTTATAGTAGTTCAGCTCACTTTATCTAGCTCACTTTATCTACTCCACTACCTTGTTTATTCACCAAGAATTTTAACAATCCATTTTAACCTTTTAAGATTAGTTAAAATCTCAACTTTTGATAGGTACAACTATAAACTTTATTTTTCAATGGCTCAATAATAATCGAATATTAACAGTTTTTATAAGGAGCAATTGGAACCTTTTATATAGTATTTTTTATGGGCTCAAGCACTAACCACCAAAAGAGAAGTGAAGTTTACAATTTAAATACTTTGAGAAGTTTTTACAATATCGAATTCAAATAATGAAAGTAGTTTTTCACAAAGAAAATAGAGATGAAAAGAATATGAAGATAAAAACACTCCCTTTCTTTTTTTTTGATATAAGATATATCCTTTGAGGGCTCTTTTGAATGAGTATGATTGTGAAAAAAATTAGCTCAACATCTCCGATTCTTTTTGAAACCCATTTGCCTTTTATAGCTTTCTTTGTCGCATAACTATTAACCTTTTTATCTAATGGATAAAACTTGAAAGATAATCAATATATATTCTATTCTATTTGATCTCTATGGTTAGATATTTAATTTATACTCAAATAATGTTTTGAAAGCCTTTCTGTAATGGTTAAAATAAAAATGTGCACTTTTTAAATGTTTATAATGGCTAATTTAATGGCTATAATTTAAGTTCTAGTACACTTTTACTCAAGTAAATAAAATTTGTAATCAACTAAGTTTTGTCTATGCTCATATATATACATTTTGTAATCAACTAATTTTGACAACTTATTGATTACAAAAAATTTATACTTGATTATATTTCTAGCATCGAGACATGAGATAATTGCTCAATAATAAATTGAATTTAATCGATTATACATCAACATTTACTCAATTAAAAAGGAATAATACTCAATTATTTTTTGCACTTACTTGAGTGGATTGAAATTGTAGTTGATTAAAATTAAATTTTTACTCAATTACAAAATATTTATAATCGATTACAATTCTACAACAAAAACTTGATTACAACTAAGATTTTAATCAATTAAACTTTAACATTTACTCAATTACAAATTCATACAATTGATTACACAAAAGATCTAGAGACTCTGACAAATTACCAGAGAATAAGTATTTGATTATAATTTAGATTTACTCTAGTACATTAAGATACTTACTCGATTATAAATTTGATTACTCAATTATTATTGATCTGCTATGAATTTATAGATTCAATAGCCTAGATCAATATTTTACTCGAGTAATATAGAATTTTTACTCAATTAATATTTTAATATACTCGATTGATTATATGTTTTACTCGATTAAAACTCTATCAACAATTATCTTTAATATATTATTTTGAATATTATCATCAAAATAATTTTCTCATCAACATTAACATCAAATAAATAACTTAACATAAATATTTAGCCCAATTATTTAAAATACAAGTGTTGTTTGCAAAAGTTGATTAAAACTAACTTTCCAATCATCACTTGGTTATATAAAAAATTTTAATGGATAAAGATAACGAAGTATTCTTATATCATGGAATTTTACTAGATTTTCAAAGAATAATAAATTAAGTACAATAAATGCTACTCAACTAAAAAAAATTCCCTTCTTGATCAAAGAAAAATTATTCTGCTAATCACACAACATGACTTATGTAAGCACCCCTGCCCGGATATCTCAACCATTCGGTCTATCCGAACGAACGCGCTTACATGGAGGGAAGAGAAATAGACATAAGACAAAAATACCATGGCATGCATACATACGAAAAATACAACAGTGGAAGCAAAACATATGGTAAGGAGTCTTAGAAATGGGTTGCGTACCTGGTATCAGATCGACTGCAAAATCAATCTCCCGGTGCAGTGGTAGTCCCGGCAACTCATCTGGGAACACATCTGGAAAGTCTCGCACCACAGGATAGGCAGTTAACTCCTTCTTCTCCCCAACTATCACGATCACAAATGCAAAATAGGCTTCACACCCATGTCGTATAAGCCTCTCGGTGTGCATAACCGATATCATCGACGTAGTCACCACAGGCTTCACACCCCGATATGTAACAACTGGTCTCCCCGGGTGCTCAAATGAGATTACCTTCCGTCGACAATCAACTCGAGCATAGTGCCGTGAGAGCCAATCCATACCCAACGGTAAATCAAAATCCTGGATCGCCAAAACAATAAGATCCCCTAAAAATACCTGGTCTTGGATCCCTATCTCGCAATCCCTAACCATCTCACTCCCCAATAATACCGTCCCTCCCGGTGTCGAAACAGATAAATCATATGGTAAGAGGTACACAGGATCGGGATCTTTTGCAACAAATGGGGTGCTATGAAAGAGTGGGTAGAACCTGTATGAAATAAGGCACGTACATCGTGACCATGGAGAGAAAGTATACCTTGTATTGTGTCACTGCCCTCAGCTGCCTCGGCAGCTGTCACCGCAAACGCCTTCCCCTGTATTTGTACCCTCTCTGTGGGCCCTGAGCGCTGTGCTGCTGGTAGGGGTAGTGGTGCTCCTGGACCCTGTGCCCTAGGTGTAAACTGTCTTTGAGCTGGTCTGGTTCCCACACCTCCCGTCCATATCCCTCCAATCTGTCCTGGCTGGGTACATACGTTCGCTCGATAACCCCTCTGTCCAAAGCGAAAGCAAATGACATCCTGCCATGTGGCCGGTGTAGCTGGTGAGGCCGGTGTAGCCGGTCTGGGCCCTTGTGGACAGTCCCTCTTCAAATGTCTCGGCTGACCACAGCGGTAACACACGTCCCGACGAACATCCCGGCACTGCCCCTGGTGTCTCTGCCCGCACTGCCGGCACTGTGGAAGCCCAAAACTCTTACTGCCCGCATCCCACTTTCTCTTCTTACTACTGCTCCCTGCGCCCTTCATGACTGATTGATCTGATCGTGCCTCCAATCGGTCTCGCTCCACTGCGTGGGCCCGCTGTACAGCCGTAGGAAAGTCGGGTGCCTCGATACCAGCCATGGCATGACGAATCTTTGGTCGTTGCCCCCTTTGAAACTTGCTGACTCTGCGAGACTCAGGGGTCACTAACTCTAGAGCATATCGAGATAACGCCACAAAGTCAGTCTTGTACTGTGTGACTGTTTTGCTCCCTTACTATAAGTCAACAAACTCAAACACCTTCTGTTCTCTGACCCAAGCTGGTACATAAGTCTCATTGAACGTCACGACAAACTATGCCCATGTCGGGTCCCCATCACCATATCGCTGTCTGGTGGTCTCTCACCATCGCTTGGCGTCTTTTCGCAACAAGAAGGTCCCCAGTCGAACTCTATGGGCCTCTGCACAGCCTATAGATCGCAAACGCTTCTCCACAGCCAGTAGCCAATCCTCGGCCTCTGTCGTGTCGACACCTCTACTAAACTCTGGTGGACGTAGGGCCATAAAATCTTTAAGTAGTGCGGCACCAGAACTGTCCCTTGCTCCCGGCGTACCTGAATGTGACGCCTGGGCCGTAGCGGTCTTACCATCATGACTGCGCTCCTGACGTAACTGAGATGCCGCCAGTATGTCTACGGCCCGTAGAAGACCTGCCAATGTCTCCTGCATGTTTGGAGGCCTTGACTGTCTTTCATCTTTTGTATCCGTCGCCTGTACCTCAGGAGTAGGAACAAGGTGCCCTCTACCTCGCATCGATGGTCTACCATGACCTCGTCCAAGGCGTGTGTCCATGAATCCTACATAACCAAAATTAATTAGAACGCATTTCGAAATTAAGGACACGACCTAACACTCTAACTCTACCTAACAGCCTTGGTGTACAGTTACTTGTCCCCCAAATTGACTCAATGAGGCTTTAATACCAACTTTGTAAGCACCCCCGCCCGAATATCCCAACCACCCGGTCTATCCGAACGAAAGCGCTTACATGGAGGCAAGAGAAATAGACATAAGACAAAAATACCCTGGCATGCATACATACGAAAAATACAACAGCGGAAGCAAAACAATATACATGCACGCCTACAAGTACCCTGTTGGAACAATAGTCAAGGAGTATATAAAAATATACAGACACCTGTGCCAACAAATAAAAGATACCAGGAACAACCGGGCACAGTCAAAAATGAGAGTCAGAACTCCTAACAAAACATCAGAGAAGACAGGGGCAGCTAACTGTACACCCTACCAACACGGCTGGCTGCTAGGTGGCGTGGTCCTCACCCTCGACTTTTGCTTTACCTTTACCTGGAATGATGGAAAGCAAGGTGAGTCGCAAGACTCAGCAAGTTTATGAAAAAAGGAAAGCTGTAAACGAAATAGAAGAGGAGATCACCCCAAATATAAACCCACATGTACACACAAGCCATGTGACGCAACAACGCAACAGTGCACCATAATAAAACACATAACCGTCCTTGGGGCCCATATAAAAGCACCTGGCACCCAAGTCCCAAACCAACCTGCCGCTGCCCTGAAAGACAACATAGATCCCCAACAAACCTGTGTGCACTGTCCCAGGGTGGTACTCCCCTCACCTGTATCCCTGCCGGTACTCCCGACAGCCGAGCCATAGGCTCCCTTGGAACGGTACTCCCGTCCGAGAACTAATAACTACCAATAACCATGCAATGCATATAAAATGCAAGGCGTAATGAGCATCAACATGATACAAGACGCCCATACATCCAAGCATCAGGCCATGCTCCGCCTATATAGTAAACCACATGCGATGCATATGCCCATGCTGGATGCAACCTGACCAAACTAGGATGTCCTTGATCAAGCATAACCAAATCATGATAATCCCGACATGCAGCCCGTACCCATGTGCATACCAAACCATGCAACAAGAATAAAACATAATCAGGCATGCTATAATCACATAACGGTAGAGCTAGTCAGCAGTGCCTAACAACGGTCAGCAGTCCGTGACTAGGAGAGACCATCTAACGGTCTAAGATAGACCGTATGATAGTCGCATCGTCACCAAACAGCTAATTCTTGCCCCTACTGCACAACCACTCTAGCCAATAAACAACCAAAAATCCAATAATAATATCCGACAGCTAAGAACCTAGCCCCAGGTGAGTACGGCATCATTCCTATAGGCTTGGGGGTGGCACAAACCCCCATAGGCAACCAACGAATAAAACTCTCGAGACTAGGTTAATAAATTAAATTATTAAATGCACCGTTTAAATTCCACAATTTATTAACAGCCGAAATCAACGAAGGAAGGTTAAATAAATTAACATCGAAAGAATCGACAATGAGGGTATAAAGAACTTGCCTTTCTGAAGATAGCCTTAGGCTCGCTTTGACCAACGCGGTCAAAATTATACAAACTGTAATATTCCAATTATTGACAAAATTAATAAAATTGGGTTCTAAACAAAATTTCAACCGCACAGAATATTAATTACTAGTTTAATTACATACCTGGATAATTAAATCTAGGATTAAACGAAGTTTAATTTGAATTTTGAAGCTCAAATTTCTCAATTTCATGACACGAGCTCGCTGGATTTTTCTAAAAATTTCTTACTGCTCAATTGCACCAAAATCACTCCCGAAATCGGGCAAAAATTCGACCGAAATTAAGCAGAGCAGGGGGCGCCACGTGGCAGCGCTGGGGAGGCCACCGCCTCACCGAAACGACGTCGTTTCGGACGCCCAATGGCTGAATTAATTCAGCCAAAAATTCCCCCCCTCCGCGCGCCTGGCCGCGATTTCGAAGCCGCGTCCACCGCCTGGCCGCCTCACGCGCGAACCGCCCGCGCCCGCTCGCCTCTTCAACATATGTATGCGATATGTTATATTTAAAATGACTTTTTCCCTCTTCCGCGATTCACGCTAGCACCCCTAACTTTCCATTAATTACACTAACACCCACTTAATTAATTACATTAACACCCGAAATTTCTGAAAATCCCACAATTGAATGTATTTTAATTTTTCTCTAATTCCAAAAATTCCTAAAATAACAAAATTAATTATCTTAATTTCCTATTTCCTTAAAATCACATAATTTAATTTTATTTAATCACAACAAATTATTTTAATATTTCTTTTAAATCCAATTATTCCAAAATTAAATTAAATTACTATTTACGAGGCGTTACAACTTATTCCATAAAAATATAATTACTTGAATAACTATTCATATCCAACTTATCAAATACACACAAGAAACACACATAAATCAAATGCTTACTTATTATTCTATTGAGACAAAGCATGTATGATTTTTATTCTATAAGCTCTTAAAGTATCGTGCACATATATGAATATTATAAATTTTAAATCCAAAACATTATCACTTTAAAACATTTAACAACTTAAGAATTCACAACAATTTGATCAAATACTGCTGAATTTAATAAGGTTTAAATTCTTTTAAATACTTGAATGATTTTTCTTATCAAGCAACACATATTCAACATTATTTCATCTTAAAGTGTTATTCCATTAAATTTTAGAACATTGAGAACTTTAAGAATTTGATACTTAAGTACCAAATAGGCAATTTAAGCTCTATGAACTAGAACTTAGGATTATTGTTCAGTATATAAACATTTACTCAAGAACTTTGATTATTAACACCTAAGCATCAAATAAAGCACATTACTCTTAGATTTGAGAAATGCTTTTACATATTTTGAACACTAAAGATATTTTTTAACTTTAAATTTACTCTAAACATTATGAGGTCCACATGACACTCATGCATAATGGATACTTAGGATATCCCTTAAAATTCTAAAACAACCTATTAATATATTAAGTATATTGATAGATAAGACATAAAAACAATCTTAATTACAAATTGATAAAGCATATTGACATATTAAGGTTATCACTCCTAATATTATCAATCTCAACATCTCCTTAATAAACAGTGTAAAGAGGTTTCAGATGATCATTGCAGAAGCTATATATTCAGTTATTGTTGATCCATTGAAAAACAGAAGTTACAGTTACACCTATTAAAAGTTGAGGTTATAGTTGATAATGCAAAAAATTATAATGGATTGTTGAAATCCTTAATGAGAAGCCAATGGAGTGAAGTAGGCTGGTGAAGCTGAACCATTATAAAATTGTTGTGTGTTGTTTTGCTTATTTTCTTTCATTTCAATACTTTCATTCTGCATTCAGTAAGAGTTATTTTTCAACATCTTTGATATCAATTTTAAAATTCACATCAACAACTTTCTAAAACTTTAAAAGAATCAATCTTTTTGTATTGAATTTATTTCTTATCAATGTTATATTTAAAACATTAGTTTTTATAATTTGAAAAAGTCCAAAATGTTTTATTCAAAGATTCATTAAAAGTAAAAAAAGTTTTGAAAAACCCAATTCACATCCTTCTTGGGTGTCTTTTATTTCTATTAGTAATGATGGATATAAAATATAATTGTAATTATTTTTTCTATGTTGGGTAGAAAAATGGGCAAACCCCTTATTTAAAATAGTAAAAGTAGTCTCCCATCGAGGCTTTTTAGAAGTTATCATCCACATTTTCTAAATCAAATAGAATTATAAAGTAATCAATTATTTTATTAAATCCTTTGATTATCTTATTAGATTAATATCATTATATTTGATATTTAATTTTTTTAATTATATTATAATATACCAAATTAATTATTACTGATTTATCTAATAAGATATTTTCTATTAATTATTATGTGAGCCATAAGATAATTCTTACTGATAGTCTGCACAGTTTCTAGAAAAGACGACGAGGGGCAGTAGTTGTTATCCTCGGACAACCCAATGGCCTTTAACCACCGGCAACAGCCACCACTCCAGCATAATAGTGGATGATTTGTATAAGAGCTAGTGTAAGTTTTAAGTGTGCAATGTTTGCAAGTTTATTTCCTTGATCCTCTTGAATTTGGTTTTTGTATTATGCTAACAAAGTGAACTTGAGAAAGTAATGGTTTCCTTGTGAAGCTTTTGGAACTCCTCCATAATCATATCACTTTTGAACCGTCTCGACCTAATCTCGGCCCATCTCCATTGGCCCAATCTCGACCCATCTCTCATGGCCCAATCTCGGCCTGGCCTTGGCCCTACGCTAGACTGCAGCAACATCATTATAGCCCCCATACTGGGTATCTGCGTGCCCACTTAAATCCCATCCTCATTAATGGTAGATCCAATCTACATTAATGAGGGTCCAGTCGACACTATGCTGTCACCTGAGAACCCCTACCAGAGCCGGATACTTAGTCCATTACCTGGAAACGCACGACGCATGCATGCAAAAGGACGATTCCTCTTCTTATATCAACCAGCTCTTTTCAGAGCCAATGCATGTTCTGCTTTCTAACCTACCGATATACTACAATTTCTTTACTCTCTCACTCACTCGAGCATCAGAGTGCTTGTAGGTGTCAGCCGCCCCCGGACAGACCCATCGTCGGAACCTGTTCCCTACTATTGCGATCCCATCTTTGACCGCTCCCTTTGGTCAAGAAGGAACATCTGGCGCCTACTGTGGGGCCCAATAAAACTTACCTACCCCATAATCTCACTAGAGCTTTTCAAGCCAACCTCATCACCTTACCATGGTACGAACCAGAAGCACAAGTCTAGGAGCCAAAAGACGTCGACTGTCTCCCACAAAACCTAGCTATCATAGAAGTCCTCCTCCATACTGTCCAACAACTCCAGAACCAAGTTGCTGAGTTGACCCGAAACTACCAGCGTGACCAAGCCAACAAGTAGGTTGACTACGACGCAGAAGGTAGTCACCACCAACACCATCAAGCCACCCACACTCCTATTCGCCTGCCTTTTGCTTCCTTGTATTCCCCAAGTCATTTTTTCTCAGAGTTCATCATGGATGTCCTTTTACCTGACGGTTTCCACCTTTCTAACACTTTGGAGCCTTACAACGGCACTACCGACCCTCATGAGCATCTCACCATATTTAGTGACATAATGCTACTAAGCGGAAGCTCATACCTGATCATTTGTCAGTCTTTTGCTAGCACGTTGAGGAAGTCGGCCATGTTGTGGTTCTCGTCCCTAGACCCGAACTCCATCCATGACTTCCCCAAGCTAGCCACTCACTTTCTTACTCATTTATTTATTAGCCGAGCTCACCATAAGACGTCAGCTAGTCTCATCAACTTGAAGCAAGGAGAACACGAACTGCTTCGAGCATTCATGAACAGGTTTTTCCTGGAGGCCCTTCAGATCAGGGATCTCAACCCGATAATCTCCTTACACGCTATCATGGCCAGACTCAGAGTAGGTCCCTTCGCCGACTTGTTGGCTCGAAAGCCTCCTGCCATCTTGGACGATCTCATGATACACGTGACGAGATACATAAACATGGAGGAGGTGTCAGCCGCCAGGCGTAATGAAGTCAAACTACAAGCATGACCACAATCGGTCCCCCAGTTGGGACCTTCCTCTGGCCGGCAACACAACGTTGAGAGGGACTCCGAACGAAAACTGGAAAATCAAGATCACAACAAAGGGTGGAGGGAGCCAGCCCGAGCCCCTGAGCTTCCTCAATTACGCTACAACGCATATACCCCCCTTACTGTCAGGCGAGATCAAATCTTTCGAGAAGTCTACAATGCAAGGGTTATCCCCCTCCTGGATGTCAACAAACAATGCCCTCCCGTGGCAACACCGACACTAGCAGGCGATGCGATTACCACCGCATGTTCGGACACACGACTGAAGAATGCACCTCCCTAAAGAACCAGATAAAGCGACTGGTCAAAGAAGGCTATCTTCACCAGTATGTTTTTAGAATAGATAAAAGACGATCCCTACAGGGCGATTCGAACAGGCAAAGGAGTCGCAACCTTCATAGACACCAAGAGCAGATTATAGGCAAAACGCTGCTCCACCCTCAGCCAATCAAATAGTCGGGGTCATTAACACCATCTCCAGAGGCTTTGCCGGTGGATGTGAGTCAAGCTCGGCAAGGAAACGACACCTCTGGGAAGTAATGTCGATAGATAATGTCAAGAAAAAGCCAAAGAGGATGGACCGATATCCCGTGATCTTCTTCACTGGTGAGGATTTCGAGGGTATTGATAAAAACCTCGATGACCCTATGGTAATCTCAGTCATCGCCACAAACTTTCTTATAAAGAAAGTCCTCATGGATCAAGGCAGCTTGACCGACCTATTATTCTTGTCGACTCTAAGAAAGATAGGAATCCTCGAAAAGCAGTTGAGGCCATTCCACGGGAACTTGATTGGCTTTTCTGAAGAGTAGATAGGCGTCATGGGTTACGTCGACCTGATAACTTCATTTGGGACCCCCTATCAAAACAATCACCATCCGGTACCTGGTCATGGATTTCCAGACACCATACAAGGCGCTCCTCGGCCAACCTTCTCTCAATATCTTGGGCGCAATAGTATCCATCCACCACATGGCCATGAAGTTCCTGGTGTCAGATACCACGGTCGGGGTCATTCATGCCAACCAAAAGGAGGCTCGGTAGTGTTACCACGATAGCCTCAAGGCCTGGAACCCCGAGCCCGACAAAAACAACAAAGGAAATGAGGCCTCTGAAAACCGCGGCCAAGCAGAGGGTGCCAACAACCAAGCTCCACTCCCCAGCATAAACATGGTGGAGATATGCACACAAAGCAAATAGTCAGATAAACGTCCCCTAGAATAGGTCGTCCATGCTCACTCTACCTCATCGAGCCACTAGTGACCTTAGGGGCAGAGTTTACTACTTAGCCGAGCCTTTAGAAAAAACCCCTGACTAGATCATGGAACGTGGCCAGCTTGTGAAAATATTATAGCTAAGTAACTATTTCCTTGTATCGTTCAGATAAATATGCTTCCTTTAAAGACAAATGTTCCTTCATTTTTCTTTTTCTTTTAGCATAGATCTCGAGTTACCTCGGTCTGTTGCCTTTAGCCTCAAATAACCTCGACCTCTCTCCAACAAAGCTTTGTAATAAACAAGTATCGGCGGACCTCGAGTTACCTCGGTCTGCTGCCTTTGGCCTCGAGTAACCTCGACCTCTCTCCAATAAATCTTTGTAACAAAACATTCACTGGTCAGTTGGCCTTAAAGCACCTGGATCTACCCCAACAGGTGGACCTCAGGGAATTCCCCCATCCAAGCCATGCCTTGTATCAAACAGACATCGACAGACCTCGAGTCGTCTCGGTCTCACCCTAACAAACCTCAAGTCATCTTGGTCCTATCCAAGTTACGCCTTATATTAGACACGCACCAACAGACCTCGAGTTTTCTCGATCTTATCCTAACGGACATCGAGTCATCTCGGTCCTATCCTACTATACCCCATGCCGGACAGACATCGCTAGACCTCGAGTTATCTTGATCTAATCCCAATAAAGGAAGCTCTAAGGTACCTGAGTATTTTCCCCTTCTTATTACTTAAAAGGCCCTGGGTATATACAAATGCCAGCAGACCAGGAGCCTCCTCGGTCTTGTTGAGCCATGCTCCTAAATAGGCAAGTCCAACAACCTCGATTTTTTCGGTACTCACCACGAATCAAAGCATAAAGAGAAATGCTTCGCTACAAAAAACCAAGCGGGCTCCAAATGCCTTTAGAACCAACATCTATTCAAACGAGACCATGCGTTAACTCAGCCACCTGTCTTGATAGGGTCCTAACAACAATTCGACTCTCGAAAGATGGCACACACACAACAAAACTTGGACTTCCTCTCCAGCTCCAACACTCACTTCTCGAGCATCCAACCTAGAGGGCAATGAACTGTCCTAGCTAATCTCGCCCCATCTCTCATGGCCCAATCTCGGCCTAGCCCTAACCTTATGCCAGCCTGTAGCAGCATCATTGCAGCCCCCATATTGGATATCCACACGCTCGCTTAAATCCCATCCACATTAATGAGGGTCTCGTCAATACTATGCTGCCACCTGAGAACCCCCACCGACCCCAGATACTCAGTCCCATCACCTGCAAACACACGACGCATGCATGCAGGAGGACGACTCATCTTCCTATATCAACCAGCTCTTTTAAGAGGTAAGGTATGTTTTGCTCTCTGACCTATAGATACACTGTCATTTCTTTACTCTCCCACTCACTCGAGCGTTGGAGTGTTTACAGGTGCCAGCTGCCCTCCTAGACAAACCCATCGCCGGAGCTCGCTCCCTACCGTTGCAATCCATCCTGTCTCCGATCGCTGCCTTTGGTCAGAAAAAAAAACAACTTCTATCTTATCTTCATTCTCACTTTTGCTAGTCTAGCGACATCTCTTTCATCTTCATTCTCACTTTTGCTAGCCTTTTTGCCACAATTTGGACTCAGATTGATGGGCCTTCGTAGTGGGCCGCTTTGATATTGCCACTAATACTATGGTACTTACCTTTTAGCCTCAATTTGTCAGCCAACTAACTTTTTAGCCTCAATTTGTCAGCCAATTCCTTCCTGGGCCCAAATGTAGTTGCTAACCTATTTAGTTATGATTTTATTTTATTTTTATTATTTTCAAAATCAAAAATTTCAGAAACTCCTTTCTTTTGAGTAGTTTTCATTTTACCAAAATAAATTTTAATTAATTAAAATATGGTTTGTTTTTTATTAATATTAAAGTATTTATAGAAATAATTTTTAGAATCAATGCACCTGGTAATGTTATAGCTTTCAACCTCACGAATAATTTTTGAATTCATTTGTGGGTTCTTTATTTCAAATGAAATATAAGATTATGATGCAATGAAAGTTTGTCAGCATAATAAAAATAATATAGTAAAATAAATAACTTAAGTATATTATATATATACACACAAAAATACTACAACATACTACTTTTTTTTATTTTATTTTATTTTCTAGAACTATTTCATAGAAAAATAAAAAAAAGTAGTATGTTGTAGTATTTTTGTGTGTATATATATAATATACTAAAGTTATTTATTTTGCTATATTATTTTTATTATGCTGAAAAATTATTAAAATAAATATGTGGTTAAATATAATATTAAAAATAACTATAATATATGAAGTATAATTATAAAATTATTTAAATATAATATATTGGTTAATTTGGGGGTGGGGGAGAGGGGGCTTAATCACGGTGATGGGGGCTTAATTGGAAGATTGGGGAGGGGGTGAAAGTGGTGGGGTGCATGTGGGGAGGGGGCAGGGCAAACTGTGAACCATGAAAGTGGTTCGGAGATGCTATTTTGGTGTTTTCGAACCGTTTCCTGTTTCGAAAACCTGAAAAATGGCTCGAAATATTTTTTGGGCTGTTTGTGTAATTTTTGAAACATTGCGGGCCGTTTCGAAATTTAAGAAAATGGGCCACAAACACGTTTCCAACAACAAACCCAAACCTTCAGCAAACTGTCTTCTTCCTTTTTCAAAAGTAAGGATGGTGAAAGTTATCGAAGAATTGGAGGTTTCTGGGCCAGAATTTGCAGATCCAAATGGCGATTTCATCCCTAGAGACGGCGAGAAAGAACCCAACTGAGAAGTCCTCGTCTTGATCCTGAAATCAGCCAGCAATTTGGGAGATTGAACGGAGGAAAGAATAGCGTAGCGAGTTTAGATCTTCAACTGTGATTCTAACAAAACCATTCGACGACGAGGGCGAGAGGCGAGGCGGCGGCCAGAATAGAGATAGAAGTGAGGTAATGGCGAGATAGGCGGCGACAGTGGCAAAACACTCCGGCGAGATAGGCGGCGATAGTGGCAGAACACTCCGGCCAGAGGCGGTGACAATGGCAAAACACTCTAGCGATAGGCGGTGTGAGTCTTCTCTAGCTGCTCCAAAATCCAGCAACTTTGATCTGCAACTCTAGGGTTTGCAAGTTGCAACTTAATATTATTTATATCATATAAATTATAAATTATAAATTAATTTCACATACACTCCTATATTTTTAAAAATTACAGTTTATCCCACGTTTTCGTTTCCTAACTTTTTTGAAAAATGCCGTTTCCACGTTTTCGTTTCCATGTAACCTAGTGGGCAAGTGAGTGGGGGGATATTATATGTTGCCCAAGACGTGGCAAAGCCATGTCAGGGTCGGGACGTGGGCAACATATCAGGACTGTGAGATTATGATACAATGAAAGTTTGTTGTATATAATAACTATAGTTACTAACTATTATGTTAAGTTTTTTTAATTACAAAATATTAACAATAATAACTAAAAATCATACAAATTTTATAATATAGTTAACTCCTCATTACCACCAAAATAAAATACAACATCATTTAAAAAAAAAAATAGATAGAAAGTTGATTGAATGTTACTTTAACATGGCATTTAAAGGGACCAAAAAATTATTTATTTCAGTCATAGTACATTTGGTTAGCTTCATATATTATTGAGAATTTCATTGTTAGTTGGACTTTATTATCAGTATCCATCATCACTTGCCCTCACTCTTTTTTCAAAGTGTTTCGAATTAGATTAGGGAGTTGTGCATAGGGTCTTTTTTTTTTTTCCCACCCTGAGAATTGCTTCATGATCAAGGTTGAGGTTAAAATTGTTCAGCTCCAACCCACCACTTCTAAGGTTGCAAATGGATCTTCTAACTTCTACCCATCCCTCTTTAGCATTTACTGTTAGGTGGGCCATCAACTTGTTTATCTCGATCGGATGGATAAATATCATTCCTGCCTTTTTCCTTGAGGAAAGGTGACGAGGGAGTGCCACCTTAATACTGTCAAGGAAAGAGACACCAATTCACCTTCCCTTGAGGTTTACATATATGGGGGTAACCCACCCTACCTCACATTTGTCACTTTGCTCTCTTGTCTTCTAGCATTCAAAGTTCTTGATCTTCCTCCTCGTATTCCTCTTCCTCAAGCAGTTAAGTATGTCCTTTCTGTTTGAGTCTACAGATATTGAGAGAATAAGCTTGAGCAAAATGGGCTAAGTTTGAGCTCGAGCTCGAATTCTTCATCAAGCTCAAGTTCTTCCAATTTTAGGAACCCATCCAATGTTGTCGTCCATGGTGGGGTAGTAGTACCTAGAAGAGAGATGGAAAATCTCGAGAGTTATAGGTCAAACTCAAATGCCCCCTTGACCGAGGAGGTTACCCATGTCGGCAGGGAGGCAACCCAGACTTTCATAGGTCGGAATAGACTTGATAAAGAGGAGTAAACTTATTCTCATATGAAATTCCATCATGCTCATGAAGCTCTTGAGGGTAATCTAGTGATTTATGCATATGCCCTCGAGGTCGGCCATTGCATCCCCATTCACCAAGAGGAAAAAGTGCACTTTTTAGGATTTAGTTCCAAGTTAAATCTTCTTAGGTTTTTGAGGCAATCCTTGAGGTCAGCTTGATATTGCTCAGCACTTTAGCTCTTGACGAGCATATCATTGATATTTGCTTCCATGTTCCAGCCCAATTGGTCCTTGAAAATTTTGTTAATAAGCTGCTAAAAAGTTGCCGCGACATCTTTTTAAGTTGAACGACATGACTAGGTAGGAATATTTGGTGTTCTCAATTAGGTAGCATTTGTTAAAATGAGTAAAATAAGATAATTTCAAGATAAGTTTGGAATAATTTTCAGATCAAGATATGAAATAGTCAAGATAAAGTTAGAAAGCATTCTAAGATTTTTATCAAACTATTTATTAATTTTTTTAAAATGTACTAAATGACACAAATATCATTTTTTTCTTATCTATAAATACTAATATATGCTTATTTTGGAGGAGGGAGATAAGCATATCTTGAATGATCAAGATAAGAGGTCATTAATGATTTTTTTAAGAATTTTTAAATAAATTTAACAAACATATTGAAAATAATAAAAGTCTGGGATACATCACATATCTTGACTTTTTCACCTCATATCTTAATTAACAAATATTCCCTTAATGAATATCATTTATTTCATATGCTTGAGACGCATGGAGATTTGGTGATATCCTTATAATGCATTCAAAAAAACTCATTAATTTTCACCTTATCGTCCCGAGAACATTTATACTGGACAACAGATAATTTTTGGACATGTCTAGTTCAAGTTACTAAAGTCTATGCAGAGCCTCAATTTTCCTGAGTCGTTGGAGATGAATACCACATTCATGAGCCACTCAGGGTACTCTACCTCTCGAACATATCGCGATTGTAGGAGTTTGATCACTTCTTCTTCGATAGCTTAGGCTTTTCCAAGAACAAATCTTTTCCTTTTTTGTTTTACTGGTCCATTATTTAGGCTCGTGTACTGCCTATGGGTCATTACCTAGAGACTAACCCCAAGCATCTTGTCACCAATGGATCATTAAAGTTGGGTTGGGAAGGGAGGTCTTCATCCAAGAAAGTTATGGATCTTTGAAACCTTCCTCTCTTTTTGGATCCTTAGGGTTCCATTTGTCTCGAGCTCATTCTTCCATGATTTGATCTTATCTGGGTGTCAGGGTTGACAGCTGAAGTGTAGAATATTGCCGGCGCGGGGGGGGGGGGGGGGAGAGTGGTTCTTCTAGCTTCTATTTTCTCTCTTGATGGGGTGGAGTGCAAGCTTGATCTTGTCAGAGTAGACTCCACGCTCAAGATGGACTATTCTGTCCCCTCTGTCTATCATCTCTGTGGTTGATCTGTTTTGCTTCTTGGAAATGAATTGTCACAAGTATCCTCAATTCAACAAGTCTTTGATTTCCTCCCTCAACTATTTATGTTACTTACCATCATGGCTGTGATCTTTCTGGAATTGACAATACTTGATTTAATCCCTGTTGAGTTAATCAGTTTTTATGTTTTGATGATGATGTTGATATTGATATAATCCAAAACTTTAATTATCTATATATTAATAATTCGAGTGAACTCTCGGAACTCATGTCAAAATCTTATGTAAACTACTTGAGATTGTGTAGTATGTAAATAGTCTACCATTCGAGTGAATGTAATGTGAAAGTTTGTTTTTACCAACTTCCAAACCATCACTTGAATGTTTGTACATTAGGTTATCGAGTAATGGGCTTACTTTTCTCTTCAAGCATGGAAAGCGTCTGCTTGTTAATTTCCAACATTCCTATTTAAATCATTCTTTGAATCTCTAAATCTTTAAACTAAAGCGTACAATATTATCCTTGATTATTATAAATAAATCAAATAAAATATCAAATCAGTCAAGCGTTCAAATATTGAGTTTAATCATCAATCAAGTCATATATGCATTCAGTCGAAGGACAAATGTAGAGTTCAAGTAATTAATCAATTAATTGAATGAATTTGTAAACCAATCCAAGGATAAATAGGCTTAAAATAATTATCATTCTAATATATTTGTTAAGCAATTGAATATTTAAGGTATCAATCGGTTGTTAAATCTCATTAATCACATAATCTATAATTCAGTTGAATAAGGGATGTTCCAATGGAATGATAGATTGGTCAAGAGGTGTCAAGTTTTGGGGGAGACAGCTATCAACTTACACTTGTGCCATTTGAGCATTAAAAAAAAGAATCATGCTACATGTATATCATTTTTGTACATCTTGGGCTACACAAGAGGTATTATGACCAAAATACTCTGCGTCTCTTCATGCGCCTCACGTACCTCTATGCGCCTCATGAGCGATATTTTTATCATTGATACATCTTTGTGTAGTCCAAGGTGTACACAAAGGTGTACCAATAGCATTATTCTAAAAAAAAAATGATTCTAGGGAGGAATTTTTTTTTGGGCCTCTAATAAAGATAGATTTGGAAAAATGGTTTTAGAGATAAATTTTGAAATGAAAATTAGTTGTCTCTGATGTGCCTTTTCTTAAGAAAGGGTCGTGTGTCTCCCCCGTCCATGGTGTTGTCCTAGGGTAAGATCAAAAAGGCCTTCGGGAGAAACCCTTCTCTTGCGGTAAGGAAGGATCTCCGAAAGAAAGTGAGCCTGAAACAAGCGAACTATATCTGCAAGGTGGGGACGTGTCTCCCTAGGGAGCATGGCTCAACTAGAGGAGAACTATGTAGGTCTGGGAAGTTGGTCCTAAATAGGGGTGGCAATTCGTGTTGGCGGGTCGTAATCGTGTCGTGTCGAGACACACGTATAACACGTGTCAGGTTAACCCGAACACGACCCGTTTAATAATCGTGTCGTATCGTGTCGTGTCACCTGTTAACCTGTTTAATTTAAACAGGTCATGTTGTGTCACCTGTTAAACGTGTTATTTAGTTTTAAACGTGTTATTTCGTGTATAATCGTGTTAACGTGTTCAGATCAACCCACTAACCCTTTTAATTAAACGTGTCATTTCGTATATAATCGTGTTAACGTGTTCGGGTCAACCCGTTAACACGTTTAATTAAACGTGTCATTTCGTGTCTAAACGGGTTAGACGGGTTGACCCGTCTAAGACACGAAAATAATCGTGTCATAAACGGGTTGACCCGTTTATGACCCGAACCCGATTAAGCCCAACCCTAACCCGCTTAACTCCGTGTCGTGTAATCGGGTCGTGTCCAAAATTGCCAGCTCTAGTCCTAAACGAATGATGGGGGGAACAAGGGCATTTCATGGAAAAATGCTCCAGTCCAGTAAGGGTTTTTACTAAAAAGATGGCTTCCTTTGGGATTTCTAATGCAGTAGTTACTTTAGAATAACTCTCGTAGGAAGCTATGCCACAACAGAAGAATTTACAATCAAAAGTAAACTGATAAAGAAGTAGAGTTTAAGAGTAATTTTTTTAAATTGCTAAATATGTCATTTTTCCTAAGTTAAGGAGCCCAAATCGAATTGGTTCAAGCCTATTATTTGGTCTCATGGATGGTATTGAGACGAATCTATGATATTTTGTTTCATTGAAGAAGGTTGAGTGAATTGAAAGATATTCATATTCAAAGTTGGAAGTAATTCAAGTCAACCAAACTACCAACGCAATTTTGAGCTTGGATGAAATACAAATAGTGTGAAAGTAAACTAAATCAATAAAAGGTGTTTATAGGAAGTTCAAATGGGATTGTTTGAGACTCAAATTGAATTAACGAAGTTTAAGATATCCAACACCTAATTGCCTAGAAACACTAAAATAGTTCATGATGCTTACTTTGAGCTTAGTTTTTGAATGGGTCGAAAAGATAAAATGAAAAGGAGTAATTTGATGATTTTGATATGAAATTTTGATTACAAACGAATGAGAAATTAAAAGCCAAAGATTAAAAAATAGAAGAACCAAAATAACACCAAACAACCACCAGTTAAACCTATGAAACAATCAAATCTTGCTCGGATTTGATCAAAATCTGATTCAAATCCAACTCCCCAAATATGGAAGGAAATAAGAAGAAATGTGGCAAGATTTAACAAAAATTGGAGGACGAATTAATCATCAATATGCTACCAATCAAATCCGGCAATGATACAAATCGCGAGTGGCAGTGTGATGTTGGAACTTGGAGGTGACGGTGGCCGAATTCATGCAGATTTAAGAGGAGATTGATGATGGAACTAGGTGGTGGACTTCGCCTATAAATAACAAGCTTTCTCTTTGGTTTCAAGGCACAAAACTATGAGAAAGTGATAGAAGGAGTTAAGAGTGTTCCTTCTGGCCCAAAAAAGAGGTGGTTGGACGTGGGCTCGCAATAGTAGGGAATGAACTCTGAGGGATGTCTGGCACCTGTAAGCACTCCGATGCTTAAATAAGTAAGAGAATAAATTAGCAGAGTGTCGATAGGCTAGAAGAGAACATACATTAGCTCTGAAGAAAACTGGTTTATATAGAATGAGGAGATGTCATCCTACATGCATGTGTCATGCGTTTACAAGATGATGAGACTGGATATCTGGCGTGTAACACCCCGCTTTTCTCTTACCGAGCGTGTTACTATGCCGGGGCCCAAAATATACATAAATTATTTTTTTTTCTTTCTCGATACATAACTTAAACTTTAAGTACCGAATTTCAAACAAAACTCCCAGCAAATCATTCACAATATGAGGAAGCGATAATCGAAACCTGATATGGTACATAGTCAATTCATTTTATAACATCATAAGAATCCGTACCATATATTAACAACATATCCTCAATACTGAAATACATAAATACATTGTTATATCTCAACTCATTAAAGCATAAGCTAAAACGTATCCGAATAGACAAATTTCTGGGACCTCCTATTGAATCCATCGGCCACGCCATCACGTGCCGTCATATCTCAACCTATTCCTTACCTAAACTGCAAGTCTCAACTGGAACGTTGAACGTTCCAGGGGCATAACCCATTAGAAAATGAAACTTCTAGTGAGAGTCCAAAAACGTATATATATGAATGCATGATACAATAACATGATCAACATTTACCCTTAATGTAACTTCCCAAGCCCACCAGCCTGGCACGAAATCCTAGAAAAATCCTGAACCTCTACAGGATAAACCTAACGTTATTCCATCATGGCCCTAGGGGAATTATAGCTACACTCTGGGGGCGACATCTCATTCCCACGCACAAATATCAATGTGACAATAATATCGTACCATGCAATTATCACGACTTTCCATGCAATATGACAAAATGAATATTGCATTCATAAGTAGCATGCATATAACAATCATATCATAAATATAAGTTCTTGTGAGAAAACCACTCACATTTGCCCAAAGACTAGGACACCTCGAGAAGCGCACATTACCTCGATATGCGTGCCCAACCTTGATTCTCATGCCAACTCTCAAAAGTTGCACCAATCACTTTTCCTTGAGCACATAAATCCTAAAAATGATATTTTATCGCTAAATATTTCAAAACTCCATTTATTTCATTTTTCCTTTATTTTCCTTCATTTTCTTCTAATTTTCCTTTCTAAAAAAAATCTCGATAAATACTATCGGGTCTATTTCCTCAAACCTAATTCCACAACAATTCATAATATCATATGAACTTCAAAGGAAAAATACTGAACTCACCCGAATGTTGCGTTTTCACTTAAAACGAGGATCTTTAGTGCGAAAATCGAGACATGAGAAGGTAAACCTCAAAACTTTTTGCACGAACCTCTATAAAATATTTTTCTCTATTTTTTCAGGAATATTTTTAGATTTTCGGAGGCCCCACGCGCCCGCACGTGCCTAGGGCAAGTGGCATGCGTGAAGGACCGCGTGTAACCGGCACGCGCTAGTCGTCTTCTCCGGTGTTGGTTAGTCGGCAATGCTGGTTTCTTCCACCAATTTCTTTCTCTCCTTGAATCGATCTGAATGGCACCTCTTGGAGCTTGAAAGAACCACCCGAAGTGCCTCAACCGACCGGCCTAAGGCTCAGCCAAGGCGTCCGTCACCCATCTCCGGTGACCTTCGAAACACCCTCAAACCTTAACAAAAATGCATCAAACTTACTAGAAATCATTTACATCTCATGGGCTTCAAAAGCCCTTTATTTTGGAATGCCAATTCGTTCAATAAGGGCCTCGATTTGGAGCTTCAATTTGCTACAAGATTGGCCACCATAGACGCCTATTTATAGGCATTTTCAGGCATCCAAATGCCCCTGGCTGAGCAACCCATTGCCTTAGGAGCTTCTACTTCCCTTAGATCTACCTGGAACGAGCCTCACCCGACCAAAATCTCGAGTTGCAGGTGTGCAAAAATCTGGCAACTTTCGGCCGCTTTCTTTTTGCTTTTCTGGCCAACCCATTGGCCGTTGTCGGCCAAGCCCTTTACAGAAAATGCTCCCTTGACCATCCCTCATGCAACCCTGTGGTCCATTTCGGCCATGGCCGACCGGCCATGTGCTGGTCATTGGCCAAACTATTAGCCTTTTACGCTTTGGCCCCTTAACTTTTGGCCTTTACCTTTTTGGCCCTTTTCACTTAGTCCCTAAACCTTTCATAATTGCATTTAAGACCTTCACGTCCTAAAACATCTATTTGACCCCCGAAGATTACAAGAAATTATTGTTTTAACCTCTCTCTGGCAATTTCAGAAAATTACACTTTGGCTCAAATCTTCGTTTTGACCCTAAACCTTTTCGTTTCTTCCTGAAACCACTAAAGGGTTGTTCTTTATGAAAAACCGAACCCCCCTCAAGCTTTCGTTGACTTCCTAGAAGTCGTCTATAACAATTCGATATTCAGCCTAATTGGCAACTGCATTTTAGTTGTACTAAAAAATATTCCCGATCTCATTTCTTTCGATGCCATAATTCATGCTTCGAAATACTCATCACGTCCATATCATTTTCCTTTGACATCTCAGCTCTAGGGCACTCCCTGTAGTCGATTCGTTCAATTTTTTGGGTTATTTAGATACCAATCTTCCCCGAAATTTCATTTTTTTTTAATAAAATGCTTATTTTCAAATAATTTAAATTTCTAGGGTATTACATGGCGCCAATGGGGCTCCCTGAAGGTGGCATGGTGTCGATGAGACCCTCATTAATGTGGATGGCATTTGTCATTAATGAGGATATGATCTGCCATTAATAAGGATGGGATCTGATATGGTCCTACATGCATGACTGGCATACCTGCATATATCTCAGATTGGGTGTTATGTTGGCAAACCATACTACTTGGTTTAGTTACTTGTTTACTGTTATTTTTTGTTATTAACTTGGTCCATCCACTTTAGTTTAGTGGGCTAGTGCTGTTCGACAATAAGGGCAGGAGTTGCGCTATGTAACGTCCATGATTTATTAGGATTATTTTGTTTCCCGATTTTTTGTTGTGTATATGTCTTTTAAAAGGACCTCCTGACTTGATGTTGGGCATGAGTTGAATAATAATTTATCCCTTATCCTCTTCTCCACTTTTATGCTTTCTCTTCTCTTACTTCCAACCCAAATTCCCTACCATTTTGGTATCAGAGACAAGTTGTCTCAACCCATGGCCACGAGGAATCAAAGCAATGCAGAATTCAAGAATGAGGTGCAAGAAATTCTAGGCTGCCATGAATCAAGCCTGGAACAAGTGCACTCTGCACTATAAACCATGATGTCGAAGCTACAATCTCTTGAAGTCTCACATACCCAAACACCTGAAACCAATCCATTTGCAGCTACAAAATCTTCTCATTGCCCCACATAACATGTCATTTCAAACTCGCCCACCTCTCTTGAGAAACACCATCACCTCAAGTTGAATTTTCCCAATTTCAGTGGAAATGACCCGACTGGATGGGTGTACAAGGATGAACAGTTCTTCGAATTCAAGAAAATCATTCCGGAACAACGAGTACAATTAGCCTCATTTCACTTGGAAGGAATCACCTTGCAATGGCACCGGTGGTTAACAAAATTTCGCGGACCTCTTACTTGGACAAAATTTACAAAAGCACTGCTCTAAGATTCGGACCGACGGATTACGAGGATCCATGTGGACTTTAACCCGCCTCAAACAAATTTCAACAGTGACACTTGACTGCACTCTCACCCTGCAATTAAAACACAATAAAAAATTTATATATTTTTTTCTTTATTTAGGTGAGAGTTTTTACTCGTCAGTGTACAAGTGCAGTTGTAGTCCAAATTTAAATTTATACTTTCTGGATGAGTCCAAGTCGTCTACTGAGAGATTTATTTATGGCAAAAGAAAAAGAATGTCACACACACGCACACGCATTTAGATGGATTGATAACAAGATTTTTTTATGATTTTTTTAATAACAGATACTAGAAAATAAAACAAGGTAAAAGTTGAAATAAATGCTTAATGCGAGGATATCAAATTGGATAGTACTTGAGTTAAGACAATTTCAGTACCAACCCATTGATTCCCAAATTTTAACAGACAAGGTTAGTAATATTATTTAATTTCAGATATGAGGGTTTGTTACTAAATGCAATTAGAGATGATGATAGTTCTAGTTTAAGCAATCCCCATACATGATATGTGGGATTCTAATTTAAGCAACTATCATAAATCCAATTACAATTAATATACAAAACAATTAAATTAATCATCCGGGTTTGGGTATAATAGCGTTTCCAATTCTAGTAACTCCCATGCGTGACATGAAAGCTCTAAGTTAGGCTTACGCTCCAATCCAAACCTATTGATTTTCCAATAATTAAAACTCACTCATACTGAAATTTAAATTAATGTTACTCATTTAAAGCGCAGCTTTCTTTGAGAATCATTGGTGTTTGACACTGTCTTTGCCTTAACCCAAGATTAGATTTAGCTACTCATTTCCATTTAAAAGTTAATTCACAAGAATTTAAATGGCGTAATTTAAATAACAGAATTTAAATGACAAGAATTAAATAGTAGAAACTAACCGGCCATTTAGGCAGTGGATAATTAAAACAAAAGAATTAAAATTGCAGAAATTTAAAGGCAGAAATTAACCGGCCATTTAGACGGTGGATAATAAAGTAACAATAAATGACATAAGAATTTAAAAGAAGAAAGAAAGGAAGTAAGATTACAAGAGAAAACAAGAGAAAAAATAAGAGCAATTTTTTAAGAGAAACTCTAAGAACAAAACTAAACTTTGATTCAAGTAAAATAACAACTCCCTAACAAATGCATCCAATTGAGCTATTTATAGTCCACAAGATGCAATACAAATCGTACAATTATTCAACTAAACATAATTATATCTAATGGGCACTCACAAAACATTCACCTAACTAATGGAAGAAAATTAGGTACAAGACAAAAAATACAAAAGACTTTAGGTGGTAAATCACTCATAAAAAAAATACAAAACAAAGAAAAGTCTTCTACAAATTGGGCTTTGTTGGGCTTTTGGTTGGTCTTGGGCCTTTGGTTGGTTTTAAGCCTTTCTTATGTTGGATTTTATTTGATAGTTGGGCCAAGTACACTTGAAACATCCTCTAGACTCCATAGTTGGCCCATGAATTTGAACAACAATAATGGGTAATCCAACATCTTCGATTTATGCCCCTTAATTAATTGTAGAAGTCAACTTCCCTGCTTCATCATGTAATAATATGTAATGCAAATAATTATTTATTTTAAGTATAATTATAAAGCCAAAATGGGGATATAATTCATTAAGATTTAGGAAATATTGACCCTTCATCAACACTCTATCAAGAAGAATTTGAAAGGCTCTCACATCGAGTGGATCATCTACCAAAACAATTCCTTGTTGGCTACTTTATTGCTGGGTTATGGGATGAAATCCAGTTGGATGTTAAGATTAAGCAACCTAAAATACTTTCAGACACCATTGGGGTTGCCTGCTTGATTGAAGAAAGAAACTCTCTACAAAAGAAAGGAGTCAACAGTGGCAGTTCCAAGGCCTTCAGCCCATCCTCCTACCAACGAAATCACAACAACACCATTGCTGGACTTCTTGGTCCACCTCCAATTCAGAAACCAGCTTCTTCTTCCCCTAGTCCACCTATCCGTCGCCTCACTAGGCAAGAAGTGAAGGACCACCAAGAGAAGGGATTATGTTTCTATTGCGATGAGAAATACGTTCCTGGCCATAGATTTCAACGGCCTCAACTCTTCATGATAGAAGACTACCAAGGATTACAGAAGAAGAACCTCAACAACTTGAGGAAGGACTGACCACTATGGAGACAATACCAAAAATTTCGTTTCACGCAATGGCCGGAACTTGTCATCCACAAACGTTACGGATGATGGGAAAAATCAAGAACTAGGACGTCACAATACTCATTGATGGTGGGAGCACCCACAACTTCATTGATCAGTCCATTGTTAACAAGATGTCACTGCCATTCGTACGAGATCGAGTCCTTCAAGTCATGGTTGAAAATTGCAAAAACAATTGAGTGTACCGGTAGATGTTTGAACCTTTCACTAGTCATACAAAGCCACACCATTGTAGCAGATTTTTATGTTCTTCCTGTGAATGCCTGTCAACTGGTTCTTGGAGTATAGTGATTGGAGACCTTAGGACCCATGGAGACAAATTACCGAAAATTAACAATGTCCTTCACAACCAATGGGAAATAGTACCAACTTCAGGGAATGTGTCGATCAAGCTTGGAACCTTTAGAAAGAAATGAGTTACAACAACTCACAGGTATGGGTTGTTACTTGCAAATTTTCGGGCCAATCCAAATTAATTTCCTTCAACAGGAACAAGACATAACGGCCCTAGTGACAAAGGCTAATCAACAAATTCAAACACTGCTTGCCGAATTCCCTGGAATGTTCGTTGAACCAGTCAGCCTGCCTCCATTCCACTGCCATGATCATCAAAACCCACTCAAAGCCAACCACAAACCAGTAATTGTGCGCCCCTATCGTTACCCTTAATATCAGAAGGCAAAAAATTGAGCGTTTGGTACAAGAATTCTTGACTTTCCGAGATTATCAGGCACAGCTCCAGTCCATTCTCATCCCCTGTCTTGCTAGTTAAAAAATCGGATGGTACTTGGCATTTCTACGTAGATTACAAGGCACTAAATGAAGCTACAATTAAAGACAAATACCCAATACCGATTATTGATGAGCTCCTAAACTAATTATATGGAGCCACCGTCTTTTCCAAAATGGACCTCCATTCTGGTTACCATCAAATCCGAGTTCGAGAAGAGGATATACACAAGACTGCCTTTCAAACCCATGAAGGTCATTATGAATTCGTGGTCATGCCATTCGGTTTGACTAACGCTCCGGCCACATTCCAAAGCTTGATAAATGACATCTTCAGACCTTTCCTACGTAAATATGTTCTTATTTTTTCTTATGACATTCTTATCTATAGCAGGTCCTAGTCTGATCACTTGTAACACCTCTGAAGCGTTTTGCAGGTCTTGTTCAAAAATCAATTAACAACAAAGCAAACCAATTGTTGTTTCGGAACTACTCGAATTGATTATCTTGGTCACATAATCGCTGCAAACGGAGTATCTGTTGATCCATCAAAGATCTGAGCTGTCCAAGATTGGCCTAAACCATCGTCAGTAACAGATGTGCGTGCCTTCCTTGGATTGGCAGGCTATTACCGCAAGTTCATACGTGGGTTTGGCACCATCGCAGCCCCTCTTACTCGACTCACCTCGAAGGCTGGTTTCCATTGGGATTCTGAAGCTGAGACTGCATTTCAAAAATTAAAAAAAGCTCTCACCACGGCTCCTGTTTTGCGTCTGCCAGATTTCTATCAACCCTTTGTTGTAGAATGTGAAGTTTGCAGAACTGGGATTGGTGTCATCTTGTCACAAAATGACCAACCTGTTGCTTTTTTTAGCGCAACCCTCAAAGGTACGGCTCTGGCCCTTTCAACTTATGATAAAGAAATGCTAGCAATTGTGCAGGCAATTCGAAAGTGGCGGCCATATCTCTTGGGTCGACCATTCATCGTTCGGACTGATCAGCGGAGTTTGAAGTATTTATTGGAACAACAGATCACAACCCCTACTCAATTGTGGTGGCTGCCAAAAATCCTTGGATATGATTATATTATACAATATAAAAAATGAGAGGACAATAAGGGTGCAGATGCGTTGTCTTGCATAGCTGAATTTGAATTCCATGCTTTGTCTCAATCGAGTTCAGTTTGGTGGACCTCTCTTCAACATGAAGTTTTATCGGATCCTTTTTTTGAGCAAGTGAAGTCTCAGTGTGACAAATATCCTCATCATTATCTATTCAGGGATGGAGTTTGGTTCAAAAAAATAAGCTCCTTTTGAATCCTACTTCATCACTAATACCGGGCATCCTCACCGACAATCATTCCTCTCCAATAGGCAGACATTTTGGCTTTCATAAAACCCTTAGCCGTATCAAAACTATTTTTTATTAGCCTGGAATGCGAACCTTTATCAAACAGCATATTCAGAGTTGCGATGCCTGCCAACGCTGCAAGACTAAGACCCTTTGTCCAACCGGACTCCTTCAGCCTTTAGCCATTCCTGAAAAGATTTGGACCGACATTTCAATACACTTCATTGAAGGACTTCCATCATCGCAAGGCTATATTGTTATCATGGTGGTGGTGGACCGCTTATCCAAATATGCCTACTTTGTGCCATTACAACCACCCTTCACCGCTATTACAGTGGTAAAAGCTTTTGTGCAAAATATTATCAAATTGCATGGAGTTCCTGCATCAATTATTAATGACCGAGATAAGGTTTTTGTTATCACGTTCTAGAAAACCTTGTTTCAGTTACAAGGCACTGCCCTCCGTATGAGTTCGAGTTACCATCCCCAGACGGACGGACAAACTGAGGTGGTCAATCGAACCCTTGAACAATACCTCCGATGCTTCACTCATGATCAGCCTCGGAAATGGATGGATTGGCTCGCTTTGGCAAAGTATAATTACAATACTTCCACCCATTCTGCCACTCACCTCACACCTTTACAAGTTGTCTATGGCATTCCTCCCCTAAATGTGCTTACTTATGTTCCAGGTACTTCAAAAGTGTAAGCAGTGGATACACTTTTGCAAACTCGTGACTCACTTTTGAAGACTTTGCATCACCACTTGGTTATGGCTCAAAATCGAATGAAGGTTCAAGCTAACAAGCATCGACGAGAAGTGGAATTCAGCCCAGGCGACTATGTTTATCTGTGACTTCAACCATACCACCAGAATTCTATGGTTTTTCACAATACACTCAAATTATCTCCAAGATACTATGGTCCTTACAAGATTTTGTCTCGCATCGATTCCGTCACATATCGACTAGAGCTTCCTGAGGGATCCTGCATTCACAATGTCTTTCACGTCAACTTGCTTAAAAAGTTTGTGGGGTATTCTATTCCAGTCATGCATGAATTGTCGCCCGTGGCTGACGATTATTCCATGCAACCACAACCTGAGACCATTCTTGATAGTAGAGTTATCTAAAAGGGTCACTATTGGCTGCACTCTCACCCTGCAATTAAAACACAAAACAAAACACAATAAAAAATTTATATATATTTTTTTTTTTATTTAGATGAGAGGTTTATACTCGTCAGTGTACGAGTGCAGTTGTAGTCCAAATTTAAATTTATACTTTCTGAATGAATCTAGGTCGTCCACTGAGAGATTTATTTATGGCAAAAGAAAAAGAATGTCCCACACACGCACACGCATTTAGATGGATTGATAACAAGATTTTTTTATGATTTTTTTTAATAACAGATACTAGAAAATAAAGCAAGATAAAAGTTAAAATAAATGCTTAATGTGAGGATATCAAATTGGATAGTACTTGAGTTAAGACAATTTCAGCATCAACCCGTTGATTCCCAAATTTTAACAGACAATGTTAGTAATATTAATTTAATTTCAGATATGAGGGTTTGTTACTAAATGCAATTAGAGATGATGATAGTTCTAGTTTAAGCAATCCTCATACATGATATGTGGGATTCTAATTTAAGCAACTACCATAAATCCAATTACAATTAATATACAAAACAACTAAATTAATCATTCGGATTTAAGTATGATAGCGTTTCCAGTTCTAGTAACTCCCATGCGTGACATGAAAGTTCTAAGTTAGGCTTACGCTCCAATCCAAACCTAGTGATTTCCCAATAATTAAAACTCACTCATACTGAAATTTAAATTAATGTTACTCATTTAAAACGTAGCTTTCTTTGGGAATCATTAACGTTGGACACTGTCCTTGCCTTAACCCAAGATTAGATTTAGCTACTCATTTCCATTTAAAAGTTAATTCACAAGAATTTAAATGGCGTAATTTAAATAACAGAATTTAAATGACAAGAATTAAAAAGTAGAAACTAACCGGCTATTTAAGCGGTGGATAATTAAAACACAAGAATTAAAATTGCAGAAATTTAAAAGCAGAAATTAACCGGTTATTTAGGCGGTGGATAATAAAGTAACAATAAATGACATAAGAATTTAAAAGAAGAAAGAAATGAAGTAAGATTAAAACAGAAAACAAGAGAGAGAATAAGAGCAATTCTCTAAGAGAAACTCTAAGAACAAAACTAAACTTTGATTCAAGTAAATAACAACATTTCACAAATGCACCCAAATGAGCTATTTATAGCCCACAAGATGCAATACAAACCACACAATTATTCAACTAAACATAATTATATCTAATGGGCACTCACAAAATATTCACCTAAATAGTGGAAGAAAATTAGGTAAAAGACAAAAAATACAAAAGACTTTAGGTGGTGGACTACTCATAAGAATACAAAAGACTTTATGTAGTAAATCACTCATAAAAAAAATACAAAATAAAGAAAAGTCTCCTACAAATTGGGCTTTGTTGAGCCTTTGATTGGTCTTGGGCCTTTCTTATGTTGGATTCCATTTGATAGTTAGGCCAAGTGCACTTGAAACATCCTCTAGACTCCATAGTTGGCTCATGAATTTGAGCAACAATAATGGGTAATCCAACGTCTTTGATTTATGCCCCCTAATTAATTATAGAAGTCAATTTCCTTGCTTCATCCTGTAATAATATGTAATGCAAATAATTATTTATTTTAAGCATAATTATAAAGTCAAAATGGGGATATAATTCATTAAGATTTAGGAAATATTGACCTTTCATCAACTATCGTCCCAAAGAAGAAGTTTTAGTCAAATAGGTCGAGGCGCCTATTGAGGATGCTACATGGGAAACTAAATGGCGGTTCCTACGTTCCTATCCGAATTTTCGTCATTGAGGGCAAGGACACTGTTAGAGGGATGGATTGATATGGTCTTACGTGCATGACTAGCATACCTGCATATATCTCGGATTGGGTGTTATGTTGGCAAGCCATACTGCTTTGTTTAGTTAATTGTTTACTATTATTTTTTGTTATTGACTTGGTCCATCCACTTTAGTTTAGTGGGGTAGTGTTGTTCGATAATAAAAGCAGAAGTTGCATTGCGCAACGTCCATGATTTGTTAGGATTATTTTGTTTCCCGATTTTCCATTGTGTACAGGTCTTTTAAAATGACCTCCTGACTTGATGTTGGGCATGAGTTGAATAATAATTTATCCCTTATCCTCTTCTCTATTTTTCTATTTTCTCTTCTCTTACTTCCAACCCAAATTCCCTACCAGGATCTTGAACTGGCGCGGGAGTACCCAACATGTGAATGCAATGATGTTGTTGCAGGCTAGCGTAGGGCCAAAATCGGGTCAAGGTTGGGTCGAGATTAGGGCGTGGGCCGAGGGTCAAGATTAGGCTAGTACAGTCCAGAGAGTATGCAAGAAAGTGAGAGGAAACAAGAAAATGGGGGGGGGGGGGAGAAAATGGAGTTTACTAGGAAAAAAAAAAGTTCGACAAACGCAGTTGAAGAAAAGCATCCAAATAGCGATTTTTGACTAGTTGTCTTGCATTTTTCTGGCATCTAAGAGGTTAGTAGTGGTTCGAGGAGTGAAAATTGATGGCCAGAGGTGTTTCTAGTAATGGTTGTAAGAGCAAAGGGGTGGCTGGAAAATCATCGTCATCAAGCAACATGATCGGAGAAGAAAGGGAGTACGAGCGTATTTTTTAAAAAATCAGGGGAAGCGGGTGCAATTATGGAAAATCTCTGGACTTTGAAATATGACACTTTCACCCTAAAAACTTCTGTTTTATCTCTTTCTTTACCTTGCCAGACTTAAAATTATGTATTTAAATTTCAAATTTTGTTCAAGTTTCTTAGGACCCTGAAATTTATTATTAAATGCATATTATGACTTAAATTCAATCCATGATTGCCCAAAAAGAATTATTCAAAATTCAAATATTGATGCATGCACGTTTCTTAATAATTGCATTGAGACCCGATTTGATGTCATTGAATATGCATATATAACAATGTCATTTCTTCATGCCCCATAAATTATAAGGGTAGGCTATAATTCATTATTAATGGATAAATAGTGTTAATTATCTCAAATTATAATATTAAATTTAATTGATAAATGAATTCGTGTTTTATAACTCTTTAGTAATAAGGAGTGAATAGTTAGATTATATAAGTGCACATAAACATGAAAAATAATTTTAGAACGTTTTAAGTCCTTTTATCCCTTACTATCTATTTGTCTTGTGCGGAATCCAAGTAATAAAAAACAAAAGAAAGATTCAAGAGTAGGGAACCTCTAATGACTACTCATTTAATAATTTGACTATCTTAGGTTATTTACGTTGTGTTGTAATCATTTTTACTAAAGTACTTGATGTGAAATGTAAAGCAACATGAATGTATTACAAAATTGTATATTTAATTTTTGTTGTAAAGTTCGATTTTAAATCACTTGTCACAAAAACTTTGATAAAAATAAGGAAATTTAATATTATTAAATATATATTAAGTATAAAATAAGTAACACTACTTAAAAGACAAGGTGTTACACATATACAAAGAATAATAAGTGTTAAAGTATATTGTACACTAAAATAAGTTTTTTTTTTTTTTTTTATGACCCAAGTTCAAGGTTCGTCTGACTAGTTTTGGAAGAGACGGTCTTCTTCTCTGGTTCACTTTCTAGGTAAATCTAGATGCAGTCACAGTTTATACATATTCAGAATAAACTTTCGAAAAACGGTTGCTCTCCTTGTGAACTCCCTTCACGCAGAGCTGGTTCAACCAATTTGGGGGTTTTAGGCAAAAAAGTTTATAAAGGTCTTCTCAAGAATATTAAACTTTTTTGTAAAAAAATAAATAATATATTTTTATAAATTTTTTTATCATTTCATTAAATTAAAAAAAATAAAATTCAATCAACTACAAAATATAATAATCTTTTAACGATTGTGAATTTTTAACTAAAATATAATGTTTAAGAGATTAAAAAAGCGAAACAACTTATTACAATAAATAAATAAATAAATAATTTTTCTTTTTAAACTCTAAGAGATCTGTACAAGTAAAGCAAAAAACTATCCTTTCTTAATTTTTCTATAGAAGAAAATAAAATAAAATATTAAAAAGATAAAATTCACCAATAATAAGCAAATTTTCATTTCACATACATGTATTAAACTATGTTTAGTTTTATGTAAAATTATTGATAAATTAAAAATAATGAGAAGAGACAACAGTAAAAAATTGAAAAGATAAAAGATTAGATTTTATTTTAGGTTTAATTTTTTAATAAAATATTTATTTTTAAAAAATAAAAAATAAATAAATTATAAAAGTATGAGGCCTTTTGAAATTGGGGCCTCAAGCGGCTGTCTAATTGGCTTCACAGTTAAATCGCCTCTACATTCACGTCATGCGGATGAAACTCTCAAAGAAGTGATATGACATATCAAAATGTTGTCTTCGTAAGAATTCGAATCTCCAATCCTCACTTAAATTTTTTAATGCTTTATCCCTACACCGTACCAATAAAAAAAAAGCTAATTTTTTGCAATGACATGTGATCGAATGCAGTTACTTTAGTTGGAAGCTCTGTTTCTCTTCATTAATAATCCAATTTTCTTTAATTATTTAATTTATAAAATAGAATGAAGTGAAATTATTGTAGTTTGATAATTAGTTATTATATTTAAAAATAATTAAATAAATTCTTATATTTTAAGAATGGACTAAATTAATTATTGCACCTTAATAAAATTGAAATTGTAAGTGTGTGAAGTTCTTTGAATTTGAAGTTGTGAGTGTGTGGAATTATTTTAATTAAAGACAAGGTTTGCACTGTTAATATGAATAAAGTATGGTTAGACAACATTAAAAAGGCATCTATCATAATGGCTAATAACAAGATGGAGGGACATATTTGACATTCTTTGAAACATAGTGGTCAAATTAGTCTCAAGCCTAAAAATGTAGTGACATTCTAAATTTACAGTGACCAAATTTGTAATATCTCAGAAATTAAAAAATAAATAATGATTATTAATTTGGTGTTTGAAGTCATTACGAAATATTTGAGGAATTAAGGAAAAATAAATGTTTATGTTGTTTTGAGGAAATGGGGAATTAAGGGTAACTAATTAAATTATTTGATAGTGGTTAATCACTATTAATTATTGTAATTGTGGTGATTATTATATATTTTTTGGTTAAAAGGAAATATTAATTTATTTGGGTGTTTGGAGATTTCAGGAAAAGTTTATTTATGTTATTTTTAGAAAATAATTATTTAATTGAAAAGTATTTAGGAAAAGATTAAAATAAAGTAGTTTGGGAGAATATTAAATCTATTATATTTTTGAATAGGAATTAAATCACCATTAAGTGTTTATAATTAATAAAGAAAAATAATATTAATAAAATTAGAGAAGTTTCCGTGAATGGTGATATGTATATATGTAATGGTATAGTATAATTGTAGCGACCAGTAAATTGCGATTTAATTTAATTATTCATTATCGAGATAATTTAATTTAAAAGAAATATTAACATAATTTGTTGTTATAAATAATATTAGATTATGTGATTTTAAGAAAATAAAAAATTAAGGTAATTAATTAATTATTTTAGAATATTTCTGGAATAAGAAAAAAAATTGAAATAAATTAAATTGTGGGATTTTTAGAAGTTTCGGGCGTTAGTGTAATTAATTAAGAGGGTGTGTGTGTAAATAATGGAAGTTGGAGGGTGCTGGTGCGAATTCCAGAAAGGGCCGAAAAGTCACCTTAAATATAATGTAAGGTGTATATAGGTTGAAGGTGGCGTACTGGCGCGAGCGGTCGCGCGCGAGGGCAGCCGTGGGCGAGGCACGGGTTCGAATCCGCGGGCAAGCGCGCGAGGCTGAGGGAATTTAGCTGATTTTAATCAGCCTTAGGCGTCGAAACGACATCGTTTCGATTGAGGCGGTGGCCTCCCAGTGGCTGGCCCGTGCGCTGCCAAGTGGCCGCGCCTCCTCCGCTCTTTTTTGCCTAATTTAAGCCCGATTTCGGGTGTTTCTTTTGCAGCAGAAACAGCAAAAATTTTGGGAGAAAAGCAGCATGTGCGCGGGAGAAAAATTGGGAGATTTTGGGGCTAATATTCAGATTAAATTAAGTTTAATAGAAGATTTAAATTGTCAGGTATGTAGAGAAGCTAGTAATAAATATTCTGTATGGTCGGAATTTCGTTTGAAGTCCGATTTTGTTAATTTTGGCAAATAATTTGAGTGTTGCAGTTTGTATAAATTTTACCATGTTGGGTCAAATCAAGTCTAAGGATATCTTCGTAAAGGCAAGTTCTTTATACACTCCACATCGTTTCTTTCGTTGTTAATTTATTTAACCTCCCTTCGTTTGTTTCGGCCGTTAATTTATTATGAAATTTTAAGTGGTTAGTTTTAAAATTTAATTTATTAAACTAGTCTCGTGGATTTTATTCTTTGGTTGCCTACGGGGGTTTGTGCCACCCCCATGCCTATGGGAATGATGTCGTACTAACCCGGGGCTAGGTTCTTAGCTGTTCGGGTATTATTATGGATTTTGGTTGTTTATAGGCTAGAGCGGTTGTGCAATAGGGGCAAGGATCAGCTGTTCAGTGACGGAGTGACTGTTGTACGGTCTATCTTAGGCCGTCGGCTGGTCTCTCCTATTCACTGACCGTTGACCGGTGCCAAGCACTGTTGACTAGCTCTGCCATTACGTGATTATAGCATGACTGGTATCATTTCATTCTTGTTACATGTTTTGGTGTGCACATGGGTACGGGCTGCATGTTGGGGTTTTCATGATCTGGTTATGCTTGGTCACGAACATTCTAGCTTGGTTATGATGCATCCAACACGGGCATATGCATCGCGTGTGGTTTACTATGTGAGCGGAACATGGCCTAATGCCTGGATGTATGGGCACCAGTGTATCACGTTGATGCTCACTACGCCATTGCATTTTTATGTGCATTGCATGGCTACTAGTAGTATTTAGTTCTCGGACGGGAGGACGGTTCCGATGGAGCCTATGGCTCGGGTGTCGGGAGTACCAACATGGACATACGGGTGACGGGAGTATCGACCCGGGACAGCGCGCGCAGGTTTGTGAAGATTTATGTTGCCTTTCAAGGCAACGGCAGGTCGGTATGGGACTTGGGTGCCATGTGACTTATGTGGGCCCCAAGGACCAGTATATGCTTTTATTATGCTGCATTATTGTATTGTTGCGTCTCATGGCTTGTGTGTATGTGTGGGACGGTGTTTGGGGTGACCTTCTCCTCTATTTACTGTATAGCCTTCCTTTTCATATAACTTGCTGAGTCTTACGACTCACCTTGCTTTCCATCATTCCAGGTAAGGGTAAAGCGAAGGCCAAGGGCGAGGATCATTCCACCTAGCAACCAACCGTGTCGGCAAGGTGTACATTGAGCTTGCCCCCATTGTCTCTAATATTTTGTTAGGGTTTCTGTCTCTCATTTTGTACTGTGCCGGTTTGTTCCTTGTATCTTTTATTTTTTGGCACATATGTCTGTATATATTTTTATATACTTCGTGACCGCTATTCTAGCGAGGTACTCGTGGGCATGCATGTATATCGTTTTGCTTCTATTGTTATATTTCTTATGTATGCATGCCAGGGTATTTTTGTCTTGTGTTTAATTCTCTTCCCTTATGTAAGCGCTTTCGTTCGGATAGACTGGGTGGTTGGGATATCCGGGCGGGGGTGCTTACAATGTTGGTATCAGAGCGTCGTTGAGTCAATTTGGGGGACAAGTAACTGTACACCAAGGCTGTTAGGTATAGTTAGAATGTTAAGACATGTCCTTAATTTTGAAATGAGTTCTAATTAATCTTGGTTATGTAGGACTCATGGACGCACATCATGGACGAGGTCGTGGTAAACCACCGGTGCGAGGTAGAGGGCACCTTATTCCTACTCCTGAGGTACCGGCGACAAGTACAGGAGATGAGAGACAGCCAGGGCCTCCGGACATGCAGGAGACATTAGCAGGTATCCTACGGGCCGTGGACGTACTGGCAGCATCACAGTTACGTCAGGAGCGCAATCATGATGGTAGGACCACTACGGCCCAAGCGTCGCACTCAGGTACACCAGGGGCAGGGGATGGTTCTGGTGCTGCATTGCTTAAAGATTTTATGTCCCTATGTCCACCAGAGTTTAGTGGAGGCGCCAACGCGATAGAGGCCGAGTACTTGCTATTGGTAGTGGAGAAGCATTTGCGATCTATAGGCTGTGCAGAGGCCCACAAGGTTCGACTGGGGATCTTTCTGTTATGAAGAGTCACCGAGCGATGGTGGGAGACCATCATACAGCGATATGGTGATGAGGGCCCGACATGGGCATAGTTTGTCGCGGCATTCAATGAGACTTATGCACCTGCTTGGGTCAAAAAGCAGAAAGTGTTCGAGTTTATTGATTTGCAGCAGGGAAGCAAGACGGTTACATAGTATGAGACTGATTTTGTGGCGTTATCTCGTTATGCTCTAGAGTTAGTGACCCCGAGTCTCGCAGAGTCAGCAAGTTTCAAATGGGGTTGCGACCAGAGATTCGACACGCTATGGATGGTATCGAGGCACCCGACTTTCCTATAGCAGTCCAGCGGGCCCATGCAGTGGAGCAAGACAGATTGGAGGCTCGATCGGACCAGTTAGTCATGAAGGGCACAGGGAGCAGCAGTAAGAAAAGAAAATGGGATGCGGGCAGTAAGAGTTCAGGGTTTCCACCATGCCGACAGTGCAGGAAGAGACACTAGGGACAGTGCCGGGATGTACGTCGGGACGTGTGTTATCGTTGTGGTCAGCCGAGTCATTTGAAGAGGGGTTGTCCACAGGGGTCTAAACTGGCTACACCGGCCTCACCAGCTACACCGACCATAGGGCAGGATATCATTTGTTTTCGCTGTGGATAGAGGGGCCATCGAGCGAACGTATGTACCCAGCCAGCACAGATTGGAGGGCTACGGACTGGAGATGTAGGGCCCAGACCAGCTCAGAGACAATCTACACCTAGGGCACAGGGTCCAGGAACACCATTACCACTTCCAGTAGCACAGCGCCCAGGGCCCACAGAGAGAGTACAGATGCAGGGGAAGGCATTTGCGGTGACAGCCGCCGAGGCAGCTGAGGGTAGTGACACAGTACAAGGTATACTTTCTCTCCATGGTCACGACGTATGTGCTTTATTTGATACAGGTTCTACCCACTCTTTCATAGCACCCCATCTGTTGCATAAGATCCCAATCTCGTGTAACCCCTTGCCATATGATTTGTCTGTTTCCAGGAGGGACGGTATTGTTGGGAAGTGAGATGATCAGGGATTGCGAGATAGGGATTCATGATCAGGTATTTTTGGGAGATCTTATTATTCTAGAGATCCAAGATTTTGACTTACTGTTGGGTATGGATTGGCTTTCACGGCACCATGCTCGAGTTGATTGTCGTCGGAAGGTGATTTCATTTGAGCACCCGGGGAGACCAGTTGTTACATACCGGGGTGTGAAGCCAGTGGTGACTACGCCGATGATATCAGTTATGCACACCGAGAGGCTTATACAATGTGGGTGTGAAGCCTATTTTGCATTTGTCACCATGATAGCTAGGGAGAAGAAGGAGTTGGCTGCCTATCCTGTGGTGCGAGACTTTCCAGATGTGTTCCCAGATGAGTTGCCGGGACTACCGCCGCACCGGGAGATTGATTTTGCAGTCGATCTGATACCAGGTACGCAGCCCATTTCCAAGACTCCTTACCGTATGGCTGCCAATGAACTGAAGGAACTCAAGGTGCAACTACAAGATCTTTTGGAAAGAGGTTTTGTTCGACCGAGCACATCACCATGGGGGGGCCCAGTATTATTTGTGCGTAAGAAGGACGGGTCTATGCAATTATGTATAGATTACCGATAGCTTAATCAGGTAACAATTAACGATAAGTACCCCTACCCCGTGTGAATGATTTACTAGATCAGTTGCGTGGTGCATCGATGGTCTCCAAGATAGACTTGCGGTTAGGTTATCATCAGGTGCGGGTCAGAAATGAGGATATTGCGAAGACCGCATTTCGTACACGTTACGGCCATTATGAGTTTGTGGTCATGCCATTTGGGCTAACCAATGCCCCTGTAGTGTTTATGGATCTGATGAACAGGGTGTTCAAGGAATATTTGGATTCCTTTGTCATAGTTTTTATTGACAACATCCTAGTCTACTCAACGAGCCCTGAGATACACGAGGTGCATCTGAGCATGGTTCTGCAGAAGCTCAGGGAGGAGCAGTTGTATGCCAAGTTTTCTAAATGTGAGTTTTGGCAGACCCGAGTTGTATTCTTGGGACACGTGGTCTCAAGTAAGGATATCTCAGTAGATCCAGAGAAGACCAGAGCCATGATAGATTGGCCTAGACCAACGACAGTGACGGAGATTCGGAGTTTTCTTGGTCTTGCTGGGTATTATCGATGATTCATAGAAAGCTTTGCACAGCTTGCATCACCCATGACGAAGTTGACAAGGAAGGGCGCCAGATTTATTTGGGACGAGTCTTGTGAGAGGTCTTTCCAAGAGTTGAAGCGGCGCTTGACTTCGGCGCTAGTACTGTGAGATTATCTATCACCTAGGTAAAGCTAATGTGGTTGCAGACGCTTTGAGTTGCTGTGGAGCATCAGTTGCAGCTATGATGGTGCAGGAGTGGTTCTTACTGGAGCAAATGAGTGACCTTACCATCTCAATGGCACCAGGCAATCCTACCCTCTATTGTGCTGCCATGAGTATCCATTCAAATCTAGAGGGTCAGATTCGCGATCGACAGCGACAGGATGCGGAGTTTGGCAAGATCATGGCTGATATGGAGAGATTTGGGCCATTAGGGTACAGCCAGAGGGACGATGGTTTGCTATTGTTTTGTGGACGAATTTATGTGCCGAGTGACAGTGATATCAGGCAAAAGATCCTAGAGGAGGCTCATCGTTCTCCCTATACTATCCATCCTGGGGCGACGAAGATGTATCAGGGCTTACAGCGTCAATATTGGTGGAGTGGCATGAAGAGGAGCGTAGCAGAATTTGTATCACGATGTTTGGTGTGCCAGCAAGTCAAAGCTAAGCACCAGAGGCCCGCGGGGTTGTTACGACCTTTATCTGTGCCGGAATGGAAATGGGAGCGTATAGCTATGGATTTCGTCTCGAGATTGTCGCGATCTAGTCGGGGATTCGATTCGATATGGGTGATTATCGACCGGTTGACTAAATCAGCGCATTTCCTACCTGTTAAGAAGACCTATCCTATTCATCGACTGGCTAAGTTATACATTGATGAGGTGGTGAGACTGCACGAAGTACCAGCCAGTATTGTGTCAAACAGGGATCCTCGATTTACCTCACGATTTTGGAAGGCGTTGCAGAGTGCTATGGAGACTCAGTTAACTTTCAGTATAGCCTTCCGCCCTCATACCAACGGGCAGTCGGAGCGGACCATACGGACTTTGGAGGACATGCTCCACACCTGTGTATTAAACTTCCATGGGAGCTGGGATGATCATCTGTCGCTAGTTATTATTTCTCGGACAGGAGGACCGTTCAGAGGGAGCCTATGGCTCGGGTGTCGGGAGTACCGACACGGACACACGGGTGACGGGAGCACTGACCCAGGATGGCGCGCACAGGCTGCTAGAGATATTTGTTGCCTTTTAGAGCAGCGCAGGTTGGTATGGGACTTGGGTGTCGTGTGTCTTGTGTAGGCCCCAAGGACCGGTATGTGTTTTTATTATGCTATACTATTGTGTTGTAACGTCTCATGTCTTATGTGTACTTGGGGGTTGGTGTTCTGGGGGAAGTTTACTGGTTCTATGTAGCCTTCAGCCTTTCTTTTCTTATGCTTGCTGAGTCTCTCGACTCACTTTGTTTTTCCATCATTCCAGGTAGTGGCAGTGTGTGTCAAGGGTAAAGGAGTCAGTTTCTAGCGGTAGAGTCGGTATGGTGTACAGGCAGTCCTGTTAGTCCTTGTCAACTTTGATGGTTGAGTAGGATTTACTCTATTATTTTTACTATGCCAGGTCATTCCTCGAGTCTCATGTATATCGGCACAGGAGTTTGTATTCTTTTATTTATCTTGTGACCGCTGAGCTAGCGAGGTACCCGAAGTGCATGCATGTATATATGGTTTCGCTTCCGTTGTTTTAAATCTTGTGTATGCATGCCAGGGTAGTTCTTGTCTTATGTTCATTCTTTCTCCTTCCGTAGGTGCTCCCGTTCAGATAGTTCGGGTGGTTGGGATATCCGGGCGGGGGTGCTTACATTATTGGTATCAGAGCATAGTTTGAGTCAGTTTTGTGGGACGAGTTCCTGTACACCAAGGTTGTCGGGTAGAGTTGGAGAGGTGTCTAGATTGTCTTTAGTGGCCGGATATGAGTTTAAATGAGGAACCCTATCCCTAAGTTGTGAAAAGGAAGAGAAAGAAGTGAAGTGTCCCCAACAATGAGTATGTAACATGGTATAGATTTGTGTTGGGATACCCTAGTAAGAAACCAAATGCTTTTGGGCTGGTTTTAGGTTAAGGGGTGAGGAATTTGGTACTTGGCTTGATACGTGATTTTGTGTGCAGATCACAGGGTATTTTGCTATTTGGTATGGATCCATGAGGGCCAAGTTCTAGGGTGCCAAACCCAGATCAAGTGGCACTGGACTTAATTTGGAATCGTTGGGAGCACGAGCTACCCCCCACCCTGGGTGGTAAGCAGCGTGATGGGGAGCATGTGATGGTTTTCTTATGGCGCATGGACCAAGTGTTCCTATTGACCACGCATGAGCACCTACTAGGGTACTCCGAAAAGCAAGTGTTTTTCGTGAGAAAGTATATGAATGAGAGATGGAGGCAACTCACTCGAATTTTTATGGAGGATGCGACACTTCAGGTCCATTACAATCAGTTTGTCCGTGCTGTAGAGCGACAGGCAGAGATTTGGGACCCAACTGATTTTGGAAGACAACAGGTATCATTTACTGGTCGTTCAGTAGAGGCTTTGGTGCAGAGTTCTGCTCACCTGAGAGATGAATCTATGGGACCCAACTCTAGTGTTGGGAGCAGTGGGGGATTGGTGAGCCTGAAAGATGAGGCCACGTCCCGAGCAGAAGAGGATGCAAGGAGCTCCACCAGGTGAGGGATGCTCATGTGAGTGAGGAGGGAGGATAATAGGCGGATTGTTAAATAGGGTTTATGTATGCGTCTCCTTTTGGTTATTAGTGTGAATGTAAATAGTGGTTGTATCGAGTCTAAGTAGTAGGAAGAATAGGAGTTTTGTGTAAACTCTCCTAGTGTATGTGTAATTATCTTGGAATGTGTATGGGTATTACTGAGGTATGAGCCCTAGATGTAATATTTGTGTTATGTTATGATTGTATCAAAGGTGACGGGAAATGACTTATACATATGAGTTGGGTTAGCAAAAGCACGCAACGGAATAAAAAAATAATAATAATAAAAATAAAGTTTTGATTGGATATGGTACATGCTCGTGAGACGTGCCTGGAATGAGCTAGGGCATGGCTTACCTTCCTGAGAGAATTGTGTGTGTGAAACTATGGCTCATGATGCAGGTCCAGTGTGGTTCCGGACATAACATGATGTTGGTTTCTATGGTGGTGTGACAAATTGTTAATATAAAAGAAATTATAAATGTGTGATGAATAGTGACGAGCAAAGTGTTGAGAGTAAGGTGTGATCGGATATAAACATTTTATGAAAATGGTTAAGGTGCAGGACCACGTGTGAGGGGACGTGATGTATGATGTTATCATGACTCACCAAATCACTTTTATTGGTAGGTGTGTATGCATGTGTACTGATGGGCGACTGTAAGGAAAGGGGGTGAGGCAATAGCGAGGCACAACAGGTAGTCGACCGTGGGTAAGGGAGCTGTTGGCCGGTGGCCAACGGACACCAGTTCTCTTCTTATTTGTCGGTCTCTTTGCTAGGAGCTCGGTATCTTCCATGTGTAGCAATGGGAAGGAAATTACAAATTAGATATGTTCGTTGCATACTTGAGGACTTGGGTAAATGGGATAGGATGGAGTAGAGTGATTAAAGGTTTATGAGTTGCCACGAGGTGGGAAGGAATTGACGATAAGGAAGTTGGTGAAACAAGGAAGGGACTCATTGGTAAGTTTATAGGTTGTGTGCATATCTGAATGTTAAAGTTTTGCTATTGGGTATGATGAGCAAATAAATTGGAAGTTTCATGCCTAGAAAACCTAACTGCAATTTGATGATGACTGCTTTGTGACATTTGAGCAATTACTCGATGTGGAACAGGCACTGTGTAGGCAAGGAAATCGAACTGTGATAGTGATAGTTTGCAGTCATTAAAGATTTGAAATTTGGTGTAACTCTAAGTGGGGAGTTATCGCCTCGGTAACTCGTGTGGATGGGTTTTAAGGAAATGAGTAAATTAAGTGATCGGACCTACTAGGTGAGGTATGCAGTTCACTCGAAACAGTTATTAATGGTTGTGTTTATTATGGAAACTCAGAGGTGTTAGGCTCAAGTGAGTGTAGAGAGTATGAGACGAGACATGAGGGTATACTCAAATGCATTACTGGGAAGAGTTACCCTCTAAGCTAGAGATCAAGACTAGCAATGGATTGATGTTCGTGTTTGTTAACTATGTAGCTTGGCCATGGGTGTTCCTTAGGGTGCATTTGTATTTTGAGTGTGGAAAAATATATATATGGATTTGAGAGTGAGCAAGGATAGTTGTGCATAAATGGGAAGGCCATCATTTTCTTATTACTCGGTTTGGGGTAAAATAGTTCATTTGATAATGTTTGAGGTGACTAACATACTGGTGACACTTATGGACTGTATGGGTTGAACGTCCCGAGCATCTTTGGCTAGAATTTATCTTTGATCTCGTCGATGTTATACGAGTTTAGCTATCAACAGGGTTGCGGGTGGACTCTTGAGGTGCAAACCGTGAAGGAAAGGATCACCGTGGGTTGTCCCAGTTTCATCGATTTGTTTGCTATTGGTGTGGCCAGTCGGGCCATATGTGATGAATTGTCCATAAACATTGGGGACAGTTGTTGGTCCGATGATCATTTGCTTTCGGTCTGACTAGAAAGAGGTCACAAAGCCAGTAACTGTAAACAACCACCATAACTTGATGAACAGAGGTTTGGAGGATAAGGCGGAGGGATGGTAGTTATTGAATGAGCCGTAGGAGAGATCCACAATTGGGTAAGTCGATTCCTTTAGGAGGGGAGATCGGGTTTAGATCTCGAGATGTATTGAGTGGAGAATATTTATTCCTTGATAATCTTGATTACATGACTACCCATAGTTATTGATAGGATCCCGAGCATATGCGACAAATTGTGGGAGAAAGTACTGTCGAGAAAATGCTGTGTATCTGGTTAAGAATCAGTTGGAAAAAGTCAAACTAAAAGATATTGTTGTTGAATTCTTGATTGAGTATGTCGTATCATTTCCATGCTTTTATGGATCGTAAGTACGTGGCATGTTCCCGGTCACGTTACCGAGTATTAGCTTCTCGTCATGCAAAGAGATGGTTCCACTCTTGTCTCTATCGATTGTACTTGAAGCTAGCTGCAGTGCATTTGAGCTTTGTGTTGTGAATCGGTTTATCATTGGGGATTAAGTACCTCTAAATTTTAAGCTTGCCTTTAGGTTGATATGTGGTCGAGATAGCTCTGAGGTACGGTTCGGATTATGACATTATAATATAGGAGAACCTTGTTGTTGTCTGTAATATGATTGATAACGTTCCTTAAGTCGGGTAAGGTATTAGTGGTCATAATGTGGCTGAATAAAGGTGATGGATTGGGAGATGTACTAGTGTATTAAGTCAAGTAGAATATGTAGTAGTTTCGGACTTGTGGGAATACTGGAAAATGATGATATGGAATGTCCTGGAAGAGATGTTGAGTAATATCGCGAGAGGTAAACGTATCTTGAGGAAATGGATTGAGCGCGAATTTCGAGGACAAAATTCTATTAAGAGGGGAGAATTGTAATATCCTGAAAATTGATAAATAAATAATGATTATTAATTTGGTGTTTGAAGTCATTACGAAATATTTGAGGAATTAAGGAAAAATAAATGTTTATGTTGTTTTGAGAAAATAGGAAATTAAGGGTAGTTAATTAAATTATTTGGTAGTGGTTAATCACTATTAATTATTGTAATTGTGGTGGTTATTATATATTTTTTGGTTAAAATAAAATATTAATTTATTTGGGTATTTAGAGATTTCAGGAAAAGTTTATTTATGTTATTTTTAAAAAATAATTATTTAATTGGGAAGTATTTAGGAAAATATTAAAATAAAGTAGTTTGGGAAAATATTAAATCTATTATTTTTTAATAGGAATTAAATCACCATTAAGTGTTTAAATTAATAAAGAAAAATAATATTAATAAAATTAGAGAAGTTGCCGTGAATGGTGATATGTATATATGTAATGGTATAGTATAATAATAATAATTATTAACTTAAAGTTAATGGAGGTTTATGCTAAAGTCACATTATATTAATTTAAAATATATCATGTGTGTGTGTCCCTAGCTTGTGAAGGTCAAATGCTGTGCTGGGAAGAATGAGAGAAAAGTTAATTGAAAGGGAATTGGCAGGGGCACGTGACTGCTTTTGGCGTTGGGATTTTCGAGCAAAGGGGGCACCAAAACAATGTTGTTTTGGAAGGTGAAGGCGGTGCTGATGACTGCCACGCGATTGCTCCCCTACCCCTCTAATTTTGCACAAATTTTAAGGCCAAATTGGCCTTATTTTCTGCCGATTTTGGCTGCTATTTATGTTTCAAATTGAAGCTAAACTTGAGTTAAATTGGGAGCAGAACAGAGAGCTCGAGAGAAGAGAAATGGTGCGAGACAGCGGCGAAGAAGGGGGAAATTAGAAGAAAAAATTTAAAAATTAATTTTTTCCGTGCAATTGAAAATCCGAAGAGCGAGGTAAGTTAGTTAGCGTGTACTAAACATTTTCTACAGATTAAATCGTATTTTTAGGCTGTATTTTGATTTATTTTAGTGTTAATATTATTTTGCAATGCGCGAGCATTTAAGGCTAGAAATCTGCAAAATAAGGCAAGCTCTCTTTACCTTCTAAATTTTAGTGACCTCATATACCTATAATAGCTTCGATTTTATACCGACTTAGTTAGGTTATTGGAGATACGCGTGGGGTTTTAAATCGAAGCTTAGTTTCATTAGTAAAATTTATTAATTTGTGCAGCGGCTGAGCCAGGAGGTGGGAATCTGCTAATAAAAGGCAAGCTCTTAACCTTCTCTTCATGTTCTTTAATTCCCGTGAGAGACTCCGTAGTTTCTTGTATTTTACGCCTTCCCTTACTTTAATTCGGCGCTTAGCATTATTTATTTAATTATTATTCATTTGTTTTACTTTAAATTAAATCCGGGACTTTTAGAGTTTTATTTGTTGTGTGCCTACGGGGGTTTGTACCGCCCCCACTCCTTTTGAGAATGATACTGAACCAATTTGGGGACTAGGTTCCTAAACGTACGGGTTTATTTACGATTTTTCTCATATTTATTTGTGGTTCGGTCGAGCTATCGAGCAGTAGGGTAGGGGTCAGCTATTTAGTGACATTGGGGTAAACTATTGTACGGCCCTGCAGTGGACCGTAGGTGGACACTCCTAGTCACTGGCCATTGACCGGTGCCGGGCACTGCTGACTAACTCTGTCAGTATGTGATTTACTACACTATTAGATTCATTATATTACTGTTCATGATTTGATATGCACATGGGTAGGTTGCATGTTGGGATATTCACTTATTGAGTATGCTTGGACACAAAAACTCTAGCTTGGTTAGGTTGCATCCAGCACGGGTATATGTATGCATGCATGTGGTTTACTTTGTGGGCGGAGCATGGCCTAATGCCTGGATCTATGGGCGCCAGTGTATCACATTGATGCTCACTACGCCATTGCATTTCTATGCGCATTGCATGGTTACTAATAGTTATTAGTTCTCGGACGGGAGAATCGTTCCGAGGGAGCCTATGGCTCGGGTGTCGGGAGTACCGACACAGACACACGGGTGGCGGGAGCATCGACCCGGGATGGCGCGCACAGGCTGCTGGAGATATTTGTTGCCTTTCAGAGCAGCGGCATGTTGGTATGGGACTTGAGTGCCGTGTGTCTTGTGTGGGCCCCAAGGACCGATATGTACTTTTATTATGCTATACTATTGTGTTGTAGCGTCTCATGGCTTGTGTGTACTTGGGGGTTGGTGTTCTGGGGGTAGTTTACTGGTTCTATATAGCCTTCAGCCTTTCTTTTCTTATGCTTGCTGAGTCTCTCGACTCACTTTATTTTTCCATCATTCCAGGTAGTGGCAGCGTGAGTCAAGGGCAAGGGAGTCAGCTTCTAGCAGCAGAATCGGTATGGTGTACAGGCAGTCCCGTTAGTCCTTGTCAACTTGATGGTTGAGTAGGATTTACTCTATTATTTTTACTGTGTCAGGTCATTCCTCGATCTCGTGTATGTCGGCACAAGAGTTTGTATTCTTTTATTTATCTTGCGACCACTGTGGTAGCGAGGTACCCGAAGTGCATGTATATATATATATGGTTTCGCTTCCGTTGTTTTAAATCTTGTGTATGCATGCCAGGGTAGTTCTTGTCTTGTGTTCATTCTTTCTCCTTCCGTAGGTGCTCCCATTCGGATAGTTCGAGTGGTTGGAATATCAGGGCGGGAGTGCTTACAAAATTAATCCAAAAAATCAAAGACGAGTGATTTATCTAACACTTCACCTTATAAATTATTATCTACATAATTTGTTATGATGAATCAATCTAGAATTTTAGATTACATTCTTCCTCTTAACTATTTATATAATAAATATAAATTATTATAGTCTAGATGTTGGTCTAATTTACATGCTTATTTATCAAGAATTGTTATATAAATTTATTTTAAACATAAATTTATGTAATTTAATTGAAATTTATATTTTAAGTTATGTCTCTAGTTGCCCATTTATTTTTGTTGATATTACTTGTCAAGACCAAGAGAAATACCAAGATCCACAAGTCAAAACAAAAAATAAAGAACATCAGACATCACAACGCACACGCGCACACACAGCGTACACCGCGTATACGTGTTCGGATCAAAAAATCTTACTCACAACAGAGTCTTCGCCTCTAATCAATCCACTATAGATTTTGGTGATTACAATAGAAAGATTACAACTGAACCCACAAGAATCAAACATTTATAGTATTGTAAACAGAAGCAAAAACACAAGAGTACTCGTTCCAAGAACGAACTAGAACAACAAATACAATACTCTAGCTTCTCAATACAAATCTCACACACCTCGGGCAATTTCTAGAGATTCAAACACAATACCTCGCCTTGTTCTTCTTCGGTTTCTTGCTCCTCCTCGATCCGATCTTTCTCGCTCTGTGCCCGTTCTTCTTCCTCGATTAGGGCTTGCTATCTAATTTTCTCAAATCATTGCTTTATATACATGGGCCAGGGATACGGTTGGAATTAACATAAAAGAGCAACTAACTTTGGTTTGGGCTTGTTAGTCTGCAGACACCAACGGCCCAACCCAATTTTTATATATCTCTCACAATAAAACTAGCCCATTTTACATAATATAAAATGACATGCAAATGCCCATGAAATTCAAATGTATATGACATAGAAATATAAATAACAATATTAATACATTTTGAATAACAAATCCTAACAATTTTTATAACTCAATATGAGTACATCATAATTATTATAATTTTAAATGAGTAAATAGAAGTCATTTATTAACCCGTTATCATCCATAATTATGTCACACTAAGCATGATAATTTTTTTATGAATTTCATTTATAAATTCAACATTTTATTTTCATTCATTCCAAACATAGTGTAAGCCACCTTAAATTGTTATCAGAGCACCTAAAAATAGCTTATAACTGTGAAAATGTACATTTTATGTATAATATTCTATAAAAGACACAATACAGTACCATACAACACCATTTTAATTATTAAATACACTTGCAAGCAATACCAAAGCTTGAGAGAGAGAGAGCGAGCGAGCATATGACTCTCGAAAGATGGATTTTGAAGATAGGGAATGAGCCAATCAGGAGGCTGAGCTCCTCCACGTGTCACTCAGCAGAATCGATGACCAAAAACGCTTTTGGATAGCAATATAGCAAGAAACAAAACAAAGAATGGCTGTGTTGGATTCCAACCCCCCAAAAAAAATCTTCCAACTTTCTGAACTCAAAACTTGAAAATCAGAAGCAGAGAGAAAGCGTGTGAGGAGAGAGAGAGAGAGAATAGGATTTTATTTCTGGGGCTGCAAGTTGGTATGGCATTGGCAACAACCACCGCTTCCACTTCCATGGCGGCCACCGCCGTATTCCTCCCTTGCCGGCTGCCAGCCACTGCCAAAACGCCCCGTTGCTCCGTTCTGCCCTACCTTCCTCCCCAGCCTCGCTTGTCCACCGCCCCATCCTCCCCTTCCTTGAAACACCTCTCAGGTATATGATATATATACACTCGAAAAGTTTTTTTTTTTTTTTTTTTATTATTGTTATTGAAGCTCTATTTGAATTGGGTACTGGATAGTTTTGCAATAGCAAGTGAAAAATAAATTAAACTCAAATCATCTTGTGTTTCATTTTCGTTTTAGAGCTCTCTCTGAATTGGGTGCTGGGAAAACTTTCAATTCGCTTCCTCATTATGTAGCATAGGCTTATTATTAAACTGAGAATGTGGATATAAATTCTCTAGTAAGTTAATGATGAAGAATAAGAGATTGGGATTTGGGACTGGTTGGTTTGATATGAATGAATAAATTGTTTGATTGAAATGAAAATAATTGCAGACACCGGCTCGGAAGAGAACCATGACTACCTACAGTTAGGAATGCTTGATTGCAATGCTAAAATATATGAAGTTTGGTATGCACCCTTATAGCTTCCTGGTGTTCAATGACCGTTCGCTAATACTATTCGTGTTCTCGTCATTTTAGTGTGATTTAGTGGTAGGAATTACATTGTATGCAATGAACATAAATGTGCAGAAAACAGAACTTAATACTGTTCAGTTACTAGGTTCTCTCTGCGTATTCCCGAGGTGGTTTGGGATTTTGCTAGCTTGTTGGTCAGTCTTAGTTGGGTGACGGCATGACAATAAGGTGCGAGTATGAGCTCTTCCTAGAGGTGAGTTCTGGTGTCTGGTAGGCGTCGGGTGTGGATGAAGCAGTAGGAGAATTATTGAGACCATAGATTCGTGGAGCTTTCCCTTTCTGATACTGGAAATTGTTCTCATTCCTTGCATTTGTTTTCATATCCCTTTCCTTTGCCCTCTTATTTGATGCCTGCTCCTAGGTGTTAGTTTCTGAAGTTTTGAGATTTAAATCTTTCTCGAGCCTTGAAAAGCCATTCTCCTTTGTGCGCGTTAAGTGCTTGAACTTCATTTGCTTGGGTGAAATGTTTCATTCAACATAAAGAAAAATAACACCAAGAAAACGTGAGTAGTCATTTACTGCTGTTACATGTCTGCCCCAGCACGGGCTTGGCGCATTACATTCTGTGTAGTCGAATTTTACAGTGGATGGGCTTTAGGGAATCATGGGATAACGTTGTCCTAGAACAGGTACTAGCTGTAGTTTCCAAGTGCTCGCTTGCCTCCTTGATTTCTGCAACTTGCTTGGGGCATCTGGGATGTGAGTCTTGTGGATGAAGAGAGCTCTTATTATCTTGTAAGTCCCTCCAGTAACAAGAATTGCTAACCGGATATTCTGTTTCCAATTTATCCTTTAAAACAGAATCCCGGAGGTTTTCTCTGCTCCAAGTCAGAGCCTCAGAGGAATCGTCCCCTCCCGTTGATGCTGGGGAGTTATTCAGCGATCTGAAGGAAAAGGTAAGAAAAAAATCCAGGAGCATACCACCATACAGCAGAAGAGAGGCTTGGAACATCCCTTTTGCAATTGCATTATGTTTCACAGTAACTTGCTTCTCAGTTTGTGTGTTTCCATTGTTTATTATGACAATTTCCCACTAGTTTGAGTTAATTTGACTGTTAGTATGAATCTCTCTCTCTCTCTCTCTCTCTCTCTTGAATTTACTGCGATGTTTTATAGTGGGATGCAGTAGAAAACAAATCTACAGTAATTATTTATGGAGGCGGGGCTGTAGTCGGAGTTTGGCTAGCTTCAATTGTTGTTGGGGCCATCAACTCTGTCCCTCTGGTATGTGCTTCTTTCCATTCCAAGTCCTGGATAGTTCCCTGCAAATCTTAAATTGCTTTGCTTGCATCATAAACACTCCTTTGGATAATTTGTTATCAGCTTCTTGTGGTCTTATTTTATTGAAACATTTCTTTCTTCTTCTTTTGGCTCTCTGTAAAATTTATATCAGCTTCCAAAGATCATGGAGTTGGTAGGGCTTGGATATACCGGATGGTTTGTCTACCGATACCTCTTGTTCAAGGTAACCTTTCACTGAATCATAGTTTTCGTGTAAGATTGAGCTCCACTTGATGAGATTTATTCCAACCCAACCACCTAAATAATAAGTATTAGAGGTCTTTCGATCAAAACTCCCTCTTAACAGAGGAGAAGATTGCTAGTTCAAAACTCTCCTCCTCAATGCATGTATGCATGCTAACTCTGCTATCGACAAACAAGAATGACTTGTAAACTGAATGTTGGTTGGCTTCCGAGTTGCTGATGCACTGACAAAAGAGTTGGTTTCTCAGCAAAGTAGAAAAGAGCTGGCTACGGACATTGAAGCATTGAAGAGAAGATTGCCGGAACCGAATAGAAGCCAAGGACCGGGCGGGCTGCGGGGTTTGAACAATCTGAAATGTCCTTTATGAGAGGCTTATTATTGTCCTGTAATGTTAGAAGAGGTCGTCCATTTATATGTTTATGTACCCTACTACTACTACTACTCTTGTCCTACCATTACTCATCTTTGAAATAAGACTCCGTAATTCTGATTTCAGGTGGATAAGTGTATGTATATGCATCTACAAAATGGGTTTGAGAGGCTGATGGGTGAATGGTGATGGCTGGTTAATTGTAATTGAGAAGCACTTTATTGTGTGGCTTTTGAACACTATTTTAATAAGCTTTAAAATAAATAAATTACAGCCTTACAACAAATGAAACTGAATGAACATGAATATATCAATGGTTTAGGGTCAGTTTGATTGCACTTTCCTTAATTTTTTATTTTTTTTTTCACTTTTAGTTTATGTTTTTAATTCAATATTGTACTCACATTGATGCTCAAC